>NC_053454.1:51185642-51789309 GCF_015227805.2 Hirundo rustica | reverse complement strand
CTTAATTATGGCTCAGTTGATAACTGTTGGTAACTGCTGCTGTTGGAATGAGCTAACTGGTGAAACACAGAACGAGTGAAATCACTTCCATCTTCCAGTAGGTGAAACACTGTGCAAGCTTGCATTTATGATATGTAACATGCAAAGACTTCAGTACTTCCACTGAGGCAAAGGGGTTTGAACTAACTGTAATGTGTTCTGATTATGCTGATAAGTGAACATGAGAACTCTTGGCCATTGTCTGGTGTACACCACAAATCTACAGGTAACTCCTTGCAAGTGAGATATGGTAGCTCATTACAGTGAAATACCTTTGGTACAGTACAAGGTGGTTTTAGCAAGGTTACTTTTCGGTGCTACTATGTAACTAGGTTTTCACTAACTTTAATTTATAAGGCTGAATGCGTTTGAATTAATCTGTAAAGATTCCTGGTTGTTTAAATGGCATTGAAGAAATAAAGACATTTTACTGGTGCTCCTTGCTGGGTGTTTTGTTTCCCCGTGGATCATGCGTAGGCTCCCTTTATTTTGGGAAGAACAAAAGGGTTACAAGTAGCAATTTTTGAATTTTTCTCCTGAACACTGTAATTAAAATTGTTGTGTATGTCCAGAATGTATCTTTTTCAGTTTTTGGCTGCACAGAATTTACTTGATTCAAAGACTGATAAAAGTTCATTGTAGCTTAGTGACTTGCTAGAGATGCTGTGTGGTGTGTCTAACTGCTGCTTTGTGACTTAGCTATGGAGCAGCGTGTGAGGCTGATGGGTGTGTGTTTTTAGGAGAATGCAAGATAGCTCCTCTGTCAGCAGAACTTTGTAGAAAGTGGAGACTGTGCAGATTTTTTTCCACAGTTACATAGCTGCAACATTTTTGAAGGAGGGCAGAGGAATATCAGGCAAATCTGTTCCTTCATGAAGGATCTGGAGCAGGCTGTCCTGACCAACTTGACACAACTAATGAAGGTTATTAAGGAAAAAAATCATTATCCTTTTGAAAAGGAATTTGTGCCATTGTAGCAAAATTGTAAGATGCTGTTTCCAAATGTGGAGTGATACTTGGGAATCAGGATTCCTCATAACTTCATTTTTTGTGTGTTTTTTTTTCATATTTGTAACATTTAGGGCATTTGCTTTTGTTGCTGTTACCTCACTTGAAGAAAGCCTTCTAAAAGTCTCAACATGCAGTTTGTAAAACAGATCTATGTTGAGATTACATGTGCATGGAGAAATGATCTAGGACTGCAAGGATGTGTTGCTAAACCTTGAGGCACGTTATACATTTCATGCACTTGGAGGAAATGGACCAGTGCATCACAGTAGTATTCAGACACTTTTTGAGTTATAAATTAGGGGGTTTTATCTTGTTTTGTGATAGTAGCATTAAACAGTCTCTGAAAAAAAAAGCTTCTAAGTAAATCTGCAAGATATATTTGTGAAGTAGGGAAGAAATCGATAATAAATGACATTGTATTCAAGAAGTTTCCAGTATGTGTTTTAAAGTGTTTCCAAATGCAGCTTATGATCAGTGTAGCTAATTTGATACCTCTTGGTTTTGCTCCTGGATTTTATAATACATGTATATTTGGCGGGGGGGGGGGGGGGGGGGGGGGGGTGGTGGTTATAGTGTTTTTCAGTCACAGGTGATCCAGCATTGTCTTCCTCTGTTCACCTGGATTAAATTTCTCCACTTAGCAGTTGCCTTTTTTTTTGTTTTGCAGCTGATAGAATCAGCATGCACAGGGGATGAAGCAGTCGCTGCTGGTTTGAAGCTCAATAAAGGTATGTTTAACAAAAAAAAACCCAAAGAAATAAATCCAAACTTTAGAAGCTGTAGCTGATTCAATGAAATTGGTTGGGAGGCATTTAAAAAGTGGTAAAGCTTCTGCTAAAAGTTACACTATTGTTTGTTTATTGTAATAACACAAAACCCAATTTAGAGGCTTTGCAAGGAGAAAGATGGAAAGAGGATGTGGACCAAAATTCTGTAAATAGAACCAAAAAGGGGAAATTGTTCTGTGAAGCTCAGGATTGCTTTGCTTGTGGGTTCTTAAGTGATTCTGTTCTTGCTGGTTCCTTCTTTGTTCAGAACTTGAAGCAAATAGTGAGGGGTTAGCAGAAGTAATTGTAAATGTTCTAGGTGAGCAGTCTGGTATGGAAAAAAATATACTGGGTATGTAGCAGTAAGTAGATATTGTTTGTATCAAGGCCTAGCAGTTTTTTGTTCAGTTTGTTTTCAAGACCTGCTTGTAATTCTGAATTAGAACTGTTAGTCTTAAACATTAGACAGATCCCCCTGGTTCTCTAGCAAAACATAACCCAAACCATCCTTTTGAACCCTGAGAGCTTATTTTGGGGTGTCTGCTCTGCATCTCAGTTTATGCAGCCTCATACTGTTACCAAAACAAAGAAACAAAACAAAAAAACCCCAACTTATTTTGTGGGAGTGTGTTGTAAGTGTTAGATGCGTAAAAGGGTCATAATTCTTGGGCTTAAGGTTTGTTTCTTTACATCACCCAAGTCCAGGGTTAAGTCTTGTCATATATTTTTGATTTGTTGGAGTTGGTCAGGGAAGAGTGGAATGCTGATATTATGGAAAGCAGATCAACCATCTGTTTACAGTTCAGTTGTCCAAGGTTTTCCTGAGGGATCTTCGTAAAAATGATGGGAAAAGCTATTTATGATCACTCTTGATTATTTAGTTGTTCTGAGTAGTTCATGCATCTTTTCATGCAGGATCCTATGGATTTGGAGCAATATGTCTAGGATGAAGCGTATGCTGAGGGAGAACTGTTTTACTTCTGTTTTTAAAGTACAAAATGTTTTTGCTTATTTAATTCCCCCTGTTGTACTTATTGTGTTTTCATATAAAAGTGCTAAGGTTTTTAACAACATCCAAGAGGCTTTAAGAACATTCAGGCTAATTTGAGTGAAGGAATGTTTTTGTGTTGTTTGATGGTTTGGGTTTTTTTAACCAACCAAACCATTTTGAGTTTATCACTGTGTGCATGGTCAGATTCTGTAGATGGAAATTCTTGGATACTGGCAATAGGAAACAAGGCTGGCGTGTTTTGAGAAATACACCGAGTGCTGCTGTTCCTGGAAGACTGATTACTTTTCAAGGCTTTTGATAAATATTAATCCAATTTAAGCTACTGTATGTCCTTTAACTTTGTTGCAGTTCACGGTGCTTGAACTAAATCACTTTGATTTCTGGTATGTAGGCCCTGCCTTTTGGCCATTTTTATGTTCATTTAAGAATGTTGTTTCGCATCCTTTTAATATGAGCCACAGAAACGTCTTCTTGGCAGCAAAATTCTCACTAATCACAGCTGTTGTAGAAAATATTTAGTTAGGAGTAAGCATGCCTGACAGTGATGGTATAAATCACCTCATTTTGGACACATTTCTTAAAAATGGAGACATTACTGAACATCTGCTTTAACTGTGTCAATTTCAGGAATGCTTTACTTGTTATGAAATGATGACTGTGTGAGAGGTCAAGGCAAAGTTTTGCAAAGCACGGCTTTGTGAAAAAGTGTGACTGTGATATCCTTGAATTTTTCTGTCCTTTCAAAATGACAAAAAAATTGTATTTGTAGCTTGAATTCAGTGGTTGTATAGAGCTAAAACAAGAAACATTGCAGATTTTTTAAAGGCATAGAGATTAGATGTGACACATTGAAAATATGTGTCTAAGATGTGAAGCTGTAGTAATACCTGTTTCTTGTGGTTTGTTTGTGGTGTTGTTTTCTGTACGTCTTGAAAGCCACAAAAGTGGTGGGCATGCTTCTGAGCCGAAGCCTCGTGTAAATCTGTCTGGTATTCACTGCTTTTTGAGCAGTCAGAAATTACTGTTTTCTTTTATCAGGATGAGGGAAGTCACAGTAATAAAAGGGGTTGTTTTTGTTAGAGGTAGGAGTAAGTAATAGGGAAAATAATTACAGATGCTCCTCTAAAGTCTGAGATCTTGGAGCTGCTTTTCTCATTGCACATTAGTTATAAAATTTATGGGGAGAACAAGGATTCCTCTGGAATGGCTGGTGTGCCCTGCCTGCTCTCCAAGAATGATTCCTATCTAACAGTAAGAGTTTATTCATCCCTTCAGCTGTATACTCCCTTTAGCACAGGAAGGAAAAATTAAGTGTACTTTACAAAGTGGATGTCTTAAAAAAATTGGGATTTTGTCATTTGCAAATGTGGTGGGTTTCCAAAGACCACAGGTTGATTTTTAAGTAATTCTGTGTTTCTAGGTTCCTGAGACAATAGTTTTCCAGATCCTTTGTTTCAGTTCAATTGCCTCTAAAATTGCTCATGATGGGGCTTCCCTTCAAAGGCTGTTAAGTAGTCATCCCATGACCTAAAAGCAGGAAAATCTCTGAAATACTATTATATCCAGCCAGTGTATTTTTTTTTAGGGCAAAGAATTTTGCAGGGTCACTGTTAACATTCCGAATTATCTATCCTGAATACAATGTTAATTGAGCTTAAGAAATAAGCACAAGGCCTCCAATGACTTACATTGCTTGACCCAGCAGCAGCCTGGCTGCTCCTAGTTTAGATGTCAAGACAACGACACATTTCTCAGACTTAAGCTAGCAGCAGGCATTTTCCTGGCAATATTGTTTAAATTAGGTCTTGGGCAGAAAGGTCAAGGTCTGAATGCTGAAGGAGAACCTCCACTGACTTGTTCTCTGGGTGCTTTGATCTGTACCTCTTGTATTTATTGTGGCCTTCCAGTACAAGAAAGATGAAGGAGGACTATTTACAAGAGCATGTAGTGACAGAAAAAGGGAGAATGGCTTCAAATTGAGAGGGTAGGTTTAGACAGAAATCAGGAAGAAATTCTTTACTGTGAGGGTGGGAGGCACTGGACCGGGTTGTGGATGTTCCATCTTTGGCAGTGTTCAAGGCCGGGCTGGATGTGGCTCTGAGCAACCTGATCCTAGTGGAAGGTGTCCTTGACTACAGCAGTGGGTTGGAACCAAGTGATCTCTAATGTCCCTTCCAACCCAAATGATTCTATGATATTTTTACCTAAATATATATGAATACGTAGACTTTGACAAAAAATCTTAACAATATTTTCTGGTATTTCTTACTAGGTCCTTAATTTAAGGAAGAGTTGCTAGTACTTAACTTTCCTTTGGGATGTTTTACTAATTTTTTTTTCAATATTAATATGCCACTTCTCTGGTGTCAGAGTGAATGACTGTAGTAGAAAATTTATTTGGAGGTATTTCCACACAAAGTGTCTTCTTGTACAAAGATTTGGCTACTTAATGGTCCAGAGTTAAAACTATTTTGATCATCCAGACAGACTTCTGGATGGGAAAGTAAATGTGCTTTTTGTGTGTGGGATGAGGGTGTTATTCACTGGTCTCCCAGGGCAGGCTGGGAGATGCTGGTATTAGATACCAAAGCTCTGCAGGCACTTACTGTTCCAGAGAAGTTTTAACTTCCAGCACTATGCAAGTACTATTTCAAATCATGGACTAGGAATTTTCACAATAATTTGTTCTGATAATGCTGCTTTGAGCCAAGCTGGTGTGCAGAAATACTGGTAACATGTTCTTGCCTTCATGAGCTGTGCACAGCAGTGGTCTGGAAGTGCACCTGGCTGGGCAGGCCTTAATGCTAAGATGATAATCTCTTGATAATCACCAGGGCCCAAAGATAGTAAGGAAGTTATGGCTCATGTGGCCTATTTGTAACTGATAAGGTTATCACAGACTTCATATGCATAGTTTTCTTTGAGACATCTGGATTTAATGCTGAAAAGCATTTGGTAACTGCTCTGGTGTGCACCTGAGCCAGAAATCAGTCATCAGCACTTCCAGATTGGCACTGATGTACATATTCCAACACACAGCTGGGCTTCAGCCTGGAAGAAGTACCGGCTTGAATAAAACCAGACACAGATACACCTTTGTGCAACCTGGGTGTAATAACATCTGGCAATTATTAAAAGAAGAATAAAATGCTATTCCAGTTGTTATATATGAGAGGTAATTACCTGATTAATTACCAGACTGCTGAAGATAACTGAGAGATAAATAAACATGTACCTTCAAGCAGCTGCTTTGCTTCAAATCTCAGTGTATCTGTGGTGTGTAGTAGGAAACTGTTAGGGAGACTGGTAAACATTGTGCAGGTAACGAGTAGCTACTGCATTGCTGTAGTCATTAAAACATCCTACTTGTTTGGTGTCAATTTAATGAAAGGAATTAATACTTCTTTTCCATCTCAATTCTTTTTGAAGCTGCCTCTGGTAAAAGGAAACAAAGAGATTCTCCCACCAACTGCAAAACTAAAACTGAGCGAGTTGCAAAAAAGTCAAAAGCTAGTTACGTAAGTACTGTGCTTTTCTCTCTGTGCATTGTAAAATGAATGGAATTACCTCACTTGGTCAGTTACAGTGGTGTGTTTTATCAGAAAATTAAATCAAATCAGATCTTGCCATCTGGATGAGTTTTTTTGTACTTTTTTGTTGTTGGCATTGTGAATGGAATTGCCTACTTTGTTCTTTAGTGCTTGTGGATTTGTATCACAGCAGCCAGTTCACTGCTTTGGTGGAAGTAGTTGATGGCAGGTAGCAGTGTGTGAGGCTCTGAGTACCATTCCGGTTTTGTGAACATCAGTGGGAATTACAGGCTCTGGATCACTTTTTCTCCACAGGTCATTCCTTGTATTTCCTCATGCACATGAAGTTAATGTCTTTGGCTATATCTACTGCTATTCTTTTTTATAGATGTTGCTTATATGTTTGAAGCTATGACTTAGGGAAATCTTTAAAAATAATGAATAGGTTACATTTAAAGGAATGAGTACTTTGACCTCTGCTAATAAATGAAAACTATCTCATGATCCTGGTGCATTCAGGCTGGTATTTGGCAGATTTGCACTGTCATGAGGCCATCTCCCAGGCATCCCGGTAGACATTCTTGAAATCCACTTACGTAGAGAAAGGGAATATTACATAAATACATAAAATGGAGGCTGGATGGAGAGTGACTGTGTTGAAATTTAGGCTAATATTTTCCTCAGACAGAACCAAATGAAGAAAACGCAGTTTTTTATTAAAGCAACTCCTTTGTAGTTCCTTCTTCCTGAAAGAGAGACATGAACTGGGTTTGTTCCTCCTCACCAAGACCCTGGGTTTGGTCATGAAAGGAGACTTTAGTTAATTATTAACCAGCCAGCCTAGAAAACAATGCTCCACTGGACCTGGTTTTATAACCAGAAATCAGCTTGATTTCTGTTCTTAACAGTTTCATTACAGTTTAAGGGAGCAGGATTGAAAGAAAACAAACATGGAATATGGGGGTTTATGACTCATTATAGAGACCTATAGTGAGAACTTGCAGGGGTTTTTTCTTAGTCTTGCTTTTCCTTGTGGTTCCTATGACCAGAGCATACTTGGGCAGCTCTTCTGTGGACTGTAGCTGCTCTCTTAGTGACACCGTAGACTCACTGAGGAAGGAAAAAATGTTCTCTTATCAGAGTGCCTCTGGGTGATGTAGTTTGTGCTCCTTCAGCAATGTGAATGTTGATCTACCCTAGTGGTATTTCAGCTGCAGACAAGTAGTTCTGTAACCACTTTGCGTTCAAAGCTCTAGGAAGGAACTTGTGTAGTTCTTCACAAATCAGAGCACCTTGTGGCCCCTGGAAGTTTTGGCACTTGCTAACTTCCATTCTGCGGCTGCTAGTAGCTGTTAGTGAAGCTATTGTTGAAAAGTTTTACCAGTTTTTGATGTGACTCCATGATGCTGTGACATAATATTTGTGGATTTTTTTACCAAAGATCTTAATAAAACCACACCATTTGACATGTTTATAGGCTGTAGTGGGTTAAACACCGCATGCTTAATAAGCTCATCTGATCACCAACCCTGTCATCTTCTGCCTTAAATACCATCCAGATTTGCTAATAATTTTTGATTTTAAAGCAAAATAAACTAGACAGTTCTAAATTATTTATATATGGGTATATAACTTTGCCCTGTGTATGCTTATCAAGTAAAGAGTGAGTTTTTCATGACTGAAGACATTTTCTGTTTGTGAAAGTTTTGGTCTTTCTTTGATCATTGACTATGTATGAGGAATCAATTCAGCTTGAATTTGTCTTAAGTGCTTTTGTCATTTAGAGTAGCTCTTTAGGGATAAGCAATACTGATAAGGTTTTCTTCTGTTTCTGTAGTTGTAATTAATATTAAACCTAATAGGTACCTTTTTTAACACAGCTGGATGATTCAGAACCCAAAAGACGATGGGAGAGGCAAGAGATGCTTGTGAAGAAGTTGCAAGGTACATTTCCTGGATTGGATAAGGAGGTGAGCTGATGTCTCGCTATGGCACATCAGGTTTTGAGTTCTTAAGAAAACTGCAGCTGTTGATAGTCCATATGAAACAGTTCTTACGCTGGCAGCACTTACGGGAAGAGCCCAGGGTTCCGAAGGTGTTTTCTGTTCCTGCTTTTAGGATGTAGCTTGTCCTGAACTTAGAACTGTGGGATTTGGTTAGAATTACATGGAACTTCTCTTCTACATATCTGGCCCTATGACAAGCCTGGCATAGTCAAATTTGATGACTTATTGTAAAAATGCAGGGGAAAATGATCTTTCCCTCTCTCACTCTTCTCCCCAGACTGCTAAATATATTTTGCACTTTGTATTACTTTAGTACCTGGTGGTCCTCAGCAGCTGCTTGAGCCTTTTCAGCACTGTGCTTGAAGTTGTTGGAAGCAAAGCTTGTTCATGTGTATTCTTACACTTTTGAAAAGTGGAGTGCAGCTCTGCCTAAACTGAGCGTACAAAGAAACTGAAGTGTTTTCTTGTTTTGGTTTATTTTTATTTTGAATCATCTGAATTACAGGGGTTTTCTTTGCCTGATGTTATTAGGCTCAGAAATTTAGCTTGTGCTTATCTCACTGCAATAGAAAATGTCTTATTTTTCACTAGGAGCTTAGAGAGGTACTTGAGGAGCATAACTGGGTGTTTCATGATGCACTGGAGGCCCTGAAAATATTTGCAGACAACGAGGAAGGTAAAGACAGATTTATAATTCATTTTATACTAAACCAGACTTGTGATGCCAATAGTTTTGAATGTCCAGCAGTGACAGTCCTGACAGCACCATGCCTAGAAACTTGCGCTTATACGTTAAATTGGTATTACAGGGAGGGGAAAAAAAGGAATCTCAATTTTTTTTCTGTATTTTTATTTTTGCTGTCTAACTAGGGATAAAGATGCTTGCCCAGCTAATAACAGATAGGCAAAAAAAAGTTGTAATTACCTATGGGTGTCTCTTAAAATATATTTTGGTACATGTCAAAGCTAATACCTGCTCCCTTCCTGCTTGTTTAAAAGTTTAGTTTTTTAACTACACTATTTGTAAATTACTGGTTTCTAAACCAGTAATTGCAAGTAACTGCATAGGTAACAAGTGATATATGCTATTTTGTCCTTTTAAAGTGTATTCTAGGAGAGAAACTTATTAGAAACTTACAGGCCTTGAATTATGCAACCCATCTGTAAATACCAGAACTTTAGACATGGCAGGGAGTAACCCAGTGATTCCAAGTAAATCTGCAAGTTATAACTTAAGTCCTATTTAATGAGTTGATTACTTTTCAGTGTGCTGCACAGCTGTCAGATATGTACATGTTTTGCTATATCAGCTATTTAAGTGTTCTTGGGATAGTGTTCTTAATTGGATTCTTTACAAGTGGAGAGAGCTATCAGTGCTCAGGAAGTTGTGTCCTTACTGCTGCTTCAGAGAAGGCATGTGTCAGGATTGGACTCAGTCAGCAGCAAGCTGGGATTGGGCAGAAGAAAAACTTCTGCACTTCAAGTGCTCTCTTGCAATGAAGGAATCAAAACCCTAGAAGGCACTTCTGAAAATTTCTTGCTTGTGTTGTGTTAAATAACTTCTGTCTTATTTTAAGGCAGCTGAGTTATTTTGGTTGGAGATGACCTCATTCTTTGAACTTTTTTAACAAGTGCATGTTTTCATTGTCCCACCCCGAATACTTCGCTACAATGCATTACAATGGAAAAAATACTTAATTTTCTTGGTGAAAGAAGGCTTGTTTTCTCAGGTCAGCAGAATTAATATCTCTGCAGTCAGGTGCATGGGACAAGTATCTCATCTTAAGAATACATCAGAGTTCTTAACTCTTTGCTCTTACCTCAGAGCTTCTGCAGCTCACAAATATTACATTATGTTGATCATCTCTATTTTAAGATACTTAAAACCTTCTGCTATTTGAGCATTATACAAATGAGCTTTGATTATCTTATGCTCACAGTTGGAGCTATTTACATATTTTATCCAGATTTTTTTTTCTGTTCTCTTAGTAACACCTGCTGTTGAGTTCTTGTGTATTAAATACTAGAACTGTGATAGATCTATAGGTTTTATTAAATACTAGAACTGTGACAGATCTATAGGTTTTATTTTGGAAGAACAACTTGTGTTTTCATCAGCCCCATACACTGACTTGTTGCCTTCTGCATTGCATGCATAGATATGGAATTTCCTCCCAAAAGGAAAGTTGCTGACTGGACTGAAGCCTCCACTGAGAGCCAGAGACAGGAGAGTAAAGATACGGCAAAGCAGAATGCTTCTCAGAAAGAGCAGAATGGCTTTCAGAAAAAGGACAAAAGCAAAAGGAGCATTTGGAGCGCTGAAAGAGAAACAGAACACATGGAGGATGAGTCTGCTTCCGAAGATGGCGGAAGCTCCCTGGATGAGGACTACAGCAGTGGTGACGAAGTGATGGAGGATGGCTACAAAGCAAAAATCCTCAGCTTCCTGCAGGATGCTTCCCTGAGTGAACTGACTCTGATTCCCCAGTGCTCTCAGAAAAAGGCTCAGAAGATAATAGCGCTCCGGCCCTTTAACAGCTGGGAGGCTCTGGTAGGTCTGCATTCTTCCTTTCCTATCCCCAGCCTGCCTAGAGTCAAGGTGGCTTCAGCCTAGGGAGGCTTAGATGGGTGGCCTTATCCTCATTAAGCTAAAATGCTATGTTCCTCCTAAGCCAATAGCATTTCAAATAGTGTCATATGACCTGATTTTGAATGAATTAAGGGGTGATTTTTCTGGAAAACTCAAGCTGATTGGCTGACATTACTGTCACTCACGCTGTAGCACAGAAAGTTGGTTGATTTCACTGCAGAAGGAGAAATTAGAGCTTTCACTGTGGGAAGGAGGTGTTTGCTAGCCTGTTCCGAGCTCTTGTAGCTGAAAACCCATGCAGGAGGGAAGAAGAATGTGGCAGGACCTTTACTGCAAGGCACTTGTGTAGCAGCAGCTTCCAGGGTTGCTCCATGATTGAAGAAGCCAGCATGGATCTTTTCAGTTTCAGACAAGAAATGGTCGTTCTTTTTTTTTTTTTTTTTTTCCCCTTCTTTTGTGCATTTATTATACTGCAGCTTAGTGTCTAGCATGGTTTTGCTAGCTAAGCAATGCAGCCATTTGTAGTGGAGTGAGCTGCTATGTTTTTTATTAATGAAAGGTAAAGCATCAGAAGGCTAAGCCACAATCCACCAGGAAAGGGAAAACGGTATCTGTAGGTAAGTGCATTATCTACTGTCGCTTCGTTGTTACTTTCAGATGTTTGCCATGGCTTGTTTGTACACTTCACATTTCATACAGATTCGGTTAAATGCAAGTCCTCAGACCTGCTAAGAGCAATGTCCTGGTCAGAAATTTGAAGTGCATTACAGCAGATTGTCTTGATTTAATTTATTAGTACTTTGGATTTTAAAGCAATAACTGTGCACAGGCCTTTTTACAGAGGAATTCCTGTTTTTTCATCAGTGTGCATTCTGAACCCCCTCACTGATATATGCAAGAACTTCTTCAATATGTATGAAACAATAACACCTACTATTCAGTGCGTGAAATATAGTACCAGAAAACACTAAGGGATACGAAACAGAATTTTAAGGAAAACAAAATTATTTTTGTATGTTGTGTTGTAAGGGGAGGGGGGATACAAGAAGACGATACTTGAAAAAAATACAAGGTATGCTGCAAAAGAAATCCGTTTTGCCCCAAGCCTTTGGCTTCTCACAGAACATCTGTCATACAGCTATTACTTTCTAAACTTGTTGGATTTTGTCTGAGCTTAATTCTTTGCAGAAGTATTTGCTACAGGGCTCTTCTTTTCTCTGTGTAAAATATTTTACAGTGAAAAAAAAAGCTGCATGGGCCTGTTTGCGTTCAAAATCTGTCTTTCATGAGGATTGCTGCTGTCAGCAGCCACATGTTTATGTAGTATTGTGAATACTTGCCCAGAGTAGAAGTGGCTTGCAGGAGATTTTAGCAGATGTTTTGTATCAGTGTGGATTTAATTGTTTATAAAGATCCAGTAGCTCAGTAACCCAGTGTTTTTCCTACCAGTTAATAAGGGTGGTCAGAATATTGGAAAGAGCTGATTTAGTTAGAGTATTAAAGAAATCGGCCTAATTTTAAGTTCTCCATTTACTGTAATGGTGTCTTGTGTAACACAATGTGAAGTACTACAAGTTGTTGCCACGTGTTCATTATTAGAATTGAGGAAGATATTAAGACTCACAGTTTGAGATTTAAACTAAAGCCTACTTATTTGTAAAGAATGTTTTATTCCAGGAAAAGATAAATGAGAATGCCTTTTTTTTTTTTTTTCTGGATGGCTTTTTTAAGTTGGATTAAGCTATTTTGTTTCCAAGAGGATTTAAATTAATTTTATAAGCTCATAAGGTTAATAAGAGTACTTGGAAATACTTACTCTTTGAATTAAATATTTCAAGTGTTTAACTTGATCTAGTAATGCTTCAAACACAGAAAAACATTTAATAGACATGGTTCTCAAAATAAATGGAGAGAGCTGAAATTGCCCTCGCTCCCAAAGATTAATTCATTCGGTAGTTTAGAAATGCCTACCCTGTAGGTCAAGTACATTTTCCAGGAGCATAGTTTTATCCAGTCTTTAGTGCTGGACATGACTGGCTGGGAGAGCCTTCTCTTAAACATCAACTTGTATAAAGTGTACCCAGGTATGTCCTTGAGGCTTTAGGTGTCTGTCTCCTTGGAGAAGTGAACAAGGTCTGCAAGGACTGCTGGCCTCTCTCCAGAATATGTTGTCTGCACAGGGAAAGTGGTAGGTAACAAAAGAAATTGGGATGTGTTTTCTGAAAACACCTCTCTCAGTGATCATCATATTCAAAACCAAAAATTGCACAGATGCTTTGGAAGGGTGCACCCAGGTGCAAAGCCCAAGCATGGAGCTGAGGCCTAAGAAGGTGTGATGGGCAAATGGGAGATAATGAGGAGCAGCTCTGCACAGCTGGGAATGAGGGATTAGAATACAAGGGGAGCAGATCCGTAGTAGGCAAACTAAGGGATGGTCAGCAGGAAGCGTGGCTGTGAGAGCTACACGGAGAGGCAGGGACAAGCTCCAACTGCTAAAGCCCAACTTCTGGCCTGGCACAGGACCGTGTTTGTTACATACAAACTGCCGAATTCCAGAACCACCTTGCACCAAAACCAGCTGAAAGGAAGCAGCAAATGCATCAGGTTAGCAATGGGAAACTGCTTACAGTGGAACCTGGTGTTTGTTGATCGAGGCTGAGGCTGACTTTCACCCTTAGGCATTAAAGGGAAAGCCTTCATCATCTTGCAAGTGGTGTGAAGTAAGCCCAGACATAGTGTGCTGGTGTGCCAATTCCTAGTGTGCTGGGAGAGCTCACGGGTTCAGTTTCCATGATGGTCTTGCATTTTTGGGCTTCATTTGAAAAAAGCTGAACTTGGAAGTATATCAGAACCTCTAGAAAGCGAAGGCCACCTGTGGATCTGCTTTATGTTCTGAGCAGGGTAACACCCTGTGTTTCATATGCAAATCAGTGGCTAAAGTATTTCTTGTTGCAACTTGGACGTGGTTGTTAATGTGCTGACATGAAACAATACAATTTCTGTCAATAACAGATGGCTCAATTCTCCACACCTTTATTTATGGATTACGGAATTTCCATTCATGCCAACCAAAGCTTTAGTCATCAAAACAAATGTCGAAATTTTGTAGGCACCTATTAAAAACTGTGCTGTTTTTTATTTCTAAATAGAGATGTCTGTTCAGAAAACTTTGTTACAGGTGTTGACATGTGCAACTTAGCCTGGTCCAACCTATGAGTGTTGGTAAACTTTCTGGGGTTTGTTTAAAATGGAAAAAAACAAAAACATACCCCCAAACTGTAATTGCCTCACTCCATTTATGCTTGAAGTCTTTTTCTAATGAAAGCTACTTTTTAAATTCTATTTTAATTTAACCTGGTTAAACTCTTCACCTTAACAAAACTTGCTGTTACTCTGCAATGTGGCAATGTTGGCGAGTTACTTAACACATAATAGCTGGATCATACAACTCCTTTTTTATGGAAGGAATTCTTGGAGGATATATGCATATGAAATCTTGTGCTAAATTTTAACAGATCCCTAGTCTAAAATTCAGAAAAATCTATGTGAAAACTACTTCTGTTTTAATACAAGAATGATGAATCCAAAATACCTTGTATTTTTCAATTCTTTAAATCTATTAATGAACAAAAAAGTTGCCTGTTCTTTACAGTGAAATATACATAACTACTTGAGAAAATACTAATATGACCCCAGTTACTGCAGAAACGTATTTAATGATAGATTTTACACTTTCTGCATGGAATTTAGGAGAAATCAATGTGCCTGAAGGGCCTATTTTGCTACAACTTCAGGTTGCTTGTCTCTGACATGTAACATACTCATAATGTGATGAAGATCTGAAATTTAAGAGGAAGGAAATATGCAGTAGCTAGTGTGGACTTGAGGAAGCAAGTGGTGGAAGTAAGGCTTCCTTGTACTGGCAGACCTTGGTGACCCCTGGCACAGTGCCCAAATCCAGTTTGACTTACCTTCATGGCAGAGTTAGAACTGTAACCAAGTAATGTTGGGCCCCAGACACATCCATGACAAAGGGCATCTTAATGAAAATCAGTGGGGTTTTTTTCCCCTCCTTTTGGGGTTTTGTTCTGTTAGTGGGCCTGGCTTTCCAAGCTGGCTTTGCCCTGTATGTTGCCTCAGTTTCAAGCACTTGTATTTTGCATTAGAAAGTCTTCAGAGAATTTGTATCTCTTAAGGTTTCAAGTTTCATAATGTGAGGAGCTGCAGTGATGACCTTCAGTGCGGGTTCACAGTTTGCAGTGGGCCAAGTGTAAGGAGTATTTGGAGTTTTGAGAGAAGATTGGGATGCTGTTGTTGTCTCCTACTTGAGTTACTGCCTGCTGCAGCTGTGGATTTTCACTGCAGCTGCTATTACCAGTGTTCATAGACAATGATGATGATGATTGTTGTTGTTGTTATTGTTATTATTTTGCAGTTCACAAAAATGACGAAGACTTCTGGTTTGTCAGAAGATATAGTGTGGAACTGCAAGATACTGCTGAAGGAGAGGGATGTGGTTCTAAAGCTCATGAATAAATGTGAAGACATTTCCAATAAACTGACAAAGCAGGTAACCAGGATTACTAAAGATGGAGAATGTGGATGGAACATAGAGCAACCCTCCATTCTGAATCGCAGGTATGTCTCAATTTTATGATTTAGAAGGGTGTTGGACAATAAGGTGTACTTGAAGACTGGGATTTTCAGAACTGTAGTCTCTGAAAGTAGAGTAGCAGATTTTTGATACTTAGGAGCTCTCAGTGAGCTAGATAGTGATGTGCAGCAGTTGAGAGAATCTAACAGATTTTTTAAGTGTATCAGAAAAGCAGGATAAGAGCATAAAAAAATAAAACTTTTATTTCCTCCAATTTCTGTGGAATTTAACAGCCAACCTTAAACAATAGAATCATGAGTTGTCCATTTACCAAGCAAATGTGCTTCTATAATGGGGGACAGATTTCAGATAGGATTCAGTCTCAGAAATGCTGAGTTGGAACAAATATGAGCAAACTGGGCAGGTTTATCAGCTGGATGAAAGACCTTGGTCAGGAAGTTCAGATGTACTAAGTAATCTAAAACTCTGTCTCCAGTCGGCATGGCAGCAGGGATGTGTTGTGGGGAAGGATTTCTTTCAGAGGTAAATTGGTAAGGATCTCCAAATGGATATTAGGAGGAATGGAAATGGATATGGTGAAGGGCATTATCTTAACACTTAGGAAATGTAGGGGTGCAGTGGGAATGGCCAAAGTAGCAGCTTGAATTCCAATTGGATGCTGTTACAAGTAAATAGCAAAAGGATTCTCAGCTGTGTGAAAATAAAACCTGGGAGGAAGGAAGAAGTCTTTGAAGGAAGAATGTGAATGGCGCTTCTTCTTTGGAAAAGGTGCTGAACTGGGTCACTTGCTGTCAGTGTGTTTTGTGGGTTGTGTGTTTGGGTTTTTCTTTGGTGTTGACACACACAGTAATTGTTTGTGAGTAAAATTAGGGATGCCGCTGCAAAATGCCATTTAATTCATTGTGTATTTTAAAAATGAGTGGTTCTGTAGCTGCTTTTATCTGGTTGTATATCACTGATTGTAGAAGAGGAATATTTCTTGTGTTCTATTCACTGACTGACTCACTTTGACCATTTTAGATCTGTGAAAATGCGGATAAGCAACTCAGTTTGTGTACAGGTGACTGATTTAGAAAGCTTGTGTTTTTCACTGCCCAAAGAGGTCTGGAGTGCATTAAAATAAAGGCAGTGTTAAACCTGCCAGTTTGTGATTACACTAAGTGTAAAGCTGTGCTTCCTGGAGAAACAAATGAAAGGTGGTAATAAGCTTGATTGTTTTTTACAGTTTGAAACTAAAGCCATATCAGAAGATTGGTTTGAACTGGTTAGCACTGCTGTATAAGCACAGATTGAATGGCATCTTGGCTGACGAAATGGTAAGTGTGAAACTGCTTATTTAGGAATCGTTAAAACTTTGTAAGAAAGGCTTTATTAAATCCTTGCCTAGAAACCTCAAGCAGATTATAAGTAATCTTAAATTGCATACAGTTCTCCAAGATCTTAGAAGCTGCTGAACTCCTTTCCGTTTGAAAATCAAAGGTAGCCTAAGATTCACGGACACTGACAATTACAAATCACATGGTGTCTCCCAATGCAGCAGAACTGGTTTCTGCCACAACAGGTTATTTTCAAACCATTGACTTTAACAGCTCCTTGCACAAAAATATAATTCATTCTACTTGTCCCACATTTCATGTAGTGAGCTCCTATTTTCTCCATTTCTTCATCGGTTTCAAAACAGGCAGATGACAATACAGGAAAAACCAAGTGGGTAGAAACCTTCTCTGCTTCTCCACAAGCAGCATTTCCACCATCTCTTGTCATGACACTCCCCACCAATGATGAGCTGAGACGGAGAAGCTTATGGGTTTGAGGTTTAGTTAAATGCTGACACCACCCATAGTTGTACAACAGAAAAAAACTTACGCATGCAGCTGCTGCATTCTTGGTCTGTTGTTTTTAATCCTGGCTGCTGTTCATCTTTTGATGGACCATGAATGAAGGCACTGCTTTGCCTTGCTATGACTTAGGCAGTGTTTCTCAACTTCTGTATGTTTCCTGTTAGTAAGAACGTGTGTGTTTTGTGGTAGGTACAACTACATGCAAATTTTAAATTTGTGATGCAGAAAACAGGAAAAGTGAGTGTTGGTGGAAATGTAGGCTTGTCTTAAATCCGATTCCCATATTAAATTCCACTTCAGAAATATCTGCAATACCCTTTGTAGTACTGGCTCAAATGGAAATAAACATTTCGTTTCCAAGTAATCATTTTTCTGCGCCATTGGTTCAGGAAGGTACATTTTTGGATATTATTTGAGGAATGAACTTGAACTAAAATGAAAAACTTCATAAATTGAAGAGATGAATCTTTGTTCAAGTATTGAGCTGAAATGATAATGAAGTTTGACTGAGGTTGTACTTAAGAAGGAATTGACTTCTGTAAAATTGGTTAAACAGAACAAATTTTCTAATCAGATTTCTAATCTTTACTGGGCCATCACTACACTGTAATTGTCTTATGAGTTCAAAACACTTATGTCCCACAGATTGTAAATTTTGTTTAAATGGATTTCTTTTCTCTTAGGGCTTAGGAAAAACAATTCAAGCTATTGCATTTCTGGCTTACCTCTACCAAGAGGGCAATAAAGGTCCCCATTTGATAGTTGTGCCAGCTTCAACGTTAGGTAAGTTACAAGCTTCAAAAATGTTTTTGTTAGGAAAAAAGCAAACAATCATGGACATACTGTAAAGCAAAGATAATTAACGAAAGAAAATTTGGGTTTCTTACAGTGGTACTCAACTCTTTAAGTAATTTGAATTGGAATGTAGACCATACTGCAGGCATGCTTGTTCTGAATTAATTAGACTTAGCATGGAACTTTTTTAGATGATTTGTCTGCTTCAAAAAAAAATTAAGCTGCTTGTTACAATCTGGACTTGTGTTGCAAAGTAGTTTTTTTACTTATTGAATATTGGCTGAACTTCCTAGTCTTCAGGCTGTGCTTAGGGTTAGGTTTCATGACATTTTAAACATTCTCTATCTTTTTTCCTCTTTACTGCACAGCATCTGTCAAAGCAGATGAAAATCCTAAAATGATGAGGCTGTCTTTTATTTGTGTGTCCTGATTGTTTTATGGCCTCATTTGAAATTGGAAAGAGTATGGTGGAATCAAATGTCAGCAAAGCTGATGCAGTTGAGCAGAAAATGGGTCTTGATGGAGTTAAATTTGGATTTGTTGAATGACAGGGGGAAGTAACAAGTTGAATTTAGAAAGTAAATGCTGCATTTAATATAAAATACTTGTTTGGGCTTCAAAAATTTCTCTTGACGCATCAGTAAAGTTTCCAGTTGTTCAACTTAAGTTTGAAATTGTCGTTTTTAGCATGCTTTCAAATTCCATTGGAACCCACTTTTTAAAGCAACCCTTAATAATGCATATATTTCTTAAAACCTGAGGTGTTTGTAGACATGTGAATGAAGGTGCTTTTGTGAAGTCACTCCTAGAGTGAGAGTTGTAGAGGCGGGTCGGCAGTGCCTGGGCAGTGCAGTCTGCTGGCAGCTTTCCTGACATTTTTCCAGGGGTCTGGGTCCAATCCCTTCCCAAGTGGCATTTAGCAGAGCCCCCCTTCTGCTGTGGTTTGGGGTCAGTACTTGTGTTGGCTGTTAAGCAGCTTCCCCTTGGGCACAGCGCTGTTGCCTGTGGCCACTGTGCTGCTGCACACCTGGAGCTGCACAGCTGTGATGTCAGGCCTCTGCCTGCTCCCAGAGGCGCTGTCTCTCCTGGTGACATACTTCTGCAGGCTAGTACTGACAGATGAAGCGATTTGCTTTCTGGGGATTTAACTGTCTAGGGAAGAAACCGAGCTGCAAAGTTACACATTGTGTTTATTTCACACAGTGGTTACAGACCATGCAGGGCCTGTTCCTGCAGGAGTTTAAAGTGCAAGCTGGTTGAATTACTAAAAGCCCAGTTGGGGTTGGTTCAGTTTCTTACACATCAGTCTTACAGTTTTAAGACAGAATGTTTCTTAACCTTCAGGAGAATTTAAAGGGATTTGCATTAAAATCAGATGTTTGGTTTGATGCTGAGGTGTGAAACAGTAAGACATAATAAAGTATAAATGATTTGGATTTTGTTTTCATGTTGCCTTACAGATAACTGGATAAGAGAAGTTCATCTGTGGTGTCCTGAACTGAACGTCCTCTTTTACTATGGTGAGGAATCTAGTTAAGAAATTAATCCAAAGAGTACAGTTGCTTGCATGGCCAGTGTAAGAAAAGATGAATCGCTCATGGCAGTGTTGTTTTAAGACAGTTGTTTAAGGCACGGATTTGTCAATGAGTGATTTCTCTGCAGTGTCTTTAATTGTTACATGTATATAAATATATATAATTGTACTCATGTCGTTTCCTTCTTTAGGATCCCAAGAAGATAGGAAACATCTCAGGGTGGACATTCATAATAAAGTCATTGATTTCAATGTGATTGTGACTACGTAAGTACAGTTAAAACACTACAGACAGGGAGCTTTAGTGAGGTCCTGCTGACCTCTAGTGGTACAAGAAACCGGAGAATTATAGGAGTTGGGTTTCGGATAATGTTAACTATACCTTTATGATTGTGTTGGAGATACTGTGTCATAGGTGCTTTAGATGTATGTCTGTCAGCATGTGTATTACAGATAATATTACAATTGTAATAGACTTCAGGAGATTTTTAGGAAGTGTTACTGAGAGCATTGGCTCATCAAGTAAACTGAAATAATTTGCCAGTAACAAACTGTATTGTGGTTGGTTACTTCCAGGCAGTTTTACTGCCCCTCATGTACTTCCTGCATAACTCTTAATAATATTAGAGAATTTGATTTGATTGTGATAACAGTACATTCATTTTCAGAGGGAGACTAAGTGCAAGTGATATTTGTCTCTGACAGATACAACTCTGCAATCAGCAGCTCAGATGATCGAGGACTGTTCCGCAGGCTGAAGCTTAACTATGCAATTTTTGATGAAGGTCATATGCTCAAGAACATGAGCTCTATCCGCTACCAGCACCTCATGACAATTAATGTAAGAGGTTTAGTTATTGCTGAGTTAGAGGGGACAGCTCCTGTCTTTTCTGTCTTGTAGTTACAAGCAGGGGGGAAATGGAATATTAACTGTAAAGTTCAGATACACTTAACTTGAGATACTACAATATGCAAGTGGATTTAAGTGTTGGTGTGGTCTCAGGAGTGGATCCTGCACTATGATCTCTTTCAGGGACATAAGCTCCCAAAGAAACGTAATAAATTTGCTGTACAATCGTTACAGTGATGGTAGTGCTTGAGTTTCAGTATTAAGCAAATTCCCGGTTATATCCCATAGTAGTAATGATTTAAAAGATGCTATTCTGATTACTTGTGCTGAAACCTTGTAGTATTTAAGGACCTGCTCTGATACGGCTATGTAAGAAGAGCCAGCTTGAAAATATTTTTTTCTTGTTGTTTGCAGCCTGAGGAAGCAGAGTTTTGAAAAGTATTTGAGCTCAGCTCTTTCTTTGAATATCATGATCTAGCACTGGAGTATTTGTACAATAATAATAAACTTAAGATCACTTCCTACAACTTATTTTTCAAAATCATGTTTTCATCAATAGCCTTTTTAAAAAGCTGATCTTTAAGCAATAAAGCTTTCTTGTACTTGCAGTTCAAAACTTGTGCTTTAGTACTGTATGACATTAGAGAACTTGATATGGGAGCAACAGTGAACACAGTCATCAGGAGGAAGAAAAAATACCCCAAACAACAAAAAAACCCCAACAACAACAGCCAAAACAGAGCCCAAACAGAACAATCAAGAAGAAGCTTAATAGATCCAGGAATGGTTTTTTAATTGTCTTAAATTGGTGCCCAGTTCCCCACAGATCTGTAAACGGTTTTGTTGACTTAACAAGGAAATTAGTCCAGGATATTCCAAATATATAATAAGTTTAAATAGTTATAATTTAAACCAAGCTAATTTTCTCACTTACCCATACTGTGGATTTTTTTGCCAAAAATATTTTTTAACCTGTGTGACAAATGTTTCTCATTGCTCTTTCCACTTTGGACAAACAGGCCAAGAATCGCTTGCTGCTAACGGGGACTCCGGTTCAAAATAATCTGTTGGAATTGATGTCCCTCTTGAATTTTGTCATGCCCCATATGTTCAGCAGCAGCACCAGTGAAATTCGAAGGATGTTCTCTTCAAAAACAGTGAGTACCATGAATTCTCTTCTTGAAAATAACTTTTCTCTTTTTGCTATAAGAGTGCTGTTGCTGCATAACTTCTGTTTTATTGGTATCTTATGGAAACAGGTGATGTGATTATGAAAATCTAGAAAATGAAACAATTGAGTAAACTTTTTAAATTAAAATATCCTGTAACAGGGTGTCTTTGAATACTAATGGTCAGGTCAAGTGTGTCTGTTTTGGCTGGGTTTTTCATCAAGTTAGAGAAGTTAAGGTGGTGGTGTTACAGTTGAAAGCTTCAGACTGTAATTGAATTCTTTCAATGTTTTCCTTAGAAGAGTGCTGAAGAACAAAGCGTATATGAGAAGGAGAGAATTGCACATGCAAAGCAGATAATAAAACCATTCATCTTGAGAAGAGTAAAAGATGAGGTAACACTTTATCTTTAAAAATGATGGGTTTGTGTTATTAAAAAACCTGATAATCTCTGAGACGAGCGCTATAATATGAGGCCAAAATTGCTTACTGATCTTAAAGAAAGTTAATGGGCGCTTGTGGACTTCAGTGGTCTGAAGAGGGTAACACTGATTAGCAGGGGAGTAGATCCCAGGTATTGCATATAATATTATTTCATGCAATTCTGGAGTGTGCAGGCCGTGTTACTTGGTGGGGAGGTTGATGTATAATCCGGGTCGAGACCTGAGTTGAGTTGTTGCCCAAGTTAGTGAAGTTACAAGCAGTGAAAGAAGCTGGGATAAGGAGAATGCACAGAGTATCATAACAGCTATAAGACAGTGCAGAATTACTGATGGTTCACAACACTACAGGTTTTATCTGGTATTGTTTTGTTTTGTCAGGTCCTTAAACAGCTACCTCCCAAAAAAGATCTCGTTGAACTGTGTGCTATGTCTGAGAAACAGGAACAATTCTACTTGGCTCTCTTAAACAAGCTCAAGAAAACTATTGACAGTAATGGTATGTAAGGGCCTCGTTTCCTTTTGATGGATTTTTTTTTCATGCTGAGACATATGTTGAATGTGACTCTGGTCTTCACTTTGTAGAAATGTCTAGCGCTCATAAATTGTCTGTATCCCTTCTTTGAATATTTTTGAAGTTCAGTACTAGGTGAATTTTCAAACTGAGTTCTTGCAAACCAAGCTCTGCTGAGGGATAAAGGTGTTTCAGGTAGTTATTTTCGGTAGCGGTACCAAGATGCCTTCTTTGTTTGCAGAGAAAAGCTCCGATATGGGAAACGCAATGATGCAACTTAGAAAAATGGCCAATCACCCTCTTTTGCATCGTCAGTATTACACAAATGACAAGCTCAGGACGATGTCCACCCTTATGCTCAAGGTAAGGGGATGAGATTCAGAGGCAGTCCTTCATTTTTCAGAATTTCTAAGGCAAACTTGTTTGTTTTGTTGTCAGACTTCTGGTCAAAAATGTCTATGCCAAACTTAATTCATTGTTGCTGCTTTTTATTTCTCTGCATCTGTCCAGTGAGCTAATTAAGCTCTATAGGTATTTAACACTGATTTTTTTATCATTAGAATGGAGAGAACAGTTGTGGGTCTGCAGTCATCTCTTTTTCATAAGCTCCCCCTTAGCACCTCTTCCCCCCACCCCAGAATTAATTTAAAGCCCCAAAGTATTTATGGAAAAAAATCTTAGGTGGGCATTTGAGTTCAGTAGCTTTCTGAATAGCAAGAACTGAGTAGTTTAGGACTAAAATAGGGAAGGCATAAGTATTGATCTGTTAAGGATTTTTTTTTTTTTTAAATTTTATGAGGTTAATGCCTGATGAGCTTGGGGAAAATAGTCGTTTATTTCTAAAATTTAAGCAAAAAAGAAAAACTCTCAGTGTGCGGCAGGTGCTCTAAAATTGGAGTTGGCTTTGAATATTCTTCAGCTTTTTTTTAAAGTGAAACCAGACAAGAGTGGGAGGAAGCTAGAAGTGACCCATTGGTTTATGAAGGATTTTTGTCCCTTTTTATTCCTATACCATTGTACTCTCCAGATGGGGCTTTTTTTTTCCTCTTTTGTCCAGGCGTGATGTCCCTCTACCCACCCTACATCTTGGGCTGGGCTTTCCATGTCTTCTACCATCTATCCAAGGGTTGGACCTCCATTTTAGGGAATGTGTCTTCAGGGGAAGAGGTCTGATAAAGGGGTAAAATGTTGTAGGGCTTGATGGGAAGTAGGTAATTGCTGTGAAGGTTGAGCATTTCCTTTTTAAGTTTTTGGCAGTACGCACGCTTGTAAGAGCTAAACTGTGAAGTAACTATCCTCTCTTACAAACCTGAAGTGGAGAGTTCATCTTTTGTTGCTTGCATGAGCCTTGCTCTAGCATTTGTCCATGTCTAGGTGTGTTATCTTTTTTCTTTCAGAGATCATGGATGTTCCTGTGTGGTGGTTTTGCTTTCAGTTCTCTGGTGAGATTGTGTATTGCATTATTTCCCTTAATTTTTCCTAATAGGAACCCACACATTGTGATGCTAACCCTGACCTAATCTTTGAAGATATGACAGTAATGACAGATTTTGAACTGCATGCGCTTTGTAAGCAATATTCTCACATCAATAACTTCAAGTTGGACATGGATCAGATCCTGGATTCTGGAAAGTTTAGAGAGCTGGAACACATTCTCTCCGACCTTAAAGAGAAGGTATTGCAGATGGCTGAAGTTTTTCCCTGTCTACAGAGTGGCTCTAAATAAGTGGTTAAATTAATATCTGCCAGCTCTGTATGCAACCCAGTTGCTTTGCTGCAGAGTTTTATAATGTAATTCAGTGCATGTGCAGAATTGCAAAGCAACACTTACAGCTTTTAATGTGCAGTCCTGAGTATGCACATCACTTTAGAGACAGCTGAAATAAATTTTCCCAGTTTTCCAAGTTTCAGAGTGTTCATCCGAAGTTAGCTACCCTGTTAATATATGGGCTCTTGCATAATTTTGACAACTCATGGACTTGGACTTTCTCTTGGCGATTGAATAAGACTGTATTACATTCGAGTAATCGTGTGTGTTAAAGGAAAAAGGAAAAGTAAAAAGAGGTCCTTGGTTGAAGTCCTGCCCTGAGATTCAAACAGGTTTATTTTGCATGTGCCATAATGCTCCAGAGCATCCTGAATTTGGGTGCTGTGGATCTTAACTGTTTCACACAAAATAGGGCTACTCTTTGTATTATGTGAAATATTTAAATTTAAGTTCTGAATGAAAGTATTTTGATGTTTATGGATGAAGTAATCTGTCGTTTATGCATTTGGAATGTGATTTGTCTGAGCCACCAAAATACAAAGTTAAATTAAAATAATTAAATAAAATAATTAAAATATTAATGCAATGACAGACAGTGAGTTAATGCAGCAGAACTACTGGATATGGAATCTTCACTGAAAGTCAATCCTGACTTGGTGATTTTCAGCTTAGTATTTTATTTCAGAAAACAGGGATTCTGTGAAAGTAAAATATTTGCATCAGTAAAGAATTTTTGTAGTTCATAGTTGACATGTTTCAAAATTTTTGCTTTGCTTTGTCCTTTCCAGGGTGACAGAGTTGTGTTGTTTAGCCAGTTCACTATGATGTTAGACATCTTGGAAGTTTTCCTAAAACACTGGCAACATAGATATATTAGGCTGGATGGAAAAACACAGATTTCTGAGAGGTATGTGACTCTTGCTAAAAATGGGAGGGAGAAAGTGAATGTGTTGGAGAGGGAGAGGTGACTTCAGACGCTTACCTTTGTTTTCCAGTGTGCAGAAGTCTCTGCTCACTGGGCACTGATGATAGAAGGCGTTTAATGTTGAATTTCAGATCACCTTAGTAAGGGTGAGGTTGAAAGATGAGGTTTAGGTGGTGGGGTTACAGTCTTAGCTGTGGAAATGAAAAATGTTCAGCAGTTCCTGGTGTGTTTGGTTTGTGTATCAGCATGTAATAACACCTGTAGCTATTCCTTGGAGGTAGACTGTATCTCTTTTACAGTAGGCAGATACACCCCTTTGTTTCTCTAGGACAAACCATTCTGTCTGTCCCTGCAGCTGAAAATGTAATGCTTTTCTTGTGTTTGAGCTGAGCTGATTTTCTGTCTCAAGAATTTTTGAAGATTTTTTTTAGATGCGCTTTCCTTCATTTCAAAAAATTGTCATTCTTGCTGCGGTGTTGCTTCCCGTGTCAAGGGCTGTTCCTGCCCTTGCTTGTGCAGTTAGTACAGAAGATTGTCATGAAATGAAGTTCATCCCCTGCCTTCCGTGTTCCTCCGAGTATTTGTGTTCTGTGATGATCAAAAATCTTTTTCTAAGCCTGTTTTCACTCTTTGCTATCCATCTGTCACTCAGTGTGTTTCTCTGGTCACTGCAGAGGACTGTTGGTATCCTTTTTCCTGCTGCATAACGTCTGTACTTTGGAGCTGCTGTGTGGTGCCACTGTCCTCTCTTCCAAAAGATCATCCCAACTTCTGTGTTCAGCTCCGGAGCCAGTGTGGAGTGTTTTCCAAGGCCTGATGTCCAAGGCCTGATGCATGGTGTCTTGTGTTCTGCAGGATACATCTGATAGATGAGTTCAATACAGATATGGGTATATTTGTGTTCCTTCTGTCTACCAAAGCCGGTGGCTTGGGCATTAATCTGACCTCGGCCAATGTTGTTATCCTTCACGACATTGACTGCAACCCTTACAACGATAAGCAGGCAGAAGACCGGTGCCACAGAGTAGGTCAGACACGGTAAGACTTATTTTAATTACAGCGCTTGGGTTTTCTTGGAGGCAAGCTCTCAAAAGGAGGCTAAAAGGACAGTATTTATGGTGTGGGAGCTAGGAACTATGATTGTCTTAGTCCGTGTTGCTGGCAGAACAAACCTTTATTTACACTCTCCTCCTTTTCCTAGTTCATTATAACTCTCAAATTGTGTATAATTCACAAATTTCTGGTGCTAGTAACTGATCCAAGGTAGATCTGAAGTTTTTGGGACTGTCTGGACAAGCTGTTTGTTCTCTTCAGGAGACTTCAAAGTTTTTAAGCACCACCCTATTATAATGAGTGAAACCATAGAATGTGTGTAATTTCAACAGTATTTAACGCTAAAATGGAATATGGGGCAGTTTGACTTGTTTATATTAATGGAGATGTTTTTGATTGTCCAGACATTTGCGGTGGCTGGGAGTGCAGGAGAAAGCATGTTTTCTGGCACAGTTGTTCCAGAGAAAAATCTAGAACCTCTTTATCCTCTCATACATTTCCTCATCTTTGGTTTAAACCCCAGCCAGCTGAGCCGAGGCATAGCATCCTTCCCTTTTTCATTTATCCAAACTATGAAATTGGATTTTTTTTCTTGTGGTTTTCAGAGAAGTACAAGTCATAAAGCTCATCAGTAAGGGGACTATTGAAGAAACCATGCTCAAAATCAGCCAACAGAAATTGAAGTTAGAACAAGATATGACTGCAGCAGAATCAGGTAGGTGTCTTGCACATAATGAGGTCCACTTAAGTAAACGAAAGCTGCAATATGTTACACTGAAAAAAGAAGGTTCTTGATGCAGACAAGCCTTTTGTTGTTTGGGGTTTTTTTGTGTTAAGCTAGAAAGATGTATTTTTGCTGGTTGTTCTTTGATTTGACAGGAGGCACCCTCTGAGTCTGACCCAGAAATCAGTGACCAAATCCTACAAGCAGAGGATTTTTTAACTGTTTTGGGCACGTAGGCTTTTATCTATTTATGTGAAATATTTTAAGCTGTACTAATGCTTGTCTTTATTCCTCAGGAGAAGAAGGAACCATTCCAGCAGATATAGCCACGCTATTGAAAGCTTCTTTGGGTCTCTAAAATGTAAATATGTTAACAAAATTCAAGGAAGAAAGGTGATGGTGTACCCCAAGGACTCTTACTGTTGACCAGTTTTATGAACGTTTATAACTTTTTGTAGTTTCTTTGTTGTATTTCTCATGGTATTGAAAATTTTTAACACCAATAGCATTCTTTTGATGCTTAAAAGCATAAATGGCCCGAATGTGCCAACCTCAGATGCTGAATAAAGGTTTTACAGATCACTTTTGAAAATGGGGACCTAAGTAGTAATTGTTTTAACAAATCTGCTGCTGCTTGAAATTTGTCAGTATTTTTGTAATTATTTCTACCTCCAAATATATATATATATATATAAAAACTGTCTGTTTCACTGGATTCTGCGTGTAGATTTTTTTATATGTGCCTTATTTGACAATGCTCAAGTCTGTTTCTGCTTGTTTTGGTTCATTTGATGTTCCATACTGGTTTTGTATCAACTTGTTCCAATAAAATTCCATAGATTGACAAAGTGTTTTTGTGCTTGCGGTGATCTGGGGCAGGTGAGGGGATGATTATGTGCATGTTACAAATCAATTAGGCAGCTCTCAAACCAGCTGAAATGTTCCATTTGAACTGGCTTGGCTTTGTTCAGCAGTAGTTGATTACCAGTCTGTCATTATACTCTAATTACGGTGGTGTGAGGGTATTGATTATAAAAACAGAACTTCTGCCAAATGGTTTGGTCAAGTCTGTGAGTATTCTGGTCAATATGATTTCTGCAAATTCAAAATGGGTGGGAAATGGAAGATTTTCCAAAACTTGTTGTCCAAGCATGGACTAAACTGCTTGGCTTTTCCTAAAAGTATTCTGTGGCTATGCTGTCTGTTCCAAAATGCACAACTGAAATAAGGTGAAGATGTACTGTATTGTTTGAGAAGGAATATGGACAAGAAACAGTTTTCTGTGCTTCTTTGATTCCCCTGATTCTGTTGAACTAAATAGGGGGATTTAAGAGAGATCCACAGGTGTGTAATGCTACAGCTAATTAGGTTGTGTGTTTCTGTGGAGCTGGTGCTAACCCATTCTACCTGCGTGTTCTCACCTGCTTGGTTCACATGTGGGTTGAAACAAGATCCCTGCCCTTCAGGGTGGGTTGTGTAGTGTTCTGGATGTGTATGGGATCAGTTAATGAAGTCTGGAGGGGCAGTGGTTACCCCTGGGGTCAGTATCGCTCTTTGGGTGCTGTGAAGCTCATCTGTGTTTCCATCTTCCTTGTAATTGTTTCTACTCTTTCTTGGCTGCAATCAAGAGATTGCAGGGTCGCCGTCCTTGGAGATAACCAGAAACTATCTGGATGCAATCCTGGGCAGCTCGCTCAAAGTGGCCCTGTGTGAGCAGGGGCTTGGACCAGATAACCTCCGGAAGTCCCTTAACTATTACATGGTTCTGTTTTTCTGATTGGGAAAGACGTACAGAGGGGAAAAAAACCACAAAGGCGCTCTCTGAAGTCAGTTGCTGAAGAAGAGAGTTTTGGGAGCTAAAGAAGGCAAAGTGTGTGAAGAGACAGAGCAAAGCACGCAAGGAGTTGTAAAGCAGGTGAAGATAGGAATGAGTTAAAGTTGTTTCTTTCTGTTCTGACAGTATCTGACTTGTCTCTTAGGGGTTGTTTGGTGTCGCTCATGATTCAATGAAATTAAACTTGTGGTTGGAGGGGAAAATAAACATGAAGGGAAATACTCTCCCAGCAGTGGCAATTTCCAGATGAGAGTTGGTGCCCAAGTTTGTTGTGGTTTATCTGCTTACACCACACAATGGAGACCTCTCACAAGCACTTGTCTGCCCTTGAGTTTATGTAAACCACTTTTCATCCACAGCCATCCACACTGGCAGGATTTTCACCTGCCTTTTCTCCAGTCCTGGAAGAGCAAACCCTTCATTTGTTCTAAACCTGGTTGCCACCACTGACCCCCAGGTTGTGTCCTACTTACTGGCATAGATACTGAGCTGTTGAATGTTTTTGCAGCTGTTGTGTTTATGGAGAACTAGTTCGGGCAGCAGCTCAGCTGTGAAGCTGCTTTTTGGCTTGTTTTGAAGCTTTTTTTTTTGTTTGTTTATTTCAGGGGCATGGCATAAATCTTCAAGCTTCTCAAGTGCTTTTTTTCAGGCCCTTGAATTGTATTGACTAAATGGGCCTTTTTTTTTTTTTTTTTTTTTTTTTTTTGCATAGCGTCCCACACATTTGCCCTCTCCATTTAACTTGCTTTCCTCCAGGTTGAAATACACAAAACGTTGAGATTGCACCTCTGGGAAGATGCATTCCCCTTTTATCCCTTTGAGAGTGCACAAAACATTAATTGGTTTGATCAAGCACTGTGTTTGTAGAGGGGGAATGTGATTGAAACCACACTTCTGTGAATCAGTATTTATTACTCTACTAAATCAGTGTTTTAGATTCTCTTGCAAGTGGATATGAGTGGTGGATTTTGATTTGATACAGCGTAGTCATCTGAAGTTAATTTAAATGATTCAGAAGTTAATAACTTAGGATGCTTGTCATACTGAAAACTAAAGAAGCCTTTGTTTTTCTGAGCAGCTGATCTACATTACACTCTTCGGCCTTTTCTGGATCCAGGCTGCAATGGCTGGAAGTGCTTGCACTCTGTCCCTCAGAGCCAAAAGCCTGGGGTATTTGTCTGCCAGGTCGGGTTTACAGGACAGAAGTGTCGTACTGCACACATCCCAGTAGAAATCAGCCCACGTTACCTAGTGGAGATGGGACAGAAAGCAGTAAATTTTAGTAGGTAATCTCAAAACCCAGGATTAGTAATATTCTCAAAAACCTGTGAATTTATCTGTTTAAAGTTTTCATTTTGGGGTTTGGGGTTTTTTAAAGCCCTTTTATACAGGGCTAGTAGTTAGGTTGCAATGCAAGGCTTGACTTCAGTAAATACTGGTTACAATAAAGTCTTGGCTACAAATATTAGTTATGCTGCAATATTAGTCTTTCCTGCTGAAGCTGTGCTGCAGAAAACACTTTGGGGTAAAAAGGGTACTATGTTTTTATAGCAGTTTTTATCGTATTGCCTTATAAATAAGTCAGTGATGATAAAGAGGGTTCTGTGTAGTCATGAATTGGTGTTCACAAGTGTAAAGGCATTTAAAATGTTTTGTGTCAATATACTTATGAACTTAGAAAATGCAGATCCTAGTCCTGGTTTGCCTCACTTTTCTAATATTGTGGAAACCAATTTTCCCTTTGCAATAGAGTGACCAGTTGTGTATTGGTAAGAACAAAGTGCTAAAAGTGTGGGGAGAGTTGCTTCGTGGCCTGACATGAAACCCAGAAATTCAGCAGTAGTCTGTTACTTAATTTTTCTGGCAACCTGATGGCAATGGGAGAAACAAAAATGATACTTACAGAGTTCCCTACGAGCCACTTCTTATCCCCTAAGAAAGTATCCAAATCTTTCAGTAGCTCAGGTGCTTTGTTGGTGAGGATATCATCAAATGCTTTTTTCTGGTGGAAGAATGAAACACAGAGATGCACAGCAGTCAGCAAAACTGAATTTTTGTGGTTTTATGATTTATGAAAAAGAAAATGAAATATGAAAAAGACTAGGAACAGGTACCAAAACATGGCATTAATTGCTGAGCTGTGACTTAAGGCCACTTCCTCCCTTAATGAACGCCTGAGTGCTCCTTGATGGTGACGTGATGTCTGTAGTGATGCTGCTCCCCTTCCTGTGCTGACAGAGAGAGCACCCAGCCATGGCAAGACAGGAGCTCAGCCACAGATGTCTCATAGCAGTTTTTGGGGGACTCCTTTGAGTATTATCTTTTCTAGGATGCAGAGTCTCAGATTTCCAGAATCTCTTGCGTTCCATCTTTTCATGCTGTCAGTCAGATGCTGGTCAGTTATCCTTGCTTATCAGCAAAGATATGTGGATATGAGATGTGGACTTGGCTTTTGAGCTTTTGATGGGGTTGATTTATCTTTGAATTTTAATGGTCATGTTAATTTTGCTTTTTTGTCTCCACAGCAGTAAGATTTGAGGTGGCTAAAACGTGGTTTTTAAATCATGATCAAAAGGTTCAGGCCTTTGTGATTGTATGTTAATGGCTGAAGCATGAGGTTATGGTGGTGGTTCTATACTAGCTGTTCCCCATCACAGAAAGTCTTAAGGCTGCTTTTAAAAGGGCTGTTTCCTATGGCAAGGAAAACTGCTTCAGATTATCTCTTCCTACCTGCATGGAAACAAAATTAAGACTGCAGGCTCTTGTGATCATCTGGTTAACCCATGTAGCAGTTAACTCTAATTGGCCTAATTTTGGAGGAACACACTCAGGCTTGGGTGAATAAGCATTGGTGTACAGGAATGGAATTATTTCTACAGCTTTAACTGAGGTTATTGTGGGGGGGAAAAAAAAAAAAAAAATTAGAAGAGGCAGAAACCTAAATACAGGCTGAAATCAAATCAGTGTTTCTACAGACATGATGGAAGATTTGACGTAATTTTCTGTGTCGTTAAGAGCTTAGTAACTGAGTGAGATGACTGCAAATATCACCCAGGAGTTTGTAGTCCAGAAATCTCATATCTGTGCCCTGGGTTGTAGTATTTCCTTTCTTTTAGGTAAGTGATCGCCTCCCCACCGTTTTACTCTGCAAAGAAAAATCCCAAACTATTGTGTGATCATGAGGGTAACAACCTTCCCCAAGTACAGGAGTGTGCAACCAAGTTGTGAAGCTGGTGGAGACAACCAGGATCCCTCTTGTGGAGCGGCACAACCTGCTCGTCTCCGCCCTGGAGCTCTGCAGCGGTGGGTGCAAAGCTGTTGCAATGCCAGCTGTGTTTTGGGGAATGTGGGGTCAAGGGGGAGTCTGTTCCTCACATTGAGGGAACTTCCACAGGTGGCTTCCAGCTCTGCTCCCCTGCTTTGCTTTGCTTTCTCTTTGCCGTTGCCCAGATGGCATAACACACCTCTCACCATCCCCGGGGTGTGTGTTCCTGTGGGCCCTGGTCAGGCCTGGGGAGGTGTTTTGGCTTTAGTGTGTGTGACTGACTTAAATCTGGCCTGGTAAGAACAGATTGTGAGATTGCCACTGCGACCACAAGGTGGTGACTGCGGACCCGGGAGGAGAGAGGGCGTATAGGAGAAGGGAATCCAGGTCACCTCACCCCTGAAAAGTAACAGCTGTGTTAATTACCCAATACAGCCTCACCCCTGATGAGTAACAGCTGTATCCCATCAGGATGAGTGAGATAAAAGAGGGGGTTAGTTAGTAAGGAGAGGATCATCGTGCAGGAGGAACCTTGAGGAGCATGAAGGAGAAAATCGTGAAGCAGGATCCTGGGGAGAGAGAATCATTGGGAGGTCAGTCTGGGTCTGCAGCTAGAGCTGTTGTGGGAACCTGCAGTCACAGTCTAGCCAAGTAAAAGCCTCCCGTCAGAGTCTGCAAAATGACACACGTAGTCACAGTTTAGGAGGAAATAATCAGCAGTCAGAGGCTGCAAGGGAAACTTACAGCAGGAGCTTGCTGCAGCCAGAGTCAGTGCATGGTTGGAGTCAAGACGATTAAGCAGTAAAGAGGAATAAACCAGGACCCTTTTTATGCTGTGTTTAACAAGACGTCTGTGCCTCGGCTCATTTTAACCCTCCAATAAGAGGGCTGCTGTGACAAGGGAGGACAATGTTGGGAAAGCGAGATTCCTGACCATCCTTGGCACCAGCACATAACTTAAGCTTGAATACGTGCAGATGGGCACATAGGAGTTGGCTGTCAGCTCTTCCTGTTTAAATTAAACACTGCTGACACAATCTGGGTCCTTTTTTGGAGAAGTGCTTGGGTGCGAGCTGAGTCGCATGCAGCACAAACAGGAGCTTCCCCATGGAGGGGCAGTAGTGTTGCCTCTGCACCAACACATCAGCAGGAGTGTGGCTCTTCTGAAATGATTAAAACTCATGGGTCAACTTACCCTCCTCAAACTAGGAAACTTCAGGAAATCACGAGGAAGTGTAAGTAATTCACACTTTTAAGTAGTACACTGCCAAATTTCAGATTTTCCTCTGTAAGATTTCAGAGCACTTTCACATTGTTCCTTTATTTGTTATGGGTTTGGAGAGCACCATTTTTTACTCTGTGGTGTCTGTGATGATACCCCAAATAATCTGAAATGTTGCCTTTGAATAAATGGAAGGTGGCTGCACTGGCAGTTTATGGTGAGAGCTGTTATACCTCCGCTTCCCTAAGAGGGTCAGGTCATCTGCTTGGGTCAGAGCTGTGCAGAGCCTTTGTAAGGCTGGAGCGAACTCATCCATTGCCTTCTTCTCACAGCAACTGATCTGTGCGCTTCTTTTGGCATCCTGGTGAGAAGCACTGCCCGATGCCAAAAGAAAACCCCAAATGCTGTAGGACAGCCCGTGACTGTGTGTTCAAGTAGCCATGACAGGATAGCCTGGTGTCAGAAGCACTACAGAGGACCAAGGTGGGCTGTGCTACCTGCCCTGATTGGCAGTGCTGTCCTGCACCGCTCCGGTGACTGACAAGCAGTTGTCCTTGGCAGGATGTTATTGAACACTGAAATTTAACACCTAGAAGAAATCAAAATGCAGAAATGCTTAAGGTTGGGATGGGGTTCTTTATCTTATTGAGTTAGCAGAAAGATTTGAGCACAGGCTCCTTTCAACAAGAGAGAGGAATTCTGCAGCACCAGCTGGGGTGAAAGTGTCCTGTCTTTGCTCTTCTGCAGAGCAGTTTGCTGTAGGCACATCCTTGGTTCAAGCTGAATTAGTGAGGGGCAGCTCATGGCAGCCTCAGAGTTTCTATCAAGGGTGAAAACAGGTGAAGGAGGGGGTGGGATCGGCATCAAGGAAGAAGCAGAGAGCTCCACCAGCTCAGCTTTGCTGAGCTGATGGTCCCAGTGGCTGACACCCATCTGTGTTTCCAGAGCAGATGCTCAGATACAGGATCATAGCTTACATGCTATCTTTGTTTAATTTAGTGATTGACTTACTCTCACATCCTGGTTTTTCTCTGCCCAAGGGAACAGTGTCATGAAATCATCGATGGTGTCCACAATGGCATCAGCTAAAGCCTGTTCCACGGGTGTCTGGCCTGCCAGACCTGTGGGAAGCAAGCATATGAAGGGAAATTAGAGACAGCATCAGCAGGAATTTTTGATACCCTAAAGGTAAACTCTGTTAATATTTTCATAAAAGTACATGTTCTCCAGGTCTTTTGATGCTAACAATGTGGATTTGACTCCTTGCATCAAGATGCAATCTTATCTACCTTTCCTTTTTTCTTCTTCTGGCCTTGTACAGCCATCCAAGGTAGTAAGTTGTTGTATCCGTTACCTGAGTCCACAGCCTGAACTTTGTTTCTTTATCCTCTCTGCTTTCCACCACATGTTCAGTGAGGGTCAGCACAAATTTCTTTCCTTTAATCTTTGTGCATCCCAGTTTTCAATGTCGTTTTCCATGTCATGGTCTTTCCATTTTGCTCAACACGTTCTCCAAAAGTGCACGTATGGAAGTCAGCTTCTCTTTCCCTATATCCTGCCCACTCAGCCCCATTCAGAATATTTTTATGACATTCCACTTACTATTTAATCTTTCTTTGTAATCAGGGACCTCAGCCAAACATTGTCTTGCTTACAAATCTGCTTTTCTCCCCTGTAGTTCTTTGGTTTTCCTGCAGTTCTCTTAATGCCTCTACCTTTCCTCCCTAGCTGTCACTTCACAGGCCTGTGTTTATGCTTTCACCTCTGTGCAGGTTCAGATCACAAACTGCATGCCCTACCTCTGTCAGGTCGTCTCCCTTACTGAAACTTTGTGTTTTTGAAGGTGAGGGCTGTGCCCCTCCTCTTGGGCCTCAAGTTCCATGATCCTTCAGCTATGAGCTGTTGGTGTTGGGCACCTAAAAATGCCATTTTTTGATTTAAAGGACTAGTGACGTGTATGCAGGCTTGATGGCAGAACTCTAGCAAGTTTTCACTACGAAGTTGAAAAGATATTTTTCTCATCCCATGCATGCTCTTTTTTCCTGCTGTAGCTGACAGCATGACAAATTCTGGGAAGAGCACAGCATGGTCTGAGTGTGCTCCCCATCCCAAGTCTTTGTTGCTGGTGCAATTCAATTGAAAAAAGTCCAAACTTCAGACTGCAAAAGAATCATGGCACCAGATCAACCTCCCAACAGGAGCCAGGGAGGGAGGAATCTTGGGTGGAAGGCAGACTTTCCCTCTGTTTTCCATCACTGAGTTGGCTTTCCTCATTCTCCTCTCCTGCACAGAGTAGATTGTATCAAAGCTGGAGGAAATGGGAAGGAACAGAGTATTGCAGACACAGTTGAAAATGTGTTGCATTAGTGCCTTGAAGAATAACGCTGTGAACCTCTGCTTCCTTCCTCAGTTAGAAAATGGGAGATATTTTGAAAGGCAGGCTCCATCCGTTTGCTCACAGTGTAAAAAAGTAGGATTGCACTTGCTTCCCAGCCCCCTCTTCAGTTTACTGATGTCCAGCTTGCCATGGGCACATCTGCCTTCAGCCAGACCAATTTTGCAGATGGTGTTGAATGACAGCTCGTTGACCTAAAGCAAAGCCTGGCCACTCTCTTTGATTACTTGCATTACTAAGTCTCATATAATTTTATCTATCTGGTTGTGAACTTCCACAGCACATAAGTATTTAAAGATGCGAGTGATGTCAACATCTCCTCTAATCTCCCTGCTAGCCCAGAATTGTTGCCTAAATCTGCTTCAGAGTTCTCCTGCTGTGATAATCTCTAATGCTTTCAAAACCTCCTCCTCCTGGTCATTTCTCTGGTTAGCCTGGAAGCTCAAAGTTGAGCTTTAGGGGAAACTGTGCTGGCAGCCTTAGGGAAACCACAGGTATGACTTTCTGTCATGCAGGCACAGGTGGATAAAGTGTACTGGCTGGGGAAGTCAGCCCAAACCTCAGGCACTGGTTTCATTTTTTGCCATGCTGGTGTTGACTTCTGTGTGGTTAGGCTTCCGAAGCTGTTGGTTTGTTTCTGTTTTTACTGTGGATGTATTTTTACCTGAGCATTAAATGTGTGCTGAGCAAAGAGAAAGAAAATAGTCAAAGATCTATTACCTGCTTCTCTGGCAAGGTATCTTGCTATCGCCAGGCTCTGGTGGATGATAACTCCATCTACTTCCAGAACAGGGAGTTTGCCGAATGGGATAGCTTGGAGGAGAAAGTAAAAAAAGAAAAAACAACCAAAAGTTAAATCACAGCCGTTAACAGTGGGAGTCTGTGACAGATGTAGCTCTACCACTTAGAGGGTATGCAATGTTATAGCACTTAACAATTTCACACTGTTTCTGTGGAGAAATGCATGGACAAAAAGTAAGAAAAGCAAGGGTAAGGATGTAATCAGATGGCACTGCATGAAGGCAACTACAGCACAGAAACCAGGCACTGAATTTCCTATTTCCTGGCATCATGCTGTAGAGGCCGAATGTGTTCCTATACATCCAGAATTTTTTGTATAGAGAAACTTTTCAGGGGAATATTAGTTTTTCCTTCTCTCCCCTGCTCTTTTCCTCTCCAGGAAAGTGACTGCCAAGGTTAAGTACAGTACTACTGAAGATTTCATAGTGAACAATTCAGTTGGGCATGAAGCAAGAAATTGGGCAAAGATGGCAAGATATTTTTCATTTATGGTTGTTTTTAATCTTGAAACTGTGATTTAGAGAAGCATCTACATTTCAGAAATTATGTCATGGCAAGCCATTTCACTTGACAGTCATCACTGAGACAGTCTTTCACACTGAACTACAAATGCTAAAAAGATATTCAAATTTACCTGATGTGGCTTGCATTAAAAAAAATATGTATCAATTTAAAAAAAAAAATAAAAATAAAAAAAATCAGTTATGAGGAAGGAGCCTCCAGTCTTTAAATGTAGGGAAAGACAAACTAAGCAGGTGTTGTGGATATTTGTAAGGTAGTTTGAGCTAAGAACTCAGTCTTATTTTCCAGTTATTAATTTTGTAGTTACATGGAAACTTGGACTGCTGTTTTGCTGTGTTTTGGAGAAGCTGCTTGCATTATATGAAATGGAACTGGAGCCTTGTAGCTTAATCTGGGGAAAACAGTCATTTTTAGGGGAGTGAGAATCTGCTTGTGCGAACCTGGTGCTGTTCACTGAGGGAACTGTAAATCTGTGCATTTCCAAGGATGCTGTTTCCAAGTACATGATTGCAAGTGCTGATCACAGCTAAATGATTTGCATCCAATTTTCATCTGCATTACACTTTATATAATTAAGATTTATATCCATTTGAAGACAATCTTGTGATGTAAAAAGGAAAAGTGAGAACATTGGCCAATGGAAGCATGCAAAGTGCTTTCAAACCCAGGAGAACTGTCTTTACAGGGCAGCTGGAATGACACCTCTATTCCATGAGGATTTTTAGTTCTTACTGAAAAGGGGGCAATAATGAAACCTTATGTATTCATAACTGTTTAGCAAGGCAGCTTCATAAATGATGAACACTGCTCTGTGGTTTAGCGTGTAGTATGTGAATCACATTAAGTACTGGGTCCTAGATGTTAAATCTCAACCTGCAACATGAATTTTGCAGTTGCACAGGACATCCAGGACTCCTCTGTGCATTACACTTTATGTAATTAAGATTTATATCCAGTACACAGTACTCATGATACCTTTTTTTTTTTTTCCCCCTTACGTTCAGCACACTGGGAGAATTCATTATGTATTTGAATAGCAGGAGCAAGTGAATTCAATGAGCATTAGCTGCTTCACCCCAGGGAGAAGAAAGTGGGCTCTGCTGGTTGTTACTGAGGCAATAATAGACTTGTTGCACAGAAGACTTTGTTTATTATCCAGAGAGCAACAAGGTCCTGGCAAGTCCTTGTTCTGTTTCATTGAGGATCACTGAGAAGTGACAAGTTGTATCCCCTGAATGTTTAACAAGAAAACTCTCTGGTTATGAAAATGAGAAGAGCTTTGGTTCTGTGCTCTGGGTCGTTGGTGCAGAGGGCCCTGAGCATCACTGCCCCAAACCAGCAGAGATGTGTAACTATGTTTGCTCATGTAAAGGACATCTCTCAGGCCAGCAGGGGTAGAGGGGATGAGAGCAGGTGTGACTGCAGGATGTGCCACTGTGATCAGCCTGCAGCAAGCTCCACGTCCCCCCACACCACACAGGGATGTACAACAATGCCCGACAACAGGAAGCAGCCAGAGCAGGGGTAACAGCTCACCCCATGAAGGAGTTAAGCAGCCTCTTTTGGAGGCCCCAGTAGAAATGCCACGGAGTGATGTAGCTCTGGCAGGGTCAATGTGACTAAGCCGCTGTGTAGCAATAGCTGTCAAAACACACTGTCACTCACTGCTCAGGTTGGGAAACTGTGAGACTGGGATTGCTTCATCTAGGAACCCACAGATATTTTTTGCTGCTTTGTTTACATACAGGGGAAGATAATAAATCACAGCTTTGACTGATGTTTCACTTCATGGGTAGCTACAAGAAAAATTAAAGCCAGTTTGTTATTATGGATGCTTTTTTAGTTGTGGGTGGTTTTTTGTTTGTTTGTTTTGTTTCTGTTTTAAAGAAACCCTTGATCACAAGTAAAGGAGGGAAGCGTTTTTCTGAACAGTTAAGGAACGTGGATTATGGTGTCAAGGTCAGCTGACTGGCAGAGTGGTAGTCAGCTCTCATGCTCTGTTTCTCAGAAATCTGATAATTTCTGAATTCAAGGAAATTGCTATTCATTCCTTGAAAACATGAGTAATGTCTACAAAGGTCGTCCTCCTCAGTGCTGAGTTACTTTCTTGAAGACCTGGTTATTCTTTTCTGAAAATATGCAATTGAAAATGCATATTGAAAACTGAAAATATGCAAAGACAGCTTTGTTTTGTGTACATACAATTGCATGATTCTTAAGACCATTATAAAACTATTACAGGAGAGCAGAACTTTATTTTGTTTTCCCATAATGTCTAAAAGGATTTATGCTTTCATTTATAATGAGACTTGGGGTTTGTTAAGAGTCAGAAAATCTGTTGCTGAACCATGGACTCTTTAAAGGATTACAGATGGCAAATGTAGATGCTAGATGTTCCTTCCTTTCTTGTGTATTCAAAATGCTCTTTAATTTTTTTTCTTTTCAAGAACAAGGAAAAAATTGGAATTTAAGGTATTCCAGTTGACAGAGTGCATGCATTCAATTATACACTGATTTTGTTGATTATTGAGTAAATAAGCTATAAATGAGTGCAATTTTAAGAGGTTTGAAGAAAGTACACGTGTGCTGTGCAGCTAATTTTAAAAATCTGTTATTTCTTCTTGTGTGCAGGGCAGGCTATTCTTGAGCACCGGCAAGTAGAGCAGATATTCAGGCTGCTTTACAGTGGAAGAAAATAACAAAGACTAGTCAAGGGGCAGAAAATATTTATAATACATCTCCTCCCTGTCTGAGGATAAGGTATAATGGCTTACAAAGTTGTGTTTTCAGTCTGGAAAAATTTAGGAAAAAATAATCTTTCCCTTTGAAATGTTATTGTCTAAAATTCATGTAATGACCAAATTTTTTTGGAACCTGCTGCAAAGTATATTTTTGCTTTTATAATTTAGAATAAGAATTTTCTCAGAAGATTTTTTTTTTTTTAATATATTGAAGTTTGGCTGTTATAGGGAGGAATGCATTTTCTGTGAAACTTTGAGTCTTCCTTCTCCAGCTGGAGAAGAAGATGGATTTTTGTCACACAGCTCATCCTAAGGCAGGATGTGAGGAGCCTTCATACTGGATGGACACCATTTAATTGCTAGAGGTAAGGTTGGGCTTTGACAAATTGCCTCGATATGACCTCTAGAAACTTTGCTAGCTGCAGAAACCACACCTAGGCCATATTCTCAGGGGTTCCAAACTACAAGAGAAACCCATCTGCACATGGATTTAAGTAGTCTTACCCTTGGACTCATGACTATGGGCTTCTGTGGATTGCTTTGACCTCCTGCAGTGCTTTTGGTCCAGTTCTGCTCATTGTCATGTTCGAGGAGATGCTCAAATGCCCCGTGTGTATAAGCATGGTACTAAACCTGCTGAAGTTTTCTCAGTTTTGGTCAAAGGCATGGTTTGTGTGACTCTAGATGAGCAGGCAGGCTCCTACTTTAGATGAGCAAGTGAAAAGCTGCATGTGAGAGAGATGTTTGGGTAGAATCAAGGTTATGGGGGCAAGGCAAGAAACACCATCCATTGGGGAGCCATTAAGCCGAAGTAGTGCAGACTGGAAGGATGTGTGTGTCACTTTGCTGGCTTTTCTCTCACCCTCGTTGTTTTGGGGGCTGCTTTGTACTTAACGTCAGTTGAAACCCTTGTGTATCCATACAGATGTGCTTTCCTTGTGTTTTTTCCAAGCAAGGTTGTCTTACAATGTTTCCAACTCCCACTTGAGCAAATACATTTTGAGAAGGAAGAGCAGAAAAATCTATTGCTGTCATCATGCAAACAGCGTCATTTCTCAGGCATGCACAAAGTATTACCTCTCCCATTTATTTCCCGCTTGCTTTGCCGCTCATCTGAAGTACAAAGCGCTGTGAATGCTTGTGTTCCAAATTTAGATTGAAAGAGGAAAAGGCTTTTTAAAAAGCTTCCTTTTTGAATAACTAAACCCATAGTCTTCTTTAAATTGAACTTTTATCAGCAGGTTCTTGCTTTTCATGTTATGTTGGTTATTTACTGGCTTTTTGTATCACATGCTGGAATGAAATCAGCAGTCTACACTTCATGAAGAAAACCTTGACAGAGGACAAGTCCTCAGACTGATCTGCATCTGATCTATTCCCATTTTAGGGAGATCTGTAGTGTTTAGGAAATGGATTAATTCCTTTTCATACTGCTTTAATTTTGGTTGGCTTTTGTGACAAGAACGGTGGTGTTTGTACAGTTTCTGTTGGATGCAGAAATTATGTGTGTTAAAAGCTTGTTAAAAATGATGTTAAAAGTGTGTTAGGGGAAATGATGTGTGTTCAAAGCAAGCACATCCCTTTAATTAATTTTCACCCCATCAAGCCCCTAAGAGCTGTGATGATTGCTGGCATCCTGCTGTGCCTGTCGGTTCTCACTGGTGTTCTGGCCTTCCCTTTGAACACAAGCTCCTCACTCATCCTCCTGGCCATGACCTAGGGGAGGGTGCTTCTGTGGGACTGTTCCTCTGTGAGGGACAGGGAGGGGAAACACAACAGAGCTGAGCACAGTTTTGTCCTAGGCTGGTCAGCTGCTGTCCTGTGCTTCTCACAGCTCTTCTCCCCTATGCAGATACAGTTCTTAACTTCCTCCTCACCTCTTTCTTCCATTCTCACTGATCTTAACTTCTCCATTATTCTTCTCCTCACTTCTGTTCCATCCTTCCAACATGTTCCCCCATTTTCCCTGAGCTGGCCTGCTCATGACTCATCCTGCCCATGTTGTAATTTTCTATGGCTCTGATGCAATGCAGCCTGTATTTAAATGCGTGATCGTTGCTCAAAAGCTGAATAATTAATCATTTGGTAATTAGGCTTAGATTGGGTCCATAATAAGGCAGCAGTTTTAGTCAAATGTGGGGGGAAATAAATGTCACAGACCTGTTTCTTACAACAGTATCTGTGTCAAAATGAGTTCTCCTTTGCCTTGAAAACTTTTCCTATCCATTCATATTTAAATTGGATCATGAGAAACAAGTGAATACTTTGCATCTTCTAATAAGAACTATATTATCGCAGAGGGGCTGCTTGGGAAATGGTAGGTCCAGAGCTGGAGGTACCTAGAACCTGAATCTTTGAGAAAGGGATGGTGAGGAGGATGCTGTGATTTAATCTCAGCCCAGGTTCGGTTTTATTACAACACATATTCTCTTTGGAAGTCCTTGTCAAGCCCTACTTTTTACCCAGAGATAGCTATGTACACATTTTGGTAGAGTCTCATAGCAAAAAGTCACTCAGGAAGCAGGGCAACTGAACCCCTGAGGAATTTTTGTCTGCTGACAGGTGCTTCTCAAGACTCATTTGTTATCTTGGGAGTATTTTCAGAGCCATTAGTCTGTCAGGTTTCCTAAGGACCTTTCAAGCACCATTCTACACATCCTAAACTGTTTTGGGGATGTTTATGGCCATCAGTGCAGGGGAAGCATCCTTTGCTATAATGGTAATGTCTGTTATTGCCATTGCTTCAAATTGCTTGAAGGAGACACAGATCAAAAGCTGTTGCTGTCTGCCAGCCGAATATGGGCGGTGGTGGTAACTTAGTTCATCATTACAGTGGATTTTCTGCTGTATTATGACTTCTGTCAGTGCAATGATGCTTTTTGTGAGGAGCCCATTGTGTGGGAGTACAGATCTTGCACGAGCCAATTGTAGATGTTGGATAGATTGTCCTTTAAATGGGGCATGGTCAAGTCAGAGTGAATTCAAAGAGAAGTGTAAAGTGTGAGTTCCTTTACTCGTTAAAATAATTATTGACTTACATATAGTGAAGCATTATAGAAAGCTGCTGCTTGATATTTGTCGGATTTTTAAAATTCTGTGCTAAAGCAGAACGATGCTAATACTTATACAGTGGCTTCTTTAAATGTGTTTATATTCTAAATTGCAGTCCTTGCCCAAAATCATCAACTAAAAAATTTGCCAAAGATGATCTGATTAGCATCAGAAGGGAAAAAATAAATGTTGAGTTACAGAAATTTTAATTTCAGTGCATATAAGCCAAATAACAGAAGTTCTCATGTTCTAATAAGCCATCCTTTCATATACAACAAAAGCACCATTAGGTGTAAATAAAATCAAGTGGGACAGTATTTCCAGGAGGTAGAACTTACTTGCCTGAAGGTATGTTAGGATTGCAGCTTATTGGTGGCAGCCACATGAAAAGTGCCAAAAAATTCAACAAACCTCACCAGACTCTCCAGCTCAGGTCAAAAATTAAACTTGCCACAGCTGCCAGTCTACTTTCTAAATGGGCTTTTTGCACATTGATCTTTATGCACAGATTTTCCATTTTCCCATCATTTTTACAAAACTAAGTCTTTTCTTCAGAATAATGACATTAATTCCTGGTTTATATGGTATGAAGATTTGGATGACTTGGTATTTGTTGCAAAACCTTATTTCAATTTTGAGAAAAGAGCTGAAGCAAACCTGTCCTCTCAGATCTCATTCAGAGACTCGACTCCTTGTGCTCTTAAATAAACTGAAATTCTTCAATTTCTTCCTTGTTAACTCAAGAAACATGAAGTGTTCTCTTGTCCAAAATTCTTCCCCAAGTATTTTTTTGTTTGTTTATCTTGCTTCATCATACTTGAAGGTTTTAAAAAGAGAGACATCACGTTGTAGCTACAGACTGCAGTCAAAACTGGTTCCAGATATTTCATAGGAAAGTGGGTAAAGGCAAGCATGATATATGCAAGTGTGCATAGCAATTTGCCTGGTATGTCTCAATCCCACCTCAATATATAATTATGTAATTAGTTCAATTAATTGGACCAATTTTACTGATTTTTGAGGACTACAAAATAAGCTGCATGCTAAATTGTATTACTTTAACTGCTGTTACATCAAATGCAGCTGTAATTCCCTTTATCATTGCTAAACACCACCCTTTGGTTTTCACCAGGATGAGACTGATCAGAATCTGCTACTTTATTTTTCTTCTTTCTAAGGTAGACCCAGTTCAGGAAAAACAGGAGGCAAAACACTCCTTTATATAAAGGATCTGAATAAGGATACAAATGAGAGTTGTGCAGAAGAATTCTCAGCGGAGTGAGCTATGCTTTTGTATATGCAGTGGGTTGGATGGATCTCCTCATTTCACACTTACTTTTGAACACAGCAGCGGTTTAACTTTTTGGGTAAGAATCCTGTTACCTTTTGCCTGGTGCCTTTTCCTCCTCAAACTGTGTCTCTCTGGAGGGAGCTGAGGCACATTTTGAAAACACGGGATAGCGGAGAATGCAGGGCTTGTTTTCCATAGGGCAAATGCTGTATGCAACACTTAGAGTGTGAAGGCACACAAAGCCTGTACAAACCTACTCCCTCTCAATTTCTTGTGTTGAGTCACAGCCTGCAAACTCAGGGTTTAGGTGCCCTAGGGCAGATTGGGGCACTGGCTATTGGTCTTGTGGAACAGTTAAGGCTGTTTCTTCCAAAGCCTTGTTGCTACCTTTGATTCAATGTTTTTCCAAATGATTTGCCTAGGGGGGAACATTTTGTCTGGAAATACTGTGAGTAACCAGGAGAAATGCCTCACAAAGGAGGAGAAGGTAGTCATCAGGTGAGCTCCAGACAACTTCTTTAAGCGGCATTACATTTTTATGCATGCAAGAAACCTTTATTTTTAATTAGCAAACCTCTTAATTGTTGTCAGTAATGTGCATGTCAGTGGTGGCAGATGCCACCATTGTTTTGGTGCTAGAGCTAGGGTTCAGGGAGATTTGAAGAGCAAAGGTTTAGCCTGCTGCCATAAGATGTAACAGCACTTTCAGGTACACACTCAACTATTTCTGTGTATATTTTCCTGGTCAATTAGCAGGCTCTATTCCCGTTCTCCATCTACTGACTGGGTGTCTACAGATGCCTGAAATTCAAAGAACTCTTAGACCAGCGCAAATTTTGCACAGATGACTTCACAAATCTTAGAGGAGCAGCTCCCACATTTTACTAAACTTCTTATCTGCTGTGGAATTTCATCTAGGGCTGAGTTATAGAGGCTGCTATGAAAGGCCGTTATGCAGAGAAAATGAAATGCAGTAATTAACCCTCGGTTAGCCTGCCAGCAAACTTTCCAGAGCACAGAAAGAGAAACAAGTGTCCCAAGGTTAAAGACTTAGCGGGCATTTGTTAATACAGCAGTGTTACAAAGTGTGTAGCTTAGGATTTCTGGGGTGCCCCTGCTCCCAGTGTTTCTGTGGCGCCTCTGCTCCCAGTGTTTCTGTGGCAAGGGTGCTGCAGCTGCATATTTCACTGCAGTGAACAAGTCCTGTACACATAAAGCTCCACTGGGACGTTTGTGGAGTGAGCACTGAAGAAAAGCATAGGAAGAACTTGCATTGTCTCTTACACTGCTCAGACATTGGGATCATCAACAATATTCAAAGAGTGATGCAATGTTTTTACCTTGTCTGACAAATCTGCTCTTAGAACATCTTGTCCTAGACTATGAATGCCTCTGCACCCTTTAAGTGATTAATTATGCTTTGTCTTTCTAATTTGTCTTACTTAATCAGTATAGAAACTCCACATAAAAATATACTTTGCTTATACTCTCAACTTTGTTTCTGGACAAAAGTGAGTGTGCACATGTGTGTAATTAAGTGTGAAAAGCCTGTGCAGAGCTTACCACAGGTCATCTGAATTCTTAATCTCGCCTTTAGTTTCTACCCTGCTTCCCTGAGAACTGCAGAGAAAGAGAAATAAGCTAGACCACATGGTCAACTGGCTTAAGCTCTTATAAGGAAAAGGTTTCCAAAGTCAGTCAACCCTAGCTGGAAATATCCCTGTTCCACTGCTTCTTATTCTCTCTGTGGATTTTTGCCAGTGTTTTCTAGGCTCAAGCACCACTGAAGGCTTCAATTGCCACCTGGATTACAGCTGTGTTTGAGTGTTTATCACTCTAGTCACTGCAAACAGGAAAGAACAAACCTACAAAATTTGCACCCTAGAAAAATTCGGTAGCTTGCTGGCTGGGCTAATTAAATGGTGTGAAAGCTTATCAAGAAACATTGCTTCATTAGTAGAAGTCACCTTGTGGATCAGTTGCGTCTCTTCCCCAAACTAAAGGCATTATTCTTCATTCTGGATGTGAAAAGTCATAGCCCATGTAGCCATATACAAGTCTAATCTATGAAATGAAGGCATTGATTTCATACTCTGAGTCTTCAAACTCAAGATCTATTTCATATGAACTAAGGCTAATTTAAAGAACAGAGATAATGAACACCTTTAAAAGCTGAAAAGAGATTATTTAAACTAAAAGACATGAAATGAATGGGGTACAATAGCCTGAAGGGTTGGTGGGGCTTGCTCTTAGGAACATTTTTTTTCTAGTAACTCTTTTGATACTTTTCATTTTTTTCTTTGCTATATCAACTGACTTTGTTTTCTCATCAATTTTCCACTCTGAAAACCTTTCAGGTTGCAAAGAAGCGTCCTTCATTGCCCTTCTCTCCAATTTGGCTTTCTAAACCCAGGGTGAAGGCTGAGGTCTGGTCTTTGAGATCAAATTATCCAGAGAAGCTGAGATCAGCGTTCATTTGGTTATATTTAGGTACACAAAAGCTGTACTGAACTGATAAGGAGTGAAAGCCCAGCTGGATGAACCAGGATAAGGCATTTCACATTGTCTGAATGTTTGGATGAAGTCTCCTGAGAGAACACCAATGACATTTTGGCTGTCTCAACTTAAAACTCTCATAGGCTTAACTAAAGCCAGAAATTAAGCGTATTTCTACTCATGGAACATACAGATAGCTCTTAAATTGCTTTTCTTTCTGCCAGCATTTCGAGCCGAGCTTTGGCTATAAGAACCAAAGTGCTACTCACTTGGCTTGATTTTGGGCCAGTCTGCTGCTTCTATCCTGTGGTCTTCGTACTTCTTGCCCGAATAGGCAAAGAGGTAGCGGCTGATCTCTGCTCGTCCCCGCAGGTTGAAGTAGGAGAGCTTGTACTGCGGCATGCTGGGCCCTGCTGGGAGGGGGGACAGAGCTGCTTTAGAGAAAGTGAACTCCTCTTTTTACAAAACCACTCTGTGTGCTCGCTTTTGACAGGCGTGCTTGTACAACGCAAAGGAAATATTACACCAAGCTGTTGCACTTTGCAGTCGTTGCTTTGCTCACACCTTTTTGTTCTGCATTTGTCAGCCACAGCAGACATAAATGTGGGCAAAGAGAGCTGAACCTGCATTTCCTCCTTTTGTGTGTCTCTAGAAAGCTGGCTTGATTTTTTTTTTTTTTTTTTTCCCCAGAAGTATCAGGAACTTGCAGCTTTCACTTATTCCTCTTGTTATTCCAAACTCAAGCCATTTTTTATAAAGTGGTTTAGGGTTTTGGTTGTGGTGTTGTTGTTGTGGGGTTTGTTTTGTTTTGTTTTGTTTTGTTTTGTTTTTTCTCCAGAGTGAAAAATCTAAGATTGTATTCTGTACCAGAAGATAGTTGTTATCTTGAGCAGTAATTTTGTTCAGGCCTGCCCTGCTCAGCCCCTACTGCTTAATGAAGACCTTCATCCAAGATCAAATCATGAGAATTACCAAACTCTTGTGATTTTTGTGGGGTTTTTTGGGTGTTTTTTGTTTGTTTGTTTTGTTTTGTGTTTGTTTGGTTGGTTTTTTGCAGCAGTTATCACCCTAGTTGTGTAAGGATTTGCCCAAAATTATTTTAGAGGAAAAATTTACCATGGAAATCAGGCTACAGTGTTGTTTTGAGAAAATCATCATTGAATTTTCTGTTTTTGTACAGAAGTCAAAAGAACACTTGAAATTATTTTTTTAAGTTTTCATGTGGTTTAGTTTCTCCCCTTCAGTTAGGAGTCACGTTACAGGAAGGCTCAATTTGTTTCCCAGGGTAACAGGCAACAAAAGAAAGTATTTGAGAGTCTGATTGTATAGCAAGGATGGTACAGGAAAGGTAAACAGATAAGGTTGCTTTGAACCAAAGGTAAGCGTTTACACATAGCACTTTCATAAGAGAGCTCAGCAGAGATTGGAATGTGCTGGTGAAAGGATAGCGAAACAACCATCTGCTTCTTCACCCAAAGCAAAACCCGTTCTCATTTTTGCCTCGAAGCAGACTTTGCATTTACCATTCTTTTATATGCATCACATTCAGAGTGTTTGTAGGAAAGCCTCGAACACAGATCATCTCTCTTAGGACTGAAAGGGAACTCTTTTTCTCTTTTTTTAACGAGTAAGTGCTACCACATATGGAACAACCCTCTGGTAAGTCATCTTGCCTTGAAACCCTGTGCTTGAGGAGATACATCATAATCAGCTTTCACTTTGGATGGAGAAGATCTTCATTTAGAAACAGAAAAGCTCACACTGAAAAGAGCAAACTGCTTTTTCCACTTGTTCCTCTAAACTCAAAACATGTACCTTCTGTCTTCAGAGTAGCAAAAGCAAAAAGAAAACCCAAAACAAAAAAGCCATAGCAAATGAGCACATTAGGGGCTGCTTAATTAATTGTGGAAAGTATCTGCTGCCCTAAAGCACACAGCAGGCTCGGAAGTGAATTATTAGCGAATGGAAATTCACATTATTAGTGAATGGAGACTTTTCATGTCAGATGGCCTAGCAGAGAAGCAGGAGCAGAGGTGGAAAGAGTTACCAGCAGAGATATCTACAAGTGTTACAGAGACTCCATTACAATGATTACATCAAGTGTATTCCTTTGCACCGCATAAAGGAGAGAGGCTCCAGGTGAAATTAGTTGCATCAGGATGCGATTAGTTTTTTTCGATGTGTTAATTACTGGAAAACATGTTTTCTGCTGCTTAGCAAATGCAGCTCACAGATTACAGGTGCAACCACTTCTTTCTCTAAAGAGAGAAATGTTGACAATCCCAGCTTCTTCAAGTATGTTTTAGGTAAGTGGCAGAGGTTGGCTACTCCATTTTCAAATTTTGTACCCAGATCTATTACTTGGTATGCTCTGTGGCAGTATGATGAAACTATATAGTACTATATACTATGAATTTGGGTTATGTGTCTAGAAAATTAATGTAAGAAGAGGGAATGAGATTGCAGCAGGATTTTCCTCTCTGTTCCTCCTGTTTCTCATTTGGTGTGGTCGTTAGAGAACTAGGAATGGCATTTTTAAAAGAGCATGTATTATCTGAGATTCATGTCAGTGATTCAGGAGCCAAGGGGAAAAAAACCCCAGACCTTGAGTCTGTATTTTCAGTCCTTCAGAGACAAGCAAATGCTACTGGTTTAGTCTGATTTACTGATTTAGTGTCTATTTTGCTTCTTTAAGAATGTCCATAGAATTTTTTTCTATAAATATCTGCAGCAGTCCCAGTGCCCTGGGCTTGCTATACCACTCACACATGGCTCCTTTTTCCTGGCTGCCTCTAGCCCATTTAGCTCTATGTTAACCAATAGTTGCTGGCAGCTGGAAGACATTTAAAACCGTAAGAACAGTAGATTCTTAAGGTGCAGTCGTGAGGGAGTAGACATCTACATGGAGAGATGGCTGAGGCTTAAACATTCCAGTAGGTGGGCGTGTTGGAAGAGCCTAATTCATACAGTGGGAGCACTCTGTACACAAAGACGTGTCCGGTCAAGAGTAGTGAAGTGATGTAAAGAATTGGGAATTTTGGCTGATGATCAGCAAGTCTCTCTGCCCGTTGTAGTAGACAGTGGAATATTTTGGTCTGTCAAGGAAGCAGCGGAAACTATTGTTTGAGTTGTCTAAAGCAAAGCTAAACAAATTTCTAATGAGCACACCATAAGGAGTAATCAAGTATTTGTAGTGATGCTGCACTTTTAAGCTTATGATTTTTTTTCCCATCCATGAACAACAACAAAAAAAACCCCAAAACCAACTCCACGAGGAGTTTACCAAAAATACTTGACATTTTAAAAGCCTTTATAGGTTTACTGTAAGCATGCTTTAGTAAATGTTTGTAGGTTTTGTTTTTTATTTATATTTACTGTGAAATGTCAGGAGTAGTGCTTCCTAAACAATGGCAGATAAGTTTCTAAATGAAAGAAATGGTTGTGTTCAGAATAGCCTTTTGCCAAACATACAAAGTAAGCTGTTAGGGTTTTGTTTTTTTTTTTCCTTGTCCTTCTTTCCCTCATATCCCCAGTGTGTTTTATAAATAAGAGGATCATGAGGAACAAATTAAAACCATTTAAATCATCCAGAATTCCTGAATTATTGAAAAATGTAATTTCTAAGGGAAAAAGATCTATTTGGTGTTTTTGAGTTGGTTTTTGGGATTACGATGTCGGGGAGAATGTGGAGAGCAGGAAAATCTTTAAAATTATTTAAAGTTATTTCTCTCTCTCTCTCTCTTTTTTTTTTTTTTTTTTTTTTTTTTTTTTTTTTTTTTTTTTTTTTAGGTTAATCATGGCTTAAAAATACTGAAAGATGGTGGTGGTGGGTGGATCTCAGTGTCCAGACTTGCAGGTATTTAGCCACCTTCTTACTGCTATTGAATCTGTTCAGGTGAGTTCATTGCAGAGCCAGGTGTGCATAAAAGCAGGAGGGGATGATTTGCCTTTCGCCAATACACTTGCCATCTAAGCAGTGTTTTTTCCAATTTCTATTCTGTTTAATACAGTGCTGCGACAGCCCTGTACACCTGCCCTGTCCTACACTGACAGCACTTCTGGGAGGAAAGCTCATGTCTTTACAAACATAGGTGAAGGTATGGGTGTTAACATCTTTGATTTTAATGTCTCTACAAACTCTGGGCAGCAGGTTGGTTGCAGAGCCCAGACAGCTCGGCTCCTGAAACAGACAATGGTCTGCACAGGCCTGAGCTTCTGAACTTTGGGGTAAAGTAGTAGGTTCAAGGGCAGATATGGGGTAGGCAGTTTGGGAAGGCTGTGCCTTTCTAGTACCTCAGCCGATGGGGAAAGGAAGAGGGCAGTATGCGGCCAGGAAGTTTAGGACAAAAGGCGGCTCCACCCTCCAAAACCTCGAGAGAGAAAACCCCACGGGTGTGTGCCCCAGTGGACTCCCTCCCTTTATTCATTTATTTGAATAAAGTTGCAGGGCTCTTCTGTCTACTTGTTGGATGTAAACCTCTGGTATTTGTGGATTTTCCTGATGCTTCAGCCTCAGTTTTGTTGCATACAGCTATCAAAGCCATGAACTCAACAGCTTTAAATTCACTACTAAATTAGCTTTAATACTTTAAAGTTGTTGACCCGCTTAGCTGATTTTCCAGCTTTCCTCTGTGACTTTCTGAAAGCCAGCTTAACTGGCTTTAACATACCTTTAAACAGAGGATTAAGGGGTCTCATGATTAAATTCAACTTGGAGCCACTCAGTGACAAAATCAAACAGGAAATCTGAGAGAATGTCAAATATGTGTAAAGCTGGCATCCACCTTTATACTCATGAGTCAAAAAATCATGGTGGAGTTACAAGTGTCTAAAAAATTTATTATGGTTTTCAAAGTGTCTAAAAGCTTTATTACAGATTTCAAAGTGTCTAAAATTTTGTTACAGATTTCATATTTTAAACTTTGTGGCTTTATGGAGGTATTTCCTGATGAACTTGGGATGCTTTTATTCCAGTTGAAGCACGACTGAGCAATAAATTTGAAAACTTCAAGCAAGATTAGAGTTAGAAAACAGTGCCCAGGAAGGAACCAGCATTTTCTGGGAACTGAAATACTGAGTTTCAGATAGCAGTAGTACAGAAGAGAAAAAAGCACTGGGAGATTGGACATTGCTCAGGCTGATTTTCATGTGTGTACCCAGAGCATGCAGCCTCTGCTAGCCAGTGTTTGGTCCTGCATGCCCAGCCTCAGCAAAATTAAGCACCAAAACTTTGCTGGGGCTCTCTAGAGGAATAGTGTTTCATCTCTCTTTTGGAAAATCCAGCCCTCAGGATGATGCAAGAAAACATTCTTTAGGTTGGTAATAGGCACCGAAACCCGGATGCATGTGAGGCGTCAATTAACTTCTATTTATGCCTCAGCGGAGACCGCCACCATTTTAGGGTCTTTAAGAGGACAACGCCTTCAGAAAATGGCAGGAAGCTCTGGCACGGGGGGACTTCGCCTGGCAGTATGCCTGGACATTGTCCAGCTATTATGCTCTAAATCCATTTTCTGACACGGGGTGGAAAATTACCGTAGAGCTTTAACGTGTGCAGTGTGCAGGAGGCAGCCGGGACGCGTGAGGGGTGTGGAGACTGCCGCCATTTTAGGGTCTGTAAGCGGACAAGGCCTTTGGAAAATGGCGGGAAGCCGTGGATGTGGGGAGACTTCGCCTGGCTGTCAATCAGGGGAGAGAAACTTCTGCTGGGCTGCAGGTGGTGAAATTCCTGCTGCCCAGGAAAAATTCTCCCTGCCGAGGCAGCGCTGGATGGGACTATGGAGGAGCCTTAGCACATGAACAGAGTTACCTGCGCCATGAGCAGGGCCGGCTGTCTCAATTTCTAGGGGGAGGGAGGCTCACCTAGAGGTTCGGCTCGTTCTGCCCCTGCTCGGCCCTGCAGTCTACCCTGCCTCTGTTCCCTTTCGATCCACCAGTAGGAACACATCTTTCTTTTTTGATAAAGAGTTCTCTCATATAATAGTTCACACTTTTGTGCTTTATTGATGCTGAGAAATCTGTTAAAAAAAATCCCTCTGCTATTCTTTTGCAGTGGGACGTGACACTGGCAGATACTCAGTGTGTGAATTCAGAGAAAATATTTTAAAATAAGGCAGCAGATAATTACATTTTCCTGTATAAGGTTATTTGTATTTGAGATGACAGCAGAGAGCTGTCCCTGGGTTGAGGGTGAAGAGGGAGAAAAACCAGCTAAGCTGAGCTATGTGTTCACATGCATCCAAAGTCTGACAGAGGGCTTGTGATGCAAAGTCCCCTTGAACTGTACCTTGTGCTGCAAGAAATTGTTTTCTTCCTTAAGTTTTCATCCTTGTTAGAGGATGTAAAAAAATCCAGCTGTTCCCTCCAGGAAGCAAGACCAGTAGGGTTGAGGTAAGGTTCATCTGGGTGTTTCTAAAAATACGGACTTGAATTGTGTGCTTGGAAAAGATGATGCATTGCACTGTATTCATATTTATTCAACATGAGGGTTCTTCATTAATTTAGGAGTCGCTTATGGAAAACAGCACAATTAGTGCCTGACACAATGCTGCCCTGGCCATGGGCCTGCCATAACAGGGGAAACAGGAGGTCTTTATCTGCTAGCTGTCATTGTCCTCCCTTGAATTGCAACCAGAGCATGACAATGATTCAGGAGTGATGATTCAGTCAATATTTTATTGTAAGATTAAGCTTTTATAACAATTCAGGGTGCTTGAGTTGTTGGAGCTGATTATATATTCCATTTTCATTATTTTACAGGATGAAGGTATAACAACAAATCAGCTTCCACTCACATAAGCCTACAGGTATCTCGCTGCCAAGAAGAATCTTGCTTTGACGTTCAAATTGAAGTTTGTGTCCTCTCTAAGTACTATCCTATCCAAAGTCCAAAGGTGAGAAGCTTTGTGGATTTTTTTTTTTTTTTCCCCTACTGCTGTTTCCAAAGCATTTTCTGTTTCTTTATGAAATTTTTCTGCAAAGTTAACCTGAAAATCAAATAAGTTTTGAAACAGATACAAACCAACCTGATTTGGGTATCCTACGGGGTGGATGGGGCACTGCAATTTTTCCCAATTCTTATATTTACTCCTGTATTTCTGCCACGTGTGCAGTTTGAAGTCTTAAAATTAGTGTCAGCCGAATGTTTTCCACTAACGGTAACATTGGCATTTCAGAGGGAAGACTCTTCATTGTCTTCCTTTCTCCCAGTGACAGGACCAAGTTGTGCTAATGTCAGCTAGGATACTCAATTTAGAAAAGGAAAGGAGAGAAGCTGTCTGGGTCTCTATAGACAGACAAAAGAATCTTTGCACATTAAAGAAGAAATCTTTGTTAGGCTGTCATCTCAGGAGTGACCTGGCTTCTCCAAGTATGAAGCATGGATTTTTGGTTCTGTTCCTTAGGGGCTGGGGAGGGTTGTGTTACTTATGAAGTACAAAGAAAAATATTTAACCAGGAAAGAGACTTAGTCTGTATTGTTTCACCTGAGGAACATTAAGAATAGTAAGTTCAATTTTGCCCATCTTTACTTATTGTCCTCATATATGTGAATTTCTCATCCCTGTGACTGGAGAGCTGAGCATTAAAGCAGCTTTCTCCCTCCTCAGTTTTAAAATTACACTTTAGCTGTCCAAGTGAGTATTTCTGTCTTTATTTGTTTAAATTTTTACATTTCAGAGGAAGAAACCAGAGAGACAAGACTCAAATAGTTACTGTAAATGGCCAGTAAAGCAAAGCTTCCACAGCTGTAATTTTATAAACTGCACAAGGTAGGAAAGATAAAAAAAGTCCATGTACAGTATTTCTTTCTTTTTTATTTAACCAGCATAACAGTCAGTTTTGAGGAAAGGCATAATAGTTTACATTTTCCTGTTTGAGCAGTGCTGAGAAGACAGAAACCATCTGAGAAGCAGCCTTGCTCTGTCTGCTGGTGTGGTGCTGCTCTCCTCCTCATTACTGATCAAATTGGTTGTTGCAGGAATGCCTTCAACTTTTTTTCCTTGGGTGAAAAAATATTAGTGATTTAAGAGACACTTTCAGCCTTTGAAAACCAAGAACAGATTTGATGGTTTGTTTTTTTGTGTTGTTTGTTTGTTTTCTGCCAAAATATGCTTTTCTGAATTCTTTTTTTAACAAAGAAAATAAGAAGTTTTCTGCCCATCTTTTGGGGAAGGATTAAGGTAATATTGGCAGATTGATGGAAGACTGCAAGTCTTCCAATGGAAGATTTCCATAGCAGTCTGTGTTTTAACAGAAAATAAAATTTAAAACTCCAAGTAATTCTATTTCCTGTCAGCTTTCAGTCTGACATAAGCTCTCTTTCCGAAAATTGTTGGTCTCTTTTCCTACTCCGGTCCAGTTATAGAAAATAAATATTTGAATTTGATCTCTTATATTTCTAAGCCAGATAGCAATCCAGACTTTGGAGAGAAGAGAGAAAAAAATCTGTGCACCCTTTTCTGTTTGATACAAAAATCATCGGAAGTAAATGTTTATGGAATTTTATGTAATGTTGGATTTTGAAATAACAAATTCCAAATATAATGGATACTTCTTAGCATGATTTTCAAGGTTAGATACCTGGATCACTTAGAGCATAATATAGATTTAAAGTGGTTTTTTAGGAGGATTTTGCATGTGCATGCGCCTGGTGTGCTGCTTATTTGTAACCAGTGGGGGATATCAGCATCTGAAAATGAGAAAATATTTTAAAGTATTACTGTGAGAGTATTGAGTGGTACCAATGGTTGTAAGTATTTTAAGTGACCTGATGAGTAGAACTCTACTGCCTGAACAATACCTGATCTGTCAAAAAGTGGGCATAAAAAAAAAGGAGCTGTAGGAGGCCTGAAAGCAATTATCTCTCTGAGGAAGCTCCAGGCTTGTTTTGTTGACGTGTAAAATCAAAACTCAAAAAAAACCTTGAAGAACACAGGAGAAAAACTTTTTTTTTTCTTTTTTTTTTCTTTTTTTTTTTTTTTTTCTTTTTAATAGCCACAATGTATCAGTGAAAGAGGAAGATAAGAAAGATATGAAAGGGGTTTTTTTTAAAGTGGGAGTCCAGTGTGAGTGGGCAGTGAATGGGTGCCCACTGTCAAGACTTGCTGAAGGAGAATGCCAGACCCCACTGGGTTTCCTGGAGCTGAGCTTGGGATTGGCCCTCAGATATCAAACTGATCATAATTAATTCAGATATCTGAAGTTCACCCTGTTTGTCTGAACTGAAGTGAATGATGGAGCTCTCATGTGTCAGCAGGATTAAGGAGGTAGGGAAGTGGTGATGGACAGGGCTTTGCCCAGCCCACTCAGCAGTGTGTCCACAGTCTGCCTGGCTTGCCACACCCTCCCCTTTAGGGACTGAGCATCTGTGGTGACTGCTGTCTGTCTGATCCTCAAGCTTTGGATTTGTATCTATGTGGTCCCAGTTTTGTGTAGATAACTACTGAAATCGGTTTGTGCAGCCTCTTTTAGATTAACAATTGCACACCCAAGACCACAAAAACCACAAAATACTGGTAAATGCAATTGCAAGAGATCTTGGGAAAGATGCAAAGGAGTGGTTAGGATAATTTCTCAGGAAAAAACCACTTAAGTGGTTTTTATTTCCACATCGGATGTTTTAAGAATTCGCAGAAGCACTTTGTGGTAGAACAAAAGCCTAGATAATCTTAATGTTTGCCAACCCCATGTCATTTCTGTAAAAATCATGCCTTGCATCTCTGCACTCTTCAGATGAATCAGCGTGACCTCATAATATTCCTACAAAGCTCAGAGCTCAGTTGTGAGTGGTGTTGCTCTGTATTGTTTAGTTGGCTCCCCAAAGCCAGCTGCCTTTGCCAGGAAATCATGTCTATTTTCTGACCTCTCAAGCTTGTCCAGAACAGTAATTTGTATAACAACCGTCTTGCCACCTAATGTCTTTCCTTGGAGGTGAAAAAGTGGTCTTGTTTTCCTGTCCCAGCCATGTGTGGGTGTGAATGTGTGTATATGCGCACGGGGGAGTACAGGCACCAAATTCTTCCCCCTGCTTGTCTAAATTACTTTGCTCTTGACCTGTAGCATGCTGTAAATCTACTGTATAATTTGCCAAAAATACCCCAAAATTATAGGCATGAAAGAATTAGATAAGCTTTTAAGCACTGTGTGTAACCCCTGTAGCAGGTAGAGATTTGACTGGGAAAGGTTTTATTCACTTTGCAGAGTTCTCCAGTACCACCCATTACGTGTCCTGGTCACAAATTCCTGGTGTCCTCCTGCTCTGCCCTGCTGTACCTGGCACAGACCACTGTGACCGGCAGGCACCAGTACAGTGGTGTGGGGCACAGATCTCAAGTATTTTCAGATATTTTGAAATTACTTTCCTAGCCAGTGCCTGAGGAGACTCAGAACCTTGCTAGGGTTCTTCAGACATCGCCAGTCCCCTTGAGAGGACCAGCGGTTCCAAGTGTGGACCTAGAGCTCTGAGCAGCACACAGCTAGGAGCCTGGGGACCACCTAGATCTGGCCATAAGTGAGAAATATGCAGGAGTCTTGAGTTACAGCCACGAACTGCTCAGTGTGTAGAACCCTAACCTGTGTGTTCCTACAGTTAAGTAGAAAGCAGTTTGTGAGAGGCGGTTTGCAGCCGGTTTCTCATGGAAACCCTGGCTAGTCTGGTTCTGGGGCAGTCCCAATAGCTGCGTGCCTGGCGCTGAAAAATGGTCCTTTGGCTGAGACATAGTTACACATCACACATTCTTTTTCGTCACACCTCAACTAAACTAAGCTTGTGAGACAGCTTAAACCTTGGTTTGCTTTCCTTTGCATTTGCCACAAATACAAAACACTTTGCCTGGTATCACTGATCGTCTTTGTTTTCTCTCTTCTTCCATTCATGTTCATTCTTTACTAAGTCATTCCAGCAGTATTTTTAGTTATTTCTAAAGCCATTTCAGTTTTTCTCAGTTCATTGTTGTAGCCTGTTTTATGGGAGTTTTAGCAGATTACCTCGAGAACAGACAAGGTTCTTCAAAGTGCTGGCACTTTGAAATGTATATGTGGGATTTGGCTGATTTTTCTTTTTTTTTTTTTTCCCCTGTTCTTTTTCCTCATACTTTTTGGACTAACTGTCAAAAGGGTTAAAAAAAAAAAAAATCACCTTTTTGAGATTTGCAGCCTATATAGTAAGTCTCTAGCAGGTGTGAATAAGCATAGCTTTCTGCAGCAGGGCATGCCCCCTGCTAGCCCAACGCCAGCCACGTCAGTGGCTCCTGGGCTGTGTAATTACTTTCTGGTGAGATTTCGATCCAAGATGTTTTGAAAATAAGCACCAACTTTGACTGCTTCTGCTTTCCAGCTGCTCAGGAGAAGGTTGTGTGGGACAGACAGGAATGAGAAATGTCATCAGCAAACCCTTAGAGCAGCAGATCATGTTGGGCAGTGGCGCAGGAGCGTGCTGCGCTGGCTAACATGCTTGCTCGTGCATGAACCCAGAACTCTTTTAAGAATTACTTTGTGTGTATTTTCAGCTTAAAATTTGGAGAGCTTCTGTCTTATTTCTATACAAATAGATTTGACTGTCCCTGGGCATGTGTGTGTCTGCAGCAGGGAGTAATTTACACAATGTGGGCATTTTTAGGGAGAGGTGGATTCTATTTTGGATTAAATAAAACAGAAGATGGAACAAAAGTAAACTTTAAAAAGACCTCTGTGTCTTTTTTTTCTTTACAAGCATTGCAAGTTTTGAGTATAAAAGTACTAGTGTTTACAAACAGTTGTAATGAATACAGAAGCCCAGGAAAGATACTTTATAGCTACGGTTTGTTTGCTTGGATTGTCTGAAATGAACAGGGAACGAGAGACGGCTTTTAACAGAGGAAACGTGTGTGGGAGGATTATGTATATAGGAAAATGACAGCAGTTAGAATAAAAACAAAAAGTCCTCAATGGCTGTTTAGAGTATCATTTTGAAATTAAAAAAAAAAAAAAAACCCTAAAAAAAAAAAAAACAAAAAAAAAAAAAAAAAAAAAAAAACACCAAACAAACAAAAAAACCCCCACAAAACAAAAAACCAAACAAAAAAACTTTCAACTTTAAGGAGAAAAATGGAGTGAGTGGAAGCAGATGCAGGAGGTTTTTTCTCTATAGAATGACAGTGGGAATTAGAACCAGAGTATATTAATCCATCGGTTTAGAACACAGGAATTTAAAAAAAAAAAATTAGCAGAACAGTGCACAAAAATGACCTAAAATAATTGATTTGTGCTGCTTAAAATTAATCTAATTTCTCTGACATTAACCTAGATTAAGCTTGATTATGTAAGTGAAGGCATTTTAGCCAGCCTTCACATCTAAAGGAATGTGGGTTTGAAATGGATTTTCACTTACTGAGGACTCCCTGCGCAATGCCCAGAGCCTCCTCACCCCGATTTCTTTGCTGATGAGGTTGTCCTTTCTTTGGCAAGTACCCTGACACATAACCTGATTATCAAAGGAGCTCAGCACTGACTGACCAGCGAAAGGCACTGCTGAGGAACAGGGGCTTGCTTCTGCAACAGGCTGGTGATCTGCCTGTTTGCCTCTTGAAAAGCAGCTTGCAATTTTGAGTAAAGTCTTGTTTTAGCCATGCGTGTGATTGTGTAAATGCCCCAAGTGCAGCCGGCACAGTTTAAGGGTGCCTGTAAGTAGCAAAGAAGATGCACAGATGGAGTACTTGAGTTACACTTATAGCCACCGCATGGAGCTCCTCTCTGCCGGTAGCACCTCTCTGAGGGTCAGGCGGAATAAACCGAACAAATCTCGAAATTAAATACTCTCAGGACTCGCTCTACACGCAGCATAATTTGACGGATTAACCTCCCGCACAGCCACTGTAGCGGTAGCCTAGGGAGGGCAGAGTAGGATCAGGAGAAGCAAGGGGAAAGAGAGGAGCCAGGCTGCGGCGGTAGCAAAGCAGAAGCCGAACTCACTCCGGTGCGGTGATACGCGGTCCCTTCCTCGGTGCTCGGGAGTCCCTCTGAGTGCCGACCCCGAAAAGGCTGCCGAGCTCCGGCACGGGTTGTTAATATGCAAACCGCTCCCTCCCCATGACCGCCTGCATGACTCTCCTCCTCCCCCGTCTCGCACACACACCGTATCCGCATCACGCCTGATAACAAGCGAGTTTGCCGACTTGGGGCTAGCAGAGCATGCGGACTGCTGGAATTTCTTGGCTTGCGTTCAAAGCAAATTTAAAGTGATAAAGTGCCATTTGAATCTGTATCATAATAATAAAGACAGGTGCTGAGGAGTTGAGTCAGATGATCGATGTTTTTTCTAAATGCAGAATGTGTGGAACAAGCCAGGTAATGTCTTTCGTAGATTATTTCTAGCTAATGTGAAGTCCACAATATTTGATCTAGTTATAGAGCAATGCCTCAAATATCTGCAAATGGAGAGTCAGATATAAAACCAACAAAAACACCCCCAAACCCTCCACCACCAGTACCAAAAAAACCCCAGCTCCTAAGCTTTTTACATAAAGAACCAAGTGTGATTTAAGTTGGTGGTTTTGGTGGGAGGGTTTTCTTGCTATCAGTGAAGAAGGATTCGTGCAAACCATGTCCGTGAGTAATGCATATTAGTAGTTATGGCTGTCATGTTGCTGCTTCTCATCTGTAGTGGATGTTGTGCTTTTCTGTTTGCTTTTTACTTTCTCCTTTTCATTGTACTTCAGCCTTAGTAAAGTCCATTTGATGCTGCTCTGTTTTGCATGGGACCAGAATGCAACAAAATTGGAGCAAAGTTTTCTGATGCTGTAGTCTGAGGTGTACCACACAAATCTGCTCTGAGGCTTTCTTCACTTTGCATCAACAAACAATTGTGTGTGTGTTCCCTGCAGGTGCAGGGAGTGATGCTAAACAGAGCACTCTCTCCTGGCATGAGGAGGTGATGAATTGCATTCTTAACCATTTGCTGCAGGTCAGCTCATCTTCATGTAACCCGTTTTTCCCTGATGTCAAACAGCAGAGTTTTCACGAACCAACAGCTTTTACAGCTAAGAGAAAAGTTATGAAAAGAAGCCCAAAATGCCTTCTAATTGGGACTGATGTAGACTGAGCCATGAGCCAGATTGCTGAGGCTTACCTTGGTGGTGGCACTTCCATGCTTTTAGTTTTGCCTTGGCTGCAGATTTATGCTTTAATATTCCTTCTCTCCAGAATGTCACCTTGGAGGCGGTGGTTTCAAGTGTGTCCCAAAAAGTAAATTTTATATGCTCTAATACCATATTTCATCCATTTTTAATTGTTGACTTTTGATAAAGTAGCCTTTACAGGGTAAAACAGTTCCTTACAGTTGCAGAGAAGAGGTTTGAGATTTTTTTCTCATTTCATTAGCAGAAAACTGAAGGAATGTTTATGGTTGTAATACAAATGGAATTTGAATCAAACTTATTTTATGAACATTTGCAAATTTTAAGCAACTAGACCTATTTTTTTTAAAATTTGGAGCAGAGAGTGGAACACAGCAGCATATTGTGGGATCTGGTTCTCAACCTCCTCAAAGGGAAGCAGCAGGTATTATTTTCCAGGAAATGTTTTCAACACACAGGAGTTTACCCCTACCCTGGCAAGGTTACCAGTAAAAATACACGGTAAAGCATTAGTAAGCACACTGGCAATCTAACCTTTGCTTTCTCTGTGAGCCCATTAATGAGTTAAATCTGCACCTTCGCTCCAAGAGTTCCACTCATTGAGTTGGTATGAAATACAAGTACTCCTTTGTGCTACAATCATACCTTCAGTTACTGACAAGGTGCTGAAACCCCCCTTTTTCCCTTTGCTGTAGGAAATCTTTAATGTAGATCTGGGAGAAAAGATTTCCAACCTGTGACAGGAGTGTGCTGGGACCAAAATTTTCACTTCCTCTATTGAACAGGTAACTCAGTCCCTGTCCAGTGGGAGTGGCACTCAGGCCAAGCATCACGGGCAGGCATTATTCTGTCCCCTCAGTGCTGCTCTGAGCACCTCAGGGTCTGGCAGGAGTGTGGGTATGCAAACAGTGGGATTTGCAGGGACTACGCTCAGGAGAACCTATTACTCAAGCTGAGTACAGCTATTTACGTGATCAGGAAGCAGGCTCCCCTAAAGAAAAAGTAATTCTTCCTTTCTGCCAGATTTGGCTCAATGCATGGGAATTATCAAAAAAATTCCTCTGCTTTCAAAAATGGGAAGTGATTTGTGCATACAGTTTCAAAATAATGAAGTTAGTAATGCACTGACCTGATCTAACCTTGGTTTCATTTGCTGATGATTTCTTACAGATTAAGCTCCCCCTTTCTGTTGCCCTTTTGGCCTGCAACTGCTGGTGATGGCATGAAAAACTGGCTGAACTGCTTGATGAAACAGTCAGGCTAGGACTGTGCATCCATCTGTTACAGGAGGCTCTTTGCCTAAAACATCTTTCACCTCTGCCCAGCTTCTGAAAGCTTCAGGGATGGGAGAGCAAACTAGCCAAGATTGTGATGTGTTAAATAAAGCATGCATAAAACCTGGGTGCAGAGACTTGGATACATGTCCAGCACCTTTCTCGGGAATGGCAGCAGGGGCACTTTAATGGCAGGAGCTGCAGTCAGGTGTCTCAGGACTCTGCAGTTGACCTCTTGTCCATTTGCATTTTGGTCATGGAGCAATGTCCAGGTTTCTCATGGTCAGCTGAGCCCCGTGGACAACTCTGCAGGCATATACCTGGCAACTGTGTGGAGTCACAAGTCAGTGAATGGATGTTTTCTGTGTGTTTTATACAGGGAAGTGAGGACATTAAGTCAATGACGCATTTCCTTTCTTGGTCAGCATGGGAGCTCTCCTCGTGGTTTGAAAGCCCTAGATAAATGCAGAGGAACTCACATGGATTAAATTTAAATCCAAGATTTAGTTCAGCAGATGTCCCTTTCAGGGCATTCACAGGCCATTAGAGGATCAGTCACTGCAGGCAGATCTCCTGCCCCGTGACCTAAGAGTTGAGGGATCACTCTGCCTATTGACTTGTGGTCAGACCTTCCCCACTACTTCTGTCCCAGCTGCTGCCCCACCTTGTGCCTGGGAACTGATAGTTAAGCAGAAAGTTTGCATCTGATGAAGTTGCCTGTGTTCTGTTGCAGGTCTCTGTGGTGAGGTATCTTGCTTACTGCATGTGCCAGGAGAAACAGCCACGATTCCTGACATCTCGCTTTGGGAACAGTAAGAGGCCAGCTCCCCAGAGCTGAAATGGGAGTAAGTACATCACCACAGTGCAGCTTTTTCCCTGCTGGGAAGGAAATTCCAACCAGTTTTTATGGTGAGTCGACTTTTCCACTTCACACAATGTGGCCATCTTATCAAGACTAGTAACCTGCAGTTAGTGCTACTTGTGTGTTCAAGAGAATAAATCCACTCAAGTGAGGAGTTTCACTGTAAACTTAGATATAGTCATCGCGTTCACTTCCTTAGTAATTTCCTCACCTACCTCTACCTTATTTGTTTGTTTTTAAATTACAGTACTACGCTGCTATTAGAGGCTTGAGCAAAGTAACATTTAAGGTATAAGATTCAGGAAATGAATAATTACAAGTGTCATCATTTTTAAGCCACTTAAGGAGGGATCTTAGACCTGCAAAATACTAGACCTGCAAATGCAGCAAAGGCACTTGGACTTTTGTGTTTATGCATAATAGAGCTCAGCAATTTGCCTTCTCTTTTGGCAAGCAGTAAATTCAACTAGAAAAGTACACCTTCAGAAAGACCTAATGTTGGACTTCTGCAGCTTAAGTTTACAAATATTTTTAACTGAAGAAATGCTGTGGGAAATATTGAAAATACCAGTTGTTGTGGGTTTTTTTGTTGCATTTTGGTTTGGGGTTTTTTGGGTTGTGGTGGGTGTTTTTTTTGTTGTTTGTTTGTTTGTTTATGTTGTTGGTTTGGTGGTTTTTTGTTTTTTTTTTGTTTGTTTGTTTTTTGTTTTTGGTTTTTTTTAAGTTGATACTTCTAAAGTTTATTGGGAATAAATGTTTCTGTTGCCTTTTTTTTTTTTTTCTAATTTGAAATATAACAAAAAGGTTAGTGTCGCCATCCTTGTCAATATGAGCATGTTTCTACACATGCAGCTTGCTCTGCTCATGCATATTATTCCATTACATTTTTTATGATATTTTGTTAAAAATATATAGAAGACTCACAAACGCATTTATAAGAAACTATCCATTCCTAATCAAGTATCCTTCCAGTGTTACTGTAGCTCTAGTAAAAGGCCATGCTTAATGATCAATGAGATCATTATACAAGCAATAATGAGATTTGCTTTGGAAGCAGAGCAGCTTAGAGAAGCAATCAACTACAGACAAGCCTGCAATTTGGGGGGTTTAACTTCAGCTGATAACTTTTTTTTTCCCCTCTGCTCCTGGCAGCAGGGAACTTTTGTGTGTACAGTAAAAAGCACCAGGTGGAAGATTCATCTTCAAGTTACTTTGTGGAGACCCATAAGGAGCAGTCTGTTAGACACAGTTCTTCATGTCCAGGAATGGTCTTCTCAGCTCTATTCGTAAGTAGGAATGTTCACAGCTACAGGTGTTTTTTTATATGAAGGACCCTGATCCAAAGTCCAGTGAAGCTGGCATAAGGTCTTGTGGGCTCTCATCTCAGGCCATGTTTTTGCCATTGAGAATGGGGGCAGGATCATAATGGCTCATTTAGTTGGAGCATTTGGAATTACCTTTTCTAGTGAGTTTGTCTCAGCATTTCATGTAAGTAATGCTCAGTTCTGAGCTACCTGGCAGACAATTTGCTTCATCTTAGCACTTCTATTTGTAAGAAACTGGCCAAGGTTTAAAACCCAGTTACCCTATAGAATGCATTTTTCCTAGTAGCTTTGCTGCCTTAGCAGAGGATTAATGATGATCTTCCCAGCTCATAGTTATGTGCATACATGACAATTAAGTAAAAATTCTTGATAACTAGCCAGAGGGTTCATCTATTCAGAAGATGCAGTTCAGCACAGAGACACTGAATTGAGCTCCTTGGTATGTCAGCTGATGGCTGATCCCTACCCATTTGAGGTCTCTATACTGAAGCTTTGTTTCCCATTACATCCTGCAGAAACTTGCCATGGAAGTGAAAAACCGCATGGCCAAGTCAGAGCTGATCAGCTGCTTTTCCACTTTCAATTAATGTTTTGTTATCTTTGTTTGAAAGGGAAGAAAAAGTTAAGAAATAAATAACTGTACAAGTTGCAGAAGATAAGAGCTTTGTTCCTCATGTTCGTGTGGTCAGAGTATTGATGAAAGCTGGAGATGTTGTCTGCTCACACTGGATAGATAAATCATGAGGTTTCACCCCCTTATGGCCCCTTGCAATTGTATCACGTTGCATGAACAACTATGTTAAGGAATCAGATGTGCTTTATGAGCAGGAGAATAATCTGTGATTCACAGAAGTAGGTCAATGCAATTAGTGAAATGTTAAGACTCGTAATGTAATGTAACATGTGCTGTCTGCCTGATTCCATCCACATCAGTTTCGGCAGGGATAACATCAGACAAATGTGTTACTTAACGAGCAAATAAAAGCTTTTAAAGGGAAGCCTTCTCAAAAGGATAAAGCTCCTTCATCCCATGCACAAGTACTGGATGGTCCCACTAGGAAGCCCCCAAGGAGCCCTGAGCAGGCACAGGACCTGTTTACAGATATTCACTTAGAGGGATGAGGAAGGAGAAATCATTCACTTCAACATTTTGAAATTTGAGACTTCTTAAAAAGAAACCAATCTCTTAATGCCATCCTTTGATTCCACAAAACAAATCATTAGAGATCACAATTGCTTTCAAGGAAACTAAAGTGGATTAAAAAGAATGTGTTTTTAACACTTGGTTGGGTTTGGGTGTTTTTGGCTGATTGGTTTGGTTTTGTTTGTGATTTTTTTTTGTTTCAATTATTCTGGGGAGAATTTTTTCGGGGGTTTTATTGGGTTGTTGTTTTTTTTCTTTTCTGAATTATTGCTATAGGAGAAGTCTTCTGTTCCCAGAATATGTGAGGCTGATCTGTTAAAGTGAGTGAGACAAAAGGATCAATGTCTAACCCTTAATGTTGTTGCCCCATGGGTTCAGCGATGGCTTTCCAGCACCAGCTTCTCTAATCACAATGGAAACCAGCACTGGCAAATCCAACATAAATTCATTAAGGAAATGCTTGTATTTTTATCCAGATGACAGAACTTAACCAGTGTCACAGCCAGCCCATCTCTTGGTATGATGAAAGAGGTTAGAGGAAGTATAATATATATTAAAAAAAAACCTATTGAAAATACCAGATGACAAATTAACTTGTCTAGCTAAAACACTGGATTCTTTTGATTAAGGAGAAATTTTCAGGAAGAATTATCACCAATGGACTGAGGTAGTTCTTGGAGCTTATTACAGAGACAAGAAGAAGAATGGGTAAGTCTTTGTGCACCAGAAACAAATTTGAACTCAAAAACCAGGGAAGCTGGAGTGTGGAAGTCATTACAAGATTAACAGAATAGAAAATTGCCTTGAATTTATGAGCAAGAAAATGATTTACTTGTTCTTTGGTTCTTAAGGAGAAAGGGCCTCTGCATGTTCTGTTTCTAAAAATAAAAATAATCTCACATTTGGATTGCTAGCTGTTTTTCCTCCTCCCTAAATGAAACAATAGTTTGAGGTGCTTAAGCGGAAATTACTCAGGTGTTTTTTGTCTGAATTTCTACTAGCTATGGAAAAAGTCAACTAGGTAGGTAAGAGCGGTTTGGTCTCCTCTGTTCTTTGCTCCTTTCACCTCCCCTCTGGTGGTTTCTGAAGCTCTTACACAAGTGCAGCTCCACCCCCATGCTGTCAGATGATGTGACTGTGCCGTGCATGAGCCACACACAGCATAAGGTGACACTTCTGTCTAGCTGGGGCTCTCAGGGACTTCAGCTGACGTGTGCTGCCCTGCCCCATGGTGCAGTCTTGGAACTGACAGTATAATCCGTGGCCTCAGCCTTTCCTTCACCTTCTTTTCTGGGAGGGATGCTCTGTTCAGACCTCCAGGCATGTCTTTAAGGGTGCTTGCTTCCAGTGGCTTGAAGCTCAGGGTGCAATCCCTAGGTAACTGTGTGGTAGGCAGATGCACACTTAGTTTGCCCATCGAAAACAAAGAAGTATAGAGCTAGGGGCAGAGACCTGGAGGCCATTTCTAAAGCTATTTATAAATATTTCACTTTTTTATCTTTGTCTCCTTCTCTCTAGTAGATGCAGGCCCAGAGAACAAAGCAGTGTCTTTTGTTTAGTGGTTTAAAGTGCAGTGGAATGGGAAGGGACCTAGCATTCGGTTGATCTTAGATAGATGTAAAATATTAAAATAATTTAAAATTAACAGCAACCAGGCACAATTAAAATGAGAATCATCTGGGAGAAGTTCTTCAGGGAGAGCAACAGGGATTGCCTTTGGCTTCAGACTCTCCTCTTGCAGCACTGGAGAACGGAGGGTTGTTTGCCCTTTTCCTTTTTCTCAGGTGCCAAAGCACCTGAAATAGCCATGGCAACATGTTCTGGAAGGGTGATCTGGATCAAAATGCAGTTCCCAGCAGCAGCTGTGCTCCATGTTCCAACTCTGATAACCAGACAATATGAAAGAGCAGAGCAAAACGGCACTGTCTCTTCACATTTCTTCTGCAGAGACAAAATGGAAAACAACCCTGTCTTTTCTAGTAACATGCTCATTTTAGCTTTGGGGAGATATTTGAAGGTGTTAAGTGCCTGATACATTGGGTAGACAAGATGTGTCCATCAGCAGCAAGTAACCAGAGGTATTTACTCATAATGGTACAGTTTCCAAAGTGACAAGAGATAGCACCGAGCAGTGTCACAGCTGGAGGACGTCTCTTCAGGGTAAAATGAACTAATATAAAACCAGCTGAATCTGTTTTTCACTAGTGCAAAATTATTCATTAACTCTGGTGATTTGAAATTTAATTCATATGAAGACCAGAGTTTACTCTGCCAGGATTCCTGGATTTGGCTTCTTTTCTCCTCAGCATAAGAGAAAATAATGTGAAATGCCTCAAGTTTTCCAGAGATGGGACTCTCAAGGTCAACATCAGTACTTTTATTGCCTCATCAAGGGAAGTCCAAAATGATCAAGATTCCTGTCTGGTGAGGTGTTCCTAGGAGGTTTCTGGTTTTGAGTTCTTGGTACCCTGTCAATCATGATATTGTGAAAATGTTTATTTCTGCCCACCCTTCTCTTTCTAATGTTTTTTTCAGGAGATACAGATGGCATAACAGTCTCTGAGAGAGATCAAGACTTTCAAACAGTCACTGTTCCTTCAGTTATTTGTTCCTGTCCTTTTCTGCAGATTTTCAGGGATTAAAATTAGTAGAGAGCCTCCAGCTTTTGACAGATGCTGTCATATAACTGACTTCATCTATCTAGCAAGTGCTGACTGTGACACTGTAAAGGGTCTACACATATTTTGTCATTAAATTTATAGAATTTTTGTTGTTGATTTCAAAATACAGAATATCTTAGTGACAAACTGCAGTGGTATTTGCAGAGCAGTTCCCTCTTCTTGTTTGCTGTAAGTAGCATTGAATGACTTAGAGGATGAGAGAAGTACAATAGCACTTCAACAGAAAAGTTTCTGGGTTTGGGTGCAAGTGCTTTGCTAGCAGAAGGAAAAAAAAATTGGAAGTGCACTGAGTAAAAAGACCAAGTTCTGTCCTATTGTAGGCTTTGATATTTTTGTCAATGTCTAATGTAGAAGGGTAAAAAAAAATTTTGGATGTTGAAGTAAACATCCAAAACTTGTTTTGAACATATTTTGGACTATTCTATCTTTCCTCATAAAATTGTTGGAAGACATAAGTTGCTTGAACTACAAGTTTTTTGATATTTATCCAAAATATCTGCTGTAATCTTAAGGCTTTTGCAACACTATCTTTATCAGTAAGTGGGTTTTTTTAGCAAACAGATTGATTTTTTCTAAGAGTTTTAAGTGCCTGTGTTAAGTTGTCCTTTTCTCCATGATGGTGTTTTATGTTACTGTTTCTATAACTAAGATTATTTCTTACCTTGCAAATTGTTGTGATCTTGTGACCAATGATATTTTACTATGATAGTGATATTTTACTGCTGGCACGTCGTTTGTTATACTATTCTATGCCAAGCATCAAGACTGTGAGTGCACAGCAGCCCATGAGCAAAGGAGAGTTCCCCCCAGTCTCTATGTGTTAGATAATTGCTACACTTCTGCAGTGTTACCCTGGTTTTTCTGAGTTTTTTATTAGCCTTTTGATTTTCATAAATGGAGTCAGATCTTTTAGTTACTGTAGAATATTAGAGCAGTTTTTCTACCTTTCCCACAGAAGTAATATAAACAAACCCTTTGTTTTTCATTCTTTGTCCTTTGTTTGCATATTTCTAACCTGAAAACAATTGTAACTGACAATTCGTCTGGCCACTGAGGCTGAGGGGTGGAAACCCCAAAAAGCCAATCTTCTGCTAGACCCACAAATGTATAAAAGTAAAAGAATAAACAAAGGGGTCTCTTCTCTCCACCCTTTCAGCTGGAAGCTGGATCAGAAGAACCTCTGCAGAAATCTCTTGTCTTCGTGTGATTTCTTTGTGTTTCACGGTGACACTGCAGGGGTGAAATGAGAAAGTGATAAGAGATAAGCTGAGACAAGATAAGGTATCCATAGGTTTTCTGTTCTGTTGTGGAGCTTTTCTGGGAATCACGGTGAAACGATTCACTTGTCCAGACAATGCTCCCTTTTGTTTCCAGTGATTCAGAGGGCACCGGAAGAGAGGAGTTGTCAAGAGGAGCTGGCTGCGTGGCTGGGGTGGGGTTGAATATCAGATGTAGGTCTGCATCAGCCTGGTTTTGTACCTAAAGATAAAGCAGAGGTATTGGTCCAACCCAAAATATTACACTGTCGGTCTAACAGACTGCCTGCAGGCAGCTTTCTCACCTTTTTACCAATCTCATGACCTGTATGAATGAGTGATCAGGGAGTTTTTGCTCACCCAAGTAATCTCTTGAATTTGTTAGAAGCTACCCGAGCCATACTTGGGTAACTTTCACTAAACTTACTAACTTTTCACTTTTTAAACTCTGCTTGTGTACAGGCTTCCAGTAATACATTGCTTTTTTTTCCTCTAAAGAAATAGCGAAATCACTGTAGCATTCTGACTTTTTTTTTTTTTTAACCACAATATTAAAGAAATGAAAGTAGCTTTGTGTTCTTGATATATCATACCTTGCAAATTTTTGCAAAGGTGATGATTTAGTAGCTGAAGTAGAGGAAGTAGCTGAAATTAAAGATATAAATTAATTTCAGAAATTTGCTATAAAAGCAAGAGGAACTCTGTTGTCTGCCTACACGTTGTATGGTTGATCTCTTACCGTAATCAAGCATTATTCTGATTACAAAGGAGATGAGAAGAGCTCACAGATTATGAAATCCAGCTAGTGAGGTAAGGGTCCTTCTTTTCAGAGTTGTCTGTGGAGGCTTCTATCCGAAGTAGAAACTGAAAAATGACATTTCTCTTTCCAACCTGAGATGGATCCAATTACCTTCTGATAAAAAGGCCTTCAAGGACCCTACTTGAGACACTGCGCAGTGCTCTGGAGTAGAAGTACAGTAAGAGTTCACCTGAAAGTAGCTGTATGCGCATGTTCATGTTTGAAAGCAAGGTAAAATTTTGTCACCTTCAGAAAATCATTTGTTAGTTTAGTTACTCAGTGGCTCAGGAATGCATTTATTTGCATTCTTAGGGGGAAAAATAAAGGTAACAAATTTTAGTACACATTCTCAAAGTGTAGCACAGTTTATACTTTTTCACAAGATTGATTTTGCGTAGATCCTTCTACTCCTAAGCAGGGAACTGAACTGAAAGCAATCACAGGCAATGCAAGGATTATCTCTTCTGGCACAGCTAGTTACTGGAAAGAGGATTTGCCCTTTGTATGACTTCGGATGCAAATATTTCAGCTGACCACTAAAGCAGATGACATGTTTGTTCCATTGCTGAAGCTATCTCCAACTAGAGGGTAATCATTTGGAACTATTTGGAGTTACTTGTAGCCCAATAAATCTACAGACCACCCAAAAATTATGTTATTTGTGCAGGAACGTAGCAGTAATAAAATGACTTGATAGTGTTGCTGCTGCAGATTAGTGTTGATGGTAGTTTAGGTTGGAAAGGATCTCTTGAGATCCACTAGTCAAGCAACTCCACTTAAGCAGGGCAGCTCAGGGCTATGTCCAGTTGGGTTTTAATAGCTCCACGACCTGTTTCTGTCTTTTACCACCTTCTCAGTTTAAATGGTGTATCCTTGATGGAATACAGAAAATGGAACTTCATACGCCTCACTGTATATTCACTGTTTCTTCTCCAGGCTGAACACCTCTTTCATCCACATATGACAGATGTTCCAGTCCCTTAGATGCCTTTGTGACCTTGGGCTGGTCCCACTCCAGTAAGTCCACATCTTTCTCATGCTGGGTTGCCCAGAATTGTGACTGGAGCTGGCAAAGGTACTGGAAGCAAGAATCTTAAATGGTTTGTGGGCTTGTGCTGTTCTCTGGGCAAAGTTGAAATACCTAAGTAAATTACGCAAATGTAGGACTTATTCCAGGAAGGTGTTGTACAATGTCCCTTTCTGAATCTTTGATATGAGCTCTCAGCACTCAGCATAAGACTGTCGAATACTACACAACAGCAATGTGGAAACAATATGGCCTTTTCATGATTAAGTTAGACTTAAACCCACTTATTCCTACATTACATCCTTGCAGTGCCAAATGGTGATGTTAATTTTTCATAAATTGAGTAAAGAAGACAGTTCATCGATGTTAAAATCACTGACATTATGACTCATAGCTTTTTTTTCCTCCTCTTCCCTATTGGGGCACTGAAAGTGCCAAAGTCCTGAAAGTGGCCTTTTTTCTTGGTTTGAAATTGGTGACTCTCCTCCCAGTCACAGGATGGGAGAGTTATTTAGTGAGTCGTGAATCACTCTTTGATTCCAAAATAGTGAGGGCAGGAGCCTGGGAACAAAGTTTCACATTGTTATGGGTGATACACATGACAAAATGTGATTCTCAGCTTTATGAGCGCTGTATATATTCAGCCTGATGACAGTTCATGAAAGTGGTGTTGTAAGTAGATCTACCAGAAGAAATATTTTAACTTATTTCCAGAGACAAGTATTGATCAAGCAAAGAGAACAAAGAGTGCTGCATAAGTAATCCAGCTATGTTAGCGAATATACCTCAGAGAAATACTGGAAATTGATATTTTTAAAAATTTCTTCTAGTAGCACCTAGATTAAAAAAAAATAATAAAAAAGAAGCTTAGCAAATCCCTCCTAACTCAATGGAAACTATCAGCAATTAGGTGAGTCCAAGTGTTTACTTATCCTCATTCCAGAAGATTAATTTTCATCTTGCAGAAGCTAAGGACTTGCCAAATTGGCTTGTCTAGCCTCGGGTGTTCAGAATAAGACCAGTTCTTTAAGACTGTGTTTTCCAGTGGTTCCCAGCTGGCATTTACGACACTGTTCCTGCCTCCCACTACTGACAAACCACTCCTACGTGGTAGGTAGGGCTCTAGTCAACATGCCAAACATACCAGAACAGAGGCTGGATGTGAGCTGGTGTCCCTTGAAGGCGGGCTGGCAGCACTCAGGCGCTGCAGTGTGTACCTCACACTGACAGGGACGTATCTGCTGCGAGATGTTTTCCTCCGTGTGACCTCAGCTTACACGCTTGGGGTTTTCAGTGGTCTGACAGGTTGGATTAAGGCAATTTCTCTCAGGTTAGCAATGCAGGTAAACGAAGCTTCTGGGACCTTGAGAGAGCACTGGAGAACAGGGTAGTAGAGAAGAAACTACAAGAAATGTAGTGTTTATGTCAGGATCACTTTCATTTTATGTCACGAATGGATAGAAATGAGACCCTGGCCAACAGACACAGACTTATCAGGGACGATGTGAAACACTGTGGACTTCAGCTGCTTCTGTGTAAAAGGCAGAGGAATACCTAAAATATAAGATACTGCAAGCTGATTTGAGATTAATATTTCTGCCTTGAATACTTGTGTTCTGGGTAAATATTACTTGGCTTGTTGAAAGCCAGCCAGTCATCTGTTGCTCCAGCCATTTCCTTGATTGGCAGGAGCGTACTTGCCAGACTGGAGTCAGGTCCTTGGGGCTGGTCAGATTGAGTGGCAGGAGGTGTCCTGCCTGACAAAGGCGGTGGGATGCCTTTGTGAGTGCCCAAGTGTGGTTGGATGTGCTCTGTACGCAGACAGGGCTTTAAGACTCAAAAAACCAGTTTGTGTTTAGAAATCATTCCACAATCAAAAGCTGCCATTGTATCAAGTAAATAAGATAGTAATGTAAGAGGAGATCCAAATCTATTCTGAACTAAAAAGGGGGAAAGTAATTTTGTAGACAGCAAGCTATTTCATTCTGCCTCTTTTAAGTCCTGTTGAATGTTCTTTGAAAGAATTAGTGGTGGCTAGTGTCAAAAGAGGATACTGTGTTCTGGGTGAAGCTCAGCTCTGACTGCAACTTCTACAGCTTAGATATGAATGAAGAATGGTTTCAAAAGAGCTGCAAGACAGGCTTCTGTCAGTTATTGACACCTCAAAAGTAGGGCAAGGTTAATGTCATTGTGCCACTTCCAAAGAATATCTGTAAATCACAGAAGAGAACGTGACAGTTTATCAAGGAATAAGTGTAAGGAATATCGGATAAAACTATACATAATTAAATCCAAGATAAAAAATCAAATATTTGTTATAGGGGCACTTAATCAGGAAGTCTAAGGCAAACTACTCTTTGGAATATGTCCATGGCAACTGGGACAAACATTCTATATAAATGTAAAGCAGAAAAGCAGTTTTCCAGTCCACATCTCTTGCGAATACTCTCTGCAGGGGGAGAGATATATGCATTTTTTTGTAGGGTTGAATCTTAACAACTTCCTTCTCTCATTGCTAATGTTAGAATCCCATTTGTCTGAAACGAATGTTTCTAATTATATATTCATGGAGCTGCATTTCAAACTTAAATGCATCATGGCTAAGTGCTTTACTGAATCTAGATGTACATGAAAATCTTGATAGAATAAACTAAAAATAACTTCCTTAAAAATCAACTTCATTAGGAAACTCATGCTTGAGTGAATGATTCCATTTTCCATAAACATCCACTCACATTTACGAGTTGCTTGGGAAATTAAGTCATTGTAGCACAGCCACAAAAGAGTCTCATCGTGGCCTAACTTTTCCACACGTCCGGCATGTTGTAATGTCTGTACTCGTTAATTTGATGTTTCATGCTTAGTTTCAGTTTCCAAAATAGCTCACTGCACTGAAGATGCTTCTGCTTCCAGCTCTGAGGAGACTGAGCTCTTGTGCTGGGAAGTGCTTGTGCACTGGTAAAAGGTGGTGCTGAAGATGGGCTTGTGGATGGCGCTTGTCTCCTTGTCACAGGTTGTGAAGGCCCTGTGAAAGCAGGGCTTTTAGGCACTCAGGAAAGGCCCCCTGGCCAGTACAATTGATCACACTGCTTTGGATGGTCTGGTGAACTCACTCATGGCATCGGTTTGCATGTGCTCCATCTCTTAAAAATAATGCTGTTTTCCATTCTTTACTGTGTGTGGCTAATACAAAATATCCTGAGCACCTGCTACCTTTTGAATATCAACACAATATATTCCATAAGAAGAACATAAAATGACTAGGCAATGAAACACTTAATTGATCTTATAATGAAGCACGAAATCAAATAGACTTTGAGATAGAGTTGAGAGAAGCTGATGTCTGATCTGATTAAGATCAATGTTATTTTCTGCTTGTTAGAGCCCAGGGGCCACTGGTGCAGTCATTTGGTCTTAGCTTGGCGGTCATAGAACAGTTTGACAGGTTTGACTTAGTGGTATATGAGCGACAGCTCAGTCTTAGGAGGGTCATCAGTGCAACAGGGATGTGGTGGTTTTGTGGCCAGATCTATACAACGGGGAGGAAAATGGGACCACAGATAATTTGATGGGTTCTGTACCTTTTGATCACATGAGTTTTTGCTGAGCTGGAATAGGAATTCATTCTCCTTCTATGATTAAACCAACAAGCATACTTTGCAGAAATGTTAGGCATGAGTAGAATAACGAATTTTTGGGGGTTCAGTCATTAATGTGAACAGCAGGCCCAAAGGAATTCAAGATGTTCAGCTGCTTTTGCTCTGTGGTGTGGCTTGGTTTTGTTTTCTCCATGGTGCTTTCCATGCAATCACCAGCCTGGGAAAGATGAATTTAAGAGGACAAGACTTCTCTGCCAGGGGGGTGATTTGCATCCACCTGGCTCCCCATAGACTTATGCTTGCACAATCAGGATATAGGTGATAAATGTCTTTAAAAGACTTCTTTGATTTGTAGATCCGAAGGGACATCTCAGCTCCAGGAAACTGCAGTTGTATCATTGAGTAGTGGCCTGGGTAAGGAAATGTTCTTTACCTTAAAGTGTAAGCAGAAAATGTTAGTAGAAGAATTTCTAGGAGAATAATAATTACGCTCACCTGATGCATAGTACAGAAATCTCTCAGATTGAAGGGGACTATTGCGAGAGCTAAGCAGGATTTGGAATTTACCCCTGTACAAGGAAGTTGGGTGTTTGCATGCAGAGCATTGCTGATATAAAATCCTTATGTTTCAAGGGACAAATTCTCCTGGGGACCAAAGTTCTTAAAAATAAGGAAATTACCAGTGTAGAAGTATTTTCAATGTCAACAAGATATTTTCATACTTCAAAATTTGTAAAATGCACATGACTTGAATTACTGGAAAGGACTTTTTAACTTCTCTACTCACCTGGATTTTCCCATTTTCAGTGCCTTGGAGGGGCAGCCAAGGGAAAAAGCACTCTTTCAGAAAAAAAAAAAAAATCTTATAGCTATTCTTCCCTTACCAAATAATTTTCTAATGAATCACCTTCTTTTCTGTGGCTCCCACACATGAAGTGGTTCAGGCAGAGAAATATTTGTGATGTCATCCCTGGATGAGAATGGGAGTTGGTATATACCCTCTGGGTCAGAGGGAAAAGAAATTAAGTCATTTCAGACTGCTCAGGAAAATGGATTACACCAATTTCTGTACAAGCCAACCTAAAATAAAATTGGGTGGTGTTTTTTTTTTGTGTTTGTGGGTGTTTTTTTTTTTTGTTTTTTTTGTTTTTTTTTTTTTTTTTTAATATTCTAGTTTAATACAGTAAATTTCCCATAAAAAACTGTGCTTTCCTGGAAAATAAACAGCTCCTGGTTAGTTCTGTGTGATACATTGAAGAGGTATTCAGTCCTTTGCTGAGTTCTTGATTTTAGCAAAACTTTGAATGTTGATTATATTAATACATTTCTGCAATATCACACTGATTTTTTTTTTTTTTTTCATTGCATTGCTAACAAAGGTATAACCAAGAAGCAGAATAAAATGTTTTAAATTTTTAGCCACGATAGGAAATGTGAAAAAGAGCAACAGATTCAGTCAAGGAAATACCTGTGAGTACATTCTGGAACACCACTTGAGGGAGTCCTTAAGTGGGCAAGTCAAAGTGAAAAACTTTTCACACAAGCAAATATGGCCGCAAGAATGAATTAATTTAAATACTTTCTAGCATGTTAATACATGTATGGACACATTAAACTTATAGTGATCCTATCCTTGATTTACCAGCAGTGTTTTGATGTGAGGCTGGATGGCATTTTGGCACAGGGGGACAAGAATGTGGCACTGACACTGGGATGTGAACTACTGCAGGAGCCCTTCTGCTAAGGGAGGATATCTGTTAGCTAGCTAAGTATCGTTTCTGAAGGGTGGACCATTGGGTGAATAAAGTGTCAATTCTCTTGTGAAATGTCCCTCTGGAATAGTGGCACTATTTTAGGACCAAAATGTGGCAGATACTTTACTATGGTAGAAACCAGTGCTCCATAACTCATTGTCTCTTTGCTTTTCACAGGTCTATCAAATTTCATCAGTTCTCCATAGCCCAGTGAAATCATCACAGTTCCATTTTATTCAGCTAAGTCTATTCCTGTGTTGAGCTATGGGTGAGTACAAAGCAGTAGAGAGTGTAACACCACCTTATGAATGTAAAACCATTCCTGCTAGACCTTACAAACAAACAGCTCTAGCTTTGTCAGCATTTTCCTTGTTCTTTATACTAAGCAAGAATCCTGAGGGTTTGAAGCATCATGTAAATCTGTTAGCTAATACGGGCTATCATGTTTTGAGAAATCTGCCTTTTACTATAGTAGTAATATCCTAAAGTTTAACCAATTTTTTTGTTTAGTTAACATTAAAATTTTATGTATGGATACTTCTTCGGTTTAATCAAACTTACTTTAATTCTGCAAAAGGTAGAAAATAAATCTACATGGTAAACTTAGAGATTCCATAAACTTATGGAAAGTATTTGTCTCTTTTAGGAAATACTTTGCTTCCTATAAAATGTGAAGGACCTGCACTGGCTAGCATGCTCACCCTCAGAAATTCTGCTTCTCTCTGAGATCTACCAAAGGTCCTTTTCTCCAGACCAGTGAAGGTTTAGTAAAGTCTTTTTTAATTTCAGTTAACCTTAACCAAGAAATTTTTCTCAGTATAAGCATCCAAACCCCATTGTTTTGGAGACTAAATCTAAATCTCAGGCTAAGTTTCCAGTGTACATATTTCTCATACCGTAGAGCCAAAAGTTTTTTCAAAGATATTTTTGGAACAACATTTTAAAAAATAAAATTAGGAGTTTGCTGACATCTTTGTTGTTAAGGGTGCAGAGTTACCTCTTTTAAACAAAATTAATTATGAATCATTACATTTTCTTAATCAAAAACCAGTTCTACGTATTCAGAGTTTTGCCTGTAGTAAATCTTTTAATAAGACTGTAAACTGTAAAACCAGAGCAGTGGCTGTAATTGTTGCACCACAAACGAAAGGATAAAAGATGCCTTCAACTCGTCTTCTTTGATTTTATTTCCTCTTTTCAATTCTGCCTGAGATGCATCTTCCCTACATGATGAGGTGTATGACATTACTCAGAATTACCATGTCCAGAAAAATATGGTATCAATTCAACCTTATGTTTTCTGTCCAGAGGTGACCACTTAAATTAGGTGGCTGTAGAGAAACTATGGGATCAGATAAGAGGTTACAAAATTCTCAGGAAAAAGCAGGAGGCTTTCCAGGTAACATAAAGTCAGTGGTGATCAGGAAGCAGGGAAACAGAAATGCCAGAAAGTGGATATAGAAATCATTATATAAGCCAGATCTGTTAAGACTAATAATTAGTGTTACCAGTAAGTTATGCAGTTATCATCAGATCACAAGGAAATAGTGACAGCAAATTTAACAAGATGCTTATGCAGTTAATCCTTTGGTTGATGTTTTGTTTATAAAGTGCTACAATGGTAATGAACATGTCGTGCCTCCAGTGAGGCCTCTTAAGTGAAATGAAAGCAAGTCAGTACACGGCTAAAATTGAGGCTGCACGGTTTTGCCTGGTGCCACCCTGTGCATCATGCCATGTTCCCATTATACCAAATCAGGATCAGAGAGGTCTGAAGCAAGAGGCACTTAAAGAAGCAAGTAAAGGAAGAAGATAGAGCCTTAGCTGCAGAGGGCAGACTTTGGCCTCTTCAGGATGCTGATTCATGTGCTCAGATGACCAAGAAAGCCGATGGCATCCTGGCATGCATCAGGAGCTGTGTGGCCAGCAGGACCAGGGAAGTGATTCCTCCCGTGTTGTCAGTCCTGGTGAGGTCTCAAATCCTGTGTCCAGTTCAGGGTATCTCAGTTCAGGAAGAACATGGAGGTGCTGGAGCATGTCCCAGGAATGGCAATAAAGCTGGTGAAGGGTCTGGAGCACAAGTCCTGTGAGGAGTGGCTGAGGGAGCTGGGGGTGTTTAGCCTGGAGAGGAGGAGGCTCAAAGGTGTCTCCTTCACTCTGTACAGCTCCCTGAAAGGAGGGTGTAGGCAGGTGGTGATTGGTCTCTTCTCCTAGGGATCAGTGACAGGACAAGAGGACACAGTCTTCAGCTGTGACAGAGGAGGTTTAGGTGAGATACAAAGAAAAAAAATTCCTAACAGAAAGGGTGATTAAACATTGGAATGAGCTACCCAGGGAGACAGAGGGGTCACCATCCCTGGAAGTGTTTAAGGAATGACTGGATGTGGCACTAAGTGCCATGTTTTAATTGACTAAGTGGTGTTTGTTGGATTTGATAATCTCAAAGGTTTTTGTCCAGTCTAATTGATTCTGTGACTCGAAGCTCTGTGTTGGGCAGACATTTGAAAAGTAAGCAGAGTGAAGGATATAAAACAAGAAGGGCCCATTCTCTCCAAGTAAAGGGCAATTCCTGGTGATTTGTGCCCCAAAGTAACTCTCCTTAGAAAATACAATAAAGGTGGTTTTTTAATGCATGTGTGAAGATCAGTGTTATGAATCAACTTCTGTTCTCACTATCTAACACAAATAGATAAACCGAATGGAAGCTTGTGATATAACTGTAGAAATTGCTTCCATGACTTAAGAAAAGTGATTTGTTACTCAGGACCAAAGGCTGAAAGAGAAACTGACAGGAGGAATAATAAAACTGTATTTGTATCAACAGCTTTCATTGAAAAGCAACTTAATATTTCTCCTGTGTATTACACCAAATCTGAATTTGACATTATCCAGGTTTACAAGTTGGAGATGGACAAAGTGACTTATGGATTTAATTTTTTAATTTAATAGTAACAAAACAACTATGGTAAATCTTGTCATTTGAGCACAGGAATTTTTCCCTCCTTGACTTCTAAAGCTACACTGTGCCTGTGGTGCTGAATGAGGTCTGTCATCTGTTTCCTCAGCATTAGCTGCTGCTTCCTGGCAGAGCTTCAACACTGAACTCAAGGGTGTAGCTGGACAAGTACTGCAATTCTAAACATACCTGAAAGCTCACAAACCTAACCCTCTGTCTGACAGATTCTGCTATAGTCTGCTTTTATTCCTCTGAAGCAAATTGGATTGCTTGTAGTATTCCAGTTATAAAAGTGAATGGTCCCAGTCATTCCTTGAACGGCAATATGCCGTTCTGACTCACGGAGCTGGCAAGAGAGGATGGATGGTCTAGCTAGTTGAGGTTTTTTCCATCTCTGAATTTTTGGTTTCTCGTTGTTCTACTCCTTGGTTTTCATCTATAAATTAGTTGGATAAAAGCATAGCTGTTGCTGAAGTGTTTAAACTTCAAAGTCATGCGTCTTCTTGCCAGAGTGTAGCTGGCAACATTAGTTGCCAGTTCCTACTACAGAGTGTAGTAGGAACATTAGTTCCTATTCTTTGTGTCATTTGGGAAAAAGGTGGGGAGAATGCTTGGGACCATTGGGAAAAGCTTAACAAGAATAAGGAAACTCAAGAATTTATTTAATACCATTTATCTGTTGTAATATTCAGCTATATTTCATGAGTTTAACTGTAGCAAAGCTTACTTTACAATCTAACACTCTTTTACACTTCTGAAAGAGCAAAGAAAGGCTTTTTTTCTGTAGGCCAGCCTTCTGAGTTGAGCTGTTGGATGGAGAGTTCAAAATTGCAACTGCCAGAATAAATGATCAGTAATGGTACAGTTAACTTCAGCAATGAGGACTGTTCCCTATATTAGAAAATATTTTGAAACTGAAATTAATTTTTATCAAAGTTTGTGCATATGTGCACATACATGCAGACACTCCCAGAAATTGTGTGTGTGATCTGACCTGTCTATAGTTCTAATGCAAGTTCTAAAATTTTCTTCAGTATTTCTAAGTAAAATTGTGGTTAAAAAAGAAAATAAACAACAAAAGCCCCACCCTCCCGCCCCCAATTTAAAAAGTTTAGAAGAAACACAAAACCTCTTTCAGTCATACATGAAATGGTCCCTTAAATCGTCTTATGTAGTTTACTACATCCCCTGACAAAAATTTCCTTTTACCTTGCTGTTTTAATATCTTATTCTGTCTGATTCTCTCTCTGCCCTGCAGTTTTGAGCTTTGGGGAAAAGTATCCACTCCTGAAAGTCCCTAGAGCAGATAGCTGTTTTTACATTCTGTCTGTCCCTTATTCACTATATGTTTGGGGAAAAAAACATAATTTCAAAGCTTTCTTTGGTAATGAATTCTATACCAAGCAAAACTTTGTCTCCTTTTCAGGAAACGCATACATTTGTGTCATGGTTTCTGTGAGAAATGAGGGAAAGAAGCTCCTTGTGGGAGTACCTGTTGCAAAGGGAAGGAGGACACCAGGTGGTCGAAGAAGCCCAGACTCCTGAGTCCCACTCCAGCTTCTTTCGTGGTGCTCTTCAAGTGTCCTCATTTGTATGCCCTGATCTCAGTCAAATGGGTTTTGTCTGAAATGTTTCATTTTAGTGGAGTGCTGGATTTTTTTAATAATATTTGTTTTGCTGAAGAATGTAAGTGCATCCTGATGACTTCCGTACCAGATGGGAGAGGGATTACGGGAACTTGTGTGGCATTAGACCAAGAAAGCTGAGAAATTATCTGTCTGAAAGAGAGGGAATTTTAGACCAGAGAATGTTGGGTGAAGGGAAGAACAGGGTTTTTACTAATGGGTTTTTTGTTCTTTCTTCTCAAGAAAAACCCGGTGATTCTAAGTATGAAATCTTTCCCTGAGGTATGGCTTCCAAACAGTGTTTCCTTTTTTTTTTTTTTCCTGGAACAGAATTGAAATTTTTGAAGATAAAAAGTCAGAGAAGATCCCATTTGAAAGAAAGAATTTGGGTTTATTTTCCTTTACTGTTAGCAGCTGCATTTGAAAACGAGACTCAGATTCACATGTCAGATTGACATCCAGATGGTCTTAGTGATGATTTCTTTTTCTAGCAGAGATGAAATTCAAGTTTCTTCTCACCTCAGAACGCATGTACTATTATGCATCTAATTTGGTTACTGGAACACTATTGCTTCTGTTTTCTGAGGTGAGAATCAACAATTGTTTTTCTGTTTGTCACTGAGTCTCCAGGACATTTAAGTCAAGACTCAAGCTGAATTTTTAAACAAGTTTGTAGTTTAAATTTCATTCTTTCTTCAGCCAGTGTTTTAGGGCAATCTTATCTAAGAGCAATTCAAACCATAGGGTTATTTGGCCTGAAATGGCTGAAGAAATTGTGGGGCCTTTTGCATCACAGTACCTCCTGAGACCTTCTGAAACACTGCCATGTCATACCCATCATTTCAGTGGAACCTGGATTTTAATTCCCCTGGTTTAGGAGGTGGCTGGTGGGAATGGTTCACACTGAAGGTTCCTACAGGCCTGGAACAGGTGTCTGATCCAGAAAGGCTGAGGGCAGACCTGAGCTTGGAAAGGTCACACCACACGTGCTCCTCTCGCCCTGCTCTGCAAAGTGCCATGGTTGGAACAGGGCAGAGCATCACCTGGGGTGCACACAGAGCCCCTGTCACTGTGTCAGCAGGGACCATCAGGGCCGTGTTAGGGGCTGTGCTGGAGGCCCTGGAGCCAGCACTTAACAGGGCACAGCACTTTCTGCTAAGTGTTCAGGGCAGTAACATGGCTATTGCCTAATGTGTATTCCTTCTGGATTGTAACAGTTGTCCCTCTGACTCTTCAAGGACGTGTGGGTCATAGCTGCTTTACATCCAAGTATACTCTTCCATCCTCTGTCATACAGGAACTGAAGACCTATAAGGGCTTCCTTGTTTTGATGTCTCTTTTTAGAAGAGTGTCTGAAATAGGGACCCAGTACCAAATTTGGGATTCTTTTTTTTAAACCTCATTACCTGTCTAAGCATTGATAGGGCTCTGATTCATTCTGCTGCCAGGATGAAATTCTCCAGGCTGGCTTTTTACACGAAAGGATTTTGTTTTAAGCATTTAAAGTGTGAAAATGTTTCTGTTTATAGAAATAAGTCACCTTTGATCAGAAATGGAAAACTTCAATATAAAAGATAACAAAACCACAACAATAAAATCTGTGTGACTGTCACTGCCATGACTTTGACAGCAAAAGTTGTGACTTTTAGGGTTTTTCCATAAGCTGTTGGACAAAACTCTGTATTTGAATGAGGCCAGAGAAAAACTTGTGAGTTAATAAAAAATCTGACTATCTTCTGTGTGGAAAACACTGTTATCATGAAAAGTGTCTTTAAACTGAGCGTTGAAAGTGAAAGATTTATTGTGAGTAAGTTTACAGTATTGGTGTAGCAAAAGGTTGATCTGTGATTCCTGTTCCAGGACAGGTCCATTTCCATTCCGGTTCAAACAGCCTTTCCAGAGGTACATAGCAGTGCTAAGAGTGGTAACTAAGGGCCCAGATTCCTGTCCCTGGGGTGAGTGTCTCCCCAGAGCATTATGAAGTTGAATTCCTCCCTCAGGTCATTTGACAGTTTCATTTCTTGCCCTGCCATTTTGTGTCTCCAGCAGAGATAACATTTCTTGGCTGTGGCTTGATCCTCAGATGCTCCCTCTCCTTGGTAGGCAGGACCTTCAAAGGCCATGAAGATTATAAGCCATGGCTAAAAATCCTTTGCTGTATACCTGAGAAAATGAATGTCTTCAACTGAGAAATGAGGCTGGATGTGGATCTTGACTGGGTTGTTCTTTCCGTGGGAAGGACCCTGGGTAAGGGTGAGCATGGGATGAGAAGTTGTGTCTGAGTCCTGGTAACTCATTGCTGATGGTGAAATCAGGGAATAGGAGGGATATCAGCCTCTGTGAGGGAAGGGGCCTGGAGAAGGGGATAGGAATTATGCTGAAGCCCCTGTTCGTGCAGAGACCGCCACCTCAGGGACCTCCAGCTTCTCACTCTCAAGAATGAAAGCAAGCAAAACTTCTCTAGGCTTGGCAGAGGTGAAGGAGAAAGAAAATACATATGCCAAATTAACCATTGCCATTGGCATGTGCTCTGTTAGTAGGGGAGGAGAAGTAGAGTCAAGCTCATGCAGATTTACATTTTCGCTATGTAAAGTGAGCGATCTTGCATAAGATGTGTCCTAGGCACGCATTGCTGGGTCTTCTTTGTCCCTCAAGAGCAAACTAACAGAGGGATTTGCATCCTAATCCTGCAATTAAATCTATCTTGATGTTAACTGACTGCATCCCTATCCTAAAGCTTTGATTATACTGTAGAAGTTTAGTATTTAAAAAACTGATGATGACTAACCCTACCTGAGGATCACTTGACCAAGGAACCTCTTGAGAGTTTTTCTAAGCCCTAAAGTTTCTACAGTTTCATTCACACTCATCTGGCCTGACCCCTGCTAACACTTTTTTTTTCCTTCGCAATTAAGATATTTCAGCTGCCATGTGAAATATGTGAGACTTTTTAGACTTGTCAGAAGCTCAGCGGGATGGCATTGAGTGTTTGCACAGCAGCTTATAACAGTCCCAAGAATAATTCCTGGATCAGCCTTGTGGCTATTTTTAAACCAGTGAAAAATATGGACTGCTCAATAAATCCATTTTGCTCATTGGCATATGATTCTTTTCCCACCTTTCACTTCACTGTTGGTTATTCAACAGCTCAGAACACGTTTCCAAACATGCCTCTCTTTCATCCCAAAATGAGCATGTGCCTGTGGATTACCCATCAGACTTTGACAGTCTTTTGGTCAACAACGCATCTGGAAAGGGATTTCAATGTTATTTCTTTTCTTTTGAAAGTTAGAATGTGCCAGTTCAGTAGCCATGTGTTTAGCTTCCATTGAATTTTCTTCTTTCTTCCAGTTTTTGAGTTTTTTGATTATAGTTTTTTAATAAACATGCTGTACTCACCTTGTTTTTTACTCTTCAATGATCCTAGCCCCAGTAGCCGTAAGTGTATCATCAGTAGCCATTATTAGACAGAAATAGGACTAAGACCCCTGATGTGACTGTGAGGCAAGGGGAGTGTGAAACTTGCTCCCATCCCACTGAATCTGAAGCCTGGAGGAGGTTTTCAGTGCAATTCTGCTCCCTTTGCTATTATAGATCATCTGTAACTGAATTTAGCCTGCTTTGCTAACCATAGTGTCCAGAGACTTCCAAGGAGCTGGTCAGGCTGTTGTCAGACCCATGTGCCTTAGAAAGCAGCATATGAGAACAGTCTGGTGTGTGTGAAACACCTTTGACACGTTGTGTGTTTCTAGAAATACAGCTGCAATGAAAGAAAGACGACCTTGGTGAAGGCTTAGATCAAAGCTGTTTAAATCAATTAAAAGGTGGTTGGTTTAGATTACATATAAGAAGGAAGACTTTTGCAACTGGAACATGTTGCCCAAGGAGGTGATGAATCACCTGGAAACATTCAAGGAGCTCTGATCTAGTTGAAGGTGCTAATTGTGCAGGGGTTAGACTAAATGACCTCTAAAGGTCCCTTTAAACTTAAACTATCCTATGAGTCTGCATTTCTCAGTGTGTAGCATTCCTTGGTTGACCACCGGGTCTGTATTTGTGCCTGGATGTTTACAGTCAATCTCTGCTCTCGCTCTGTCTGGTGAATGTAACACTCAAGTGTTGCAAGGAGGGGGACTGTGGCATGTGAAGGCACCTCATGCTAGGCGGGTGCCCAGAGGAGCTGGGTCATGAGAAAGCCTGCCCTCGGCATGGCAGCTCTGCAAATTCAGTGATAAAGTCATCATCACCAGTGGTAACTGGAGAAATACTAGTAGACTTCTTCTAACCACTGATTAATCCAGGATTAAGCACTGGTTCCAGCTGTTGACAGTTTTCCTCTCCCTGTGGCTTTGCTGAGATGTGGTGTTTGTCACAATAGATCTAACCTGTTAAACAGAAACTGCTTTTTGCTCCAGCAGGGATGCCTTTAGTGACACATTAAATGATTCCAGTGTACGGAGAACAATGTCCTTCAATTTGTTCAATTTGCCAACTGCTTTGGGAGCCTGTGGGATGAAAGGTGGCATAGAAATGTAAAGTACTATTATTCCTCCTAAATCACTCTACTCCATTTTCCTAAGAAAACCCCCAACCAGCCACATATACTTCTTTCCTGCATTTTGTTCAATGTTTGGTTAGTTCCTTTAGATCTGCACACAGAACTGCTACCACTTAGTGCCTGGATCCTGACTGTGTCCCAGGCATTTATCTGACCTTTCTTAGGCAGTTATTTCCCTTACCTGTTTCTCCAGTTACTTGACCAATCTGTTTTATGTGACTAATTTTAAGACACTGATTTTCAGTGCTTTTATTTAAACATACAGTGAGTTTAAGCATGCAGGTGCACATCATAAAGCTCAGTGAGCCCATACACTTTGGCTGTGCTCACTCGATTGGTTTGCTGTATTTTCCCATGTCCTAGGGTTAATTACAAACAGCTGAAATAGAAAGGCCTAAGGAAGAACTAATCTTGATATGAGAGCAGGAAAGAGAGGTGTGGGATAGGAATTCAGTAATCCTCTAGCTGGAGGTTTCACTGTACCTAAACACTGTCACTCATGGAGCCAGCTTAAATTGTCAGTCAAGGACCTGTCAGTCTAAACAAGTCTGAAGCATGAAGAAGTTTGCTTTGGTTGGCATTTAACTTTTCCCTTGGCATCCAATTCTTAGCCTTTAATCAGAATATCTCACAGAAGACAGAGTTCAGTTTGATCCAGCTATGTGAAGTTTCAGCTCCGGCTTGCAGATGTGGGAGTGAACAGCATGAGCAAAGAAAGCAGTTCCTCAGAAAGGACATCTGAGCAATTTTTCAGGTTTCAGGAGCAGCATTTCCAGTATTTTACTTCCTTCTGTAAGGAAAAGAAAAAGGGAACCCCCCTGTGCCTGTTAGAGGGCAGATAATTTCTTGTGTGCTCTCTGCTGCCTTACAGAAATGTAAACCATGCTGGAGATAAAAACATTATTAGCCAACAAATTATAAATCAGCAGGTTCTAAAACTATCACTAATTTATAGAGTAGCTCCAATATTGTGTGTAGATTTTCCTCTGGAAGGCAATAGTTATGGAAAAAGTTGTAACCAAAAAATGTAACTGTAACAATAGCTAATGTATTTATCATTTGGTGGATTTGAACTTGGAGTATATACAGTAATGGAAAGTACTGAGGTTCCCTCCCAAACAGATCTACAGCCAGCAGATCACAGAGATCAGGTCAGCAGATCAACCTAAAAGGTGAAAGCATCAAGATGCCAACGTAATACTGACTGAAAGACAGCAGCTAACAGCTGAGCATCTTCAGAGCAGGGAAGCAGAACCTGACAGATCAAATGAGTGAATGAAAATAAGGTGGTTCAGCAGGGAATGAAACCCAAGGATGAAGTAATAATGACCAACAAACAGTACTGGTGTCTAAATTATGTATGACAATGATAACCATAATTTCAGTTTTATATTACAATGCATAACACCATATTGTGTTCTCACCAAATAGGTGGGTTTTTTTCTGTTCTGGCTGACTGTTCACTATATTCTAACATATTCATCGTGTCTTTGGGCTATTAAATGCCGAAGTAAACTTTGTTTTGAAATCTAGGCTTCCAGTCTAGAAGTTTCAGTGGTATTCTGCAGCATTTGCAGATCATCCACGTGGTATATGTTCACCATTCTTGTAAGTTTTACATCTGTAGTTCAGTTTCTACTATCTTAAAATCATCAGTTAAAAGGGTTAATCTGTGGGCAGAAATAGTTTTAAGATTCTCCTGAGGAGCTGTGACCATTGTCATGTCCTAGATGGAGGGGGCATGTAAGTTCCTTGAACTTTGTTTAAAGTAGTTTCTACCTCCTTTCTCTACTACGTTGAACTCCTTCTTCTCCAAACAAAACTCATTCTCACACATCCTTTTCATTCACACTTTTAAAAAAGGGAACACTGATACCAAATATGTGGAAAATACTAATGCATTGAAAATAAAAATGATATAGGAATATAAATCTAACTACTTTTCTGATTATGTTTTTTTTTTTTGTTTTTTGGGGTTTTTTTAAGGTCAGAGTGCAAGTGAGAGGCTCTTCAAGAGCATGCCTGCCATCATATCCCTGCCCTTTTTATCATGTTCCAGTGCCTCTGAAATGCTCAGCTTTACAACCATGCCACCAACAAGTTGCTGTGAGGTAAGAAATTCCTGTGATCCATTCACTGCTGCTCACTGAACTTTCTGTGGCTATTCAAGCACCTCTGTGACAGGAAATGCTGGAATGTTAAGGCATATTCTGCAAATGAAGTTTTGGTAGCTGCAGGTTGGGTTGCTGGGAAGCGGATCTGTTTTATACCCCGTTTCTCAACAGCCCTGCAAGAAACCCAGCGATGGCTTAGGCATGTTTGCTGCTCACTTGTGCAGCAGGGCAGAGCCACGCTAATCTGGCCAAGGGGCCTCGTGAGGATGGAGCATGGGGTGTGCAAGGGGAAAGCTAGAGCCAGGTTGGGCCAGCCAGTAGAGGCTGGGGGGAGAGGGGCGGCAGGGGTGCCCAGCTGCTGTTTCCAGCTATGTAAAGTGGGATTCTGGGGAAGGCAGAACCAGGCTCCTTCCAACATAAGCATAAGAGGCCAGGGGCAGGAGTTGCCCCAAGAGAAATCCCAGACAGCGCCCTCCATCCTAGGCTGCCCACTTGGGACTGCAGGGTAGCAGACACAGCCTTGGGTACCGACTCTCAAAGGATGCCCAGCCTCGGGGGCCGACTCCCAGAGGGTGCCCAGCCTCGGGGGCCGACTCCCAAAGGGTGCCCAGCCTCGGGGGCCGACTCCCAGAGGGTGCCCAGCCTCAGGTGCCCACTCCCAGAAGGTGCCCAGCCTCGGGGGTGGCGCCCACGAGGGCTCGGGGTGCTGCCAGGGTGGGCAGCAGAGACCGCCAGCTGGGCTGCCCTGGAAACCAGCTCCCCTGGGTGTCCATCCTTTTTAGAAATATATATATATGTACGTATGTATTATTTCTTAAATGGTGAGGTATTTGGGTGTGGATAGTGCTTGTTTATTTCTTAAATGGTGAGGTATTTGGGTGTGGATAGCGCTTGTTTATTTGTTTGTCTCAAGCCGTTTTTTGCACTTGTGAGAGCGGTGGTGTGGCCAGGGAGGCGACTGACGGGTCGCGGCTTGCTGGGGCCACGCTGTGCTTCGATCGCTGCCGGAGCTGGCAGCCCGGCAGCCCAGGAGGGCTTGCGAGAGGCTCTTTAAAGCCTGGGATTTCCAGCGCTCCTCAGGATGAGTCGCGGCTCGGCAGCCCTGCACAGAGCAGATGCGCGCAGGGGAGGGAAATGCTTTCGGCTGAACTCAAAAAGTACGTGCTAGGAAGAAGGCTTCAGGAAGTGGGAGATGGGCAGGGAGGAGGGAAGGGAGTGTTTCTCTTCTGCATTGTTTTCTAAGGAATATTTTAAATGAATTGCTTCTCCTCTAGAAGGAAAATGCAGCTGGAGTTGTTTTAATGTGAATTTTGATATTTATTTTCTCTGTGTGTGTGTGTATCTGACCTAACTCTCTCTAGAGCGAAATTTATTTCCATTGTGCTGTTTTGTTTAGATTTTTAGGATTGATTTGGGGTTTTGGCTGATGGGAGAACTGGTTGTGCAAGGGGTTGATGTAGCAGGAGGTTGCTCAAGATGGTATTTGTTGCATCATCAAGACCTGATTGATTAAACCTTATTTTGATTTCCATAATAGCAGGAACATTTTTATGAGAAAGGAAATATAAATGAAGTCCTAAAGCAGATTTCAGAGCTGTTATCCTTTTGTGGAGCTGATTAATAGAATGTAAAGTGACCTAAATGGAGTGCAGCAGAAAGGCTTGTCAATAGTTTATACATTAAGCTAGGATTATTTGAACACATTCATAATGAAAAGAGGATTTTCTTGTGCATTATAAATTAGTTATGATGATTTGAGGGAGAAGACTGAGATAGGTCAGCAAGCTAAACATAAAGAATTTGTGTACTTCTGTCCTCATACAGCCCCATCCCTGTATACCCTGAACTTATATCATTACAATTTTTTGTAGAGATTTTAGGATAGAAGATTTACTGCTAAATCTTTGCTAACTTGTGCAGACATAGTTTTATTAGCCAGCCCAGACCTGGCATTCAAAGAAGTCTACCACGAATATCTGTTTCTAATCTGAACAGTAGAAGAGAAAAGGTTATGAGAATGCTGTGGGAGAAACTCCAACCTGGGAGGGAAACTAGAATTTGTTTCATTTCAACAGGTCCTGGAATAAGTGAGACAAAAAGTTGGAGCAAGCTTTTTATAAAGTCCTTTTAAGTAATAAATAGTGAAAGTGAAAAGGAATTTGAGCATGTAACTCATAACTCCAAATTATTTACCAGTATTGTGTCCTGGCACTGCTAAAGGTCTTAATTTTCAGTTTGCCTTTTAAATTCCATCTTTACCACAGTGACCCTTTTTGCTGTTAAATTTTCTCTAAAGTTTCTGAGGAAATCCAAGTTTTGTTCCCTGTCGTTATGTACTCACCAAATTTTCAACCAGTTTACATCCTGTATTGCTTTTTCTTGCCACAAACTTAGCTGTGCAAAATCATGTGTATATGCAACCAAATTGATCGAGGGATCTGAACTTGAAATTTGGTTGACTTTGGCTGCCTTTGGAGGTTGCAAATCATCCCACCCAATGTTGTGTCCTGTGTTTCCAATGCCCTGAGGTACCAGCCTGGAGAGAGAGGGTGGCTGCTGAAGATGATCCACATAGTCCAGCAGTCCCTGGCTAAGCAATTGGGAAGCAGGACTCAGTGCACAAACAGGACCCAGAGTAGAGATGTGTGTCTGCACATTGTTGCAGGTAGTTAAGTGAGGCTGGTCACACTCCTAAACCCCCAGGGCATGACAAAGCAGTGATACTGCAAGAAGATGATTCAGCCTTTGGTGTCAATGTACCCGAGAATTTTTTGAAGTTTTGCAAACTTAATAGAAGATTGGAGTTGCAAGACATTGCAGCTGCAATACAAGTCAAACTCTCTCAGTCCTGAAAAGCAGGAAATCTTAGTGTATAGGTGCAAAGGAATATAAGTAGCTACTCATAATGCAACTGAGAGGAAGCACCAGGCTGACTTGCATAGATTGATTGCATGCTGCTAGACAGTCTTTATGAATTCTGTGATGACAACAGCCACCCTAGGAAATGTTTAAATAAACCGATATTGTTCAGACTTCACATGCAGCTTTGGTAGGCACTGGGACTTGAAAGCATGCTCAGCAGGTCAGCAGTCAGAAATGCCTGGTACAGATGGTGGTCAGCAGCTGAACGTGCGATGTGGCATATGTAGAATGCAGGGCATGGTTCATGGATGCAGTCCAGCTGGATCACTCCTCGGGCCTGGGCCAGCCTGCTGCAATGAGGTCTGAAGTTACCAGCTGATCTTGCTGAGACCAGACCAGGGAATGGTATCAGCAGCTTTGTTTGACAGCATTTGCAAAGTTCAAACATACCCTAAGCAGAAAGCCCAAGAACTAGGGAGATGGGCTGCTCTGATTCTTGCTGATCCCTCTGGACTGGCTGCCATCAGCAGAGCTGTGCTACCAGTGAAATGACTGACTAGGTGAAACCAAGACCTTGCTGGCTGCGTGGTGAAATGGGCAACATTTAAATTGCTCCAGCTAATTTAGACCTACTAAAGCAACAGGAAAGAGCTCACTTTGTGCTTTGCGAAGTTAGCAATGCGTAAAGAAGGACTTGCTCTCAAGTGAGAAGGAAACTTCTTTGGGTTTGAATTAAAAAAAGGACAAAGTACTTTCATTTAACTTTCTGCAACAATAATGTAGTGCTCAATAACTTACTTGCCTTTTGCTGAGAAAGAAAAATGTGCATAGTTCCTTATATACCTGATATCTTTTGCTGCAGCTTCTTTACTGAAACTCATGCAAGTACTCAAATGATGTAATTGACTTGACTCTGAGAGGGAAAGGGTCAGCATGGCTTAGAAACATGCAGCATTGTTGTCACCGTGCACCCGCTGGCACGAGCATTCCCTCCCTCCATGGTGCTGTGGAGACCATTGCACCTCAGCTGAGTGACAGCAAATGAAGGTGACTTCAGGAGCACCAGGGAGACTCAGTGGATCAGTGCTGGCACTTTGGAAAACTCCAGTGGCACCGCTGGAGCTAGGTGCCAGTCAGTTACTCCTCAAGCAGCTGGTGAGGGAAGGCAGCGCAGCTCAAATGCTGGAGGGCTGCAAGATATGCAGTGTTTGCCCTCCCTCCTCCTCAGCAGAGGAGGTAGCAGTCTGATGGTGTCCTGGGTAATCTTCAAAAAACTTAAATAACCCATTTGTAACAGAATCATTTTTCATTTAGAATAAATGGGTGTCAAAATGCTTTGCTCTCAATTACTAGCTCAGTGTTTGATCCAACAAAACTAACAGCAGTAAATTTCTGCTGAAGTTCAATGCAATTTTACAACTAATAGTAACTATTTGTATTCAGTGGGCTTTTACTCATGGAGAAAATGCGAATATCTCTCTTACCCCCACAGCTGTTGTGAGCAAATTGCTCCTTCAGCCATTTTTCCTTTGAGAGATGCTCTTTAATACTATGCCTTTTCAGAGTTGGGTGGACAGAGGAAGGTCCAGTGTCTCAAATCAAGTCTGGACAAGACTTGAGGTAGACACAGTGCTCTGTTAGACATCTGTTTGTTTTTGAGATTCTCTGGTGCATATTACATTGCTGGCATTTTTATATGCTTTTTAACATAATCTTTTAAACATAAAAGTTCTTTTCTTCAAATGGCCCTTTTCTTCTTAACTAAGAAAAGGATGCTGCCTTGTGCTGAGATTTTCTCTTCTGGTAGTTGATCCTGATTCCAACCTGATGTTGCAGAGGCAATGTAGGAGACACTTTAAATCGACCCCATATCCAGATATTATCATGAAAGTGAGAGGAAGACGTCGTTTCCTAACGTAGATGTGCTAAAATTTTTGTTAGTTTTTGTAGAGTCTAGATAAGTGGCCTGTAAAATTAAAAAAAGGGACTGCATTGAAATAACTGCATCATCCCTATTTTCAGTGAGTTACACAGTGGAGAGGGAAAGGGTGAAGGTTCCTTCATTGCTGTATCAAAATTGTCTCGATGCTTCTCCAAAGTAAGGGCACTTTCATTAAGATACTGTTTCTCCTCCCGGGATAATCACTGTCATGAGATAATTCTCTGAGAGATACAGACATTACTTATACTATACACATTTATTTCTGCCAAATGTGTCAATTTATGCTTTGTTGGTTTAGTGCTTTAGAAGTCTAAAAGTCTTTTGATTGCTGTAATTTCTCTCTAATTATGCTCATATTGCAAATTTTTATTAGTTTGCAAGTGTTGCTTCAATCTTTGAAATGTCTTCAGCGCTGCAGTAAATTTCTATTTGTAAATGGAGCAGCCAGTTTCACTTGCTCATTTGGAGACATTGGTCTCTCTTCCTTTAGCAATGCTAAATCCACAAGAAATGTAAGTTCTTCAACCTCCATGGCACTAGAAAAGCAATGATCTCCTTCCTGAATGAGTTTGTTTTACTCTTGTTTTAGAGAGTTAAGTTGTGCCCCTGCCAAAAGGTTTCATTTGGCAGTAAAGACTTGCCTTTTGCTGCAGAGATGTGTCTTCTTGAACGTATTTCACCCAGTAACTTCTTTTTCTTCCCAGTCATCTTGGTTATCTCCATTACCTGCAGTGGCTAGGTGCCTTATGCTGAATGTCTAATGAGAATCTGTCAGACTAAAATGCGTTAGGCCATTGAACTTAGCATTGTATCAGTGGTCCAGTTAGATTCTCTAAAAGTAATCATAAAGTACTTCAAAGGTAGATTTTTGTGATGCTTAGGCACCTAACAGTGCAGATAAACACCAGGGAGTAGTTTCAGCACCACAGGAAAACAGTAGGTGTTTTGCCAGCAGTCCAATCAATAGGTGTGAAGTGCCTAAGACCTCTGGAAATCATCCTTTTAATGTGGGATTTAAAGCCACTGTAGGAAAAAGAATTGCAAATTAAGTGGAGCACTTAACTGCAGCCTTCCCACACAAGAAATATGGTCTCTGCAGAGATTATCAGTTGAAAGTATCTAAAGTCTCGGGGTGTAAAATAGCACTTAGGTTCACTTGACTTTTTATGTCTTCAGTTTCCTGTGAAAGTAACAGAAGGTAGGTAGGAAGATTTTCAGTTTACTGAGACAGAATATGTGTCCTCAAGCAATTGAAATCATATTTCATTTCACTCATGGGGAATGAATATATTTCATATTCACTATATTTCATTTAACCCTTATTTATTAACTGTGTGTCCTGGAGGTTTTATTGCTGGCATTATGTAATATTTTATGTTGGAAGGGTGGCTGTCAAGTCCTACCACCTGCTCCAAGCAGGGCTCACTTCAACATTTTGACATTCTTTATGTTCATTTCCTGTGCACCTCTGGGAAATGTCTGGCTCTGCGTTCTGCACACCCCACCCTCCATGCATAGAGGAACATTAAATAGAAGCAAGCAGATATAATATGGAATAATCCTCAGTTTAGAGTGATCAGACAATTCTTTGGTCTAAACAGAAACTGAATGCTACAGTGTTTGTACTAATATCACAAATGTGCTTGAAGTTAGCAGCTTGAGAGTGTTCATTTGCTCTACTTCCCCTGTTCTTCCTCTTAAAAGCATTTGTTGCCAGACTCTGCCAGGTGTGAGACACAGGAGAGGGTGGGGCTCTGATCTGACTACTTTTAGCAGTTTTCATGTTCCCAAATGTACATGATAGAATGACACAAAGATCATCAAGAAGTTGGGTTGCCCTCCACCCTCACCCGTGTAAACCATGACCAAAATTTCTTTTTGAAATATGGAAATTACTGTAGTTGATGAAGAATGTCTCTGGTTTCAGGCCTTCAGCTAAGAATATTTCCTGCAGAAGAAAAAGTGAGTTTTTTACAGATAGTGGAAAGTAGGGAGGGAAATATTCAGTTCTTTATGCCTAGATAGTAAAAATTGTAAAAAATCTTCATTGTAATGTAGGTAAAGAAGTGTAATCCTACTATTATTATTATTTGTACTTTCTTCATAGATGACAGAAGAAGTCTAGAGCAGAGAATCCAGCAGGAACCAAATAAGCACAGTGGTGAAAATTATTAGCTGTTTATATTTTTAAAACTAGCATTAGAAACACTATATGGAATTAGTAAAAGTTATTAACATCTTGCCTTAGCTGATTTATTGGGATATGCTTTCATTTTCTAATCAACCCTTTGAAAAGCCAATGTCAGCTGATGGGATTTTTTTTCCCATGGTCCTTAAAAATAAGCACAGTATTTCATGGGATCTATTTCAACTGCAGGGTACTTTTCTCAAGAGCAGTTCCCACACACAGATCTTGCAGTAGTAGTGGAGTGGGTCTCCCCAAGAAGCTGAACAGTGGAATGAAAAGACTACTAACATCTAGACAAGGCCAGAGGTGGCTGGTGAAGGATGTGTTTTCAGCTATCAAGAGTAAGGAAGATTTTTTTTTTTTAATTAAAATATAAAAGTTCAGCTGTCCAGAAGCCAGAGCACATGTTAAAACCTCAGAGCAGAGCTCAGGAATCACTGGCGGAGGTCAGAATTTCAGTGTGTTGCCAACAGCTGTGGACAGGCAGACGTTTCTCCGTGTATTTCTGTTAAATCCAGTAATGTGAGCATCACGTGGGAGCTGAGCTCATGCTGCTGGGGCTGATGGAGTGGGAGAGGGCTTGTTCCAGGCAGACCGTGGGTGCCGTGGCATTGCCTTGGCAGCAGCCAGCAGTGGCAGCTGATGAAATGGCTTTTGACACATGGAGGCCAGGCTGGAGCAGGAGCATCCTGGCATGAGACATCTGTGGCTGATGAAATGGGAACAGCCATCCTCTGGTAGCCTGGGATGAGTGAAAGAGAGCAGGATGAGCTACAGGAGCTCAAAGGAGGCAGAGGAGGGAGAGCAGCTCAGGTGGAGAGCCCAAGTTATCCCCAAGGGGTTACAGAGCCAAGTCAGTTCAAAACACTCTCACCACTGGGTGGCAAACATACAAAAATGAGATTTCTTTTTTAGGTGAATTTGGTGTGATTATTAAAGAAATCCAATTACCAGCAGGATGCTCAGAAGGAGAAAAATAACATATTAAAGTATGCTGCAAAATAGGATGAAAAAAAATTCATTGTAGCTTCTCCCTGATGACTGCTAAATTTCTTATATTGAAGGACTTCACCAGCGTATCATGTCCCGACCACCCCATGTTTTTAACTAACGTGCTCCGAGGCTCTAAAATATATACATCCTGAGATTCCTGCCTACTGCTTTGTTGTTGCACTGTGCTAGCAGTCATCTGTTCCCTCATGGCCAAACAAATATGCACTGAACTGTGATAGTCCAGCTAATTTGGATGCAGTGTCAGCATTGATTAGATTTGTACGCTGTGCTGCTTGTCCGAGCGTGCACAGCTTGGTTGTGATTTGAGGTGCATTTGGACACAGCATCAGATAATTTTGACATCATCTATGGCCAAGGGGACAATATGGTGAGTGTCTCAGGGGTCACATTTGGGAACTGTCTGCGATGGCATGCAATCCTGTGAGAGGTGATAGGGGAAGGATGGACAGAGCCCCAACTCAATTGAGTGTTAGCAGCTTCTGGTAGTAGATAGAAATATGTTTGTTCTTCAAAAATTTGTAAGTCACGGTAGAATTTGGTTCTTTTGGGTTTCAGACTAGAACTGGATACATTTAAATACATAAAAAAAATTCTGTTGAGGAAAATGTTGTGAAGACCTTACTAATGTTACCTGTCTGGGTTATACAAGTACACTAATACTGGAACAGAAATGTTCCTGGGAAACAATGCCTTTGGTACCTTGGTTTAAAATTTTCAGGTCTTGAAATTAAAGTCCATTGCCTCAGGGTTTGATTCTAGTGGCATGGGTTCAGGAAAGGAAACCAAGCGCTAATTATTTGCTACATCTTCCCCCCAAAGCAAGGCTGGGCTCTGCAGGCACGCTCCATAGAAAAACTTGTAGAGCATTGGGTAATCCCTCACACTTGCTAATCCCTGACCAAGCCATGCAAAGAGCACTCAAGCTGGAACACAAATTTGTTTTTCAGCTGGGCTGATATTTGGGGTTGGAATTTTTTTTTTTTCCTTTTGTGCTCTGGCAAACAAATCTGTCTTTTATCTCTGATTTCAGCAGCATAGCTGAAGATGTACATAGAAAGCAGTGTCTCTGTGCTTTCCAGAAAAGGCTTTACATTTTAAAGTTCTTTTAGTCAGTCTCCAGAGGGATGAAAATATGCCCTTTGAGAGCTTTGTAACTAGCAGACAGATATTAAGACTTAAATTCTTTTGAGTTTCATTTTTTGCTACTGATTGCTATGGTATTATATTAAAATTGCCAAGCATAGATTTAATATAATATCATTAATTTAGAAAACATCTGAATTATTAATATCTATTGTATATACTGACTCATAAGGCTGGATCTGTAAAAATCTGAGTATGTCTACTTTAAGTATTTATCTGATTTATTCTTGTATTGAGAACTTGATGAGATTTTGATGGTTTTCTCTTTGGAGTTTTTTTGGGGGGGGGTGTTTGAGGTTTTTTTCTGCCATCCCCAGCCATGCCTCATTAGATTGCCTCCAAGAAGTTTAAGCACAGATATTAAGGGCCTGAAAGAAAGCACCTCATCAAAGCAGAGCCTGTGGTAAACATGATATCTTAAGGATCATAATGAGTCCTGAAATCCAGTGCCTTTTTTCAACTGGCCAGAAGCCCAGAGGCAAATTGCTGGAATGGAATCTACCAGATATGTACTTTATTGTAGGAAAAAATTCTCAAGGTTTTCCCAAAAATTTATGATGACAGTCTGGGTGAACACTTGCCTTAGTCTGGGGCAGATGCCTGGCTTTGCTACCTGTCCTGTGATGCACAGGCAGTTTCTGTTCTTCTTAGTCACTTTTGGATGGACTGCATGGAAGTCACATGCATTGAAGTCCATTTGCTAAACCAATTTTCATTTTGATTAAATACATGCTGTGAATGTGTGTTTGAGTGCCCCTGGCTTTGGCACGTGAACTGACTGGAACAAGTGTGGATGAGGACTGTCACCCAGAGGCTGATAAGGAAAGCAGCTTCTCCACATGTGGATGATCACGGTCTGACTTGACTTTCTGGGGGCCAAATTAATCTGACCTTACTGTGTGGTGTTGGAGCACAGTACTGTCAGCCAGAACAAGCAAAGTTGTTGTCTTGGGACTTTTTTAAAAGCCTCAAGATAGTAACAATATTTTCTAAAAATCTTCATTTTAAATATGTCATCTTTTGTAAAATATCTGAGGATCACTAGTTCTGCTATAGTCTCTGCACAGCAATCACCTTCTGTTTGCTACTTCGAGAGTTCCTACGTACAAGATATTTCATTAAGCCCCGAATTTTGTTGTAATTTCAAACCAGATGGTGTTTTATACTGAAATTACCTGGATTATATGGACTGTCAGTGAAATTATAAGGAATTTGGCAAGGAATTTGGTCTGCTAACCGGTACACTCAGATTTCTTCCATCTGCGCTAACATGAATTGTTTAGTATTTTTCTTTATTTTTCTTTATTTTCTTTATTTTTCTTTAAAATTTTGTCTATACCATTTTCTTTAAAATGGTATAGACAAGATTTTGAACAGCAAATCAAATTCTGTGTTGTGAATCCATGGAGCAGTTCAACACAGGGAGGCTGCTATGTTGTTAATTTATTCCCTTGTTAGTGCACATTAATCCCCCATGTAAGCAAGCCCTTCTTTAAGCTCATTTCAGTGGAAATCATTTCCACAAGATGAGCTTGCACCCATGAGCAAAACCAGAGGGTAAATAAAGCTTTGGATAATCTTGTATCCACCTAATGCCAATCATACAACCATTTCAGTCCGTTATTTTCTACCCCTACCCATTGAAGGAGACCTGCCCTTGCCCTCCTTTTTAAACATTGTTTTTCCTTCTTCATTAATTAATTAACATTGTCTTCTTTATAAATCTTAACATCTGAAAAGCAGATATAGATGGCTCTAATTATTTAGCCATCATTTTGTCACTAAAAATCAAATTACAAAAGCTTTCCTAGAATGACTTTTCTCATCTGTTTCATGTTTTTTATCTTTATTTTGGGGGAAATGTGGGAGAAAGTTTATTTTGATATATGGTGCCTGCTTCCTTTGCCAGACAGTTGAAGGACAACTGTTAATTGTTTACCCTCCATTTGCCTGCAGATCTGTTAGCTACCCTGTCAGGAAAGCCCTCCAAGCAGCCACAGAGGTGGCAGTGTTTTGATGTTGTAGTCACTTCATATTATAAGGGTAAGGCCACATCATAATCTGTGTGAGTTGTCAGGTCCTCCAACAGCTCACAGAGTCAAAATGCAAATGTTTGTAGCATTAATTCAGAAGGAGTCAAACAGAGTGAGCACAGGGTTGGCAAGCATGCCAGAAGCTGGCCCTGCTGCAATTACTGCATCTTCATGGGCTGCTTGTTTATATTTGGATTTTTGACCGAAACAATCAGGTCATTCTGGATGGTGCCTTTGAAACATTCACTCAGGAAATGGATTTGTCTTCAGCAGAGTGCTCAGGATTCTGTCCCAGAGCCAAAATATAGAGGGAAGCAAAGCAAGTCTGGGTGAAAAATGGACCAGTGAATTCATTTCAAGTAAGCACTTGAAAACTTGGTTCACCCATTAAATATTCAATGTATTCATTGCATAAAATATAATGCCTTCCTTGATTATCATTATGTTAAATCGCATCCTTAAAGAGAAGGAGCAAGACTGAAGCTTATACAGAACAGACTTTTCACTCTATATCACATGGCTGTGATGATGCTGAGCACCCGTAAATACAGTTGAGACAGGTGTGTTGAATCCAGGTCACCTGGACATCACTGTAGCAGTGTGAAACAGCTCTTTAAATTTTTTTAAGTTATCTCAGTTGCATTCTCAAAAGGTCTAATTTTGCACTTAATAAAATAAGAGTGATCAGGCTAAAGTATAAAGTCAAAGTGTTGCAGGGTACATCTCGGTGACACACGATGGATACGAAATCTGTGCTTTACTAAGTCTAAAAGGCAGGACCCTCCCCACAGTACAAACTAATGTTTTGCTGATTCATGGCAGCTGTCATTGACCATTTGATACATAATTTTGGTGCTAAGAGAGGCTATTATAGACATAACACAATAAGACTCATCAGTGAATGCAACCTGCTGTACATAGCTGGTGCCCTGCTTACCAAGTTATCTGGTAAGATTTGTGATAGTTATTTGAGTTTTCTTGGGTTATAAACACTCACAGTAACCTGGAATATCCTCCTATAATTTAATTTTATTCTTACTAATTGTGGGAAACTAAAAGTAGAAAAAGGAAACGCATGGAGTAGTAACAGCTTGAGAGAAGATCTGCAAAAACTAGCTTCTCCTTAAAGCTCATCACTAAGCTTGTAACTTCTTTTTAATATTTCTGGCCCTCATGTTTTTATGGTAAAATATTTACTTTGCAAGTATTTAGCTTGTTAATTAAATCTGCTAAAAGGCTAACTTCTCAGAATTGACACTGTGGGAAAAGAGAAAAAGCCTAAATATAATGACTATCCTAAAATCTTGATGGTGGTGCTACCTGTCTCCAGCTAGATGTTATGCCGTATGGAGGATGGGTCTGTATTTAAAAAGCAACATTTGTTTACCAGAGTAGATTTTAAATTCTCAACCTTAAGAATATTTGAATGTTTAAATTTAAAACTTTTCTATTGTGAAAATATGCCAAATCGGTGAGATAAATTATGTGAGTAAAATGAGGTATATATTCTCCTTGATTATCCTGCAGCTCTTTGTACTGGTTTAGCCTGTTTTATTTAGAAATTTTCCGCTAATTTCATGAAATTATTTTTTATCCAAGTTGAGGCTTTCTATTGAAATATATCTACAGACATACACACACACACAGATATGCATATTTTTCTTCTCAGATTCAGATGACAGTGTTATAAATGGCTTTTGGTCTTTGTCAGCTTGCCACATTTCTTACAGTTTGGATGCCTGCCACATCCTGCTCTCTCAGGGTAACACCAGCAGAGGGAATGAGTAGCTTTCCATTCAGGTCTGAAAGTTATCTGACTGCTATTACCGTCGGAGCAGAAGTGGCCATGGTATTTCTTGGACTCCCCTGGAGGCAAGATCCAAAATCTGTGTAATCTAAACATCCCTCACTCTAGCTTCTCATTGAGATTGAAGGCTCTGTGTAATCCCTGGTATTTATTGCCTTCCAGATTCTACTCTGTAAGCATCAATAGTTTATATTTCATCCAGTGTTGCCAGCAAACTGTAAGCTGAGTTTACAAATGTGTCATGTGAGATATTTTTCAGCTTTTGACACAGCTCACCAGCCGCAAATGAGTAAACGAGGCCAAAATGTCCAAGTCAGCTTCTCTTCAGCAGAGAGATAAGGTGAGACACCTTTGGGTGTGAAATTCGTAGTCCATTTCTCAAATGAATTTCTGCAGCACTGAATTCCCATATGTTGAAGTAAAGCATAAATCATAGACAAGTACTACTTGCCCTGAATTACATTTATATAATAGCCCTCTATATAATAAATCTCTAGGTAGAGGCAAATCCTTGGCATGTCTAACAGACAAGCCAAGTTCAGCTTCTTTGGTATGCGTTGCCAGAAATGTGGCAGGGTTATAATTCAGTGCACACACACTGCTAAGATTATTGGATTTGAGAGAGGAGGAGAGGCTTTACCACACTTAACTTGCATGGCCAGGCAGCACTGCTCTGAGAGCACAGTGCTGGCTCTGCCTATGCCACCAAACAGTCATGACTGCTTTCTTTGCTGGGCCACCTCACCGTGTTCTGCCTGCTCTTACATAATCTCTCACACCTTTCTCAAGGGTAAATGCTACACATGGTGACATTTTTTTATTGCTGCCTAAGCACTGGAAATAACAGTCACGGCCCCCTGGTGCAACCAGCACCAGCAAATGCCCTCTTCCATTTCTCCCTACTGTTACAGCAATGTGATCTCTGTATGGTGAAGTGCCGTATTGGCAGTAGCCATCCTCTCAAGGGTAGAGTCTTTCAGATGACTTGAGAAGGCTTGAAAGCATCTTCCTGCTTTGAAGCCATAACTTTTGTACTTTTTACTACATCACTTCAGTCCAGGGAGCTTTTGCTGTCAGTATTTCTACCCCAGACCCGCTGCTGTGTGAGTACTCAGGGTGTGTAATGCACGTCACCATGCCCTCCCTATTGCCAAATGCAACCTCCCCAGGGCATGCCCCAGGAGGGTCACAGAGCTGGGGGGATAATGTCCACAGCTAGGACTGTTATACAGGGAGGGAGCTCTACTGTGTGCACTTCACAGATGAGTGAGGAATATAAGGCAGAAAAGAGAACCAGCAGTATGGGAGATTAGGAGGTAGCAATGGGAAAGAAAGGATTTACTCATTATTTTAAAAATGGCTGCTTAAATACTACAAGTGGTTATCATCACATAGTTATCATATCAACCTGTTCTGTCACCCAGCTTCTCTCTCATAGGCCAAAATGAGCCTTATCACACATTCCACACATTGCTGAGCTGTGCAGTGGAGAAAGGGGGTGAAGTGAAGCAGGTGCCCAGCTGTGGCAAGGTGCCACACCTTTGACTCAGCTCTTCAGGTCTGATTACAAGTGTGAGACTTAGCTGCTTGTGACTTGGTGAATAAGAATCTCCACAGAACAATTTGGCCTCTTCTCATTGCTAATGCTAATGTGAGCTGAGTGGATTGGCTGTAGGCTGCCTTTCTGCTGAATGTAGCCAGTGACAAATCTGAATTTGATTAAAAAAAAAAAAAAAAATACAGAGGGAGCCTATTCATGAATGTGCTGAAGATACAGGGCAGTGGAAGAGGTTTCAAGACTATTTAACCTATGTTTTCTTACACAGGCAGTGTTAGTGCTGCTGTTATACCTCTCTTCTCCTCTCTTTTTCTTGCGGCATTCCCAGGTTTTGTAGCACTGAGTTAGTGGATGGTGAACCTGGAGAGACCTAGGGGATTGAATGTTTGCAAGTATGGGATTTGATATTATTGCTCCTAATAAAACCAAACTGTGACAGGTTATTTCTTGCTGTCAGTCTGTGTTGTCAGCCAGCGCTGTGCCCCAAAGTGTACCAGTTACCCAGAACAAAATTTATACTCTTGTTTCTTTGCCTTTTTCACATCATCATCAAAACTTCCTTAGTTGTCTTTTCCAGTCTGCTTTCTCTGTTGCTCTTTTCTTAAGATCAAGTCTGTCAAAATTATGAAAGTTATGTGAGGGAAACTTGATTACAGGGAACGTGAAAAGAACTCAGAAGTGTATATTTGATTTGTACAAGCTGTAGAAGTGAATTCCAACAGCCTGAGCCTGTGTCCCACAGACTAAGGGTCCCAAATGGGCTAAGCTTTCCTTTTCTTCTGTTTTCCACTCAGGGTTTGAATATGAGTACCCAGCCACACTCTGTGACCAAGGCAGAGATCCCTAGCCATGTTCTTTACACCGTAGGAACGTGTGTGCTCATTATTGGCTCCATTGGCATCATCGGAAACCTCCTAGTCCTCTACGCATTTTACAGGTACAGAAATTTCTTTTGTGGTTGATCTGAGTGGCCTTGAGTTTCACCTGTGCCCATGTGCAGATTTCTGCTTTGCTTTCCACTTGGATTAAACCTAATTGGAACAAATGTGGGGGGAAAGAGAGGAGAAGGCAACCCTACACACTTGGAAACACACCCATGTGCACCATTGACAACCTCAGCGTAAATTCCAGATGGTTTAAAGAAATAAAATGAGAAAATAATACCTTGTTCTACAAACAAATTCTAATTGAAAGTTTAAAGAATGGTTTAGTATTTCTAATGATAGGAATCACCGTCTCTCAGCTGCAGACTTCTTCACTTACCCTGCAGCATTTGCAGAAATACTTGACAAACAGTGACACGCTTCCCAGGAGCCCAGTGGTCCTGAAAGGACTAAGAAGGCAATCTGCTACATGAAGTGAGCTCATGCCACCAGTGTATTTCCTGCTTCAGGCAGATCATAGGATTTCTGTCAGTTTGTGTGCTCCCTGGGCAGAGCAATAGGCACCCAAAGCTATTGCAGCTAGACTATGCAAAAATCTCATGGAAAAAGAAACATCTGCCCTTTGTCCCACGCTATGATGATGGATTTCAAAATCATCCTCATTCACTACTTGCTGTCATTATGCATGGTGATGTAGTGGGGCCTTACGGTGCTAGAGACACCAGTGGAGTTATGAACCAAACATTAGTTTCCTATACTTAAATGTTTAAGACAAATAAATTAGTTATTTTGAATGACTGGCTTCTCATATGATTTAGAGGAATTGAATTCCCTGCAACGGTAGATACCTTCATGATTTTTTAAAATGCATCACAAGCTCTGTATTTGTCTTGAAATGTGTGTGGTTTAGCTGGTGCAATAAAAGCATTAAATTGTCAGAGTAGGAAAATCTGCACTGGCAGAGTAGCACCTGAGAATGTATGAATTCTGCACGCTCTCTTACCCTGTTTTTGCAGGCAGTTAAGAGACCCAAGAATTTGTTGAAATTGCAGCAGCACTGAGATGGCTTTCTCACATTCTTTTTCAGCATTTTTTTTATCAGCACGCGGAAAGAAATTTATGTTAGCTGCAAATATTGGTATTGCAAAGCACATCAGAAAAGATTCAGTGTTTTCCTTGGATAAGCTTTGCTTGCAGACCTCTGCTTTCACGCTGCTTGTTGTGGTGTTTGATGTTGCCTGTTCATCTGCAACTGAGAGGTTTCATTCTCTTATGAGATGTATATAAGCAAAAGCACTTTCTCCGAATCTCTGTGTGTGCTCTGCTCGTGCTGTAGCACTTTGCAAAGAGTCATTTAGTTGGTGGCCTGTCAACCACTTGAGACCGACTGTGTCAATACAACACCTCAGGTCAGCAGTTTTAAAAATATCGCCAGAAGCAGGTCCTTTGGCTCTGTAACTTTCTTCAGATCTTCATCATGTGCAGTGCTAGGCACAATCAATATTACAGCACTCCTAGGGAACTGCTCTTGTGAACAAATCCAAATTTATCAAGACAGCTGAAATTCTCCTTAGCTTGAAGAGGAAACAATCCATTTTATGGCTCCTGCTCTTTTCAATAGTTTTGAAATGACTACAGCTGTAGGTTCAGTAATTGACTGATGATTAGCAATTGATTCACTGCAAGTAACCATCGATTCCAACCTGGACAATATTTGTTTATGCTAGTGAACAAAGTTCTAAAGTTAACTTTCCACTTTGTCTTTTTAAAACTTTGTATTTCTCATGTTTTTAAGCAACAAGAAGCTGAGGACTCCCCAAAACTACTTTATAATGAATTTAGCTGTGAGTGACTTCCTGATGTCGGCTTCTCAGGCACCCATGTGCTTTGTCAACAGCTTGCACAGAGAATGGATACTTGGAGACATAGGTACTTTTCAACACTAATTCACGCCTTGCCAGCTTTACGCTGCCTGCAGCCTGTTTCAGCCACAACAGCCTTGGCTTGAGCCACGGTTAGAGCAGCACAAATCTCCTGAGTCACAGCCCCAGACATTGTCAGTCAGCGTGATGTCACACATTTTGTATTACAGCTGTGATTCTTTTATATTACATATTTTGGAAAGGAAGGAGTCAACATCCACAAGTAATCATGTTACCCTTTAGCTTATAAAGGAGGTGTTATGGCTGAAAATAGGCAGAAAAGTTTTAGTAAATTGTAAATAGTTCTTCTGTTTTGAGGGCTAGTTACTACTTTTATTTAGAAATGTATGTTGATATCCACTGGCATGCTTCTAGGAATCTCATATTTAATTGAGAGGTTTAAATATCAATAGTCGTTTGAGGACTTGGCAAATTCAAGCTCCTTTTATTCCAACTGCAAGAAAGAAAAGGTGATCCATGCTGAAATAATAGCTGAAACGTGGGTATAGCAAGAAGCTCAGAAGGCTCAATGCTGTTTGGTGCTCCTCATCATATCATGGATGAAAATTTGCACCCACTGGTGGCTGTACAATGGTGAAGCAAGCACAGAGACCATGTACTGTTCAGCGGCACAGAAGGGACTTTTCCTTAGTTTGAAGATATTTTTAGTCTTGCCCATCCTCTTAGATAAAATCAGTGCAAATTATCATGCTGTCACAAATGAAGCATTTGATCTGGATTGAGTGGGATTTGGTCCTTAGTTGCAAGTTTCTTGTACAGAATTTAGAATTCTGCTTTAGGGTTGGATCTGGTATTTTTGCTGCCTGTCATTCCTGGTGGGCTCCTGTCTATAACCAAATGGGGCAATGCAATATTTCAAAGACTGGATGATCTTTCCACACAGGTTGCTCCATTAAATTCAGCATAACATTTTCCATCTGGTAGTGCAGTGCCTGAATGCAGAGGGGGTCAAGAGGTCTGTTTCATGTAAAAAATGTCAGTTACTTTAAAAAGTACTGCCATTAAATATAGGAGTTGGAGCTATGCTTTACAGCTTGTCTCTTAGTCACCAAATTTAAACCACCTCTACATTTTTGAGCCACATAAACCAAAGTCATTTCTTGAACCACCCATCCATCATTAACAGACAGATGTCTGCTGCAGCATGTTAAGATCAATATATTGGGCAACAGTCCAGGAAAATATAACTTTAATTACATTGGATTTTCTTTGAGGCAGTTTTCCATTGACAAAACATTCCCAGTTGCAGCCTGCGGTGAAGTAGGACTAGTTTAAATGCATATATTTGTATTTTATTTTTATTTATGTTTTTTTAATTCAGTAACTATGAAAATGTGAAGCTAAGAAAATGCTTCTATTGAGAAAAAAGTCCTGAGCAAGGAAGAAAAAGGGAGATCTATTACTACAGGCTCTGGGAGAAAGCATGTCTCTTTTTGGGAAAACCCCTGACATTGCCATTTCCTTCTTCAGGCTGTAACTTGTATGCTTTCTGTGGGGCTCTCTTTGGGATAACCTCGATGATGACTCTGTTGGCTATCTCTGTTGACCGCTACCTGGTGATCACAAAGCCCCTGCAGTCCATCCAGTGGACTTCCAAGAGACGTACCGTGCAGATCATCGTCCTAGTGTGGCTCTACTCACTGGGATGGAGTGTGGCTCCGCTCCTCGGCTGGAGTAAGTTGTCCGCTCTCTCTCTCTCTCCTAGCATTCCCTGTGTGCTCTTTTTAGTCTTGCTTGGAGTGTAAAAAAATTAGTTTTGAGTTTTCTTATCAGTCCTTATCAGGCGAGGATGCCCTGCCATCACCCCATGGTTTGTGGTAGCACCATCTGCACCTACTGCACTGCACAAACCCTCTGCCCCACTAAACCCAGGGTGCATTCAAGCAGAACAACCTGCAGATGGAGTATTAGGTGTGTACCCGAGAGTTCTCTCCTCATAAACACTCACTTCCCAGACCACATATATGATGTGTAGTTTGGCTGGCAGAGCTCTTGATGACCATGGAATACAGGACAGGGTTTATTTTAGGCACGTAGTGGTGGGACCAGCACCTGCACTAACTTTGGGTGCACGTGTGAATAATGTGTTCCATGTATTCCATAGGTTCCTATGTGCCTGAGGGCTTGATGATATCCTGTACATGGGACTATGTGACCTACTCCCCCGCAAACAGAAGCTACACCATGATTTTATGCTGTTGTGTGTTTTTTATCCCCCTGGTAATAATATTCCACTGCTATTTATCGATGTTCCTGGCCATAAGGCGTACTGGCAGGTAAGAAATCTACTGAAAGAAGTACATATCCCTTTCCGTCCAATAGAAGATTTTCTCAGTTTCTTTAGCTGCAGAAAAGTCTGAATCAGAAATTAGTCTGCATTGAAATTGACAGCTGTAACAGGAGAAATAGATTTTTGCTGATTTAAAACTGGAATGGACATATGAATTTCAGAGTAGAAGTCACTTCTGGTGGTTCTAATCTTATTCCACTGTAGTAATTAATAGTACACCAGAAAATTGGATTGAGTTATTTGCATTTCAGATTTGCACTACAGGAAACAATGTCCTTGTGTATTCCAGAAGTTTTCAGCCTCAAAGGATAATTTAAAAAAAAACAAACATGTAGTGATGGGGGAATCATCTGCCTTTGAGCAGCTCTGTAAACATAACAGTCTTCATATTTTTTGACAGTTTTATTTAAGGCAGGCATCCCAAAAACGATTGTGTTCACTCAAGCATCACAACTACATGTAAAATATCTGACTATGCTTGCTCAGATGCTTTTTCCCCCAAAATCTTTGGTCTATATTTGAAATGAAAAATCAGCAGGGTGTTAGACCCATAAACTAACATCATTCTGTCAGTTATTTTTCTGCTAATGAGCACATGGCTTATCTTTGGTCTGATCCAACACCAGCTTGTGCTGTGAGTTCTTCCTGCTGCTCAACACTCATCAGTTCTGATGACTTTTCTCTGCTCCTGTGTGCAGGCATTTGTTGAAATCATTTGCCTTCATAAGCCTAAATTCTACTTTTATAAGTACATTTATATATGCCTAAAATGAAGTTCTTTCTGAAATCTATTTTTTGTCCTTTGTCTTGGCTTTTATTGCGTTTTGTGTATGTATACTTGATATCAAGTGAAGGAATGCATCCTTAAAATAGTGGTGTTTTGTACAACTGTGGAGCACAGGGGACACAAGCTTTTTTTATGCCTTTTGCAAGGCCAAGCTGGATGGAGCTTTGAGCACCCTGGGCATGGCAGGGATGTTGGATCTTGATGATCTTTAAGCTCCCTTCAAATCCAGGCCATTCTATGTTTCTATGATTCTATTCTATATTTACAGAGCACCAGCAGGGACTTTGTTACCCTGCAGGCTGATAATTAATGTCTTCAGCCTGAAATATATCTCCATTTAGCAACACTAATATGTAAAATGTATTGCTTCTATGCTAAAGTATATAAAATGCTTAACTACATAAAATGTTTTAAAATAAAATGTGGGGTGTTTGGTGTGAGAAGAGAATGATTTTTCATGACAAAAATGTTGAGACTCTCTGTTGTACCTCCTACTGAAAATACTTTTTAATAAATAAATCTGCAACTAAGTAAAAATGTCCTTGCAAGTGTTTGGGACAGGTTTCTCAAAGCTCTCAGGGTATTCCAGCATGCATTGCCTCATGAATTGGAATTTCTGCAAGCTGTTCCTTCCTTGAAAAGGAAAAGACATAAGACTTGATTTTCCAATCCAGCTGTGCCTTTTCTTGCTCCATCTCTAAAAGCAAGGAAGGGCAAGAGATACCAATTTCTGTATCTTTGCAACCTGAAACGCTCTTTGCATTCGGGATAAGGACACAGCAGTCCTGTCCTGTAGTCCCAGGGGTTCTGGCTCAGTCTCACAGGCAAACGTAACAGTTGCAACCATATTAATTACCTTCGAGGATTTCTAAATATCAGAGGGGAAAAGAAGAATTAGAGCGGTGAAATATGAAATTTACTTTATTTTGCATATTGCTGAGGACATGTTAGAGATGTTGCTTTCTCATTTTCCTGATGAAATATCTGTATTTTTTCCCCTGCTCACAGAGATGTTCAAAAGCTGGGGTCCTGCAGCCAGAAACCCTACCTCTCTCAGTCCATGAAGAATGAGTGGAAGCTGGCAAAAATTGCTTTTGTGGTCATCATTGTGTTTGTCTTGTCCTGGTCTCCATATGCTTGTGTCACCTTGATTGCCTGGGCAGGGTAAGTGGAAGACGAGTCCAATCCCCAAGCTGGGGTTATGCAGATACGATTATTACTATCATCCACATGAGGCACATCTCCTTGTTGAATGGGTCGTAAATAATTACTACATTAGAGGTGATATTGCGTTCTTCATGATATCCTTGTGAATAAAGGCAGAAAAGGGTTTATTTGTCTATGCATTCTGAAACTATTATCACTTTTTAATCTTAATATTTAGTACACGATATTTTCTGTCCCACACGATCCTTTCTTTGCATAAACTGGAGGAGTTGCCTCCTTTATCTCCTGTTATCCTCCTTCCTTCCATACACTCCTGTTCCTCCACCCATTCTCCACTCCAAAGGGACCTGGTGTTTTGTCAATGCATGTTCTACTCCTCAAGGCCAAGTTGGATGGGGCTTTGAGCAAGCTCATCTGGTGAAAGATGTCCTTGTCCATGGCAGAGAGGTTGGGCTTAGATGATCTTTAAAAGTGTCTTCCAACCCAAACCATTCCGTGATACCGTGATATTAACTGTGCTTATGCTGACATTGGTCACGCCTGACTGACTGTGGGAGCTTAAAGTCTAAAGGGAAATATTGGTTTCAAACCACTTCCAGTCCTCTCTCCCTGCTGCAGTGTTTGGAACTGAGTCACTGACACGCGTTACTGTGTAGCATACATGCTGCTGCTGCTGAAAGATTTTTAGGTTTGATTCTGTTTTCTGTCACCATTCATTTTTCCCAGATGGCCACAATGGGGATTCTTTTGCTGGGGTTTTGGGGGTGTTTTTTTTTGTCTATTGCCGAAACAGGGAAGGTGATTCTTTGTGTTCCTAGTCATCCTAAAATTACTTGCTGCGTGTCTTCGATCTTCTCTAAATGAATGAGACCAAGTACCTGCTGTCATATTCAAACCTTTCATCTCAGCAAAGAAATCCCTTGAATGAATCAACTTTACAGGTGTATTTCTTATAAAAAGATAACAGCACAAAATCAATTTAAAAGAGTAATATGTTTTAGTAATGTAGTATCCATGTAATCCATGGCATAGCTGTGTGTAATGTTTTTGTTTTGTTTTAGTCGAGGCAACAGCCTAACACCATATTCCAAATCTGTGCCAGCAGTTATTGCCAAAGCTTCTGCAATCTACAACCCCATCATATACGCAATAATTCACCCAAGATACAGGTACAGTAAATATATAGGTATGTGTATAACTGTGCATGCAAATGTGGATCTTTTACACGGAACAAACTACCCTCATTCCTTCCGCCTCTCCCCGTGCAGTGCATGTTCCTGCACTGACCAGGCTGTGATGGGCTCCAGGCAGTCAGACCCAGATGGTGCATGGCAGCTCCAGATATGGCCTTGGGAGTGACCAAAACAGTGTCCCTCCCTTCATCTTTCCTCTCCCTCAGAGCCCTGGTCTGCCTTGTGGAGCTGCACAACACCGTGACTGACAGGAGGAGATGCTGCTCAGGTCACTTCTCATCATATTAGAGACAGCCACTACAAGAGCACTCTCTAGATAAAAGGTCCCAACCAATGAGGCTCAAAAAAATCCCCTCCTTACCAATTTAAGCAGCTATATATGCTTATGTTCAAGGTTTGGTTTTCTGAAGCATTTTTTCACAAAAAATTTTGAAACACTGGCAGCAAAAAATACTTCACTATTTAAAGGGGATATACTTGTAACAGAACTGCTATCCAGAATACCTGTAGAATTTTTTGTAAGTGTTTCAAAGTGCAGCTACCGCAAAGTTATGCTGTGTCAGAAGTTCTGAGGAAACACAGGGATGCCATGGTGGGAAATGTGATAAATATATAAATACCACTAGATGGCAGGGTTAGTCATTGGTATGAGCCTTGTTTCACCCAAGAAGTGGAAAAGCTGGTAAATTCCATTGCCTGACGACTAGGACTTGGGAGCTGAAAACTGAGTTCATCGTTTAGGATGTCTGATGCATGACAGCGTGGTTGTAAGAAAAGTGAAGGTTTTTCAGAAGGCTGGTCAAAACACCCTCAAAAAGGGTGAAAACCTTTCACTCTATGATTCTATAGAATCATAGAATGGCTTGGGTTGGAAGAGACCTTAAGTGTCACTAAGTTCTCATCCCCTGCCATGGGCAGGGACACCTTCCACAAGACCAGGTTGCACAAAACACCATTCAGCCTGGCCTTGAGCACTTTCAGGGATGTTTGGGCAGCCTGTTTTCTGTGCCTCATCAGCATCACAATAAATTTCTTCCTAATATCCAGTCTAAACCTTCCCTCTTTCAGTTTAAAACAATTCCCCCTTGTCCTATCCCTGCATGCCCTTGTGAGAAGTACTTCTTCAGCTTTCCTGTAGCTCTCATTCAGGTACTGGGATGTGCTGTGAGGCCTGCCCAGAGCCTTCTCCTGGCTGAACAGCCCAACTCCCTCAGCCTATCTGCAGAGGAGAGATGCTCCAGCCCTTTGGTTATCTTCATGGCCCTCTCTGGACATGCTGCTACAGGTCCATGTCCTTCCTGTGCTGGGACCCCAGAGCAGAGCAGAACAGAGCAGAGCAGAGGGGCAGCATCCTCTCCCTCTCCCTGCTGGCCACATTGCTTTGGATGCAGGACATGATCCAGGACACGATTGGCTTGCTGGGCTGTGAGTGCACATTGCTGGGTCGTGTCCAGCCTCTCATCCACCAGCACCCCCAAGTCCTTCTGGGCAGGGCTGCTCTCAATCCATTCTCTGCCCAGCCGGTGTTTGTGCCTGGGATTGTCCTGACCCACGTGCAGCACCTCGCACTTGGCCTTGCTGAACCTCCTGGGGTCCCCAGGGCTCCCCTCTCCGGCCTGTCCAGGACCCTCTGGATGCCACCCCTCCCCTCCGGCGTGGCAGCCACACCACACAGCTCAGTGTCCTCACCAAACGTGCTGAGGGTGCTCCCGATCCCCCTGTCCATGTCCCCAACAGCGATGTTAAACAGGGCTGGCCCCAGCACCCACCCTGAGGTCACCACTCGTCACTGAGCTCCACCTGGACCCTGAGCCGCTGACCACAACTCTTTGAGTGTGAGCACCCAGCTGATTCCTTATCCACCCAGTGGTCCATCTGTCAAATCTGTTTCTCCATTTTTGAGATGTATTTTGTCTGAAAATATCTGCTATCATAACTAACACCTTTGTGCAACCTCCAAAAACCATCTGAGTTTTTCAGGCTGCAGAGCATTTTAGTTTAGAGTAGGAAAATGCCTTGTTTCAGATGAAATTTTGCATGGCTGGCTGATGTGTCTAGGACCCATTATTTGTTTCTGGACAAAAGTTATTGAGTTCAGTTTATCATTTTTGCAAGGACAGGTTGCCCAGAGAAGCTGTGGATGCTTCCCTGGAAGTGTTCAAGGCCAGGTTGGATAGTGCTTTGAGCAATCTGGTCTAGTGGAAGGTGTCCCTGCCCATGGCATCAGGCTTGGAACTAGATGGTCCTTAAGGTTCCATCAAGACCCTTTCCAACCCACACTGTCCTATGGCTCTGTGACAGGAACTGCTTTAGACATGGGCTTCTTAAGACTGTTAAGGAAAAGACTAGGGACCACAACAAGCTTTCAGACATTTTCTTAACAAGTATCTTGTTTTATTTTTTTCCCTGCTTTCTAATCTGTATTTCTAAATAAATCAACAAGAGAATTTTTTATGGACTTGTTGTGAAGACATTTCATACACTTGGGAGCAATCCAGTCAGGAAAAGAAGTAATGTTGGGTCCCTTGTGATGAATCAAGAATGCAGCTTCAAAACTGAAAAAACCCTACAGTACACTAATAAGTCAGTTGGTAAAAATATGTTGGCAAGACTAATTTTGCTTAAACAGTGAATAATGAATATATATGTTAAGGTTATTTCTTCTGGATAATTTCCAAATCCTCTAATTATTCACATTATGCCTTGAAAGTAATTTATTCAAGCACAGATAAATAAGCCAGTCTGTTCAGGCTAAAGGGTTAAGGGTTTGATAATTTGTCATTTTATATTAGAACTACTGAACCAAATTACATCTAAGTTATTTTCCAAGTCTTTCTAGAAAGAGGCATCCAGAAATCAGGATCAAAGGTGCTCAAATCACGCTCATTCCACTAGCAAAGCAAGATGCTTTTTTGCACAGATAAGTCCTGACACTGCATCTTAGCATCCCAACAAAACCAAGCTTTTTGTGGGGTTTCCTTCCCTTAAACAACAGAGAGGAAAAAAAAAAAAATACATTACAGTGAATGTAACTGAAAATGTAACAGTGACTTTTGTGCTAGCACTTAGCTTCTAAGAACTGGTTTTGCTAGTTTGTTATATTCCTTCTCATCTATCCATCCTCCTGCCCACCCATTCCCCACCAGCAGAAAGGAGTAGTCCCTAACAGGACTCACAGCAAGTAACTAATGTAGGTGAGGAATGTACTCAAAGTTTTAATTTGTGAAATGCTCTTTTGTGGGGAAGAAAGCTTTCACATCTTTAACAACTTGTGTGTTGTCTCAGTGTTCCACAATAGCACTAACACATTGCTGTGCTAGAGTTATTACAGGAACTCCCTTACATTTTGGAAGATTTTGGTTTTGGAATCACTCTTTCAGAGCAAACAGGAAATTCTGCATCTCCATGTGTCCAACTGGCTCCTGAGCACAGCAGAATTACAGAAAAAAATATTGGTTCAAAACTCCTACATCATAAATAATGAATATCACAAATAACTTTGAGTTGCAGTATTTTTTAAAAAGTTGGTTGCAATTACTATATATTTCACTTTAGGTGACTCTTTTTTTTTTTTTTTTTTTTTCAGATTATAGAAATATCATTAAATAAGTGCTTCAGTTTATGCCTTTTATTTCACACAATATTAAAACTCCCTTCAAAATCTGTACTTTCACCCCAACCAGCAAAATGTCCCTCAGTAGTCCTCCCAAATATTAGTAAAACAAAATCTGATCCCTCAAGACGTTCAGAAATGTTCATATGTTTTCCTTGAAAATTCACCATCAGACATTTATTTCCTGAATCTCCATCATTAGGAGACATCGGCACCAAATCCCATTTAATAAATGGGATGGTGTGTTTTACTCTAACTTGAATTTGTCAGAGGAAAGTAGTTCAGCTTCTTAGCTGGGGAAAAAAAACCTGGCAGCTGCTTTTCAGCACCAGACTGAGGTCTTCAGCCTGAAAGGAAATTTATGGGGGCTTGACATTTTCTCGTGTCCTGTAAACCCTTTCTCAGGACTTTTTATTTTGTGCACAACATTAATCATCTTTTTTTTACCCAGCCCCATGTGAGGAGCTTTCTGCTGCCAGCAGCTCAGTGAGCCCTGCCTGGACACCAACAGGTATCTTGGCAGGATCAGGAATGAGGTGCAGGCAGCTTTTTTCAGTCCTCATCTCCAGAGCAGACACAGAGCTGCTGTTCACTTGCCTTTGAAATTACAGAGGAAAGAGATGCAGAACTATTCAGAGTGGTCATGATGTCAAATGTTGAGGTTTGGTGGTGGTGGTTTTCTTTTTTTTTTGACTACAAGGGAGTGACCTCGTTTCATGATGCTGGAATCATGTCTCTGAAATTTTAACATGTGTGATCTTTTGTGAGAATAGAAATGATGATTTAAAGTGTACTGGATATTCAACAAAGCTGGTAACTACAGAAGCAGAAGATTTTAAAATACACATCTTCTTGACTTGCATCTCAGTGTAAAGTCAATGTACTGATCCATGGTCCCCTGCATCAGCTCCTTGCTGCCTCACTTATTGACTTGTTCACTTAGTTTTTTGCCCCTATTAGCTTCATCTGTTGGGCTAAAATAATGGATTGGGAAGTGCTGGGGAGATGTTACCACAAATGAAACGTTCTGACCAGTGTTTCCTGTGAGGAAAAAGGCAAGCTGGCGTTGCCCAAGGGAGGCTCTTGGACAGTTCTGCTCCATGCAGGGCAACGGTTTGGGTCAGGAGAAATAGACTCACAACCATGACTGAGATTATCCTTTAATTATTATTATTGTTTAAGATTATTATTTAAGGTAGATTTTGGGTCTAGACCATCCTTCTTCTCTATGCTTGTACGGTGTTAATTTTCAATAGGAGTTTACAGTGCATGCATAACCTGCTGACACACAAATATGTAACAATGTCTAATTCTTCTGGCCCTCTTCCTCTTCCCGTGTTTCCACTCATTCTGTGCCTTTGCACAGTGGAGACCGTTGTATCAACTAGCCTGATATTTTCTGGGTTAATATTTTAAAGGAACCATGTGCAGTCATGCTCTTCAAGATGTTTTCAATTCTTACCACTTACTTATGCAGCTTTTCTCTGTGTGTTTTGACACAAGGCCCGGAAGGACCTGTTATTGTCTTTTCAGCCTGTTGAGTTGTTTGCACCAGCTACCATGCTGTTTGCATGTAATCTTTAAACATCAAAACAGAAGCTGTGTTGTTGAGGTGATGGAAAGAGACAGCATTTTCACCACTTGAATTTCAAAACCACATCTTCAAGTTTGACAGGTTTGGCTTTGTTTTTTTTTTCTTCTCACATTTTTCCTCAGAAAAACTATCCACAAAGCTGTTCCCTGCTTGAGGTTCCTGATACGAATATCGAAGAATGACCTCCAGAGGGGATCCATAAATGAGTCATCGTTCAGGACCTCTCTCTGCAGCCACCACTCTCTTGTTGGCAGGACCAAGAGCACTTGTGTTTCCTCAGTTTCTACTGGAGAAGCTGTAAGTCTTTTCTTGTTTCCATTAAGGAGAATTTAACATTTCTCAGACTCTAAAAAAGCAATTCTATAAATACTTATTCAAAATTAGAGAACAGAAAATGGAAGGAGAGTGTAGCTAAATTTTTTTGGGTCATGTAAGGTCATTTCTGCAAAGCTGGAAGTTCTTGCATGGTGATTTACGATCAGAAAAAGCATTCAGGCCAGCATATTTGTGTGGTTCTGATGCCTGCTGGGACCAAGGATATTCAGATTAAGTCTTTAATGGGAACTAAAAAGAGCCATTGTCAGACACTCTCTGTGTCACCAGCTACTGGCAATGTTAGGTATCTCGCTGGTCTGGAGGACAAGAAAACAATCTTCCATCCAAAGTTTTATGACTTATTCAAAAGTTTTCTTGCTAATTTAAAAGAAGTCCATTTTCTGTAGCATGGGAAATTTTTAATTTCTTTACCTGGATTTTAACCATGACGAGGGAAAGGCTCCTGCCCCTTCAGCATGGCAGGGTGTTTTTAAGAACATACCCCAAGAGTCAGTATGACGGGTGACGGAGTGAGATAGAAACAAAAGAATCCCTTGAGACTCTTCACAGCCTCTCTCAGTCACAAGAAGCTGGCCTTGCCTGCAGAGGTGCTGGGAAGGTGGCTCCTCGGGGGGTGGCAGCCAAGGCAGAGTCTGGGCTGGGGCTGGCCCTCCTGAGTACCTGTGCTGCTCCCCCTCAATTTGGGCATCAGAAACGTCCCAGAGCGACAGCTGTCGCCAGTAACCTCTCACAAAATTACAAATCCTAGGTATACCTTTTATACCTTTAGGTATAAAAACCTAAATTTTCTCTCACTACTCTTTGTTTGATGCCAAATGATCAGCTGCATCATCCTGATCCCAAGAAGCTTTCTGCTCTTTGCTGTTGATCATTACTTGGTTTTGGTTTGTTCAGTGTTAGCAGGTTATTGCATGTATTTCCATGCAGGTGCTGCTTAAACAGGATAATGAGGGTAAGAGGCTTCAGCTTTTGGCACAGTTTTGGCTTAGGAGTCTCAGTTAAAAGCCCTTCTGTTAGCAGTGCACAGCACTGTGCTATGCTGAATTGATGCAGCCAAAGGCAATTGTCCTTGGGGTAACTGACAGCTCAGTGCAGCTGTAGAGGTTTTAGCTGAAACAGCAGCTGCTGAAATAAAAGCTAAGCTAGATGACTTTGGCATGACAGCAGGACCAACTGAAATTTTGGAATGCTCCAATAAAACATTGATGGGTAAGAAATGATACCAGGAACACTGTAAAAGATGCAGCTGTTGCCACCAACATTTTCCTCTGTGTGTTGTGTACACATTAGTGAAGGGAACAAACATACTTTTGAGTAATGTAGAGGACTGTTCCATTCAAGGAGTTTTTTTTAGACAAGTGAGAGGAAATAAACAGGTGGCCACACATAGGTGTATGAACAAGGTGATGCAGAGGAGTGATGCACTATCTTCCCACTTGTGTGAAGCCCTGTCTACCTGTCTGGCTTCTGTCTATCAGTATCTAAAAGCTGGTGGAAGTTGAAGTGGAATGACATCATCATTGATACTCAATCAAAAAGTTGCCACAAAGTAAGGGATGACAGATGGCCTCACTCCAAGCCTGTAAATGGAACATGACTTTTGCAATGTCCCATTTGTGCTTCATTACTGACATGCTCTTAGAGCAAAGCCCACCCACTGTCTCCTGTGCACTAATGGTGGTTTGTAGAATTGGTAAACTCATGCAGATTGAGCAGCCCTTGGTGTTCTGGATATTCTACTTGGATGTATGCAAACATGGGTTTGGTTCAGTCCATGCCCATAGTTTTGTATCAGCTGGTGGTCACATAGAAGGCCACAAGACATATTAAACAGATTGCATTGGCTCCCATCTTTAGAATTCAAATGCTCTGCAGGTATAAGTATAGCATAAGCAATTGTTACTGAGACACACAAAGCAGCCACACACAGACAAGAGGTTTTGCAGAGCAGAGGTTTCTCCGTTCAGCTCAAGGCTGAATCCAGGGCGGAGAGAGACCACTTTGTTTTATTTCTTACTTTTTATACATTTGTGGGTCTAGCAGAAGATTGGCTTTTAGAGTTTTCACCTCTCAAGCCAACTGGCCAGACCAGCCGTCAGTTACAATTGTTTTCAGGTTAGAAATATGCAAACAAAGGACAGAGAATGAAAAACAAAGGATTTGTTTATGTTACATCTGTGGGAAAAAGGTAGAACTGCTTTTAATATTGTACAATAACTAAAAAGATCTGACTCCATTTATGAAAATCAAAAGGCTATAAAAAACTCAGAAAAACCAGGGTAACAAGCAATGAGATAAAAAAGGTTGATAAACATCCTGGTGAAAAGAGTTTAAATAAATATCCATTATTTCCAAGTTGGTTTTATTTTTGGTCAGTGAGCAAAATAGTCCAGCGTAAGTGACAAGACTGAAAATAAAGCCTCTCCCCAAGTGTTTTGAGTGAGACTTTTGTTAGAATAGCTTTAGTTTTTTTGTGAATGTGTATGGGTTTTGTTAGAGTTTGAGAACTTACAAGAATTTGAGAAAGGATGCAACTGATATCCTTCATCAATTTGTGATTAGACCTGGAGCAATGTAGAGCTCGACCCTGTAGAGCCAGCCCAAGAGAAACTGAAGCCTCGCCGAAGTCATTCTTTCTCCACAAGTCTGAGACAGGAGAAGATAGACCTGCTCCCAAAGACCTGCAGCTGCGATGCAGCCACTGCTGAAAAGGTATGGAAAGAATCCTCAGCTGAGAACTCTACGTTTAGTTCTAATCCTGCTGGGGTACATCATCTCTGGAGTGATAATTCAGCCTTTATGCCCATCTATTTCATCTGTAGCCTTTATTTATACTGATTCCAACATCCTCTTTCTCCTTGCTGTTATTTTCTTTCTTTCTTTCTTTGCTTCTGTTTATGTGACAAATGAGAGTGCCAGTAACGCCTAATTAACTTTTCTCACTGATATTTGCCTTTTTTTGAAAAGCCAGCTCTTGCTTATAACTCTGAAGCTGCACTACGGCATAGTCAATAGCATCAGATGTAAGAAGATGAGTTCTTTGCTTCTTAACCTGTTTATCTACCCCAGTTTTGTTTCTTTCCATCATGGCCCTTGTGTCTGCACTATGGCAGTCTCCTTTTAGAGTAAAGTCAAGTCTGCAAAACAGAGTTTGACATGATAGAAGCCACCCTTTCCCTTCTTTTCAGTGTACATTAAAATGTTTTATTTTTGTTGAGGGGGAAGACAAGAAAGAAACTCCTATTTCTCCCTGAGGGTAGGAGAGTCTGGCAGCTGCCACCCTTCCCTCACTGAAAGAGGACATGGTGAGTACTCAGTGCATCCTTTGTGGATGCATCCCCCTCATTGGCCAAACCACTGAGGTTTGGTGTCCTGCTGTTGAGGAGCACCCTATTCCCTGATGAGAGCAGTAGGTCACCCATGAGTCAGCTTCTGCCAGAGTGTAACACCAGTTTCCAAATGAGTGCTTGGATGGGTGGCACAGCGCCAGGTATACAGCAGTGCTGCCCTTTTAGGGAAAGACGGAAGTGGCTTACAGTCCCCTGTCTGTGGCTGGACTGAGTAGCACCCCTTTTTTTGATGGAGGCACCCTTTCTTGGGGTTACTCAAGTGCATGTGGACAAGCACCCACACCCTGAGCAGCTACAGCATCTGCTTCTGTCCCCTGTGCTCCCTTCCAGATCTGATGGTAATTGTCTAGAGACAGCATAGCTTAAAGCAGGAGCTGCTCCGAAAATTTCCAGCCAACCAATGACCCAGTTCCTGCATGCCTCTCTCCTGTTTTCTTTCATGTATGTCATTAAGACAAAGTCCTTAGAAACCTTGGTCTTTTCTTGTAACTCTTGTGAGCAGCATTGGTGAAAAAACAGCAGCTTCAAATGTGGTGTCAGGTAACATGGGCTCAAATCTACTTCTTAGTTCTGCTGCCTTCTGTCAGCAGCCAGGTGTGTCCAAGGTATCAGGCAAGCGGCAAAGGCAGGTTGTAGGCAAATGGCAAAGGATATTGTCTGCAGATTCTGGAGAATCACTGCCTTTCAGTCTCACAAGGAAGGAGAAGGGAAGTAAATTTCAGGTGGTCTGCATAAACAGCTCAGTAATAAAATAAATATATCTGGTCAAGGAATTTAGCAACTGCATAGCCCACAAGAAGGCTCATGTGCTACACTTTGCCTTTGAAAGACATCTCTTGAATTACTTTGGTAAATAACACTTTAGACTTTCAGTGGCATTCAGTGAGCTATGAAGAGTTTATTTACATTGAATGTTCAAACCTTCATTTGCCTTTCTTACTGTTTTCAGCAAAGATTCCTGTGATTTGTAAAGGTCCTTTTTGTGTTCTTTGCAGCTAAATGAAATGCATCACTATTCATACTATCAGAATAAATATTTATTTCTCAAGCTCAGTAAGTGTTTCACAATGAGACACATTTATCCTCAAAAAAAACCCAAACCAAAACAAAAAAGCAACCCTCAACAAACCCTAAAGAAGCACCAATGCATTTTTTAAAAAAATATTTATTATAAGGTTTTAATAGAATTACTGGCTTGTCTTTGACTGAATTCCAATTAGAGCACTTCCAAAAACACTCCATTGTGGACAAGCCAGTTAGTGTCCCAGGCTTGGTGCATTCCAAAGCATAAAAATACATGTGACAGTTTTCTGTGCTGTCAAAAAGATATGATCCAGCCCCATGATTTACTTCAGTTATGATAGTAACAAACTTGATGTAGGCTGACACCTGGAAATTTAACATGGCGGTGAAGAGGCTTTTCTGGAAGTAATAAAATGTGGGTTTGGATACTTGATTTCAAAGGATAGTGGTTGAATATCCTCTCTGCATCCAGGTTTTGTTTCAAGGGAATTACCCAATCTGAAAACCATTAAAAAAACTTTTAAGTGGATGTTGTGCCCACTAAGCCACATCCAAAAGAAACCTATCCTTTGTTGTAGTGAAAACAGCACTTGAAACCGGGAGGAGTGGTTTTGGATTTTTTCATTCTGTTATTATCTTTGATATGGAAGAATGGACTTCTCTGTCACACTGATTTCAACCACTTTTTTTAACACAGTGTACTTCCCTCCACTTGGTAGGCAGAGCTGGAGAAATCATTATCATTCGGTATTTTGAGTGATTCCTGCTTGTGGAGTAGAATGTCACAAAACTATGGGAATTACATAGTAATGAAGTAAAACCTGCACTTTACTTCAAATTTTGGTTTTCCCCAGAAAGGTGAGATTTACAGCTTATCTCTTTATCTGACACAGTGATTTTATCACCTTAAATGCAATTTATTTAAGGAAGCCTAAAATGATTACTTATGCCTTCCCTTGCCTGTCTATTTGAATACTAACTGATGCTTTCAAAGCTTACTTAAAGCAACTGACTCTGAATTTGCACACTGTGCACAAGACTTAGGGAAAGAACATAGAGGCCTTGCCATCAGAGCTCAGTTAGAAATCAGAATTCTCTCAAAATAGGCAGTCAAGAAATTGTTTGCAAAGTGAATATTTATTGCTTCTTTCCTGGAGGAAGCACTTTCCCGTGTGTGAATACAAGGCCATCAACTTCCCTGAAGTAGTATCAGGAGCCATTTGGGGAGGGACAGAGATTGTCACAAGGCTGACAAAACTTTAGGAAAATAAAGAATGTAGTGTACTTCAGTCTAATCTGTGATATCTTCCATGAGAAGAGAGAGAAGTGCAAAAATCTAGTACCCTGATACCCTGAGATGTGTTAAAAATGAAGTGATACCGTTATTTAATGATGAAATAAGTCAGGTAATGGAATGAGCTTTTGTTTTCTTCTTCTTCTTCTTCTTCTTTTTTTTTTTTTCTTTTCTCTTTTTTTCTTTTTCTTTTCAGTCTCTGCTGATATTTGAGTACATCTTTTGCTCCATTTAACATTCTGCTTTCCAAGCAGTACATGTTAGCATCAAGTTAATGATTCAAGTGTTTAGAAAATTGGCCTGGTGGCTCAGATATTGACTAGTGGCAATGAATATTTCAAATACTACTTTCCACAGCCACATGGTGTCTGACAATGCCAAGTCTTATGTCTCCGCTCCAGGTTTCGCTCTCCTCCAGCTGTTTGGAGAAGGTGCTCGGGCAGCCTGTCCTACCCAGTCCCTCTGCAGCACTCGTGACCAGCTCCCTGAGAGCAACTTCTCTGCCTGTCAGATTGAACAGCAGCAGTGTCACCAGAGGAGATTTGAGTACTTCCCTCATGGCAACTCAAGGAAGTCAAGCGAACGGAGTTGCGGATTCTGTCTTTAGCAATGCAGTCCCTCGCATCATCATCATTCCTACCTCAGAGACCAATCTGTTTCGAGAAGAACTGGAAGAGGATGAGACTGAATTATTCCACTTTCATGACAAAAAGGGCAATCTGCTGGACCTGGAAGGGCTTAGCTCATCCATGGAGTTCCTTGAAGCTGTTGAGAAATTTCTATCTTAAGTTTGTCAAAAGAAAACTTTCCGGTAATTATTTTCTTGGCATCTTCTCTGCTTAATTATACCAAATAACTGAAGCCTTGTAGGTTAGATCATCAGATTTTTTTTTTTGTATGTTTATATGGTAGTCACTAGGCAGCCTTCAGATTTATCTTTGTCCAAACCAGCTCAGGCGTGGAAACAGGCTTTCTTTCAGATTGTGCCGCAGGAAATGAGCAGTGGAAGATCTGGCAGCACGATCGAGTGGCATTGGTCAAGGAGACCGCCTGATTTGTTACCACTGATGGGGGTGCCAGCAGAAGGGAAAATGACTGACTGAGAGCAGGATCAGCTGCTGAACGCTTCTGCTATCTGCACATGGAACAGCGTTCCTGTTTTGGCAGCTCTGCTCTGGACAGTGATGGGAAGCACCGCAAGGCCACACCTTCCACCAGCCCCAGCAGTAAGGCAGATGGCTACACAACCTCAACTAGAGTTTAATCAAATAATTCTCAGCACTGTTTTTGCTGTGGTTTGTTTTTTAAGTAGGCAGATTGCTAAACATAAAGAAAGAAACTGGTGTTTTTTCATTGGGAAGTGACTACTTCCCAGCTTCTAATCCTCTGAAGTTTAGTGCTAGAAATCTGGATTTTACCTCAGCATGGTCACCTAAATGTCAAAATGCAAGGTGCTATATGCTAAAACATGCACTACTGTAGAAGCATTCAGAGTTACAGTCCTGATTAAATACGTATGTATCCTAATGAGCCTGTGCGTGACAGGGTGAATGCTCACAGCTGGCTTGACTAGTCGTTGACAAAAATAAAGCCTTGGCTGCTGTATATCACTTGTCTGTTCAGAGGAGGTTCTTCTCATCTCCTCCACAACAAACCAGCAGATGACTTTTACAAGTCACTTACCAGAGGCCTTCAAAGAAGGTAAAACATCATCCCAGGAAAGAGAACCATACAGTACTGTGGTGTTTGCTACAGGACCTGCATTTATGTTGTTATCTGTGGTTACTAGTTGTGCTCATTTTATCTGTGCTTCACATTATGGCTCAGGCTCACAAGACTCTCTTAGCATTTAATTCCTAACTGCACTCTTCCTTTTTTTTACTCATTTTCCCATTCCTTTACATCTTCCCTTTCAGTCTCTGATTTTCAAGCATAGGTAACAAGTGGAACTACATTGTTCTTCACAGAATATCAATATATATTAGTAGAAATCAGGTCTCCCGTGGATAAAACAGTGCAAATATTTGGTCCAGGGAGACTAATAGCATTCAGACATTCAACAAGTGAGTGAAAGTTTATGTTCATAGTCTCAGTTTATTTCCTTGGCTGTATCCTAGATTGTGCAGAGACCACTGAGAGAATTTCCAGGTTTTGTGTATTGCACTGGCTGATCTCGGGAAGTAATTTCTCTTTGCCTGTTTTCCTGATGCAAAAACCAGATGGGAAGCATAGAAGTGCTTTTAATTACTTTTTTCATTACAAGAAAAAGCAACACAAATCTTGTTCGTAACAAGCTGGACAGGAATGCCACTAAAGAACAAATTAAAACCCAGAGCAGCACAGGAGAGAGGAGAATGCCTAGAGGAGAATGCCTCCAAACGTGCGCATTTGAGGCTCTGCAAGGTGCCAGACCTTTGAGAGGACTGGGACATTTTCTTTTGATATAGATTGTACCATTTTTAGAAGAAGGAGGAAAAAAAGGCACTGGTGGGTTGCAGAGGCGATTACCTAATGCAGTGCTGACACTCTTAATGCTGCTATTATTTGAGGTGCTTTGCTGGCTAGGGACCCTCATACTTTCTTACTGTGGAAAGCAGGGAGGAAGTCGAGGGTGGAGCCCCATCGTGCTTGTGGCTGCCCGAGTGTGGTGCTGGGGGACCAGGGCCCAGCCGGGGCAGCGCCAGGCTGCGGTCCCTGCAGCCAGGCTGCCAAAGCCTGTGCCCGCTGAGTGTCGAGTTTTCTGATGGGGCCAGGAATCATGCCAAGGTCATCTGCAATGAGCTCAGCAATTCCAAGGACAATTCCTCCATTTGAGGACTGGCACGGTGAGCAGGCAGTGCAGGACAGCTGCTGAGAACTGGGACAGGGACGTGCTCGCTTGCAGTTCCACAGTGCCAGATTTTCATCCACTGCATGATTTTGGCCACAATGAGTTATCAAATGTTAATTATGTATTATGTTCATGGGAAATGGGGCAGGCTTAGTCCTAAGATAAACACACTGACCTACCATCCTTTTTTTGGCTGAACCTCTCTCTCTCTCTTTTTTTTTTTTTATTTATTTTTTTGTTTTGTTTTGTTTTGGTTTTTTTTGGTTTTGTTTTGTTTTTTGTTTGGTTTGGTTTTTTTCTACACCAACTGTGCAGTCAGTGACCTTACTTTTTGCATTTAACATCCTCAGCTGCTGTATCTCTTTTCCTCTTGAGCCAGATGTTAGGAAGTAAGTGTTCTTTCAAGGCTTCCAAGCCTTAGACCTTACTTTTACTGCTCTCATTAATCCAAATAATAATAGAAAATGCATTTGGTGTTCCATGTTATAAAAACATGCCCTGGAGTAGACTTTGCGCTCAGATTATGACAGACTTATACTGGGAAGACTATAGGCAGGGTATTGCCAAAGGTTTTGGCAGGATGAAGAAGGGAAGAAGTCAAAATCAACTGCTTCCTCCATATCTGAAGTTTTGCATTTTACCTGTTAGCCTACCAGAAGGCTCTCCAGTGATCTCTTATATGTGTTTGGTACTACTACTGTGCTGGTACTGTGAGTGTGTCTCAGAAAATTAGTAGGCTTGAGGTATGTGCAAACAATGTTTCACTTTTATGCTGTTGGTGTCATACGCTGTTAGTACCATTGCTTCGGAAGCTGCTATCAAGATTACTGCTTATTTAAACTGATGAAGGCTGAAATACCAAATGGTATAATGGTAGAGAGATAAAACTTGAAGTTGTATGAAATATCAGATAGACTTACTGCAATCACTGTGAGACTTTTGCGGAAGCATCAGTCACAGAGTAGATTAGTCTGGAATACCACAATGCAGGAAAATTTTGCAAGCTTCTCTGTTGCCACATTAGAATAGATGGCACATAAGAATGTACACTGATTAATGTCGCTTCCCGTTTCACAAAGGAATGTATTGGTTCACTCAAATGGAATAAAAAATTCTTAGGAGTTAAACTGAATTATCCATTGTTTGTTTTTCTTATTTAACCATTATTTGTTTTTCTTATTTAACCATTCTTTTTGGAGCCAGGAGGAGAAATAAAAAAGCTGAGTCAAGGCTTTTGAAACCTGTGCTCTGATCCAGTTAACAGAAAAATACATATATGTATATATGACTTTATTTTCAAGTCATTTAGACTGCTCAGTGCAAGCACTCACCTGCTTGAGTGCATAACATCTAAATTTAGAGTTCACTGGTTTGGTAAAACCTGAAGTTGTGCAGCTACTTCTGAAATACAATGACTTCAGCTGGGATGTCAGGTTTCAGGTGAACAAAACTGAAAAAAATTAGCCAAAGTCAATACATCAAAACTCTAATAGCAGACTTTGATCTTTGTCCTAAATCTGAATGAAAGTTAATGAGTAATTGTTTGCTGCTGCTAAAACTCTGTATAGCAAAATTATAGGGTGTGTTCCAGTGTTCGTGAATAACAGAAAATCCATACCACAAGCGTCTTTTATCATAGACAATGGTATTTTTTATTAATTAAATCAATGGTCAGATAAAATTTTCAAATAAGAAAATTTACTTACTTGAATCGTAATGAATCTTGCAGCTTTGGGCTGGTATGAAACATGACCTAATACCACATTCTTCCAGAAAGCTCACTCAGTTCCCAAACATCCACCCATTTCCCTCCTTTCAGGGGACACACCTGAACAGGAAATTTTTGGCACCATCTAACCTTATTTGGTTTCAATCATGTTTTTTTGGGTGCATTTCAAACCTTTCTGTGTTTGATCCACTTTATTTGCAGAGACTTAGTTTCCTCTTCTGTGCTTAAACCAGATTGTAACTTTTCTCTCTAGTTTAAAAAAAAAAAAAAAAAAGCAGTAGAGTCGCACCACCCTTAAGGATGCCATTTCAGCCCTCGTGGCAGCAGCTGCAGCAGCAATCCTACCACCAGGACAACAGCAGAACCCTCACAGGAGGTCAAGAGCACACCAGGAAGGTAGGGATGACACGTACAGGCTGCAGAGTGACAGGTAGGGGCTGCGGGCTGAGGGTTACACAGCGGTAGGTCTGGGTACAGGCAGGGCAGGGTAGTTAGGGACCAGGGTCAGGGTCCAGGCTCCACAGCCAGGGGTCAAAAGCCAGGGGTCAAGGGTAAGGGTAAATGGTTGGAGGGTCAAGGGTCAAAGGTCAGGGCTCAGAGGGAAAAAGGTTGGGGGTCAGTGTTTGTGATGTGCAAAAATGGGAAAATATTTCATGGTAAATACACTCATTTTAAATTTCTTTACTTTCTCCCCAGCACTTATTTTTGGGGGGATTTTTTTGTTGTTGTTGTGACATCTGCCCTTTACTGCTTCTCTGTGCAGGTTATCCTTGATATTTTTTTTGTCTGGTTCTTTTACAGTATATGAAAGCAAAGCAAATAAGTGGGGAGATAAATACTTGAGTACATATCACACAGCAGACTCCTTTTTCATAGGCATAATCAAAACTGCCCACAGTGCTTGGGTTCAGCAAGTGCATGGACCAGGTGGCTGCAGGATGAAGACTGGCAAGGTGGAAGCAGCCGAGATGCATCCCCTGGTTTGTCTCAACACAAGCTGATGATTACTTCTTGCTCTGCACCTCCTTCATAGCCTCAGTCTATAATCTGTGTTCCATCTGCACCTTGAATGGACAAGTATTTTGTTGAAAAGTTTGGTGCTGGGATGCCTTTGTTGTACCTGTCTCTTTTACCCATGTATTAACACACACTGAGGCTTACTAAGAGTTCAAATATCTGTCCACATATTTTACTTGTTTTATGGTGTGTCTGCATTGCACTCTGGTTGTACCTGTTAGTGCTACAGGACATGAAAAGCTAATTGCAAAATGCAATGTCAGGTGTAAATCCATTGTTACTTATTCTCCCCTGGCACAGCACAAGGAGATGACTGCATGCCAGCAATCCTGGTGCCAGTATTTCATGGTAAAATACCCCGAGAGAAAATTCCTGTGGGGATTAGTGTGCTATGCAATATATTGACTTTTTTACTCTGAAGCATTTTTCCTCTGTATTCATAGTTACGTATCATGTAGGCATTTTTATTAAAAGGTCAGGGGCATTCTTCACCTTAAAGCAAAGCTCCAGAAGACCTTTGTCATCGTCAGGATCTTGTTCTGGACTGAATCAGCCAAAGAAATAGGCAATAAGAGGTGAGGAGACAGGCTGTTTCTGCTATCAGTGGTGCACGTTCCTTGGGGTGATGCATTCCAGCCATTTCCCTCCATGCCGAGGAGCAGGTCTGCTCTCCTGGAACAGCCAGACGTGTGCTAGTGGGTGACATATGAAATTGGTATATTCCAGACATCTATAGGGAACTCAGTGTGGGTAGATTTTCATGGGGACAGCAGAAGATGTCTCCCTAGAGTTTCTCCTTGCCAAATTTCTGGTTCCTTTCCACTGCAAACAGGTGGCAAATCTCTTCAAAGGAACAGATGGATGTATTTAACATTAACAACTAATTTTCCACAGGCGTGTTCTTGGAAACAAATGATCCCTATTTCCTGAGATGGAGAAAAAAGAAAAAAATGTCCAGCCCAGAGCAGACTACAAGTGTGGAAATTGTGAAACTGAACACGCCGGGGTTTGGTAAATGCAAAGCAAATGAAAACAGCAGCTTAGAGTGGAACTGTTGATCCACCAGAAGTAACAAAGGGCCAATTCCATCTACATAAAAGACATAGAAAAGCTGTATCCAAGCAATTAATACAACCAGGTCTTATTGCCCAACCCCAACTACAGACAATCCAACAGAAGTGAGCTCAGAGTCATCAGCAGCATTTTCATATTTACATCGCTGTGACCGTCTGGGCAACAGCATGTGGAGAAAATGGGAATGAAAAGTTTCTCTTACAGGACCAAACTTCATTCACCTTGTTAAATACAGCAGAAAAAAGATCGAGGGGGATGTGACTACTCTCTTTACACATCTGGGATGAAAAATAGGAAATTCAAGTGAAGTGGCCATCAGAGGCCAGTCTCAGGCACTGATTGCTTCAGTAGAATAATAATGAATTCCTTAAAAGTGCAAATACCCACAGAAACAAATATTGTTATTAAAAAATGTCTTGAGATGAGTTATTTGCTAGTGGTTTTAAACAGGCTGACATTGTTTTGAGTCTCAGTGCACGTGTGACTGTCAGGAGAGTGCAGAAAGCAGAAGTCTTGCTGAAGAAACACAGTAAATTTCCTGACAGTGCACAGCCATTGAACAAGGAACTGCTTCTGATTTGCTGGGGAGGAAAATTGCCAAGAGACCGGTAGGATCTCTGTTATCCTTTTTGTATATTTTAGTGGAAAAATTGCATGTCCCCTAAGGTATTTTGTAATGTGGAAATAACTTGAACTTCAGCTGCCTGGCAGGGCTGAGCCTGCACTGTGCTATATTTCCCTCCTCGCTGTGATGTTACCTAAAAGCCACACACTTTTCTGGGGCTGGGAATTGAGGTGGCGTGCCCTTTTCCTCCTGGCACCAAATTGTCTTTCTGTCACAGTACAGTCTAAAACCTTATTTTGCTGCATCAGAACCCAGCAGCAAGTGCTGAACTCCTAGACAAACCCCTGGGGCTCTCTCCTACATGTCTTGTCCCCCGCAGACTTCAGTCAACCAGACGTGTTGGTCTGCGAGGCCAAGACAAATGGGCAAGTGGGAAAAAGGCTTCCATGCTTTTTCAGGGTTTTACTATCTTGCCTGTTTTGGGAGTGACTGGAGTTGTTTTCTTCTCTCTCTCTTTTTTTTTTTCCTCATGGATGCTTTGGCATGCCTCCCTACTAGCATAGGATGCCTACTCAGAATGCCTTTGGTTTTGTGCTGGTCTGATTTATTTTCTCTATGTGATGATTGTTCCTGGAGCAGCTTCTGAGCGGTGCTGAGGGTGCCTAGCAGATGGTCCTTCACAACTGACTTGTTCTGCCATACTCTGGTGCTGCTGATGCTCCAAGGCATATGCTTTTGGGTGAAGCTCTTCCTCTCCAGCAAGAATTAACAACTAAAATTTCCAGAGGAGAAACTCCCAAGGCATGTTTCCATTTTGACTGATGTGCTCTTTCCAAACTTGTGTAAGGGTAGGTTTTAACCACCCTGCAAAGTCTGATGGCTTGAGTCTCTCTTCTTCACATGCTTCTGTTTCAGAAGGGGCTGTTGTGCACTTCTGGAACATTACTGCTGTTAAAATACTGAAAACTCCTATACCACAGGCTACAGAAAAATCAGCTGTTTCAATAACCTAAGCTAAAAAAAGGGAGAAAATCAGTCTGTAGGTGGGAATCAATGGAGATATCAAGGTAACAGGCAGGTGGTAAGGAAGTCCCCTCCGTTGTGCTCCTAAAATCTGGGCCTGGACTCCAATGGACACAGTTAAGGCTCAGGAAAAGAGATCACAAACACTCAAGCCAGACTCTTAACACTTTCATCAAACTGGATAAAAAAAGCAGAGGACTACCATGGTGGATTTTCATGAGTCTTGACCTTTTTTCAAGCTTGTCTCTCCAGCCTGAATAGATAGAAACAAGATTTTGTTGCGCAGAAGAATGAAACAAAAACAAAACAACCCAAACATACATACCCAGACCAAGGGTCCAGTTGAATCACTATCTTGTCTCCAGCAGTGACCAGCACTAAGTAACCACAAAGAGAAACAAAAGAGGTACCAATACTTTCCTGCTCTGCTCTCCCAGAACTGGTAATTCTCTGCCAGAAATGGTATTTAATACAATTTCACAGAGCTCTTTTTTTTCCATGGATTTATGAAATCACTCCGGGGACTCATGTGAAAGTCTAACTATGAATATATTCCACAGACTCAGCAGTTTAATTGTGATTTACACAAAACAGAGCCTTCCTTTGCTTGTAATTTCATTCGGTGCCCTCCAGTTGTTGTGGGGTGGGGGAGAATGGATGATCATTGCTTCCTGGGCAGCTTCCTTGGAGCCCCCCTGAGTCTGCAGCGTCTCCACTCATCATCTTCTCTACAGGTGAGTGTCTCATTCTGTCCTCCCGAATCCAGGAGCTCCATGCGCTTGGCACGGATACCCAGTGAAACCAGTGAGTACCTCGGGTGAATGGCAAAGCTGCTCTGGCTGCTCATCCCAGGAGGACATCCCGTGGTGTTTGCCCTTGCCCCAGACACCCTGGTCTGGACCTTTGGCTTCTTCTCTCCCACCCCTGCTCTTATGACAGCATTCCTCTGAAAATGTGCGAAAGTCTGAAGGACTTGGAGTAGAAATGTGATGTGTTTATAGTTACAGAGTATTCACAAAATATTTACAGACTATATTTAAGGAGCTGGCAAGCACTGTGAGGAATGGCTTATCAACAGGCTATCTCCCAGATCTTCTGAGAGGCAGGAAAACGTTAATTATCCTCATTTAAGGTAGACAGAGGCTGGGATGAAGTGTGAACAGACAGTAGCAGGGTTGTGGCAGTCTTCTTCTCACTCCAGCCCAAACCCAGACACTTCACGCTCCCTGAATGCAGGATGTGGTCAAAATCCCTGAAATATCTGGCTTTCAACTGTATGTATTACATCAGAAATACAAAACAATCCCCTAGATCCGAGCAATGCAATAACTGAAACTTTGGATCCCAACTGGGGTTCAAATTTTGCCACTTAATATTTCTATCTGTTTAATATAGTGAATTTCAATGACAGATTCAAATGCACAGCTGTAATTGTCACCCAAACATATGCCTGGGACCTTCTCCAGGAATCATGAATAGCAGGCACTGAATTAGTATTATCCTCACACCTTAATCTGGCATGCCTTATGGAAGTAACCAGAAATTAATATAAACATTGTATTTCTAAGGGCAGGGTTTCCAAGTCTCCTCTCTCAAAGAGTACAACTTTTTAAACAAGCAGTTTGGAAGAAATGTTGTCCACGTTTCTATTCCAGCCTGCAGGGTGTTTCCTTTTATGCTTAGTAACTGAAGTGTCTCGTCTCAGTATTATCAAACATTGGCAATGACAGTGAAAGTCCCTGAATCTTGTGAGTGTGCCACTTGGAAAAAAAAATTCCTATTATAAAAATACTCTTAGAAAATCAATATTATTCTTACTCTGCCTTTGAAGGGAAAGCCCACAGAGGCTCAGAGGGCTCTCCCAAACACAAGTGAGTGAGTCAGGTCTTTCCTCACACAGGCTGGAAGGAGAGAAAGGCAGGGGGAAGCTGCTCTATATTTAACTGCCTGAGACATGCAGACCTCATGGTGACGGGGAGCTGATAATTACATAAGAAGTCATACCAAGCTTTGCTATTTAGGTCTATCTGGCCTCTTCCTTATCTCAAGTGCCGTACTAGCAGTTCCCGCTCCGAACATCCGTAATCAAAATATAACGTGTTTTCCTGGAATCCGTGACGTGAAGTAACGGGCTATTTTACTGCGTCTCTTTTCCCCAGGCTGTTCTCTCTGGCTAATGATTACAGCTAGGCACTGCTGCCACGGCTATATTGGTATCACAGCATCTGCTGTAGCCCAACCAGAAAACCATGAGGTGAGTAAAAGCGTCTCACTTACCTCTGCTGGGGACCAGGACTTGTGTTTGAACAGACTTTCAAACATTGTGGTTATTCCCTCCACCCTGCTGCCACCGCCCCTATTGAGGAAAAGTGTTTTACACAGAGAATGCACCTATAAAAACCTTCCAGTCACTAACTTCAGCTCCTGGGTGCATTCTTCTGCTATGGCCCGAAATGCACCCACCTATGCATCAGGTGGCTGTCTGCAAAGGCAGGCAGGGAGGGCCTTGACTTTAGTTGTTTCTTTTCCACATCAAGGGTCTTTCAGGTATTTATTCAATTCCTCATGATTAATTTAGGGATTTTCGTCCAAATGCCTATGTACCACTGAGCCCCTCTCTTCACAGTGTTCATCCCAGGTTTCTCCATGCCTGCTTCATGGGTTTTTTTTGCCAGTAAAACCAGTTTTTCCCAGTTCCACTAGCAGCCAAAGAGGGAGGCAGTGGAAGCAAGGAGGTTGGTTTATAGGTAGCGGGCAAGGGAAGATGTAAAGCCCTTTAATGGCAATGTATCAGGAAAAACCACGTATGTTACTGCAATTTGAAGCAGTGGTATTTTTTTGCAAATATAATCTTTTATTCTCTTGCTGTTCCAAGGCCCTGAGAGGAAACAAGGCCATTAAAAAGGAGGCCGTGGCCTGCAGCTCCCGGAATGTCCTGTGCCATATGCCACAGGGGTGTTCTTGGATTTCAGGTGAGCAGAGCCTATATCCAGCTCCCGGGCACCAGGGTGAATGGAAACCCTTCTCCTCACATTATTAACACGGGGCTAGATTCCAGCTGTCTAAATGAAACCAATTGGTTGAGAGTTTGGGTAGAAACCAGAAATGCTGGCAGTAAAGGTTTCTGTCATATTACACATGAAAAGTGCAAGAATTTAAAAAAAAAAAAAAAGTGGATGAAAGGTCTCTCTATTTTTATGTAGCAGAGTGAAAGTATTGGGTATCTGTGGCAATATTTAGTCCAAAGGAAAGTGTAATTGAATCCAAGTGACATAATGAGAAAATGTCTGGCAAAGCCTGGTCCAGGGGAATAGTAGCAGGGATCATTGCCTTCTAAAATTTAATTTTCAAGATGAACGTGCAATGGAACTGAAAGCTATGGTATAGCTAAAAGCTATTGTATAGTAGAAGCACACCATTTTGTGGGCAGAGACAGAGGTGTTGGCATTTTAAAGCAGAAAATGTGTGGACCAAGAAGTGAGCGAGAATATTTTAGTGTTGTGGCTGAGAGTTGGAAGATTTGCCCAGAACAGGGCAGCGAACAGGAACACAGTAGGGAAGAAGCAAGTGCACATTGACGGGAGGCAGAATGAAAACTGCCTAAAACTGACACAGCAGCGTAACTTGGAAAATAATACACATTTTCTTTCAGTCTTTCAGACATTCTTCTGCTCAGCTTTGCTACCATGGCAGGTGTCTCAAGTTAAAATCAGGCAACACCTGAATGCTTTTGCTTCCCCTTATAAATTGGGGCTGTGGGGGGGATGCCTGCAAAGATAGAGGTCTGAGTCTGGCAGTGTTTTTTTCCTTTCCAAGATCCTAAAAGAAATAGACAGTGGAATGCTTCAGTGTGAACAAAATAAGATGGGTCGAGCAAGAAATCCTTCAAATATACTGGAAAGAAGAATTCAGAACAGGTAAATTTGAGGGAGTAGATAATGTGATTGCAGCCATCATCTCTGCAGCAGTCTAAGGACGTGTCTGCTAACGTGGCCTTTAAATGCTGCACGTTGATATCTATATGCTTGATGGATGCAAGGAGGGAGAATCTGTTGGAGGGACTGATTTCTCCCTGGTGCTCTGTCTGGCTGAGCAGCTTACTGTAGGTCATTTTACTGTGAGCTGGTGGTTGTTACAGCCCCACTGGCCCTGGCAGCCCGGGCAGAAAATGTAACTATTAATAATAGTTACTCATTTTCCCACTAATTGCTTTCAGTGTCTTTTGTGGGAGAGAATGCAACTTGCCATTGTTTCTGTTGAGAGTTACATGGGAGTTTATTAAGAGAAGAGCTATGTGCTAATTGAAGAGCAATTGGGCTTCTAAAACCAGGCATTTTTGAAGTGGTGCTTGTCTCTATTCCTAGTTTCACATGCTTTGACCTGCAATAGAAACACAAAGTGAGCACAAGCAAGGAAAAGCGAAAATCAAATTGCTGGTTTGGCACTGACTTATTTCAAAAGGCATCTCATTTTTAAAAAAAAAAAAAAAAATATATATATATATATATATACACACACACATACATATATCTATGAAAGCATTTTGCCCAAAGATAAACAATGGGGATTGCCAGAACCCCTTTATTTTCCATTTTTAACTGGTAAACATTGCTCCAAGACACACGCCCCCAATCCCATCTGTTACCTAAAGCTGAGAGATGGAGGAACTGGAGGTCAAAGTTTGAGTTCAGCTTCCTGTGAGAAAGCAGAGCAGAGATTCCTTAACAACATGTTAAAGCTTTGCTTTAAATGGATTGCCTTTCTCCCAGCTGCCATGAAATACTTCTAAAGGAAGTGTTTACATATTTAGATTAATTCTTTCTTGTTTTCCATGCTTCCTTGCTGAAGGTGACAGTTAACTGCATCTATGGCTTGACGGTTCTCCTTTTGTTCATTTTTCCTTTTGCTGTTTTTCAATGTTTTCCTAAACATAGCAAAATTTTGAAAAGATGCAGCATAACATAGCAAACTGATGGAAAATGATCTCTGGGTGTAGCAAGCTGAAGGGAGTGAGCAGAATGAAAGAGTAGAACAGGAAATCCAGACCTTTCTACTTTGATGGGAAAAAAAAAAAAAAAACCCAAAGTTGAAAATTCAGAACAGTTTTCGGCATTTAGGTGTCTTGTGAAAAAAAATTGAATAAAAGAAAAAAATAAATTAATTTTGTGGCCCATCTGTGTCCAGCTCTGGTCCTGGTCCCTGAAATCTTAGGCCCCCTCCGGGTTTGATCAAGAGCAAATTGAGAGACAGTCTTAAAATGATAGCCTTGCATGATTTGAGCAGCTGAACTGAGCTGCTTGGTTATGTTTTTACAATATTTTATATACAGCATTGAATACTCAATGGCTATTTGCCTAATGGAAAGGAAAATGGAGAACACATGGATCAGATTAATAGGGAAAAATTGGACTTTTTTTTCTTTTTTTTTTTTTCCTACTGGCTTGCTTTCACCTATTTTGATGGAATTATTAATGACTTATGTTACCATGCAATATATATAGCTAGTAGAATAATGCCTAGCGTAGGGCTAAAGTGAATGAACAATGGGCATTTCAAGTGTATGGCAGTTTTGGGCAGGGAGGTGAGCTAAAGAAAAAGAGGGAAAGAGTCACTAAAATTGTGCCTGAAGCTTACTTTTCTCTACAATAAGCAAAAAATAAGCAGTATAGTATCCCCTTTTCCTTCCTCTGCTATCTGAGAGGGGAGACCCTGGAGCCTCTCCTTTTTGGAGGAAGGCTTCAGGACATCTGGCTACCAAAGGGGAGCTGTACATTGCAGGGAAGGGAGCTCTGGAGGGAGGCATTTCTTCATTTAAGTGGCAAAAGTAGAAAAGCTACACTGAAGCCTTCAGCTTTTGTCTGCTCAGCTATGGAAAGACAGAGCTTGACTCATGTTGTTAATTGCCATTGACAGATAAACCAGAAAGGACCCAACCTAGCTGAGTTATTTGTATCCTTTTGTCCAGTTCTCTTGAACTGGAAATCAGTGAGATGCAATAAATAGAAAGCCGTGAGGTTATCATTCACAGAGCCACTTTTCCTAGTAGAACTGTGCTTTAAATCAGCAGGACTGTCAACCCTCTGACACGGCCAGGCTGTAAATACTCAGTCATCGCTTCATTTGGGGTGCAGGGGAGTGGTGAGAAAGGAATGACCAAAAGCCTTCCCAGAAATATGCCGCCCTGAGGATTCATTCGTTGAACAGAGGCCGTGCCAATGCTTTACTCTGCCAGCCTTGTACTTCTATTGAAATGTCTCTGCTGATTTATTCTCAGTATCTGCATTCCCATGTGTGAATTCTCTACCTTTCTCCATTTGGCTTCAGGATCTGTAGGCAGAGGCTGAATTTTAAAGGAGTCTGTGTGCAGTGGGACATAGCAAATGTAACTTTGCCCTCTTCCCTTTTCAGTTAGTGTTTAGTGCTCTTATTTAAAAACATGTTGGGTCTTTTTGGTTTTTTTTTTTTTTCCTTTTTTGCTTAAAGAAAATAATAAGAAGGTTTTAAAACTTTATCCACTGTCTGTACTCTGCAGGAATTAGTCTGGATACTGGCCTTTTGCAATACATGTGACTGGTCCTGATTGTTTGGGTTGGTATCTGAGGATTAAGAGATTTGGGAAAACTCATTCACTCTTTCATTCTTTCATGATCCTCTCAGATGCTTTGGCTGATTTTCTGCCTGCCCAAAATGGGGAAATGGAAACAAAGATGTGTGATTCTTTATACCATGCTCCTCACAGCCAGGAAAACCTTCCACTTGTCACTTGGCAGGAAACAGCAGGATTCCTGTACAACAGACTTGCCCCAATCCATATTTTTTTCCCAGCTCTGATTTTGGACTTCATATTGCATATATTGATGGTTGAGCCCTTTATATCAGCTGAAAAGCCTGGCACCAATTTCTTTTTCCCACTGTGCCATTGTAGAGATGCTAAATAGGCATAGCTGTGTCAGGAAACACAGTTCTGTATCTCGTGCTAAAAGCGGTCACTGCTAAATTCATTAGAGCTGCTTTTTCAAACGGGGAAAAAGAGAAGTTTCTGTTCTTAGGATCATTATACACCCACAGCCAGAAGCCCACTTCTTCTACTGAAGATCAGTATAAACCACTTCTTGCGCCTCCAGTGGCTTTTATTAGCAGAGCCGGTGGGAGGAGAAGCCCCCTGGTTATCCCTCAGAGGAGCCTTCTCTCCCGGGATACGGGAAAACACTAGGTGTCATCAGTGAGGTTTCCTTTCCCGGCAGCAACACACGCATTTGAGACGGTCGGTAGACGAGCTTCACGGGGTCTATCTTCCCAGAGTCCTGGTGCATTTTTATAGGAAAGCCAGGAAGAGTCTCTGAAATCCCTGTCTCAGAAAAGTCTAGGCAAGGCTTCAGGTTGTCCAGTAAAAGTCATGTCAGGATTAGGCTTGATTTTTAAGGCTATTTTTTAAAGTCCACTTTTATGAAGAGTGCAAACATTATTAAAATACCAAACGAAATGGGACTTTTCTTTTATTTGTCTTTTAGTTATCAGTTAGATCTTACTGAGGGTTTCTTTGTTTGTTCCACCACCACCACCCCCCCCCATCCCCCCGGCTCTTCACTGTTGCTTTTTCTCTGCTTCTTTGCACAAATCTCTCCCCGCAGTGTCCCTAAAATAAAATGGGAATCACTTTCTTGTTCAGGGAGGCTGTTTTCTGCTGTTGAGATGTGAACTGCAGTGTACCAGGTGCACAGGGTTCAAGACAAACTTTCCCCAAAGAGGCCGTGGAAGTCACTAAAATAATTATTTTAAAATTAAACAAAAAAGCCCCCCAAACATAAAAGTTACAAGGAGAACAGAGAAAAATGTAAGAGGCTGAAGCTGCTCCAACAACTTTCAAAGAGGTTTAAACTCCTCAGGCAGGGAAAAAAAAACCTGCTTTAGCCTCTGCTATGACTTCACCGTCCTCTACTGAGTCCTTCAAGCCTTGGAGAATAAAAGGGTCTTGTTTTGACCAAGAGGAGATAGCTACTTTTTTTTTTTTTTTTTTTTTTTTTTTTTTTTTTTTTTTTTTTTTTTTTTTTTTTAACTCTAGACAATGATTCTGTCTCCTTTTCTCTCCCTGCTGGTCATTTTCAGTGCCAAGGTTACAAGGATGGAGGTGGCAGCCAGAAAGAGGCAAACTCCAAAAACAGAGAATCTATTTTATCTATTTTCCACTTCTTTTCCTAGACATATGTGAATTATTAATATTAAAGAGAAGAGGTTTTTTTTCCAACATTTTTGGTGGCTAGAATTTTCTATATTCTTTTTTTGAGGTCTACTCTTGGAGCTGCTAGGAATGAGAGACTTTCATCTGTTTGTGTTTAGGGAATAAACTTGCCACAGATGCTCCCAATCTTCCATTCAGTTCTTGCAGGTGACAGCGGTAACGGCACTAGAGACTTGCAAATCCTGGCACCCACACAGGCTAGCCATAATTTCGGCTCATAAACCTCTATAACATCACATTTCACAGACGAGTGTGTGTTCTGGGCTAAAAGAAAACCCTTTTGCCTTCCTTGCCAGTTTTGGGAATACCTCAGACCCCTGCTATAAAAGAAGTGTGGCTCAAGTGGTAGCAGCTATAAAACTAAGATCTATATTTAAGATAAAATCTAATTTAGCACCTATGAAATTAAAGCAGACTCTCTTCACAGAGTCTAAAAAGTAGGTGTATGGCCAAGTCCAGATCCCCTTTGCTGACTGGTGCAAATCCTGGATTAGACAGGAAGAATACACTTATCCTTTGGGAAAAAAGAAAAAAAAAATCTAAAGAAACTATTCAGGAAATTGTAGTGCTTAAGGAATTAGCTGTAAGCAGAGAAGATGGTATCATCTGTGGGAGAAAATGCTGCCATAAATAGCAAAATAGGGCTCAAAGACTTGGAAATTATGAAATAGCTTTCTATTACCATTAAGTGGAGAAACAGTTTTTGAGTCAGCCCCGTGAAGAAAAGAACTGTCACGTAAAAAAGCGCTAGCTGACATGATCCTGTGTCACGCTCTGCAGTTAGGATCCACTTTCTGTGCCTTCTTCCTAACAAAAATGATTTCTAAACAGCATTTTTTCATTAAATCATAGAATCATCAAGGCTGGAAGAGACCTTTAGAAGCCCAACCATCCACCCAGCACTGCTACTGTGACCCCATAACCAGTAAACCATCACCCAGCACCAGGTGCCCCTCAAACACCTCCAGGGATGGTGACTCTACCACGTCCCTGGGCAAGGCAGCCTATTCCAATGCCTCACCACCCTCACAGTGAGAGAGTTTTATCTAATGCCTCCCAATCTGAGGAAGAAATAGACTTTTCTCCAGGCTGCTTCACCTTCCTGCTGGAATGGCTGTAGGTGGTACTGCTCAGCCACACACACTGCTGAGTGCTGGCTGTGCCTCACAAAGCCAGAGGGAAGGAGTGCAGTGTGGTCCTCAAAACACTGAGTAAACCTGGGAAGAAGGTCAGTGCTTCTGGAGGAGGCAATGGAAAAATCACACTTCATGTTTTGTCCTCTGTCAGAGCTGGTAATTTTTTCAGTTCTTTGTCCCTATCTGCCCCTGATCCAGCTCCCAAAATAGCCCTTAAGCAACAATGGGCCTTGCATGTCTGTCTTAAACCAAGAGATGCAGAAATACTATTGTGGACCTATAGGATGCATTAGCTCAGCCTTTTCTCAGCTGCATTTTTCTCCTTTAAACTCAGTTGAAATAATATTTCTTTCATAATTACTTAGTACTTAACTTATTTATTTCCATTTTTCTGAGCTCTCGATGTACAGGGATTTCAGGGCTGCCTCTCACTTAGCTGCCTCAGCTGCAGAACAACACACAGTGGAGTGAATCCAACAAATTCACCTAGAAACCCATGATGTCTTCTCCACAACCACATCTGGCACACAAGTAAGAAGCTTCATTTCTCTGATCCTCACCTGCTTCCCCATCTTCAGTCTGTTTCCCTCTCCCTCCATAAGTTGTTTCCATCCTTGTGAAACTGTTTGCTTTAGCATCTAAAAACAAAAGAAAAAAAGCCCAAAAGGCCTATGGCATGGTCCTTCTTCTTTCTTACAATTTTTCTAGTAAGCAATCCCTGCTTTTAAAATTGAAAGTGTTTCTTTTCAGTCCTTTGCCATTTCTCCTGCTGTGATACTCTGGAGTTGTTACTTTTGGAATGCCTTTACTCATCTGCAGAGTGATGAAAGCAGTTAGCTCTGTTTAAAGATGATCAAGATCCATTTTTGAGGAACAGCTATGGGAAAGGGAGGATAATTTCAATCCTTTTTATCACCAGATGAGCTTTTTTTTTTCACCTCTGTGGCTAGTGGCAAGACCTTGGGAAGGGAACATTGTTCTCTGGAGGAGGGTTCATAATGTCAGCAGAATAACTCCACCCTGTCCCTTTTGCATCTTACAGAGAATACCTTTCCTTGCTTTCACTCTAAGCCTTGGGGAATTTGTGGCTGCACACCTACACAGCCAAAACACAGTTTTGAGTGGAAGTGAAAGATGAGGACAAGCAAATAAATAGACACTCAGAGACTGCGACATGTTTTTTAAAGCACAAAGGGTCTACAGCCATCTTTCCATTAAACCCCCTTCATCACTGGGAGGGGGCTATTGTTAGAACAGGAGTACACAAAGCCTTCTGCACCCATTACATAAAGGCTGTGAGTAAATCCCGTTCAGTTCCTTGCTGGCTTGTGCCATTTCTCAGTAGAGCAGTTTGATTATTGCCATGCTGTGTTGGGTCTCTGACAGTCTACAGTGGGAGTAAAATGCTGCCCTTCAGATGTGGGATCTTTTGGCACTTGCTGTGGAGTTCTGTCCAAACGAACATGCAGGCAGCAAATGGAGACTCTCAGCCCCTGCCTACGTGGGAGCTTAGATCAAGGAGCAGTTGAAACTCCCCCCAGTTTGTGTATAAATAGAATCGTATATAAAATCCCAACACCATTAGCTTACACAAATTGTGTATGCCAATCATTCTAAAAATTCTTTCCAAGCAAGCAAATCCTCTATAAATCTAAGAGATAATCAAATACATGTCTTGCAGTCACTTTACACCTTTAGTGACCTCATCAAAACATGCCAGTGCTCTGCCAAAATCCATGACTCTGTCTGTAAATTTTAGCTGTTCCAGGAAGTTTGTGCACCTGATGCAATGTTACTTTTATTAAATCTCCTTCTTGTTTTAGTTCTTTCTTTTAATTTAGCCAGGGTCAAGAGGGGTGTGAGGCCACTGGAATTAAGTTGAATGTGAAGAATGATCGCTACTGGAATGATACATCCAGTATCTTGTCCTTTGCCAGAGAAATTGATACTTTCCAAAGACATGGGGAAGGGCAAAAAGCCATAAAATAATAATTTATTCCTGGTATTTCAAGTGTTTCAAGGCTTAAAGATTATGTTCAATATCACACATTTTCATGACAAAGTGATAATATAAAATTATTCATACATCTCCTTTATATTTGATTTCTTCTACAGCAAGGTGACTTACGTTGCACAGCCTTGTTTGCTACTTCCCTATTCCTCTCATACCACGAATCCTTTGTAAAAAGACTAAACACCATCCAGAAGCACCAGTGAGGTTGCCTTGTCCCAGCTGCTCTGGAGTTTGCTCCAAGATTTCAGCCTTGCAAGGCTGCCAACATCCACCCTTAATTTATTCCACCCTCTCTCTGGGGCAGGAAAAAACCCCCCTAAGGTTATTTATCATCAAAAAGAAGAAAACAGATTTTTGGCATTAGCACAGCCAATGGGACATCTAATACTCTCTGTTTCAAAATTTACTCTGAGTAGCTCTACAAGAAGCCCTCCTACAATCCCATGCATACCTTAACGCTTTTACAGATGTGCATTTCTTTGAGATTCCTAGTTTTTTGGTGGATTTTACCAACTTTTTTTTTTTTTTTTTTTTTTTTTTTTTTTTTTTTTTTTTTTTTTTTTTTAAGTCGTCCCCCTTTCTTGCAGTTTGTTTTATAGCTTACCAGGCAGTCCTAGATCTGATGCTTTCCTGCAGTCCAGCAAAGGGACTCTTGTATCCAGGAGAGCTGTGGAGTGAGTCTGACAGCACCGGGTTATTTTTTATCAGTATGCTTTATTTTGTCCTAGTTTTCATTCACATCTGTATTCACCTCCATCATAGGAAAAGCTTATTTGCAGTCCTGCATATTTCAGTGTTTGAAATAACTATAAATGCCTGCTGGGCTCACCATTTCCCCCACACATTTGCTCTTAAGTCAGACCTTACTAACAGGCTCTCAAGCGACTGACTACAACCCCTGGCTGCTGGAGATGCCCCCGGTTTTGGCAGTCGCAGTTAGGTGTGCCCACCTTGCTTCAGCCCCACTAGCTGGCACTTGCCATGAGAGCTGTCCCTGGCAACGCAGGGACCTGCCCCAGCCCCTGGAGTCGTTGTGCGCCTACCCAGGGATCAGTGCATTCCTGACTTCCTAGGGAATCACTGGGCAGGTCAGACAGAGCACTACACAGATGAACGGCCCAAATCCTTGCAGAAAGATGAGTGAAAGAGGGTGGAGGAAATTATGCAGAACTTCGGCTAGACAGACCCAAAAAAAAGAAAAAAAAAAAAAAAACCATAAACCCACGCCCTCTGTCTGGTGATCTTGATGACTGAGCAACAGTGGAAACGCTTTTATTTGCCAAAAGGAGCTTCCCTACTCCTTAAAAGGAGCTGCGCTCACTCATCCCTGTCTTTGTGGTCCTCTTAAGTACTCGCATCTCCAGTGCAAGGAATGAAAAGCTGGTCAAAATTCGTCACTGGAATGAAATGTGAGTTTCCTGCCGTCACTCATCCTTTCCCTCTTCCTTTCTATGCGAACAGATAAGGAGGTGGTTCTCTCCAGAAGGCTTTGTTTGCTCTGCGAGGCATTTCAAGCCGAGTGCCCGAGGCTGTAAGGTTAATGCTGAAGGACAGGGTGTATTGTTTCTCGAGTCAAGTTCTGATTTGCGCAAGAAGGGAAAAAGTAATTTCTCATGCTGTTTTCTTCTCTTGTAAGCAGAGATGGTTAGAAGCAATTTTTTGCAAAGGTTTTGGTGGGACATGGAAAATGTGCTCTGTTCTCTCTGTTTGCAATCAGCCCTTCTCGTATTTTTTCCCTTCTAACCAGCTATTTTGAAATAAGTCTGATTAGCATACTCCTAGCACATATTTTGGATTATGGCACTGTAAAATGTTTTATGGTGTGCATGTACTGCATACACGATGTATTATTTTTTTAAATCTATCATCAATTATTTTTTTCCTTTGGCACTTCCTGTCAGATAAACAGAGATAAGTGAATTTGGATATGAATTTTATGGGTGGAGAGGGAAGGAAAAGAGGAGGTGGAGGGGGAAGGAGCAAAGAGTCTCTGGGCTGCAGCCATGCTTTTGTTTGAAAACACAGATAATATGCCCAGTGACTGCTAATGTTAAAAATAGCATAATGGCAATAATCTATGAGGAGCCCTAAGTTATAGGTCGTGTAGCTATTAATGAAAAGCACCTATGGCTCCCGAGTGTCACTTGCCACATGATGGATTCATGTCTCAGTCCCAAAGGTTTGTGGGATGAGGGAAACCAGCCCACAGAGGCTAATCTGCTAATTTTATGTGTCTCTGTCTCCACAGAAAATTGTTATAATCCCCTGACTAGTCCAGTGAGAAACAAACTCAGGTTAGGTGAGCATTGCCGCCCTGTTAGCAGAGGCCTGGGAGCAGTCTGGGGTCGGGGTGAGAACAGGGTCCGTGCTTAGGATGTGGTTGTGCCCCATGGAGGGAGCTTTTCGAGATTTTTCCCCTGCTGGGCTAGGAGTGGTGGAAACCCTGCCCACAAAAGAGGTGGAAATAATTTTATAGCTGCTTGTACTTTCATTTCCCTGGATTATTCAGATACTGCAAGGATGAATGCAGTAACTCTTGCAAGTTACTCAGCTACTACGGTGTTGCAAGCTATATGAGGTAATAGAGAGATATTTCATTCATTTCCAGGGACCAGCTCACTGGCCTTTTTCCAGCAGCACTGTAAACTTGTAAAACTGATGGATCAGTTTCCCAAGGGTCTTTATTACCAAGACTTCTGACTTCTCAGCAACTGGAACAGCCTCGTAAACTATTCAGAACACGCAAGATGCTTAAAATAAGCTTGGAATTAGTGTTCCCCAGGGTTTTGTGCTGAACTTCTTTTCCCAAAGACTCTTTTCTGTCATATTTAGCACAGGAGAATTGGATGAGGCTCTCCTGGGGCTTATCTCTGTCAACAGGAAAAGGGCACTTCTAAATGAAGTTAATAGCTACTGCTCCCTTCCTCAGAGGCAAAATCCACTGCAATGACTAAGTTATGTCTCCAACCAGTTAAAATAAAATTTCAAACATTGGGATTACTTGAATTTGCTTCCAAAGGGGCTTAGCACAAGTATGTGTATAACTGAATTTCAAACATAGTTCTGCATGTGAATTAAACTCCACAAAGCTTTGACTTTTGCCATATAAAATATGAACGGGTGCGTGCCTCATGTTTCTCTCAACTGTCCTACTTTGATGTCCCTGTCCCCCTGTCATTAAGGCAATCAATTCCTGAGTGAAGCCATCTTCTGTTTGCCGACATCTGGAGCACAGACCAGGTACCTCATTATTACATAGGGGATACTGGATTCATTTTTTGTTTTCTTAAAGGTTGTCTTTAGAGAGAATCTGGTTTTGAAAGTTTAAACAATACTTAGACATCTAATGATAATATATATAGTGTATATATATATAATGTAGAACATGAAAATACATATTGAAGATATATGACAAAAGGCTGTATGGGTAACTTTTTTTTTTTCTTTTTCTTTTTTCCCCCCTACTATAAAGGGAAAAAAAATAAATTAAATTGCCCATGCATACTTCTGGATGATAAAAGCTGTGAGCTGTGCCCTTCCCCTTCAGTTTCAGGAAAATAAAAATAAAACAGGAGCAGAAGAACCACTTTGTTCCCCAGCCCTGCCCCCGGGTGTATAAATAGCAGGCCAGGCATCCCTGCTCCCAAGTGGCTGCTGGAGTTCCGCTCATTCCAGGCATCTTTGGACACCCTCTTATCAAAACAGAAAGGCTGACTTCACTCCTGCTCTCCCCTGATTGATTTCATGTTGGAAACAGGTAACACGACAGCTTCCATTGTCCTTGAATTAGCCACCTACTTCCAGAGGTCAAACAAACAGGCTGAAGGTCCCGAAACTCTACTTCAGCTAATTGCTGCCAAAATTCCTTCTCGGCAAAATAAGCAGGGGCTGGAGGAGTCCCGGGTGACAAATGTTCTCCAGAGAGACGGACAGAAACCATCCTGAGCAGGCTAACGAGGGGTATCGAGCTACAGGGCTGGGGAAGAGGCGAAATGCGAGACAAAGTCCAGTGCCAATTTTAAACCTAGGAGCCAGAGCCACAGAAAGTTTCTACTTGATTTTAATAGGCTTTGAAGTTTTGGTCAGGCTGAGGTGGAGCTGAGCAGTGGCATTAGGACGTGGCTGTCAGATTCAATCCTGGAGGCTCAGCTTTACACTGGGCACCAGCACTGCCCTTTACTTGCTGAAAGCTTTCTGGCATCAACGTTTCCTACCAGCTTTCTGCTTTTGTATTTTTAGAAACAATATGAGTTTAGACACAATAGGTGGTGGCTAGAACTTTTCACTCTTTTCCCTCTCGTTTTCACTGTTTTCTCCTTCAAGCTGTTTTCAAGCTGTTTCTTTGACTAGTCTCCAATATATTTTTCTGTCACTGAGCACAGACACTGCAGGTACTGCTGTGCAACCTGTGTCATGCATTTCTACATGCACACCGTGCCTAAAATGATTGATGTCACTGCTCTGCCACTCTCATGTATCCTTTCGAATGGAAGCTTTGAGAGTGAGAGGATTGTATCACTGTGGTTCTCGTGCAAAGAGAGGGAAAGTGCAGGCCTGTACCCAGCTAATAGGTTGCAGGCACTTCGTGTTCCTCCAAAGTACTGTCAGCTCCTGTTTAACTCTAGATTGATTGATGCGACTCCATGTCCCACCTGCAGCTGCACAGATGCTGTGGACAGGCAGCTCGTAGAGCCAATTGCATCAGGTCCCGCTTCCCTCGCAGCTGTTTATATATAGCCTGACCTCTACAGGAAGCGGCTGATACGTTTTTCCATACGTGGGTATCGTAAATAAGCTCAGAGACCAACAGAGATACCCACAGTTTTGATTTATCCATGTTAGGTGACCACCTTGCTCATAGGAAGCATGGATGAGAAACACTTCAACAGCAGCTTTTTCTTTCTTTTCCTCTTTCCTTAAGTTGTCTAAGAGAGTATTTCACTCTTGCTTTAACAGTCTTAAACACTAAAATACAGTTTTCTCCAACTTTCTCCTATCCTGTTTTGAAACAAACAGGGTTCTGACCAACCTGATTTAGTTGAAGATGTCCCTGTTCATTGCAGGGGGGTTGCACTAGATGACCTTTTAAGAGCTCTTCCCACCAAAACTAGTCTATGACTCTATGACACTAAGCGCTCAGCTTCTGCTGCCTTGCAAACACTGGCACAATAATGCTTTGCATTTAAGACATGGTGAAATATAATTAATTTAATAGTGGCTCTCTCTGTTTCCATCTCCACTCAGACCTCTTAGTAGCCTTTGACTCCTGTGGCTCTGGTCTGAACATCTCTCCAGCCAGAGCTTGCAGCACTCCTGTGCTTTCCTCCCAGCACGGCTTCTTGCTCTTGCCAAGGGCAGCCTGTGTCAGACTAACCTCACAGCTGTCCTGTCACCGAGGTTATAAACAAAGGCAGTGTGTCAGATTTCATTCATCTGGGCTTCAGGACAGCATCTGATGTCCTGCTTCAATCCTTACACGGCCAAAGCCATCATTTTTATGCCAGGTGAGCAAGGAATACTGCAGCAGGGAAGACTGCATCAAGAAGTATGAGGCAGAAAGGTAGTTAATAGAGTTTGTTTACATATTTGTATATAATTATATAAATATATGGTTGAAAGCTTTCCTGCTTAACGTTTTCACAGTAGACTAGGCACAAAGAGTACAAGTTTGCTAATGACGGTTGTGGGGGACAAAAGTTGGGAGGCCCTATCAGGAGGGAGGAAGATCTGAAAAATGTTATGGGAAGAACAACAATGTAATGGGGCTGAATTCAGAAGCATAGATAACAAAAGCACACATGTGGATATAATTTGTCAGTAAACTGAAAATGGAAGAGAAATAGGAAAAAAATTAATCAGCTGGGCAATTCTCCAGTACCTTTGGAGCACCGTCACAATTTTCTTTGGAGAGGGAAGTGTCATTCTGGGACATGTCAATCAAGATGATTCCAGTGGAAACACTAAATCCATGGCAGAAGATGACATCAGCAAGGTGTCCTTAGGACACTACATATGATTTTGATGTCTCATGCCCATGGAAAATACAAATCTGAACAGGTGTAAGGAAAGGCAACTGAGATCACCAGGAATGCCAGGATCTTTCCTTACAAATGGAGGCCAAGGCAACCTCGGCTTGTTCAGCCCAGGAAAACGAAGGTTGACAGGGGATATGGTTTCCCTCTAAAAATACCTAGGACTCAAACAGCAGTGAGGGAGAACTATTTAAACCCATATGTGACTAAACTTAGTCTGGAAACAAGATGCAGGTTGCTGGCCGTTAAAACAAACAGGGGCAAGAACAGTTTTCCGATGGGAACAGCTGGGACCAAAAAAGCACAAGCACTTCTAAGATGTAAATTCAGTTGGGAAGAAATGCTGTATCATTTCAAGAGGAAAAGGCTCAGGTTTGATGACTCCTGGATCCACCCAAAGAGGGCACAACTGTTTCTGACAGTGAGGGATGCTTCTGTGTACCTGCGGTCCCTTCTGTCCCTCTTGCTCATCTTGGTTTACGCACAGAATTTCGACCATAAAGATCAGCACAATGCAGGTTTCAGTCTTCTGGGTGTGACACCCAGATCTACGTGGCAGCCAACCTTGCAAAGTCAACAAGGAACTGGTGTTTTTGCAAACAAATCCTCGCAAAACAATTCGCACATAAATATGACGCTGTTGTGTACAAGTTCGGTTTAAATTCTTAAAATGCGTAAATACAAGCTTCTCTCATAGCTGTTCCTTTTTTTTATCCCCCACTGTTCTCCTCTGTCAGTAAAGTTTACCTGTATTTTATTTACTGTGGGAATAGCTATTAGTTGATATGATATTTTATGTGGGCAGCAATTAGAATAAGATCTCCTGGACATGTTCTCTGATCTTACTGCTCTCATACTGTTACGTACTCACATAGCCATACTGCTTTGTATTTCTCTGGGGAAAAAAATCCCCAAACAACTCTAGAGGTGGTCACAAAGGCCTAGAGAGGTTTCTCTGTATGCTCAGTTTTTTGTATGGCTTTACCTAAGCAGTTCTAAAATTTAGGGCAGCTAAGTCAACGCAGTAGGAAAGAGAAGTTCTTTTTTTTCCCTCAGTTTATTTTGAAACACTTGTAAACGTATTGTTAGAGCCGTTGATACAGTGGGGTGTCACTAGTTGGACTATGTTCATTTTTGTACTGGTTCAGTTGTGTGAATTGGCTGAAGGGCTTTGACTTGAGGATGATGTGGGGTTGTGGTGGTGGAGCCCCAAACGTCATCTGCTGAGTGCCCAGGCTGAAGAGCAGAACAGACCCTATAAAAAGCCTGTGCTTTTGTGAGTGAGTGGTGCTGGTGGGAATAAAGCTGTGCCCTCTGTCCAAAGCCCTGTGCCGGGCTGCTCCTGACCTGCCAGGCTCTTCGTGCTGCAGCTTGCACCCGCTCCCTCCCTGGCCAAGGAGATCTGACACACACAAGTCTACAGGCAAAGCTGCACCTCCTCCCATGGCATTAATTAATATAAATAACTGCAAGGACTCTGAAAGTTTGGCTGTTTACCTGCCAAACCCTACTTAATTGGTTCTCATGGTGGATCTCAAACAGAGCTCATCAAACAAAGACATCACTCAGCAAGCCCTTCCTGCACAGCTGGTGGACTGTAATTAAACCACACCAAGCCACAGGTTTCTGCATTAACATTCGCAAGGAATGGAATTAAGGAAAAGGAAATTAAGGCAGGCAGCTTGCTTCAAGAGATAAGAATAGAGATATCTGAGGGCATTACTCCCATAATTTGCTTGACTCTGTCAATAATGGTAAATATGAAGTATGATTTTTTTTTTCCCTCCCCTTTTTTTTTTTTCCCCATGTATTGCTCCATTTGAAGAGGCAGAAAGGGCTATGTCAGCCTGGGGTAGGGTAATCCAGTAGTTAGTTGTTAGTAGCTGTGAAGGAATTTGGAAGAACTGGTTTCAATTCTTTGACAGTTGATTTCTTGCATGTATAAATGTTTATTGCCTCTGGTCACCATCTGTAAAACGAGGCTAATGCCTCACAGCAGGGCTAAGGATGAAGCAGTTCAGGCTGTGACATTCTGCGAAGCTTCAGATTGATTTCAGTCCCTAAAATGGGCCACGTTTAATGTGATAAGAAGATAACCTTAAGCTTCTGAAAAGGTTAATTGTGTTTCCTGGCATGAAAAGGTTTAGTTGCAGTTTCATTGGTTCGGACTCACAAGGTAGAAATATTTAACCTGTGGCATGGGCTGTGGCATCCACAGAGGCGGTTCTTCTCTTACCTGAGGAGGAGGGAGCAAAACAGATATTCCTAGATTAGAACTAGGAATGACCAGGCTCCAACGTGCCTGCTCAGTCACTACAAAGGAGTCCAGTAATAACATATGTTTCCTTTGTTTACACGATTTACCAAGAGTCTAGATACACTGTAAATAAAGGAGTATTTTATTAGTAAATATTACTTTCTCTTTACAAAGAAAAGCATCAATAAAGGAAAACTAAAGAAGCCTTGATTAGCTAAAATAAAAAAAGAAATCAGGGTATCAAAAAGACTAATAAATCCATTTATAACATTAAGAGCTTCAAGGGCTAGAGTGGGAACACGAGCGCTGTTAACTTTTCAATCTGATGAAAACCGTGCACTTAAAAGCTGTCTTGATCACCGAGATGGGGAGCAAACTGCTGTCAGAGAGGACACAGCTACAGAAGAAGTAACAGAAGAAAACATGCTCAGTGAGAAAATGGGCTGATGACAAGTGTGAAGATGGTCAGCACAGCTGGGGGGAGAACAGGGCTCTAAGAGGAGAGGAAAAAGAAAGTGACAAGTAACAGAAAACTTGACCGTGAGGGGTATTTTTGGCTGACAAAGCTGTTCCAAAGTGAATTGGGTGGGTACAGCTGCCCAGCTGGCTGGATCCTGAACCTCCTGCCAGCCACTCTGCCCAACCGCATGGCTCCTCCCAGGCGAAGAATTCTCTGGGCTAACTGGACTTATTGTGGAGGACAGGATGTATGAGAGAGGATGCAATTCAGCACTGGGTATCTTTCCAAAACAGGGACAGGAAAAAGAAAAACAGAAGAAAAAAACCAAACCAAAACAAAAAAGCCCCACAAAATACCAAACAAAGAGAAAAATAAAACTTCTTCTGTGATACCACTTCTAGGTGGTTTGGGCTTCACTGTGACCAAAGTGTAACAGCCCTCCCTGTCAAAAGCTGACTGCAGCCCCTGCTTCTCAGAAACACATAGAAATTATCTAATTACTTGTATTCTTTAGCCACAGAGTCATCTGTGGAACTGGAAATAAGCTGTTATGCTCTAGATGATATTCACCTTAACTGTTTTAGAGAGAGGGTTACTTTGTGCTGAACACCAGTTATGCGCTGAGTGTAAATATTTACACTAGCTTTACCTTTGGAAGAAAAGCAAAAGTGAAAGTAGCAGGGCAGTAAAAAGTACAGCTTGTAGTTCAATGCCTTAGCACACAGAAAGGTAATGTTACATTAAGTGCTACTTAATTAAGAATAATTCAGCTGTGCATTGTTAATCTGTTCATAATTTATGGGCTGCTTTTTCAATTTACAAATACCTTTTTGTGCTTCACCACCACCGCAGGTGATATTCCCTGTCAGTTCTGCAGCGCCCATTACCTGGCACCTAAGGCATTTCATTAGCATTTAAACGAGACTTAAATGCCTGAGTAATTCTGAGATAGGCTGTATCTGCCTGGCTAGCTGACTACTGCTTTTAATTAATTTCCAGACTCCTTCCTTCCTTCCTTGTTCAGAGGGAAAAAATGCAAGCTCTGTCTAAAATCCGGTAGTGGTAGGAAGAACAGGCAGGCCACAGTTCTAGCTGCTGCCGAGGTTTCTTTCTCAACTTACTATCTCTAATTTTGCTATTCATCTTTAATGAAAAGCTTTTTCACAAAGAGGAGAATATTTGAAAAGTGACCAAGAATGGAGCGATCTCGAGCTAATGAGTTGCCTCTATTTCTATGCCCTGTCTCTGGAGGCAAAGGAAAACATTCATTTGTTACAAACTGATCACGCCACAGCGAAGTGATGACGGACTTAAAGACGAGACTGCCAGCTTTGAGCTGGGAGTGGCACCGGCCTCGCTGCAGTGGGTGGGTATGGTGCAGATTGCATGCAGGCTTGCCGGGGCTGAAACCTGCTGCAAACATTAAGCAGCAAAAGTCTCTCTGCACATTCTTCTTCAGTCACGATGAATTAATGTAATACTGTCCTGAGATGCTGCATGTGCAACAGGAAAAGCCGAAGGATTTGGGAGAACTGAAGTGGAAAAGGATGTTTTTCAGTAACGTGGCAATGTGCAAAATCAAGCAGGACCATAGGCTGTGTGCTCTGGTGAGCTGAGAGCAGATTGCTACCCAAGCAGTCAGCACAGGGACATGCTGACACTGGAGGTATCACGTGAGTCACACCAGGGAGTGGGGTCCTGGAGCTTTTCCTACTCTAATAAATAAAACAGCTTGAGAGTGACCTACAGCCCTTGTGACACAATGAAAAATCCCTGTGTTGGGTAATTTTTACCTCCGTGAATTAAACTCATGTGAAGTCTGTTTGCGTAACAGGGATTTTTTTGCCTGATTGGAGAGACTCAATAGGAAAAGAGCAGACTAAGGAAGGAAGATTTCTGAAACGGTGGTTTGGCTACGGTAGTAGGGGGTTTAGATGCTTTTCTTTTTGAGATGCTGTTCGAGGTGCATTTGTCCTATTTATGGCAAGTGAGAAGACACACAGCTCAGTGGGCCACTGTTAAAATACCCTTGTTAAGGTTCACTGAGCCAGGGCTCAGAGGATTGGACAGGCCCTGGTTTCATGCACACCCAGGCACCAAGGACACAGGTCTTCTAACCCAGCATCAGCTCCAACCCGAGGGCTCCAGTTTGGGCTAGCATGTCAGAGCAATGGGCACAGCAAGGCCAAAATCAGGCTCAAGGCTGTGCAGGTGACAGTGAAAGCAAGGGACAGTGCTCTGGGGCCAGAGGGGTGAGGCAGGGCTGTCCATTATGAGGACTGTGTGTTGTGCTGGATGGTGATAAAGAGGAATTTAAGGCTTTCTTCTGCACTCTTTCTCCACAGCAAATCCATGCTTTTGAGGGGCGTAGTGAAATCCTTTGAATCATACGGAAAATGGTACTGTTAACAAGATGCACATTTCCTTCACAGCCATTTCTACTTGTAATGACTTCTTGCTGCATGTGAAGCCTGGCAGGAACCACAAGCCTCACCAAACTGTGAGGTGCAGCTGAATGTGACTCCAAAGCGCTGATGTTTCATCTTTGCCCTGTTCCTGCCTCTCTCCAGGCAGCGACTGGTGCTGGCAGGCCCAGCAGCGCTCTCCGAGCCAGCCTGCCCCACTCCACAGATCCAGCTGCGTTCCCAGCTGGACAGTCTCTGTGTTAAAGAATTAGTCCTGGAACAATCTGATCAAGCATCACCTTAGAACCTGGTTCGTTTCATGCACCCAGTCCTACAGAGAGGCTGTGCCAGAGACCTTAATTTCTGGCGGATCCCTTCCAGTTTCGGAGTTGAACTTATGCATGGCTACTCTATACCCGTTTGTTCTTGCGCCAGCCTTCTCTGTTAGCTCCGACAGCTCTTCTGCCTCGCCGCCGTTCCCCCACTTTGATGTCCTCGGGGGGCAAGTACATCCATCCCTGCCATTCCTCACGCTACTCCACATCAAATCAACCAAACTCCCTCTTTCCGTAGGGTCTCCCGCTGCGCCTCAGGCTGCTCCCGCAGCTTTCCCTCATCCCTGCCCGGCACCGCAGCCCCTTCCCTCAGGCGGGCACACGGGGAGCGGCCCCTTCCCGCTCGCCCTTGCGCCTCGCAGGTGCGCCCGCAGCTGCGGGTGAGTAAATCAAAGCGGGGCGAAAGCGAGCTTTCAAAACAAAACGAACAACACAGCAAACCTGGGCACGGCGCGGGCTTTCCGGCCCCTGCCCCGCTCCCCGCTCCCCGCGGCGGCCGGGCAGGGCTGGGCCGGGCCGGGCCGGGCCAGGGGAGGAGCGGCGGGAGACGGAAGTGAAAACAAGAGCGGGGGGCCGGAGCTGCCGCCTCGCAGACGCGCCGCGGTGTCCTCGCCTCTCCGCGCTGTGCCGCACCGCGCCACGCCGCCGGGTGAGTGTGGGGGCGGCAGAAGGCGAACTGAAAAAAAAACAACCCACCCCAAACTGGGGGAATTAGGCAAAAAGTCAGTAGGTTGGGCGCGGTTTGTACAGCTCCTCGGTGCTTGTTTTCTTTTCGTTTAACTTGTGTAAGCGGGGCGCGCAGCTTGTCGTGGTGGCGGGGCGCCCGGCCGGGGTGCCGGGGTGCGGCGGGGGCGCGGCCCGGCCCGGCGCCGGGGCAGCGCCTCGGGGAGCCCGGGCTGCGGGACACCTGCGGGGCTCCTCGTCCTCAGCCCAGCGCTGCCGTGCGCCTAGGGCTGCTCGGGCGCGGGGCTCCGGTGCGCCCCGCTCCCCGGGCTTTGTGGCACCGAAGCACGGCGGGGCTGCACGCCCGGTGGCCCTGGAGCAGCTGGGGCTGTGGGAGCGCCTGGAGCCGAGACCGAGCGCTGCGGCGGGTTTGGGGGGGGGTTCTTGTCCCCAGCCTGCGGTGCCCGTGGGGCTCCTCGTCCCGGGGAGCGGGGCAAAGGGGAGTGCTGGCGCTGCCCGCACCGCTTCCTCCCGCACGGCCGCCCCGGGGCAGGAAGGTCCTGGAATCATTTATATACAAATTGATATACGAGTTCCTGGGTGCTGCGGGGCCGGCGGCTCTGTGTCGCCGGGGATTTGAAATTTCCCCTACCAGACGCAGGTCCGCCGAGCGTTTGATCGTCTGAAGGAAAGTTGCACAATTTCACCCTTAGCTGGTTGGTTTGCACAATGCTCCCCACGTGAAGCGAGATTGGTGATTTGCCGTGTTTTCTTTTAGCTGTTGCCCTGGCACATTTTAAGAAATTCGTTAAATGAAACTTGGAATGGGTCTTCTTTGGTTGCCGTTCCTTCCTGCGTATTTGTCAGGCTAGAGATGCAAGATATCCAGAACTAAAGGGGTGAGAAAGGAAAGATGGGTGATGCTGAGTGGGATGCATGGTATTTCAGCGTGCACTTTTTACCCTCATATTTCTAGTTGCTACAAACGAAAAAGAATGGTACCTTTTCTTGGGTCTGTAATTGTAACTAGCTGATGTTCAGTTAAAAAAAGAAAGAAAAAAAAATCTGCACAAGTACTTTCAGTTTCAATTGTCAGGTAAAGCCTTCTCACCTGTGTGAAACAACTTCACTGTGTGCTGGTCACTAGACCAGACTGGTTGCTTTTCTGCAGTCTCATAACTTACAGTGACCTGTCACTGCAGCGGATTTCATTTAGCGGGAGTTAAAAGAATATGTATTTTTATGCAGAAAGAAATCTGCGGCTACTTCAGATCCTCTTTTTAAAAGATTTCTGTGCACAGGGCAATTAAACAGCTTGGTTCTCGTTTTAGTGGTGAGCAAGCCTCCTAAGAATCCCAGCTCAAACTTGGCGGGGACTTTTCTTCCTCCTTAGCCACGGGGAGAGCTCTATCTTGTGTGTTTCCCCTTCTGTACATCGGTGCTTGTCGAGGTTTTTAAGGGTGGGTTGAGTCAGCGCCTGAGGTCAGAGCTGTCCCTTTGCTGGATGCCAGCAGGCAGTGGTGGGTTGGGAATGGCCCGGTTACCAAGGCACCTCTGGTACAAGCTCCAAATTCTGCTTCCTGATATATATATATATAATCTTGTACTGCCTAATGCCAGTAGCCCTGCTCTGGTTACCTGAGTGGCCGTCGGTGTGAAGAAAGTTCACTATTTGATTTAGAAGTAAGTCTGAGCAGTGGATCACCGCTGCTTTGGGAGGTGAACCCAAAAACGTGCGTTGTGGATGGCTCTCTTGGGGAGCGACATCCTTGCACCGGTGGGGGCTGTGCGACAGCTCTGCTCTCATGCTCCTTGTGGGTGGGCTGCACTTGGAAAAATCCACCGCCTCTGGGAAACTAACGCGGCCCCCCTGCAGTGTACGGGCAGCTAAAACCGGGCTTTGCAGAGTTCGGTGGGGTTTGCAGCCGCCGCCTGCTGCTCGGCTGAAGGTCCACCTTAAATGTCCCGATTTGAGTATGGAATCTGGCTGTGCCCCGGTGTAGTCTTACACCAGCCCGGCCTGGTGTGCTCCTGCCGGGCTTCAACTCTACAAAAATAGACGGCATCCACTACCTAAGATGTCATTGTAACATTACTTATCTGAGGTGGAATTGAAGCCCTTATCTTTGACGCTGAGGAGCACTTAAATATCTCAGTTGCCTTTTAAAGGTAATTTGTTGGCCACATTTGTGGAGAGGGGGACGCTTGGGTTTTGCTTCCTCAGCATTGAATTGTGACTGTGGATGTTTTGCTTTAGTTCACAGATTTCATTTTGAGGGTTGGTTTTAATACCTGTCTTGTTTGTGACGTTGTTCTGACGCTGTGAAACTATGCTATAAAAATAAAAAAAAGTCACAGGGATTTTATTTTCTTCTGATTAACTGCAAAGTTGTGATGCTTTGACATTGCTGTATTTAGAAATAAGCTTTGAGCTGATGACATGGCAGCATATGATATTAATTTTGCTAGAAATGAATGTGCCAGTAGTGCTAATGTCTTCCATACTTCGGTTTAAGGGATGCTATCAATTCATGCTTGTCTCAATATTGACTTTTTTTAAGCTGAGCTTTAATGTTGGATGGTTTAGCCCCCCCCCTGCCCCACACAGTGTTTTGTTAGTAAAAAGTAGTTGTCAAACATTTTGGCAGCAGCAGCAGTTCTCCAAGTTCTGTTTCTTCCTAAACTGTGGAGGGAAACAACATATAAGGAATAAAAGCACAAGTCACGACAGACCTGATGTGGGATTTTTGGCTCTTTTGGGGGCAGGGGAATACAGCCAAAGAAAGAAGACTTTCAAAATTGCAGACAGTGCCTTTTGTTTTTATCACCTTTAAATTAACTCTAATCCTCTTCTGCAGGCATCAGTTCTTTGGATTTGGTCCTTGAATACTAAACATCATGAGCAACTACAGCGTGTCTTTGGTCGGGCCGGCTCCCTGGGGTTTCAGGCTTCAAGGGGGCAAGGATTTCAATGTGCCTCTGTCTATCTCCCGAGTAAGTGCATTTGCTTCTTTTCCTGCATGTGTGTATGTGTTATGCTGTGGCCAACCCACAACCTTCAGACAAAGCCATTAATTACAGACCCTGGGGCTCAACTTGCCCTGTGGCATGGAGGACTGTTGGGGGTCAGGGGGGGAGGCATAGAGAGGGGAAAATAAATCTTTATTGTATGAAGGCTCTAAGAAAATTAGCTTAGGAAGGACTTGTTCATTTGAAATGGTTGTTTTATCAGCATTTGTTTATTCAAATAACAAAATAAATTACCCTCGAATTCCCTTCCCTGCTCCCATCCAGAAAACAGAGATGCAGAGGTTGTAGGCTGACAGGAAACAAGCAATTTACTTTGCTGGGCTGAGCCTGTGCCTTTCAAAAGGGAGGCAGTGGGGAAAAATCACTCTGTTACTCTTGTTTATTCAGCAGCTCTTAGCTGCTTGAGGATCTTGTGGTGTCTGCTATTACAAATCCTACCATTTGTAATAAAAAGGTACTTAAAAGACAGTAGTTGTAAATAGCATTTCTTCGATATGTGCCTGAATGAACATGCCAGTTTCTCATGAGTGTTTTATAGAGTATGTGCTCTGAACTGGTATTCAAAGGATTTGAGGAACTAAGTCAAAACAAATATGATCTTTGTACCCAGCACTGTCTAACTAGTTTCCTACTTTAAAACTGTGTTTTCAGGGAAGGCTTGTCTTTCAGTGTGGGCTGAGTTTCAAAGCCTTTTTTGGATGGCTGAAGCACTTTGCACATAAAATACAGGGATAAACTTTGCAGTATTAAATTTCTAGGATCACTGGAAATCTCTGGGTGAAGGGACTGGCTTTTGATGGCTCTCTACCCTGACACATTTAAATCTGATTAGCCATGTGGAATCGTTTATATACAAAGGGCCCCTCCTCTGTCAACAGCTCTCCTCTCCCTCCTCCTGCATTTTTGTGGAGTTTAGTGACAAAGATGAATTATTTTTTACACCTGTTGGGATGGCAGAATTGATACTGCCCTGGGAGATGGAGCAGGTTTCTATTTGGGTTTATGCATCATGGTGATATTTTTAGCTAATCTTAACTAGGGTTTCAAACCCTTCCAGTTCATTTAGTCTTGGCTTATCTTATCCATTGGTGGATTATGCTGGTGAAATTAAAGTATAGTTTGGCTCTGAAAAATTCTTTTTATATGGCTAAAATAGACTAGAGAGCTGTAGAAATGCCTGTGTACTGATTAGGACAGTTAATACTTGAGACAAGAAAGGGTTGAAGGGCAGTTTATTCCTGGATTTCAGGGACTTTAAAGCTGAACTGTAATTCAATTTCTTGTTCAGTAGCTGGTTACTTGTACACTAATGAGAAATTTGAACTGGGGATGTGGATGGCACTCTACAGATTTGATGGTACAAGGGCTTTCACGACAGGGATTTACAAAGGCACAGGATCGTTGTGCCTGATACTGACGAGGAGTTAGGCACCATAGGCAGTAAGTCATGCGAAACAACCAGCTTCAGGAAAGGGTAATACTTTTTTTGTAGAGGCCTCTGTTATCCTGGAGATCTAGAGGGCAGTCCTGCTGTAAGCAGGCTTCCCATCTAAAAGAGGAAACATATGTTGGAATTAGCCTAGACTACAGCTTTATTGCAGGAATCAAATGCGCTGTCGCACGGAGTAGCCTGGAGGAATTGGCCTGGAGAGCCACCTATAAAAGCCTCAGTTATGGGATTCCCTAATGACAAATGTCAGTGCCCACAGGAGCAGAACGTAATGAAAGACAGGGACTGGTGTGGTTTTGGAGCTTTAATTTGTGCATGGGTGGGGTAGCACAATCTCCGCTTCACCTCAGCACCGCTCCTCAGCTGCACCGTGTCTTCCTCCTTGCAGTTAAGAGTATGCAAGCATTTGAATGTGCGGTGCCTTTTTTTTTTTTTAATTCCCCTCCCCCACTTTGAATAATAATAATAAAAAAAATGCTTAGTTCTGGTATGCCAATCCAGCTTTGGCCCGATAGTTTTTACTGGAAGAATTCAACACCCGTGTTCCTGGTATGCTAGAACAGCGTGTACAGTTCACCCCCCAAGCCCTTCTTTTCCTGATGTAGCACAAATTCCTTCCTGTATCTGAAGGCTGCTAATTAAATTATTTTAGCAAAACAGTAATGAGACAGCATAATTATGTTCCTTGGCAAGGAGGAGTCTTTGGTTTTGTTTTTAATTTGTCCTCTAGATGGTGAAGATGAATGCTGGGCTGCTGAGGGCTAATTTCCTGCTTTAGTTTAAACTTCTTGAAATTAAGTTTAAGTAAAGTGTAGTTTATGAAACACAGAGAATACACTGGTTTCTTAAGCTGTTTATCTGAAAAGTTAATCTCTTCACTAAGGATTTGAACAAATTAAGATCTTACAGTTCCTTGAAGAAAGTTTTTAGTGAGTCACTTGAGTTTGTACAGGATGCGGTTTAAATGGGCATATTGCTTGTTGCCTCTGTAGGGTAAAATGAGCCTGGTTTGTGTCCTTCAGTTGAAATTCTTATGGTCAGCTAAGGTTAACATTTGTTCAGGAGTAGCATTTGATTTTTCCTAAATTAGTATATTGCAGACTAGTCAGAACTTCATAACCAACAGCAACAGTTATTGCAGGGTTATGTCAGTCACTTTATATAGCAGAGTGCTGTAAAGCTGCTGTGCTTAATTATACAGCTGTACACATTTTATGGGAAGTAATAAACGTGATGTTGGGGTTGCCATGATGTGTGTATACATACATGACATAGCACACATGTCTGTCCCACACAAACGCACGTGGAACTTTTTACATGAATTTGTGTCTGGCTGGACTTGAACAGGGTGGCTTTTCCCAGTCTTCCTCCCTGCCTGGTGAAGGCACTTGTCTGAGCCCTGCAGAGTGCCATTGCACGGGTCAGGAGTTTAACACCGGGAAGCTGATGTGGGGCGGGAGCGGCGGTGGGAGTGGGATGGGTGGTATGGTTCCCATGAAGCAAGGGCCCGTGGGAAGGAAGTTGCTCTGAAAGTAGTAAGGGATAAAGGGTGGGTTGAGGTTTAAGAGCCAAGTGCTAAAGTGGCTCAGGCTGCCACACGTAAGTGTACTAGAGGGCTTCCAGGTAGTTAATTCTGAGACGGTATTTGTGTAACAAGAGATTGCAAACGGTGAGCAGTTCACCTGCAGTGAAGAATACAGAAATTACTAGAGCCCAGGGGTGCAAATTTAGATTATTCTGAGTTGCTGTTCTTACTGTTTCCTCATGGTGGTTTACATTAATTAAAGAAGCAACTGTTGTGGTTATTCCTTCAAGACTTATACTAGGATGTAAAAATAAAATAAAAGGGAAGGCTGGCGGAGATGAGAAAAAGATTTGTTTGCGCAAGAGTTTATTCTCATTCAGTAGAAGAAATGCAGTTTTGGAAATAAAGTATTTCAGTATATTACTAGGTAGGATTTATGAAGTGGCTCTCGAGCGTGCTAAGTTCTATGTTAACAGAATTTGGGGTCGGTCATATCTGTAACATCATCTAAGTTATTTAGGTGCAACGCACTGGCTTTTAAAACTGCATACTTCTTTAGACTTTGAATTAACATTATATTTGCTTTACTTTTGGGGGAGTTGATTAGTTGTCCATGCTTCATTAACAAAACCAGAATAATCTCAGTAAGCATGACTAACGTTATAACTGTCAAAACTGCTGTGCTCTGCGGATTGAAATAAGTGATGTTTGGTATTGATGATGTATTCATTGTGCTGGGATGACCTGTGAGAGGCTTGGATACTTGTTCCAAATGTGTGCTTGACATGTTAGTAGCTTATTAAAATGTTTGTGATGTAGTCTCTAAAGGGTGCTTCTCTCTGTTTTATGGCAATATTTACTACTAGGAACAAGGAAATAATCAAGCGAAGCTATAGTTTGAAGGGTAATGTAGTCTGTAGGCAATATATAACCTCCTACCTAATGCAAATACATCAGATGTTTGCCTGTATTTAAAAGTTACTTTTGTGTTCAATCCTGGTGACAAGTTTGGCTATTGCCTTTCGGAAGATGTTTCGCTATTTGCTGTAGGAATTAAATGGAATACAGTCATGTTGAAATGCTTGAGCTGACTGACAGCTCTGTTTTTCTACTGCAGCTTCTTTCAGTGTGTTTCCCACACTGCCAGCTTCTTTCTGCTTCACTGATCAGTTTTCTTCCTCAAAATACCCGAAACAAACAAACACCACTCCTGCCTCAGAAATAACTGCTTGGTTTTGCAGTTTTTTCAGTTTTCATTATTTCAGCTGTTTCAAGGATGTTTTTCTGTGTTGAAGGTGCAAGGTTATAGTTGACAGAAGACTCATGATAATAAGTCTGTTGGCAAGAAGTACTGCACTCAAGGAGTAGCTGGCAGAGCAGCCCACCTGGGGATGAAGTGGGGAATACAAGTACAGCACATCAGCTGCTTGGTTTTTGTCTCACATGAGCATCCTAATTTTCTTGATGCTGGTGTTGGGAGGTCATTAATATGTGGGAAAACAGGGAGAAAACAATAAAGGAAAATGATGTTTTGAGTGGACCTGGAGCATGTCAACTTTGACTGGCTGGAGTCTGGCTGAGCCTCTTGCCCTTGCTTTTGTGTGAATTATTTTATTAAGCCGTATGTGTCATTTCCAGTAAAATCAAATTTTGCGTAAGTATGAAATAAGCTATTTTAATGGAGGGCTGGGGAAATTGTCTTTCAAGCAGGTATGTGAATAGGAGAGAAACATTAGAACCGCTGGTCGGGCCAGTGATAATTGTGTCAGTAACTTTATGCTTCATCCTGGAAGCTACTGAGAGCTCCTAAGTAAACCCCAGCTGTCAGCTGCTGGCATTGCTGTGCTGGGTTGGTTTGTTACGGAGTTGTGATGGTTTGCACAAAATGCAGCTGAAGATGCATTCCACTGCTGCGGCTGAGGTGGATTGGGAACTGGCCGAATGGCAGAGCTCAGGGCTGTGATCAATGGCACAGAGGCTAATTAGAGGCCTGCAGCCAGCTGTGTTCCCCAGGAGTCAGTCCTGGGTCCAGTCTCGTTAAACTTATTCATCAGTGAGCTGGATGAAGGGACAGTGTCCCCTAGCAAGTTTGCTGATGGAAGAAAACCGGGAAGAGTGGCTGACACACCAGCAGGCTGTGCTGCCGTTCAGCGAGGTCTGGTCAGGCTGGAACATCGGGCAGAGGGAGCATAATGAAGTTTGACAGAACACAAGTACAGGGTCCTGCACCAGGGGAAGAACAACCCTGTGCTTCAGCACAGGCTGAGGACTGATCTGCTGGAGAGCAGCTCTGCTGAGAAGGACCTGGAGGGCAACAAACTCCGTGAGCCAGCACAAGAAGACCTGCGGTAACCTGTGGTGCGTTAGGATGAGGAATGTGATTCTGCTCCTGTACTGAGACGTGGTGAGGCTGCATCTGGAGTGCTGTGTCCAGTTCTGGGCTCCTCACAGCCTCCTCGGGGTCCAACAAAGGGCTGTGAAGATGAACAGAGGACTTTTCTTGTTTGAGAAAAGTCCAAGAGAGTTGAACCTGGAGAAGATGTAGCCGTGCCCAGGACAAGGGACAAGAGACACAAACTGAAACACAGGAAGCTCCATCTGAATTTGAGGAAAAACTTCTTTATTTCAAGGGTGACAGAGTACTGGAACAGGCTGATGAGACAGGCTATGGAGTCTCCTTCTCTGGAAATACTCAAAACCCACCTGGACACAATCCTGTACTAGCTGTCATATGTTAGCCTGCTTTAGCAACAGGGTTGAACCAGACGCTCTCCAGACATCCCTACTAATCCCAACCTTTCTGTAATTCTGTAACTTCCTGGCACAGGTCAGAGGTGCTGTCAGACATCACAGCATCTACCTGCTGATGCTGCTCCTGGGGCAGCAAGTGCTGAATTTTACAGGAGCTATCGGTGGTTGTGAAATGAATGGGATTTGCCAAGATACCAAGCAAGAAGTGTTATTCTATTCTGTTTAATGTTGTTTGCAAGATGTGGTTTACTGAAAAATATACTGAGAATGACAAATGAGCTACTAGTGCCAAAGTCTACATCCTCTGTGCACCGAGTCCTGAAGGAGAAGAGGTTTTCCTTTGTATAATTACAAAGTTCCCAGCTGCACAAGTGGTTTAATATGAGCAAGTGTTCTGAAAGTCCTAAGAATTCTGGTTAGTGCTTCAGAGTTTGTGTGGTTGCAAGCAGCACTCTATAGAGAGCTCCTCAGTTTAACCTGAGGATGGAAAGAGATCTGTTGGTATGGCTGTAATTTCCTGGTTGCCTCCTTTCTCACTATGGTTTAACATCTTTGTGCTGAAAATTGGGAAAAGGGCTGTTTCCTCTGACCATTTGTTTTCCTTCCCTTGTCTATTCCGCTGTGCGGTTTAAAGAATGACAGACCAGCACTGGTGTGTGGGCTTGGGAAGAAGGGAGGGTGTGGGGGAGAAGAGGCATAAGGAAAGTGTCTGCATCTCGTTCTGTTTGTGACCTTATTAGTTAGACAGCCTCTTCAGACTGAGTAGGAAGCTAATTTTTTTAAAAAAACAGTTACTCTGCTGATGTCATTCCAGCAGAGGTGAAGCTGGCTGTACTGGGAGAAAAAGGAACCAAGGAGTTTGTAGCTGAAGGATGTCTCATGTGATGTGTGAGCACATTCCTTTTACTTTAAAAAATGCTGGTTCTTCTTTTTTCCATTATAAGTGACGGTTTAGTTACAGTATGAGGAATATAAGCTAAATACTTTGTGATGGAAAAACTAAAGTATTTCTTTGCAGTGTCTACTTCTCAAAGACATATGTAGTGGAAAAAATAAACTCTGATTAAATGTTCAGAGCAGATGCAAAATTGGCAGTCCTTCCAGAGGCCAAAAGACAGGAGCATTTATTGAATAGTAACTGCAAAATATTAGGCATGTTTTCTTTGCAAGTATCTTGCCCTGGAGGCCTGACAGCTTCTGTCGACTTCCCCACCATTTGGAGATGCTATTTTTAGTGTAACTGTTTTTCTCATTATTCATTGGCCGATGGCTATCAAAAGGCATTGTGAGAAGAGACATGGTGTTGAAAGGTTTGTTTGTTTGGTTTTGGTATGGAGCCAGGAGATAACATTGTTGGCTTTTCTTTTATTTACTTTTTTTTAAAAAAATTATTATTTGTTTTGACTTTTTAAGAATAGATTTCATATGTTAGCAATATTAAGGGAAAGTGTGAGAGAAAACTGTTTCTCATATGCCTAAGGCAGTGGAAATATGGGAAAGGTGATATTCTTCCTGCCAGTGGTCATAAAAAATGAAAATTGAGGCTGAGGTTAGTTTGAACAAATATGAGGAATAGAACCATTGAATCATTTAGGTTAGATAAGTCCTATAAGATTGTAGAGTCCAACCACTAACTCAGCACTGCCAAGTCCACCATTAAACCATGTCCTGAAGTGCCACATCTACGCATCTTTTAAATGTCTCCAGGGATGGTGACTCAACCACTTTCTTGGGAAGCCTGTTCCAGTGCTTAATAACCCCTTTGGTGAAGAATTTTCCTCATATCCGATGTAAACCTCCCTTGGCACAACTTGGGGCCATTTCCTCTTGTCCTGCTTGTTTGTTGGGGGAAGCTGACCCTCACCTTACTACAGCTTCCTTTCACAATAGCAGTAGAGAGCAATAAGGTCCCCCTGAGCTCCCTTTTCTCCAGGTTAAACACCCCCAGCTCCCCCTGCTGCTCCCCATGAGACTTGTGCTTCAGACCCTTCATCAGCTCTCTTGCCCTTTTCTGGACACTCTCCAGCACCTCAATGTCTTTCTTTTAATTAGGGGCCCAAAACAGAACACAGGATTCAAGGCGTGGCTGCACCAGTCATGGGTAGAGGGGTACTGTCCCTTCCCTGGTGGCCATGCTGTTTTTGACAGAAGCCAGGATGCCATTGGTCTTCTTGGCCACCTGGGCGCAGCTGGCTCATGTTCAGCACCCCCAGGTCCTTTTCCACTGGGCCATTTTCCAGCCACTCTGCCCCAAGCTTGTCGCACTTCCTGGAGTTGTCATCACCTGAGCGCAGGAACTTTTCCTTGTTGAACTTCATACAGTTGGCCTCAGCCCACTGTTCCATCGAGTTTGTTTGCTTCTACAGGTGGCTGTTACAAGGATAGAGACAAGAGGGATGGAGGCCACTGCTAAGGCCAGAGTTTGAATGACTCAAGTCTTCAGGGCAGTGACAGCACTGAAAATATGACAGAAGTACCTCTTCAGGTTCCCTTGCTATATTCCCAAGCTGAATTTGCAGAGAGTGGTATTATCTTTTCTTAGGAGAGTTGACATGTTTCTTAGGAGAGTTTCCCTCCCTCTTCCCATTTATTTGCTTCTTTCATTACTCATCTTACAGCACTGTCAGTTACTCGGGTGGTGTCCCCCATGCAGGAGCTTATCATCTTTTGTCACTTCAAAACACCAGTGCAGATTTGTGCAGCTTGGGCATGCTGTTCTAAGTAGAGAGGTAGTGTGGGACAAAATAGCATGCTGTAAGTTGATGATATCATGATACACACCCTTAAAGCAGATTGATAAGCGCTGCACCAAGAACTGTACTTTACACCAAAACTACTAAGTAACTAGCCACAGAGCACAGAGACTTGTAGACCAGAAAATTTCAAGTGGAATAGTCCATAGTATTTTACCACTATGGATTAGTATTACACAGGTTTTTTGATTTTTTTTTTTTTTTTTTCCCTCATTTTAAGTTACTCTTTTATTGGAAACTTCAACTTAAACAGTTAAGCTTAGTAGATGCAGGAGATAGCTGAAGGTATTTGAACGAATGAACTCTTGCAATTGCTGTCAGCTGTGCCTGTAGCAAAGCCCTAAAGTAAAATGTAATGCCTTGTGTGAAGTCCCATAGGCTAAAAAGTGGATCTTGCCAGGTCTCTAGTAGTCCTGTTGGAAAGGTCAAATGGTTTGCATGTTAACTGGATATGAAAGAAGTTTGACTTATCCTGGGCTATATTAAGGAATGATCTAACACAGTATCTAGTTTTTTCCCCGATAAGTAGTAGAACAATGTGAAGTACTTACCCTGGGAAGGCAACAGAAACTTTTATTTTGTGCTAATTATTTCATAGTTCTTTTGAAGACCTGACTAGTGATTTGGATGCTAAGCCTGGGTTAATGTAGAGTGCATGAATTTCAGGAGGGTAAGATTCCCTGTTTGTTTGTAATGGATTGTTTAGTTATTCCTGCACCCAAAATTTATTCAGGCTGTGGAGAAAATGATTGAAGTTTCTCTAAGTGTGATGCTATATTGGTAGCAATATTATTTGATATTTTTAAAAAGGAATTCTATAAAGCCAAGGCAAAATGCTGTTGTAAATACAAAAAAAAAAAAAAAAAAAAAAAAAAAAATCAGACATAAATAAAGGTGTAATTTTGTTATTAAAAAGATTATGTTACTTTGGTGCAAACCCTAGCTATAGAGCTATAGAACATTTTGTTTAGAACCCTTGGAAAAGAAAAGGAGCTTTGCTGTGCAAAAGCTCCCTCTGCCAAGCAGAGCAGCTCAATCTCAAAATTCAATGTGCATTATATATAACAAGCCAGGTGTAGTTTTGAGTCCAGTGTTTTCTACCTCTTCTCTTTGTGGTTCTAGCCTTCGCATTACATTGTGAAAGACACAGAGTGGCAGATTCATGGGCTTGTTTGTCTTCAATTTGCATGCATATCTGTGCAATACCTTCTGTGCTGTTCTAATTTTCTTTACCTAATGCCTTTAAAAGGAGGAACAAAATCAAAGAAAAGCAAACAAAAAAATTGGGGAGATTAACAAACCACAGAACTTGTAGAAGTAGGGTTGGGCTTGCTTTTATTAGACTGATAGGGAAGTTGAAGGCTTGTAAAGCTTTAAACGTCAAAGACATCTTGATAAAGTCATAAAATCACAGAATGGGTCAGGTTGGAAGGGATCACAGTGTGTCAGCTGGTCCGACCTCCCTGCTCGAGCAGGGTCATCCCAGAGCACATGGCAAAGGATTGTGTCCAGACAGCTCTCAAATATCTCCAGTGAGGGACACTCCACAGCCTCTCTGGACAGCCTGTTCCAGTGCTCCATCACCTGCACAGTAGAAAAGTCCTTCCTCACATTCCTGCTGACCTTCCTGTGCATCAGTTTCTGACATTGGTGAGGTCCCTTCTTGGTCATCTCTACTTGAGGCTGAACAGGCCCAGCTCCCCTCAGCCTTTCCTGGTTTGAGAGATGCTCCAGCCCCTTACTCATCTTTGTCACCCTCCATTGAGCCTGCCCCAGGAGCTCCATGTCTCTCTTGTCCTGAGGAGCCCAGAACTGAACGCAGCACTCCAGATGTGCCTCATCAGGACTGAGTAGGGGGACAGGATCACTCCCCTAGACCTGCTGTCCATGCACTTCCTAGTGCAGTTCAGGGTCCTCTTGACCCTCTTGGTTCCAGGGCACACTGCTGGCTCATGGATAGCCTGGTGTCCACCACTGCCCCCAGGTCCCTCTCCACAGAACTGCCCTCCAGCAGATCAGCCCCCAGCCTGTGCTGGTGCATGGGTTTATTCTTCTCCAGGCACAGGACCCTGCGCATGCCTTTGCTGAATTTCAGACAGTTCTTCTGTTGGCTTTCTGCAGCTGCTCATCAAATCACAGTTTTCAGTCTAGACCAAATGAGAGTGTTCTTTGCCCAGTGTCTAAGGCAGTATGCCAGCAATTGTTTAGAAATGAAAAGGCAACCCCCAAAATATATATTCAGGATATATTTAACGCTTGGGGATGATACACTAGTTCTTTGTGAGGGACTGATTGTTGGAGTCATGACTTGATCAAGTGTAATGTAAACAGTCATCAGGCTTGCAAAGGAAGCAGTAATGGTTGGAGAGCCTTGCATCCTACCTGGCTGCCTGAGTTCCTGTCTTCTTTAAATCTTTTCTTAATGCTGAGAGGTGTGAGGAAGGCCCCCCTCCCCAACTATTGGCACTCTTAAAAGTGGGAATAAGCTCACGTAGTACCAAATAGTCCTCTTGGATGTGAATTGGCCCCCATGCCTGTCAGTGCTACTCACTGGCTGGAGAGGGTTGGCAGAAGAAAGCCATTTTCGTGATGGAGCTTAAAGCCAACTCCACAGATGAAACTCTTCCTCCATCAGTGCCCTAAGCAGGGATAGTATGTGGGACTGGTGCAGCAGAGGTTCTCTCAGCCCAACAGGCTTGGCCACGGGAACTGGCTCTGCTGGCACAGTGGAGGCAGATACCTGGGGACAGTACAGCCTAGAAGTGCGGAAGCCAGACTTGCTTGGACGTGTCTGTCAGTGTACTAAGCTGTGAAAACTGCCACTGAATGCTTATTAAATAACAACTTCTGTCAGCTATGAATACATTCTATTCTCTCCACTTTCCAGCTGTCATATTTTGGCAGCTGACTAGAATCAAGAGTCATTGTAGCTGGGGCTTACATGAATCTCCTTTGAGAGCATAATTTGTAAATTAAATTAGTTTGGTATTGCGCGGATCGATTGTAATCCTGCTAAGAACCCAGGCCTTGGCACCGGAAAAACACTCACGGAAAGGTGAAATTGTGGGCATACAAGTTGTTTCCATAAGGTGACTCCTGCATAAGGCTCAGCCTGTGTTGATGTACATCACAGCTCAGTCAGTTTTGGCTCTTCAGGCTGTTGTTACTAGGAAGAAAGAAGCACAGACTTGCTTGGAGGAGACAACTGACCTTTCCCAGACAGCTTTCTACTTTGTCTCAAAGATGCATGAGGCAGTGATAGTTAGCCTAAGAGAACTGACTAGCAGACATGTTTGTATGGCATCCAGAGAGCTCAAATAGAAACAGGCCTTTGACCAGACAGTCAAACTCCATCAGTAAATCAAGTGCTTTAGTAGTGCTAACTCTTGCCCCGGAAATGTAGAGATGCTCCATCCCCTTCTCTCTTTGCAGTATGCGATTATTGTATAATTTTTAAGCTAGAGATTACTACTCTCAGAGCATGTCCTTTTTTTCTGTATTTTTACAAAATTTCTGAACTGCTGGTTAAATAGTTGAGCTTATGAGCAAACCACAGATGAGTAGGTTTTTTTGACTGAAAGAATAAATTTTGTGTAAATATCTAGAAATGCAATTCACTTTCAATGTGTAAGCCTAAAGACGGTTTCCATGTGGTGCGCACTTAAAGCTCGGAGGCTTGAATTCTTGCACTATCTCTCTGGATAAAAGTATCACCATTCCTCTTATGTCAGAGGGAATGTGATACCCACTGGCCAGTGGAGTAGCTCCTCTGTGCGAGTATTTTCTTCCCTTGACACATCTCCACTTCAGCTTTAAAATCTAGAAACTGCTGATCATTGAAACTTAAAATTACATTAATTTCTTTTGATACCTGAGCTGATGAAAACTGCTGCAGTTGCAGTTGACAGCCCAGATCAATTTATACCTCTGTCCTGAATGATGTGTGGTGAAATAACTGGAAATTGCTCACAGGAAACTCTGATTACAGTCGTCAAAGGAAGGATTTAGGGCAAACCAGTTGGTGTTGATACTCTTACCCTCCTACCGTTGTGGAAGGCCAAACTGGTGGGGTGTTCTGCTACTGTTTCCTCCCTGCAAATGTAAGGCACGCTTTTGGTGTTGGGATGGAGGCAGCTGGGTGCAATGACAGGATTTTGGATGCCATAGTCATTGACGTCAACTGGTTCCTGACCTCATCAACAGCATGGAGTGCCTCCAGTGCTTCTGCTAACTCTGAATGCCTCCCCTGTCACTCATTCACTCCATGCTTTTTTTTTTTTTTCCTTCTTAATTGCATGACCTAATTTTCCCATTCCTGCTTTCAACATTCTATTTCAGAATTCCGTTTCTCTAGCAAAGAACATATTCCCAGGGCACTAAATGATGTTTTGTAGAGATTTTCCTGTCCCGCTTTGCCCTGATCATGATTACCTAATCAGTCTCTATCCTGCAGCAGGGATTCATTCCCTTGAGAGAAAATCCTGTATGACTTGGAAGGGAACTGGCTATGGGAGATAAGGCCTCCCAAGAGGGAATTCCTCATGAAGAAAAATATTACCCAGAGTAAGGGGATAAAGATGAGCATCGTGGAATGTGTTACTGCTGTGCTTCTGGAGAAGCATGCACTTGAGAGGGGTAGCATGCAAATAGTTTAGACTTAAACGCAGTGGCATTTAAGTAATATTAGTGTCAATTCTGGGAAGCATTGTGCATAACAGTGGGCGTTATGAATTAGGAAACAACCTCACTTCAGTATTTAAGATAGCTAACCACTCAAACTGGATCAGAGTTGGTTTTCTAGTGCCAGTTTTTTCAGTTTCTGCTAAAGAGGTTTGATTCCTTTAGTTTGTTGGCTGTTTTAACAGAAAGAGGAAGGCAGTTTTGCAAGAACTCAATTTGTACTGCCTTTGAGTTTTGTCCTTCCTTTTCTTAGCCTGAGGACCTGTGTCTTACTGCTCAAGTAAGTCTCCCAGTTTTTGCTCTTAGTTATCATTTAAGAGAAATGCTGTTCAGAAACCATTATTACCTGTGGCACTAACAGGGTTTAGGCTTCATAAAACAAATGAAGGGATAGGAATAGAGGGAATAAGAACTAGGTACCAAAAAAAAAAAAAAAGAATCTCAAGCTAAAAACTTACAAAACTAGTGAATATGAAGTATGTTTGTCAGAGGTCTCCACGCGATGAGTGGTAAGAGCTTTGGACTCTGTAAAGCAGGTGGTATAAGTAGCTATAGGGATAGCTTGTCTCTGTTCTGAATTGCAGTAGTACTGCATTGCAAGTCTGTAACCATCCTTTTCCATCCCATGTTTCCATGCTGCGCCAGTCCTTGCCAGAGTGTAGTATGTTCTGGGTTTATTGTGCCCAGCACTGGGTTTCTGTTAAATCAGAAAAGCAGGACTGTATATAGGCAGTTCTTGCTTTATTGGTGCAGTTACAGGAAATGCTTCAGCATCAAGAAACAAGCACTCTTTTATGAGCACTGTGGATTCCTGAATAAACACTGTCAGCAGCACGTGCGTGCTTTGGGTTTCCAGCCCAAAAAGTGCTGCTGGCTTCTGGGGAAAATTCTGTAGCTGGTGTTTCGTGTGAAGTGGGGAAATGGGTCTAGAGATGTCTTCTGGCTTTGAGTTTCCTGACAGATTCTTGACCTTCCTGGGCATGACTCAACTATGTATTCCAATTTCTTGCTGCCTAGTGTGTGGGGCTGTCTTTTGGAGCCTGCCAGAAGATCCCTTCTATGCTTCCAACATCATGGCAATGCCAGTGGCTTCCTTCCCTCAGCCGCCTCAGGCTATTGCGATCCAGGAGAGCACAGGGGGGGGTTTAGGTGTCATTTCCCCATGAGGCTGTTACAATGTGATCGGGTTAAATGTTGTGAAGAAGGTAGCAGCTTCATTGGCTTGATTTCTTTTTCCATAATTGGAGCCTACAAGCAAAGTCTTGGTTGAAAAGCACGCAGAAGATACCAGTTTGGCCATCCCCCCATCCCTTTTCTTCGCACTGGGAGGAAGTGTGAAGGTTGTTGTTGAAAGGCTTGAATACAACGGAACCAAAATCTGTGTCATCAAAGGGACCTCACTGCAGCGCAGCAGATCTGAGTTTGTTTTACGAGTCATCCCATAAGGAGGAGGAAGCGATATGCACCAGTAACCTCATCTGGATGTTAATCAGGACCACACATAGCTGTCTTCAACCTCTTGCTGCCTTCCTGCGTGTTGAAGAGACATTCCTAAAGCAGCCCTTCCAAAATCGCTGCAGTCAAGATTATAGAGGAAATCAGTTACTGCAGTTCTTGAGTGTCAAATGAACTGTGAATTTTAGGGAGGGGGGCATTGCAGGGGGTTGCTTTTAAGCTCCCAGTCCTTTGTATCGGTGTGCTTGTATCAAAGTCTGACTTCAGTTTAAATCATCGAAATAATCCTTTGGTCTTGCATTGTAGATTTAAGAAAAGTAAGTTGGAAAACCCAGCAAAACCTCAGAGTGTATCTTGGCAATAAAATTGTGAGATTAAAAAACACTACTTATTTCTAGGGCCTGACTCATGGGTTTTGAATGTGTGAGGGTGGCAGTGCTGGCTGGTCAAGTAGCATTATAAATATTTCAGGACTTTTGGGCACAGAGCTGTGCCAAATATTTTTCTCATGTTTGGTTTTTTTTCCTAATTCCCGAAGCAAATTTTTGCAGATCTCTTATAATCTGGGTTGTGTGTGTAATTAAACAGACAACATGTCAAATATCCAAACTTCTGAAAATGGTGCATCAAATTCAAGTATTTAAATCAATTACACAGTGGCCAAAGTGTTGTTGACTGTCTACAAGCTGTTTTATTGGGACATAATGAAACAGCAGTTTTGTTATGTATGCAGTTTTGTGTCTATGTGGTAGAGGAAAGTGAATTATGGAACAGCTGGCTTGCTAGAGATCTTCAGAACTAAACAGTACATGGCCTGTGTGGTAGAATTTTACCCTGTTACAAAAATAAATTGGGCAAATTGGCTGATTATTAATGGTGGCTCCAGATTCTGGTGTCAGCATATGCAAAGCAAAAGTGGTGGTAGTGTGTGGAATAATTAAATAAGTCTTCCTGCCTTCCAGGAAGCCCATGGTGCCCCGAAACTCTTTCAGCCAAGTCATAAATGAATTATCCTCTGACAGATTGTGCTCTGGGGGAAGTATGTTTCTATTAGTCTTTACAAGGCATTGCAAGTTGCAGCAGGCCCCGGAGTGTTAAAAGGTGGAGGAGGCTTTCAGTGGACACGTGTGGGAATTTCTTGCTCAGGACTTTGTTAAGCACCGAGATGTGGGGTACGCAGGCAGAGAGGCAGCGTGTCCCCCACCATGCCATGGAGCCACTTGTGGCAGTGTGGGGAGGAGTGGGCGGTGCAAGCATTGGCCTCATGAATTTCTTGGGTGTGACTTCCCAGGAACACTGAACAAGGTCTCTCCAAGCTTTAAAATGAGAACTGACCTGGCAATTGCTCTTCTCCAAGTACTGAATGTGCAAATGTGAACAAGCTGTTCAGTGCAGTACGGAAATAATGAGGTTGAGAGCTGTGTGTTGAGAGCAGTGTGTGGGGGGGTCTCTTCTGCTTGCAGTGTATTCCAGATGAAAAAGATAGATGAATGTATACCTTTATTTCTGTAGTTTGTCTGTCAGAAGCATGTTGAGTCCAAACTTCCATGCTATGTGTATTGGCCCTTTAATGAAGAAAGTTCTGAGCTTCCGTTGTCTTTAAAGGATTCGGAGTTGCAGGTTGAGTCAGGTTGGAAGGGATCGCAGTGGGTCCAGCTTCCCTACTCAAACAGTTCTGGAGCACATGGCACAGGATTGCATCCTGTTCTTGAATATTTGTAGTGAGAGAGACTCCACACCATCTCTGGGCAATCTCCAGTGCTCAGTCACCAGCATAGTAAAAAAGTTCTCACTCATGTTCAGGAGCTGGAACATCCTGTGCATCAGTTTCTGCCTGTTGCTTCTTGTCCTATGGGTTGGCACCACTGGGAAGAGCCTGGCTCCATCCTCTTAGCACTCCACTTTTAGATACTTATATACATTGATGAGGTCCCCTCTCCTGGGGCAGTTTCACTGGTTTCTTCTGATCTGGGGGAGATGAGACTTTAGCTGGTAAAAATTCTGTGCTACTCCACAAAACTTCTTTGCTTGTTGTATTTGCTGTTCTTCTAATAAATACGTGTCATGTCGGAGAAGTCCTGGTAAATAGGAGATGGAGCATGGCAGGGAAGATTGTGAGGAAATGTTGGAATGAGTATATAGTGGATAATAGTAACCTGAATCTTTCTTGAGGGTGTGTAGGAAATATACTGCTTGATTTATAAATTTGTGATGCTTTTCAAAAGCACTACAACATAAAGATACTGGAAGTAGGTGTGGAAGAGGTCTAGATGATGTTGCATATATATCTGGGCTGAGCCCAGTCATTTCAAGCTGTGGGGATTGTAATGTATGCAAACTTTCATGACTTCTTTTGCAGAGAAGAAAGAATGTTGTTTACAATATGTGCCTTATGTCTCCATATGCTATTGTTTAAGTAACTGAGAGCAGAATGTAACAAATGTGTAAGCAAAATACACAGCTATTGCAGGGCAGAATTTCAATGCATTTATTTTGAAGCTGGATTTCACTGCAAGACCGGGCTCTGTATTGTAAGTTAGACTAACTCTTGGATTTTTAACTAACACACCATGGGAAAAAATTGCATTAATACAATCCCTGTAAGGGAAACTCTAGCCTTAATATCTTTTCTTTTCTTTATTTTGTTCACTCTTGATATAGAGGAATATGACAGCTGGCGTGATGCCTCCTTTTTGGATTGTGCCATTTAGCATTTCTGGCAGCTGGATATGTGTGGAAAGCTATATAGTGACCAATCTTTTTCTCATACCTTTTGTAGTCTGTTTTTCATCAGATAGAAAAATGTTAATACCTCCTGAACTTTCCCCCTTTGGCTCACCCAGACAGTAATTTACTTGAGCATTTCCTGTATGTTGTCTCTGGGTATGGAGCTCATGCTTTCCGTCTCTGCTGCGTTACAGATCTCCACCAGCGTGGTGCCTCATTCCCAAGCTTCTTGGGGTACTTCCTAGGACAGTCCAGACTTGCATACTGCAGCAAATTGGCAATGTGCAAACTTGTGGAAGAGAATTTATCCTAGTCTAAAATGAAACTTGAAAAAAAAAAAATCAGACTCATAGAATGGGTTGGTTTGAAAGGGACCTTAAAGATCATTTCGTTCCAATGCTCCTGCCCTGGGCAGTAATACCTTTTGCTAGACCAGACTGCTCAGAGTTCCATCCAACTTGGCCTTGAACATTTCCAAGGATGGGGCATCCCCCTCTTCTCTGGGCAACTTGTTCCAGTGTCTCGCCACCGTCACAGTGAAGGCTTTCTTCCTGGTATCTAATCTAAATATACCCTCTTCAATTTTAAATGCTTCACTTTTTGTATTTTTTGAAATACTGTTGATATTTCTTATATATCTTAGCAGTGTTTAATAAATTATCTGGTCAAACAGAAATCTGCCTGCAAAGAGTTACTGCTTAGAATTTCTTTTCTATTTCTTTCACGTGTTAAAATGTATTTTGGTATAGTAAATTAATATTTTCATAAGTGATGAATTGAACCTTGGTTTTTAAGAGAATTTTCCTTGCTTCTATTAATGCACTTTGGCTTTGGAAGCTTACAAACAAATGAAGAATATAGCATAGAGCTAATTTTGCTGTTGAGTGAATATTTTACATTTCTTCAGGGTGCATGAGAAATTTCGTGTTGTTTGTGAGCAAATTCCATTCACCTCTGCCCACTGTGCACTAATATATAAGAAGATGCTAAAATGTGGACACTCAAACATGTGGGTATTGGGATTCATATCATTGTTCTGGAGTGGTCACCTCCTGCCAGCACTCTCCAAAATCATCTTATATAATCTCCATAATCATCTTCTATGACTTTTCCTCTCCACTATTTTTTTTTTTCTTTTTTTCCTTTACATCAACTCTAAAATAAGAAGGTGGTATTTTCCTTGCAAATATGCCTTGCTTTTCCATTTCACTGCTGGTCTTGAATGCTGCTGAAACTCTAATTTGTTTTTCTTTTTCAATCCTTGTAAGACTTGTGGCTCTCCTGAGAACTCAAGTATTTTTTCATTGGGAAAAAAAAAAATGTAAATCTCAGATTATTTGAGACAGGCTACCAAAAAAAAAAGGCAGGAATCAAAACACAAATAGTTACACCCCTTTAGGGGAGGATGAGGTGATATCTCTCAATAAGCTCTTCCTCATCAGGAATTCCTGAAAAATTTACTTTGGTGCTCCTTAGAAAATATTTTGAGTTATTAATGGACTTTGAAACTTGATTTAATTTGTTATTTTCTTTAGTCAAGAACGTCTCAAAGCTCTCAAAAAGCCAAATTTGTAAATTGTTGCAAGGATTAAACAGACTCATGTTGACATAAGTAGGCTTTCACGTTTATTAGTTTTTAGTGCAGACAAAAAATGTGCATATATATGTCTCCCTGCCTGCTTTATTTTAGTGCTGCAGAACTCTGAGGAGGGAGATGTTGCAACACTAAGTTTTTTGTTCAAAGTACGATCTGATCTGCTGCCAGCAGGCACTGGAAAGCTGTTCTGCCAGGCCCAGCTTTTTATTGATGCATACCAGCCCTGACGCAGAGGTGGTAACAAATACCTGCTAGGGTCATGCCTTTGAACGTTTTTCAGCACAGCCCTATTACCAAAACCTTCAGGATCAGTGTGTATTTATACATTATAGCTGAGCGTTGCATTTCAGTTTGGGGTAGATTCAGTGTCTGCAAGCACCCACTACAGCTCTCCATCCAGGGTTAGAGACTGGCTCCCGTGAAAAGCAGGATCTGCGCTGGCACCTTCTGGGGAAGGTGTGGCTCGGGCTGTGTCCTGTAGGGCAGCTTCGTACATGCAATAGTTTGCTATGGCCTGACCATTCTCCCACTTGGCAGCGCTGCAAAATAAAATAAAATAAAAAGGTTTGCAAAATTGTGCTTGAATTTGCTGTCAAAGCCAACCTGATCTGTGTGTTTTCAAGCCCTGTCCGCCGCTGGGGTCTGAATCAAGAAGGGATGAACTTCACTGTCAAGATAGACAAGTGGCAGAGACAGAAAGGTCTCAAATTCTTTCCTCCCGTTCGTTGCATTTCACATACCTGCTGGAGGCTTACTCACCCTGTGAGGGAGCAGAGGTGTTCCAGCGCTTTGCTCGGGTTTTGCCTGGCCCTTTAGCGGGCGGTATGTGTGCAGGTACTGCCGCAGCCATGGCACAGCCTGTCCCTGTCCCTGTGGCTGTCCCTCCTGGCCCGTGTCCCGGTGCCACACACACACGCACACCCCGCGTGTGTGCTGCCGCCGCCGTGTCCCAGACCTGCGGGCACGGCACCGCCGCCCGCCCAGCCTCTGCTGACCCAGCCTTGCCCTGGGAAAACACCCAGGCCCTTCATTTTTTGCTAAGTACGCTTCAGGTGGATGCTTCTGAATGCTTTTCTTATTTCTGCATTAAAACGAGGCCTTTGTTGACACTTAAGCAGTGAAGACTGGAGCAGTAAATCAAATCGGGAGACCTTAGATCATAGTTAAACTCAGTTGCAAACTCAGCTTCTCTGTTCAGTGTGAGACCCTTTTCCAAGAACCTATGGCATTTTTTCACTGCCTTTCGGGTACTGCTGCGCGTCTGGATTTGGCAGAATCATTAACTGTCCCCTGTAATACTGAAAACCCTAAAGCTGTGGCACTGCTGTGCTTCACCAGAGAACTGGAGATGAAGCCAAAGGTTCATTATAAAGCATAGCTGTAACACAATCTATAGCAGAATATTAAAGTGACGTGCCGGCTGGATGTGCCGTGGTTTTAAATAACTTGCCTTCGTGTCCCCCGAGTACCAGATGAAAGTTTAGACCCTTGCTGGGCAGCCCACACCACACTTGGAGTACACTGTTCAACACGTAGGCTCTGGGGCACCAGTGTCTGTTTCGGAGACTTCTCTCTATCATTTTCTGTTCCATTTCTTTTTTAATTGGACTTGGGGATTTTTTTTTTTTTGTTGTTGTTGTTGTTGTTTTTTTTAGGGGGTAAGGGGTGTTTTGGATTGGGTTTTTTGTTGTCTTTTTATTTTTAAACCAAATTGAACTCGCAGCTCTGGAGACAAAGCTCTCACTTCCTAAATCACGTCCGTCTGGAGATAAATGGCTGTGAGCCGTTTAATTCCCGTTCCTTATCACCCTCATGCCTTTAGTAGCACTAAATTAGGATAAAATGATTTTATTTTTACTTCTAGATGATATATGTGAGGAAAACAGCATTTGACCAAGATTTTTGGGCAACTGTGCTAAAATTTGTTAATTGTTTAATTATGCAGAACTAAACCATCTGTCATTCCATCAATGTATCAAAAAGATTGTATTTGTTGGAAAAAGAAATAGAAATGTTTTTCATTGAGGGACAGGGTTGGCAAGCCTCTGTGACTAGTACTAATTTCTTCATGCGGTGTATCCCAGAAACTTAGATCAGCTTGCCTGGAATTGCCTTTGCAGTGATGTGTATTTATGTGATTTACACTGTGACTACAAATTCTTTTCCAGTCTTGGGGTGTTTCCTCTGGCATTACAAGTATGGGCTTTGTGGTTTGAAAGCTTCTTAGCTCTATCTCCAGTAACCTTGAGTAGGAAGGCTCAACCTAAAGCACTGACAGAAGTCTGAATTGCTTCAATCCTGCTGCTCCCCTGATCCCATGTACCAGCCTCAGCCCCTGCCTGGGCTACCGGCACTGCTCATCCATTCACGTGGTATGCTAAAAGAGCACAGAAATAGACTTTGTTTTCATTTTTGGTGGGTAGCACTATCAGCTTTTCGATTAGGGATACATGCTTCTTCAAATTTGGTTTTCAGGAGAACTACCCGTAACTGCAGGGTATTATGTTATTGAAGTGTCATGTTTAATGATATAAATTGGAAGTTAGAGCAATTCTTCTTTTGTTTTGGGGAGGTCTGTGTAATCCCGCCCCAGGGACATGAGTTTCCCCTCCTGTGCTGAGAAATGAACCATTGCTTGTTGCTGACCTGGCTTAGATTTGGTGATACAAAGGGGGCTGCTACACAGCGAATGCATATCTGATAGTAATGCTTCACTTCACAAATTATTTGCTTCTGATACCTTCATTTTCTGTATCTTTTGTGCACCTTTTTGTATGCAGGGCTCTGTGTTGCTGTCTCTCCTCCGGGCTGCAATGAACACATTTTGATGTGTTCGAACGTGACAGATGATTTTGTTCTTCATTGGATTACGCTTGCTCACTGTTGTTCCAACCTGCCTCCTCTGCTGCTAAGTTGCTACATCTGCCTTGTTCTCCTTAGGATGATGAAAACCAGCCTGCTTGTGTCTTCTCTGCAAAAGGGGGAGGAATGACAGCTATTTTATGTTCAGTGAGCGCTGTGGTTAGTGTTTAGGAAGTGCATGTGATGTTAACAGACAAGAAGGGAGGTCTGGTGTAACCTCAGGCAGGTTAATCATTCTACACATTGACATTTGAATGCAAACTTAAAGCTGCACCAGGAGTTTTATACATCTGGTTGGTATTTCTTATATTTATTTATTTTATACGTCTGGTTGGTATTTCTTATTATTTTGCTTGTATTGTAGCTAGTAGCTTGCACTAGCCTGGAAGAAGAAAGAAAGTTAATGTTCTGCTTTAAGTTTTGTTCTTGCAGAAAAACTGTATTGTTCTGTTTTTCTTTCCCCCTCCTCAATTTAATAGGAATGTGGAAGAAACTGTGCCTCTGGCCTGGTACGCATCTTGTGCTGTTGTCATTTTTATTTGAGTTTTCTATGCTTTCAGTTCTCAAAGGCTTGAGCTTCCTCCTTCCAGTTAAGTGCAGTGCATTGAAGGAACAAACTGGTTTTGCTTGGTCACCTGTAGGGCTTGGAATTTAATTTCTTCAGCCACTGATTTAGTCTTAAGCATGCTCTTCAATATGAGTCTTGGCTACAAAATATAATGCTGCCAGTGCTGGTCCTTCCCTTGGCACATTTAGTTTGTTTAGTTAGTGAGATAAACACTTCAGGAGCAGTGAAACGATTAGTGAAATTCATGTCAGTAAAAAGCTCCCATAAATAGGAGACAGGCCCTCTGGGTGCTCTGGGGTGGCAAAATATCCAGACACACTGAGAGCGGCTGTGCTCTTGGATTCTGGGCATGAAGGAGGGCCTGTCCCCTTGGGCTGGATGCTCTCCTGGGGGTGCCGACCGTGTCTGGGGGCAAGCGGGGTGATCACCTGGGACAGAGACCTTGGAGTCACCAGGTGATTGGTCCTAGTGGAGATGGGAATTGTGACTGACTCAAGGTGCAGTTGGCTGGTAACTGTCAGGCTGACAATTTTCCTTTTATTGCTGCAGAAGTGACTCCTTGTGTTAGCCGTAGTAGTGGAACAAACAGACGAGAGGGTGGGACTGACCCTGTTACTGTTGCTGCAGTCAATTAGCATCCCAGTAGGCGTGCCCAAGTGCCCATATCCATCATCCTGTGTTCATTCATTTGGAAACACTTGCAAGACACTGATTTTCTTCTTTCCCCTACCCACAAGTCCTAGTTTGGACGCTACTATTTCCCAGGCTTTGGGAACGAGTGTGACAACATGCTGCACTCAGTGTGTGGCCCTGGAGGAGAGCATGTTGACTTCTTTATTGGTGGGAACACTGAGCCTTTTGTACTGAGCTCCTTAGGAGTGCAGTTGTTAAAGCAGTCCCTGTGCTGCGGTAATGGTGTGAGGTAAAAGGCTTTTGGGGAGGTCTTGCATTGGGGGAGCCTTAAGTGCAAGATGAATTGCTTAGTATCAGATTTATAAGGGGGTGTTGTTACTGTTGCTATTATCTAGCCCAAACCTTGCATCGGCTAGAGCTCTTTGCAAAAATCCGCAGTTTGGCACCGTGGTCTCATCCAGGGTGTGAGGCTCAGGCTCACACCCTCCGTATTTCTGTAATGACTTACTCCCTCAGATAATTTCCCTGGAACAGATGGCAAGTTGCATGACTTTTTCTTGTAGTAAAGGAATGAATACTGCATTTCAGCCACGAATGCTCTGTCAGTTCATGCTCTTGAGTAAGATCCATATTGTAAGAAGGAACTTAAGTGTCTCCATTTGACCTAATAGCCCTGTCAGGGCACAGTTTTCCATATGTGTATGGAGAAGAAAACCGACAAAGCTGCACTAACCTGCTGCTCCCCTAACCCCATTTGTAAGTGAGCATGTTTCTGAGAAGATGTTTTACTTCCAAGGTCTCCAACTTTATTCATGTTTCTGCTTTTGTCATGCTTATTGCTCCCTCTTGACAGTGTGGTTTGGCTTTTGTTCTTCATCTCTGTACTCAAAAAGCACTGTAACACATCACCTCAGAGAGGCTTTATTGTATCAAAGGTGAAGTATTGGTCCTGTTGAACTTCTAAATAGTAACTTTGTTAGTGTGTTTTTCATTTTGGGTGAAGAAAAGGTTGTGCAACATGTTAATCTCCTCCTTCCATTCTCATGTTTGCATGGCTGTTGAGGTGGTGACTTGTAGCAGAGCGTACAGAGATCAGAATACTATGGTGTGCAAAAAGTTACTATAGCCCTCTCCAGTTAGTGCTCAAGAGGTTAGAGGACAATCTTATTGGAAAGCTGGAGGGAAAAGAAAAAAGGCATCTCCAACTACATTGCAAGCCTTTCTTTACAGGATTTATTTCTCACTGTAACCAACTGCATGATTCTTGCTGAAAGTAATGCAAGTTTAGCTTGCATGGGATTGTTCCAGGTCAGCTTGAAAGGCTTTATGTGAGTGAAACAAAACTTTAAAGTGAGAATTTAAGCATATTAAAATAATTTCAGTATCAAATTTAAATAGGGATAGGTCTTACATTTTTCGTAGCCATGTTGGTGCTAATTATCTGTGTGCTCTTGTTTTTATTCAAGGTATGAAAATCCTTTATTTTCAGCAGGCCTAAAAATATTTTTGTTGTTATAATTGTGTTAAGTTGCTGCTTAAATCTAACAGCTTAGAAGACAGGGAAAGCACCCTGTGCTCCCTGGAAAATCAAACCTTTTTGTGGATTAGTGGTACGGGCTGTAACTGAGCACTAGCAAGAGGCATGAAATGCTTCCAGACCATTCAGTGTCTGGAAGAGCCACTCAGGGACGTGTGCTGTAAATCTAGGACCTCCCTCTGGTAAGTTATGTAATTTTGGGATACCTGATGCCTTCTAATAGGTGGCCGGAGAGGAATGTCTGAAGCTGTTAATTTCAAGAAAGACATAATGGATGGCTGTGTGAAGAGCTCAGATCCTTCATTTTATTTCCTTTTAGAAAAGGGTTCAATAAAAAATTATGTCTTTATGAAGAGAAAGCTTTCCCCTACAATTGGTTTGTTAAATAGGCAGGAAATATGCAAACAGTGCATTTTCGGATCAGGCTGATGTGACTCCTTGATGTCACCCGCTCACATGACATGAGAACATTGCTTGCCAAAGGTCACTGGCTGCATGTTAAGTCTCACTTTCTGCTTCCATGTGTGTTGTTATTCCTGCCTTCCACCTGCAGAAGCAGGACTAGAGATGCTATTGCTGTTTGGTGATTGATAAAGCGTTCCTTTAATCATGGTCAGGGTGGGAAGCCATTGGACCCTTCTGTTTCAGGTGGTCAGCTCGAGTCTGTGATGGCCTCAGCATAACCCATCTTAGTCTGCCTGATGTTTGGGGAGGGAGGGAACAGACAGAACTGTGAGATTTCTGCCTTTTTTTTTTTATGTTCCCATAAACTAAAGGTGGAGCCTCAGTGATTTTGGAAACTGCATTCCCTGTCTCACCTCAATATATGGGGGTGGTTTTGCTTGGTTGGGTTCCTTTCCCTCAACCCAAGTTTTGCAGCTGGAAATCGATTTCTTTTGTCTTGTGAAGCTGTTTTGCAAACATTAATGCACCGCTGCTCAAGGCTTATGTCTCACTGATGTTAGTTATATGCTGGTGTGTATTAAATTGCGTGTTGGAATGTTTGTCACAGCTGATGGATGCATCCTGCTGTGGGGAAGGAGCACAGCAGCAGTTCCAGCTGGGGTGAGCCTCCAAGCAGGAAGCTGCATGAAGGCAGCGTAGCCCTGCCAGGACAGTTCTACTGCCCTGCTTTTCAACTTTCTTTGCTATTCCCAATTGCTTTTAGTTGGTAGGTGAAGAGATTTTCATTGCTTTAGAGAGGCATAATTTTTCTTGGATTTGGGCTGATGTGGAGAATCTCTTTTGAGGCTAAGCTTTCAGCAGTGAACATACAATATGATATATTCTGAATATCTTCTCATTTTGAAATTGTTTTTCTTCTGCCAAAGGATAAGTTGTCTTTCACACTACCAGCTTTCACCAGAGACTTACTCGTGAGTGGTCTACAGAGACTTGAGGAATACAAAACTGAGTAACAATCAGGGTAGTAGGGGAAGACAAAAAAAGCAAATTGTTATGGCTGTAATCAAAATATTGGTTAAAAAGAGCATTATTTATAGGGCCCAGAAATTTTGCTCTTTATTTTGTATAGTTGATACTGAATTCAAGAAAAGCAAGATGAAAAAAAAAAAGCAAGTACCCATGGTTATTTTTTTATAAAACTCTTCCAAAGTCTTATTTCCAGCAATTCTTTAAGTAATGTTTACTTTTAGAAATTACTTGAAATCAAGCAGTAGTCTTCCTACGGTAAAAGTTGTTGTTGCTGTGGAATAGTTAGTGAAAAAACCCAGAATTACATGCCTGGAAAGTTTTGTGGACTTAACGTGTGATCTGTATGATCGTGTTTTTCAAAAGCCTTCTCTGTGTGTGTTGGTCAGGCTTTTACTCTGTAGCTTTGAAGGCATTCAAGAGGCTGTATCTAGATCTCAGAGGCTGAGAAGAGTTTAAGTCATATGGAAACCTGTGACTCCTGGGTGAAAGATCAATATTTTGTACAATTGTCAGCAATAATAAGGACAGCATAAATCTAAATAAAACATCCCCTCAAACAAACAAAGAAACCCACACCAAAAAAATCCACAAAAGAACCAACGAATCAAAAATTAAACCCAAACCCACTGAACAAAAATAGCAGAAAACCCCCAAACCTGCAGGCTTTCCATACCATCTGTCTTGGATCAAGTTAGACAAATGAATGCATATTGTGTTTTGTTGTTTTACTTGGAATGGTTTCCTAGCTTTGCCTGTAACCACTAGTGTATATAGGATTTTCTTTTTTTTTTCCGAACACTAGCACAGTCTTGGTTTTAGTCCCAAAATTCAAGACTCTAAATGGTTTAAATATTTGTTTCCTTAGATGTGACAATGTTCATTGCGAACTCTGCTTTGGATCAGGAACATTTCTTCTTCTGTGCCTTAACTTTGAAATGTCCTGATTTTAGTTCGGTAGTGTGGATCTACATACATACAAATGAGAGGGAGGGAAAAAAAGAAAGTGCAAATTAAAAAAACAAAAAACAAAACAAAACAAAAAAACCCCAGCAGAATGCTGTTGTGGCTAACAGGCTTAAGCTTACAGGATTTCTCTGCAAGCCCAGACTTTGAATGGCCAGACACGTTCCACTGCACAGTGTGAAGCTGAGAGCAAGTGGTAGACTGTTGCAGGAAGCAAATTTGAAGGGTTGAGTTTTCTTCATTGTTTTTTCAGAGCTATTTGATAACTAGCTTTATTCATTGTTTAGTTGTGTGTGTGTAACTTCCAAATCTCCAGATGTCCAAGGAAGAAAAAAAACATGTTGCAGCATAACTCAGACTTTAGGTTACTATAATTTGTTACAGTGCAAACTCTCAGCAGCAAACTCAGAAGATGGCTAAAAAATAGCAGCAAGAAATTTTGTCAATGTTCTCAGCTGCAACAAGTACACAAGCATTTTTGTCTCTCGAGCTTTAGTAAGGAGGTTTTGCGTGGATTTATGTTTAGCCTTGCATGTCTGAAATGCATTTGGCAATTGAATGGTAAGGAAAATATACTTAACATGAGGGTCTTCATTTTGCACTCAGAAAGTTTGTCCTGAATAGCTCCCTCTTTGCTCTGGACCACTGTTTTTTGTTGTACACTGCCTGAAAAAAATGCTTTTCATGTGGTCTTCTCACACAGGTCTCTAGCACAGAGGATAAATGCTTTTCTTTTTATATAGACATGTGTGTAAAAATATTTATACATAAATATTTTCTGAAAGAATATATATGTATATCACTGTCTATAGAAACATATCCAGTGTTTTACATCCATAAAAAATATATACACAACCCCCCCGCACCTGGAACTGTATAAAAAACCCCTAAAACACATAAGAGTAATGTTTAAAGTCAAGCAGACAAAAATAGTGTATTGCACATGTGTGTACATATATATGTAAGTAATTTCAAAATAGAAAATTAAATTTGAAATTATTGTGTGTTCTCATGAGCTTTATTAGCTTATGATAAAGATTTGTGTGTCTTAGCTAAAAACAGCTGTATGAATTTATTAAATAGTATGCAACTGCTTTAAAATGTGTTTCTTGTTTTCGGTGGGCTTTTTATTGGACTCTTTTTGTGCAATATTTTATACTTGGGGTTTTAGCCAGTATTTGACTGGCTTAAAACAAATGACTGCTATAATATTCCCTTGATTTATAAAAGGCAAGATACACGCAAAGACTTACTAATGTCGTCTATTTTTGTTTTATTTCTTTGTGGTAGACGTTTGCATTTGACTAATCCTAAGGAGTTCTCTCTCCATTTCATGAAGGACACATTCATATAGAACTGTGCTTTCGTGAAGGTTTTGGCACTGTCTGCATATTAGCTATGATTGATTCATTTGTTACTTTCCATGCACTTCAGAGCATGCTTATGTGTCTGAAATAAGTTGTCATCTTTCACATGTGTAAGATTGCCTTTTTCTTCCATGTTAACAAAGGGAGGTGCTGTGAGCTTTGGTGTCTTTATACTTAAAATATGAATCCCCTATTGATGTAGCCTGGAGGAGTTTCTGCACTCTGATGCGTTTCTTCTGCATTTCCTCCATGGGTGCTGAGCTGCATGCTCAGAGAGCTGGCACAAGTGCAGTCCGGTCTCCAGCCTTTTCTTCTAGTTCTGTGGGTGTGGTGGCTCTTATTGCTGGGCTTGGGTTTCGCCTTGAAACGGTCTTGAACAGTTTTTGCAGAGTTGACACTTTGGGATGGCATTCCGGTGAGTTGTCCTCTCTGGACAGATGATTTCTGCCAATGACCAATTCTTGCAGTGTCTGAACTTGCCTCTATTTTCTCCTTACTTATATGGTTCAGCTTGACATTATCTCAGTTCTTTGAAGCAAACGGGTTGTTTTCTGCGTGTTTCTGCATGCCTGGATGCTGGATAGAGGAAAATGAAGCAATGACTGGTGTATCATGAGGGATTCAATTTCTAGTAGCATTTCTTGCCACTGGCTGCTATTTTTTGTCAGATCAGTTTTTTGGTTCACACTTCCTACTTCATTCTCTGCTTTGATTTCATCTTTAAAATTGGTTCATTAGTTGTGTTTCCTTCTCACTGCTGCCATGTACAAGGCTCCTTGTCCTGGGAAGGGTACTGAAAAGAAAAAAGAAATATATCTTTAAATTACACAGTATAATGCATTGTGCTATTTGTATTTCTAAATTGGATGTTCTGGCAAGCATGGGGAGATTGCATCACGTTTGATGCAGAAAAGGTACATCCCATTAAGTGGAGCTAAATCATAGACTGTGAAAACAAGATGACACATATTTGGCTACTAAGATTACTAAGGAGATGGATGTTCAGTTAATTGAACTAATTTTATCATCTGTAAAAGAATAAACATAACACTGTCTGGGAAGGGAGGACATACAACGTTTTATGCTCTGCAGACATTGTCGTATGTATGGCCTTTGCAGGATGGAAATTAACTTTTTCAGAAGTAGCTGAGCTCAGTCCCTTTTGTCACTTCACACTTAAGCTCTGTTAGAGAAAACTAACTCTGATTTGCTTTGTGTTTGTTTGGGATATTTGCCTCACCAATGTAACTTGGTAAATTTCTGAACTGTTTACTCCAAGTGAGAGAGGCTTGAAGCTTCTGTTCTGATACAAATCCAGCGGCTCCTAAGGTGTTGCCTGTTTGACAGTCCCAAGAAATCATGTGCTTTAATTGTGGAGTTAATTTGTGCTGGCTGTCCAAAATAACCCCCAACTCCCAAAAAGACTAACCACTACTGGAAGAGAGACGTGCAGCTTCCAAAAGCTAAAGCAACCATACAAATTTTGTGTTTTATTTCTAGCTACATTTTCATTCTGTTTTTTCTTTCTGTCTCTCTGAGAAATTAAGTAGGCAGTATTTTTTACCCACTGGCATATAGTTTCCCAGGGAGGAACCTGGATCAGTTCTGTAAACTCTCTGAACAGAAGAATAATTGTCAGAGAGAAGACAGCCAGTTAAAATAAATAGGGCTCTTAAGGCATGCTGGTAGCATGAGAACACAACTGAGCTCTTTGAGAGAATGCTTAGGGAAAGCTAAGCATTCTGTCAAGGATGATAGAGCCTTAAATATCTTCAGACATTCAGGCACATGACTGTAAATTGTTTTCCATCACTCAAGTGTTTCAAAAGTATTTTTCGAAAGTTTTTTGCAATTACCCATGTGCTTCCTGCAAATATGATTCTAGTCACAATGTCTGAATTATTTTGCCTTAGTCCTTTTGACAACTTTTTTGGCATCGTGACGTCATTTCTTCTCCAAATCAGAACAGTAGCTGCATTTTGTTATTCAAGAAGTTATTGCTCATCCTATCTTGGTGGCAATCTTTTTTTTTCATGTCTTTGTTTTCCTGAATGCGTCTAGAGGCTTGGAAAAGCAAGATCAGATGCTTAGTCTTGTTATATACCAAGAGAGATGCACTTGAATAGAATAGTTTCTTTATTTCTCTTTGATGTGAGTGTGACTTTTCACTCATTTTCATAATCCTTTGAATTCCAGTTGGCATTTCCACATTAACTTGTGTGTTAGTTCTTGGATAAGACGTTTAAGCTACATGCTAAATACATGAATTGTACCAGAATTTATTGCTGTATATGTAATGAGCTACTTCCTTTTCACACTAGCAAGGTCAAAAGCAGGGACCGTACTTTCTAATAACTGCTACCAGACTTGCAGCAATCACGAGATAGTGGCATTCTGTCAAAAATTAAAGCTGAAGGCACCTTTTCTGAAGTTGTTTTTCCTCCCTTACGTCCTGCAGAGTTGGATTGCTGTAAGGGAAGGTAGCAAAAGGTTATTGCTCACAGAAGAGCTGAGCTGCAAGGAAACCATGATCAGTCAAGCCATGACAAGTGAGAGATGGCACTGGTTAACAATCCTTCTGGCACTGGCATGTGGAAACTGTTCCTGCTTATTAGCAACCTCTTCTGGGGCAAGAGAGGGAAGCTGGGAGCTGCTGCTGGCATTTGTTTGGTGTCAGGTGATTGTAAAATAAAAGACCACATATTCAAAAGGCCTATACATGATGCAGTTACTCTGCTTTGTAGACCTAATGTGTATTTTTGGATCCTTATCTGCATAAACCCAATTGTGTGTAAGAGTGATTTAAGCTATGTGGTGCCCCTCCTCTTTTAAATAGTCAACATCCTCTCATGCTCCTCTGTAGATGTGTAGCTCCACATCTAGTGCATGCAAAGATGGGTAGAATGAGTGATTTGTGCGTGCAATACCTCATTGAAAGTGCCAAAACCAAGTTAGTTTGGTTTTATTTGGTGTCTGTTTGTTTGTTTTTGTGGGAGACAATAGGTAAATATTAAAAGTTGTGATACAGTCAAAGAAAAATTTTGAGGAAAAAAAGAGAGGGTTGAAACCATTTGGCTTTTTCCTAGAATCTAAGCCCACTGGTATGCTCAGCCATGTTTGTTTAGAGGGAAAACTCAAACTGTGTTAGTTTTTCTTTGACATAATTTCTGAATGTGGGACTATAGGGATACACAGCTCAATCATGTTAAAATATATGTTGTTGTCGGGGTTACTGCTGTCAGAGCTGAGAATGAAACATTAGAGATGGTTTTGTGGTTCTTTACTGGCAAAATAAATGGATGCCTGTGGGCTGTCCCCATTTTCCCGTGGGCTGTAATGAGTTGAAGGGCTGGTTTGGGTCTGCTTCAACTGAGTCACTGCTGCATCACAGCAATGGAGCTGTGTATGGAGGGAAAGGGAGGCAGCAGACCTGGAAGGACAGGCCAGGAGGCAAGGCCACCCCTCTCACCAGGACTGGGATGGGACCTGCTCTTGGGGTCCACAGCCAGACCAAGAAGAATGGTTTCTGTTTTGTCTTATACTTTTTTCCTTTACGCATTATCTTTAAGGGTTATTTAATGGTTGTGCTGTGCATGCCTTAAGGTACAGCTTTATATATCAGTCTGAAAACACCTTTAAAATTATAGGGAGAAAAAGGAGAGAAATGAAAATGTAGCAAGTGGGAATACAGCCACATGGACTGAAGCGAGGGCAGGGTTTCCTAGTGGTGATACATAGCAAAATCAGGCGTGTTTTCTGACCTAAGCTAACTTTGATCCTTGCTTTGTTTGGGGAAAAGCTTTAGCTTATTTGAAGGACTGCCTCATAACCCCTTTTTATAGCTGCTTGTGTCAGCGCTTTCCACAGCAAACCCCGCATTAGGGTTCTTATAACTCAGTATGAATTTGATCTGGACTTTAAAACTGGTATGTATGTTCTTGATTTGGAAGTGACTATCAAAGCTGGCTGGCTAATCTGTTGGCTATGCGAATAATATTGCTGTAGTAAAGGCTTGAGGAACACGATACAGCTCTCAGTTTCCATTGAATGCAAAGGAAGCTTATTTGCCACAAAGAGCAGGTGCTCTTAGGCTTTTTTTTTTTTTTTTTTTCTCTCATGCAGAAGTTTTAAGCTGGACTTCAAGTGTCCCAAACATGTCAGGTGTCTGGAGTGTAGGTTTTTGCTTCCCTCCTATCAGGGAAGCAGGTGAGGAAGGGCACTGGTGAGCCATCCCATTAGGTAGATCACACTGGAGCAGAGCGTTACCCTGTTTGTGCTTGTGATGGTCAGTGTTGGGGCTGAGGGTTCCATGCTCAGGCTCTGTGGGTTTTGAGGTCCTGGGGGAGCAAGAGTTGGGTCAGATGGATGATTTTTGTGGTGGAGTTGGTGCTGCTACAGAGCATTAGTGTGTCCCCCCTTGTATTTTGGAGTGAGCTCCTGTTCCTCTTTCCTTAATTCACCAAAGGAGCACTTTGTAGCTTACTTTGTGCTCTACATATGTTTATGAGGCTGGTGTTAAAATACTGATAGGTGATTCTTTGGTCAGGTGAAATGAAGCTAGGGATAAACGAAGAAATAACAGGTAACAAGTGTAAATATTAGCATAAAGTGTATTGTAGCAAGGAGATAAAGCCCTGTGGTTTGAAAAGGCAGAACAATGTTTGATAAGAGTTTGCCCCTTTGCTTATGTTGTGATTCTGCAAAGTTATTCTGTCATGTTTTTTCTCTAAATGAGTATGTTGAATTTTGGCTTTTTACTTATTTAAAACTTTATTATAGGGGAAAATGTCGGCTAAAAGAGAAGAAGGAGCAGTAGTGACACAAAGATCATTCTCTGGTTGCTTTCTGCTTTGATTATTCATGACTTTAAACTGAATTTCTTCAGCCAACTGTTGATGAAATGCTTGAGAGGTAAAAATCAAGCTGGCGGGATATCAGCTAGCTCAGGGAGTTTTAAATCAGGATCAATGAGTTACATTCTCAGAGCAAGATGGAGATGACATTAAATGATGCTTGTGCAATGGGAGAACACTTACTGTCAGAGTACGAAAGAGTTTCTTTGGGAAAGTCATTGTCGTGTACCATCATGCAATGTGGTTGCAGCCAGGACAGATTCAAGGCAAACCATTTGGAAAACATAAGACAGCCTCCATCTCTAGTCAAATAGACCTTTGTCCTATGAGTAACTGTAATTTAAGTAATTCATTTCTTACTGCATAAAAGCAAAATAATCACAGCTCAAATGAGAGTTGCTTCTCAAGTTTTATTCTTAGTCATGCGAGGAAAAAATAAGCGGTTAAATAAATAAGATGTTAAATAAAAATTAATTAGGCTGCAAGTTACGTTGATTCCGAGATAGATGTACGTGTGTGTGCACACATGCAATTGCCCTGGAAAGACTCTTTCAAAATATCAAATTAAAGCTTAAGAGTAAATATAAAAAAGTTGTTGGTTATTGCAAAATGAAATAGTGTGCTGGTTAAAATTTAGCTCAGTACAACTGTTGTATTCCAGGGTATTTTGGGCTGTTCGCATTTCAAAACCTGTGTTGTAGAACTATGCTGAGATGGCTTTTCATACCTTGATTTTGAAGTCTGTCCTGGATCAAGAACTGCTTTACTTTTGTTCTGTCCCCATTTGGAGCGTGGTTTTAGGCAATGTTTTCAGTTTTGGAATTCTGGTGTTAAAAACCATAAGAGCAACGATCTTTTTTTTTTTAAAATTTTTTCAAATTTTTTTTGCTAAACAAAACTGAAATCTAACATTAGATGGGTGATTTCACTCATGTTTTTTAAAAAGCCTCCTGAGCATCCCTGGTTGGCACAGGCTGGTTTTTGGCTTTCAGCCGTGTGGCTGAAAGGGGCAGAGGCTTCCTGCCGGGGGCTGCAGGAGTGAGTGGCCTCAGCAGGTGCCTGGTCGTGAAATGTCTCTCCTGCTTGCCTCCCCTTCAGTCTCCAAATGAGCTTTCCAGAGTGCAGAGATGTGGAGTTAAGTAGGAGGAAACATTCCTGGCTTGGCAGTTTTGTAGCTTTCAAGTCTGTGGTGTAACATCAAGGAAAAAAGTCTGCTTTTTTTGTAGCTCGAATTCATGGTTGACTTTAAAAACCTGCCTCATACTACAGATACAGAATTAAAACAGATCCACCAAGGATTTGAAGAAAACTTGTGGTGCCTAGAAGTTAGCTGGATTATTGGATAGCCCGTTTTGTAATTTTATTGCTATACTCTTCTCCATATACATCCTGTTGCATTGATTCCATATGGTGACACAGGCACATTTAATAAAGGTGTGTTCTAAGGATTACCTTTTTTCCAGATAATTCTGCATTTTATGGATGACTGACAGAGGATAACGTTCCTGTAAGTGTAAATATGTACTGTAAGAACAAAATCACTTGTACAGGACTGAAAAAAAAGAAAAAAGGCAATGAAGTAAATATTGATATGTAGGTGATAATGTATGTTTCAGAAGGTATTTATATGTCTTCTATATCTGTTGAATTTTTTTTTTCTAATTTTTTTTCCGTTGTGACGAGAAGTATGGGCCTCCTTTATCTTGGTTTTGTTTTGAATATCTGTGCAGCTTTGGTTCAAATATGTACACAGTTTGGCATATGTAATCTTCACTGTGTATACAGATTCATTATTTGTAATGGTAGTGCACAGTTCAGCACCTTAGAAGTGTCGAAACTGAGGCTCCCGGGCTCTACAGTCTGAAAAAGATCCTTAATTTTCTCAAGTGTTCTAATTCCTCCTGCTGTGTTCAGTGTAGATGTTTATTTTTATATTCTTGTGATAATATTCCTCTTGCACCGGTGGTAAAACTGCCCTTGTAGCTTCAGTTCCCCTTCAGTACACGTGCTTCAGAAGCCAGGGTACTCTCAGGGAATACTGAGATTTCCTAGAGGTATCAACCTCACCTCTCCTGCTTAGTGAGTCAGATCTCTTGTTCAGAATCAGTAGGTGTTACTTAGAAGTCTTATCCTCTGTGTCTAGATAAGGAGATTACTACCCTGGCATCCCTCTGTGTGTGCAGTTCTTCACACTCCTGTCCAGTAATTTGCTTGGATGTGTCTCTGACAGCCTCACCTATAAGGCATATTCAGTTCTCTGGTTGTACCCCAGGACCCATGGACACAGGGACTCATCACACTTCTCAGGACCTATTTTCAGGAAATTTCATCCTGGAGTTTTGCTGAAATGATTTTTACAGCCATCTCCCACGTGCACTTGCAGAGAGTTTCATCCCCCGTAGGCAGCAGTTTAAGAATGACCTCTTGAAAGTCAGGTGGTTGGTTGTGGGTTGTTGTGTGTTGGCCACTGTAATTAAACAGAAATGTTTGGCTTTTTTTAATTAATAAATTTGTTTTCATTTACATTCCTGGGGATGGCAAGGCCTCCCACCCCTCCATGAAAGTAGTTACCCTGAAGCTGGCTTTTGAAGTCTTAGTCCTGATCTGCGTGTAGGTTGCTCTTTTCCTTTTTTTTATCACAAATTACAACATGTCAGCATCTTGTGCATTTGCGCACGTTCTGAGGAAGCTAAATTTTATTCACTTGGGGAGTCCAATCACAAAGCACAGCGATCCATTTGACCTTTAGCTTTTAGCACCCTTACGTTCCTTTCCCTTTTCCAGACCTTGCTGGCAAATGTCAGCGTGCTATAACATATCGGTTTAGGGATCTGTTTATGGCAGGTCCCACCCCTCACCCAAAGGTTTGAGGCGCTTTCCTATAAATAGCTATGGTGGTCATAGCTTTCTATATGCTTGTGGGCTTCCCCGATTGGAGTTTTATAGTAATCCAGCCTCTTAGCTCACAATTTTGGTATGATCACCTCATTTTGGAGGACTTTTGGCTTTTTTGTTGAAGCCTTTTGTAAAAGGATTCACAAAACAACTTGCAGTTCTTATGACTTCAGCAAGTCAAATAGTTTTTTTGAAAAAGGATGTCTCCTTTTTCCTTTGCCTCTTTACTTGCTTGCTCTGTTAACTTTTCCTTGTTTGCACCCTCTGGTTTCAACTCTGGCTGAAATAGCTACATTGATTCATAATGCTGAGGGCATGGCTGCTATTTTGACGTGACAAGTCTTCCTTGATCTCAGGCCTCTTCTTTCACCAGGTTAACACCAAATGGGAGAATTTTTCTGATTTTCTCTGTTGTTTTTTAGCTGCTAAAGATTGCTACTGCAATCAGCAAGTACGGAATTGATGTTGAAAAATGCCAGCAGGAATGCACTGAATGTGAAAATTTTCGGGTTCAGTTTATGTGTTGTCAAATGAGTTTTCCATATGTTTTGCAACATTACACAATACTTTTTCTCAGTTCAAGTATTTGTCTTAGATGCCATCCAATACACGTTGCAGCTGTCATGTATTTCTTGTCACTTAGCTTTTAGGAACGTGACTTAACCATATCAGGTAGGCTGATGGCACACCTTCCACAGGTTTACCCTACACAAGTGCAGAGACTCATATTTCATGCATTATTACCTCTTCACCCACAGACAGTTTTCAAGATGTAGCCTCACTTCTCCTGTTGAAGTGAATGATGTAGAGATGGGTGACTATAATTTGTAAAGTAACAAGGAACTAAAACTTCTTGGTCCTGCAAGAACTAAAACAGGGGCTGCTAAAAAACAAAGGGGATGAAAACCTTTGGCCTACCTTTGAGAAGTCATAGAATCACAGAATTGTTAAAGTTGGAAAAGACCTCTAAGGGTCACCAAGTCTAACAGTCAAGGTAGCCAGTACCACTATGTTCACCACTAAACCATGTCCTCAGGTGCCTTATTCACACATATTTTGAACACTTCTAGGGATGGTGGTTCTACAGTTTCCCTGGGAAAGCCTGTTCCGGTGCTTGACAAGGCTTTGCATGAAGACGTTTTTTCCTAGTACCCAAACGAAACCTCCTGTAGTACAACTTGAGTTTAGTCTCATCCCATCAGTTGTTACTTGGGAGAAGAGACTGACCCCCATGTCACTCCACCCTCTTTTCAGACAGTTGTAGAGAGGGATGTGGTCTCCTCTGAGCCTCCTTTTCTCCAGGCTGGACACCAGCTCTCAAGTCACGGTCTAAAGCACCATTGTGGCTCAAGGTGAATTCCACTATTGGAAATAAAGAGAAAGTAATTTTACTGTTTGCAGCACTTCCCTAAAAGCATTGATTTCTTCAAGGAACAGACTCACACTTGCAGGCAGAGGACAGAGTTGTGAAGTTTTGCATGCACAGCAGCAGCAGCTGCATCTCTGCTGTAAGACGGGAAATGCTTCTGGAAACATAGAGGGATTGGCACCATCCAGGATTTTTTTTTAGCCCGCTATAAAATGATTAGTAGATTGAGGACCAGGTATATAAATCAGTGCATAGATCTTACCATGTGTTGCTTTAATTCCTGTTTATGTTCTTGAGCATGAAGGTAGTTGAAATTCAGTTGCATCAGATGAAAAGATTAATTTATTGTTCAGTTGGGAACAATAATGTGAAATTTACAGAGGCTTCTGTTGCAATATTGTTTCATTCAAGTGGACCAAAGGCAGTTGAACTGAACTTGGGCAGTGACCTTGATTAAAGAGTCAGACCTCTCAAGAGGCTTTTCTTATCCTGATCTGAATATACTGCAGGTCATTGGGGCCTGTAAACCTACTGAGAGAAAAACAAAGCCCTGCAACCAGCCTGTGTGTGATGTTGAACTTTTGACTTTCTAGTAGTTGCATCTGAGGAAAAGTCAGCTTCATTATTAACAGTCTTCCCTGCACATGACCAGTCCTTGACAAATAAATGAGCTTTGAAGAGATTTTTAAGTGGAAAATCTAGATTGGAAAAAGCTGGTTTACATTCTTTCTCTCTCCTCTTGTGAGAAAAATTTCATATATGAAGAGAAAGGTGGCTGGAACTTGGAGTGCAAGACGCTCTTTGAGTGCCTGTCCCTTGCTTGTGTCTCTTTGTGAATGTCCATAGCTTCCAGCCAGCAAAGTAGAAAGGGAGTCTGATTTTGAAAAACAGGCTATACTGTGCAATATTTTCCTGTCATTGAAGTGAAATAGGAATGGATACCTGCAGGTATTGCAGCAATTTTCACAGGATGCACAAATGAGAAAAGATTTTACTTTCCATGAAACAGCACTGAATAAAACATTGTGATTTTTGCATTCAGTATGAACATAAACCGTCCAAGTTTCTCATTAGCCATTCTTGCGATGTTTCAGCTTAATGATGGTGGCAAGGCAGCCCAAGCACACGTGGGAATTGGTGATGTGGTTCTCACCATTGATGGGATAAGCACGGACGGGATGACTCATCTAGAAGCACAAAACAAGATCAAGGCGTGTACGGGCAATTTGAACATGACTCTGCAAAGGTAAGAGAGCTTTTTCTTTATTTAAAGAGAATTGATCATCATCCTAACAGTAGTTAGGAGGATAAAAATGTATAAATGGTTTGGCAAAGTCCATGGAGTTAAATGGCAGTGATTGAAAGATATGCTGCCACAGCCTGCAATCTGTCTTGATTTACAGCATTTTAGAAAACTTAGTACATGTTAATTATGTGGCTTGACGAAGACTTTTTCCAGCCTTATTCTATTTCCTCTTCCTTGTGAGTTTCAGTTTTGATTAATCTGTTTAAAAGTAGGTCTTATTAATGCTTTTTTCCCCCTCCCCCAGCTGACTAGGAATATTTTTTTGGGTCAAGTCCTACAGTGCCATTCTTATTGGCTAACAGAATGATGGATTCAAATAGTTAACCCTTGAGTTAAATGGATGAAAACACTTCTGCTCAGAGTTGGTGAGATGTTTCCACCGTGTGATTTCCACCGTGGTGATAGCACTATGTCACTAAGTAACCGTCTCCCTTTGCTAATTGAAATTCCTGCTACAGAAGTGACAGCTTGGACCAGTCTCATTACTAAATCATAGAGTTTATTGAATGCCAGCATATCTCTAGTGTAGTCTGGGGCTGTGTTTTGGGAGTTGTTGCAGGAAGTTAGCAGGATGCTCACATATGGGTTATTGAACCTGAAGTAGAATGAGCAGCAACACAAGCAATAAATTCCTGCAATTCTCAAAAGCTTCCCAGGGCTAAATACTGTTTTTTGCTACAAGACTGCTATTTTGATTCAGTCATATGAGTGAACATATTGGAGAAGTTTGGCCTCTGAATCCATCACATAGGGAAAAGCATCTCTTCTTCTTTTCAAAGAAAACAGCAGCATTTGTACGCCATGATTGCAGTTTGTGCCTGCCTTCAGCAGTGCAATGTTCTTTGATGAGCATTGGTTGAGGTCTGTAACATATCTCTTCACCAGTTACTGACTGTTCTTTGTGGCAAATTATCCTTCCCTCACATGAAAGGACTACATCTTTCTGAAAGTTAATCAGTATTAGGGTAAAAAGGGATGTAGTGCATCCATCTCCAGGGTGGCAGTGTTTGTTCCCAGCCCTAAGTGGTGTTTATTTGAATGGTTATGTGAGTGCTTTCTTCTCTAAGAGGCTGCAGTTCAGCCCTGCTTGTTATTTCTTGTTTTTCCTGTTGTCCTGTGCATTGGTCCATAGGTACCCTGACTAAGGGATTCCCTTTGCTCAATCTGAGGAAAGGAGTATCTTGTGGTGTGGTTCATGCCTAGGGCATCTCCCTGAGTGAAACTTGTAAAAGCAGCGTTAAAAGTTTCTCGATGAAAGACAGGCATTATACCAGCTCATTAGAAGAACTACATGTTGTATCTAGTGTGTCATTTGCTTTTCTGACTTCCAAGGAAACGGGCAGGTCGCTTAGAAATGCACTTTCCAGGACCCACTGAGTCACTGCAGCAGGTGGGTGGGTTGGCCCACTTTCTCCTGTCACTATAATTGAATGGGCAGGGTTAATATCAGATATAGGAAAGTAATGGCAGGTGTGTCCCAATCAGGTAATAACTTGTCAGAGGCTGCTTCTGGTTGGGTGCAGAGATGAGTAGTTTGAAAATCAAATTAATCATGAGTTAGCCTGATTCCCTGCTGTTCTCACCCTTCCTCCCTAGTGTAGCATCTGACTCACCACTGTTGGCTACCTGACAGCTGAAGACTAAGTCAGGATCAGAGTAACAGAGATTAAAGGAATAGCCTTGGTCCTGGCATCTGGGGGTGTGACAGATGTCCTGTCTTGTGGCTCTGCTGCTTTGCAGTCTCATGGTCTCTGCTGTTTTGAATTCTGCCTGTATCCCAAGAAACCAAAGGTGTAGGCAGTGCTCTCCTGGTTCCTCTACCTGTGAAAATTTCATTGCCCTGCTGTTTAACAGATCTGCTTTGGTTGTTTATTTGTTCTTTATAGCCTGGAAGAAAATGCTTCTTGGAGTCAGACTGACTCATGCTAACTGGAGATGCTGGCTGCCCATGCAGAGGGAGCTTGAGAGCATAAATAGGGTGGCAGGATAAGCCATTCTAATATTGAGTGTTCTCCATAATTATATTCTTGTGTTTCTGCTTATTTTCCCAAAATGAAACAGAAGTAAATGAAATCTTTTAAGCTGTTACTGTTCACATGCAAGATTAAGGAGATACTGTCATTGTGAAGCAAAGCTGGCCTTCAAAATATGGATTGGTGCCATAGAATAGGAAATTCTAAGGCATATTTTATTTTGCTCTTACTGCTTTTCATTTATCTTTTGTTTTTACACTTCTGAGATTTTATCTACTTTCACACAGTCTGCTGATAGTTTGAACTACAATGAAAGGATGTTGAGGTTAGTTTTGAAAGAATCCATCAATTCTGAGATACTGCCCTGGTTTGCTGCTGCTTCAGAAGAACACAATGGTTAGATGGTTAGTGGCATCACTTTGAGGATGTACTCCAGCACCCCAGTTTGCACAGTGGTCAGGGCATGACACCACTTCGCCTTTTAAAAACTGCAAAGGAAACTTCTTTAGTCTACGGCAAAGGCAAGAGAGGAAATTCTTTGTTATCAGAGTCCTTATTATAAATATTTTAACTTGATAGTTAACCTATTTAGGTTTTCGCTTGGCTTCCTCTCTTCTTCATGTGCAAAATAGAAAAAATAAAATTAAGAGAAACTAAACAAGGGGCAAGAAGTAGCTTGTCTGGGAGGTCGGAAGGGATTTTTAAAGCACTGCCTTCAAAACCTTTACTTACAGATTTAAAGCAGTATATTTATGAAGGCAGATATGCATGTACCCCTTGTGAAAAACCAATTTAGATGTTTTGTAACTTGTAATTGAATGTTGGCAAAATATTTGAAGGGCAAACAAAAGCTTCCCTTTGTTCTGTGTAAGGCAATAATATCACAGTTTGTTTTTTTTTTTAAACATGGAATTGTTGTGTGCCCTGGAAAGGAACTGGAGGTGCAGCTGACACAATTCCCAAGTCCACTTTGCTTTGAGGTTGCTCAGATACAAATGGACAAAATTGTCCTTTGTCAGCCCTGTGTGCAGTAGTAGGTGCTTACCGTTTGCATGTGTTGGCAAGTATTTTCGGGCATACGTCTTTAAAATTAATAAGTTCTGTAAACAAGGCTCATTGTTTAGTATAAAAGTTATATATTTTTTTCTCTTCTGAAATGAAATGAGAATGTAGCTACGTTATTTGTGCATTGTTCATATTGTAGGACTCAAAAATATGGAGTGTATTTTTCTTCTGTTCTTTTTGTTTTGTAACTTGCGATTTTAACTTCTTGATAGATCTCCACCCCCCTCCAATTTTTGTTTCTATTCATCCCTCCCTTTCTGGGATCTTGCTCTTTTGCACCCCAATATTTTATTTTCATCTAAAGCCATTCCGGTTTCCCATGAGGACAGATGGAAACCAGATGCTTGCTTCTTGGATATATTTTCAAGTTCAGTAACTTAGCATGGACTTTTATAAATAAATCTCTAGGTTGCTGAACAGCTAAAAGCCACCACCTATTTTTAAAATATTATTTTTGGGGACTGTTTCTCCAGACATTTGCCTTAATGATTCTTTGGGAGTGAGAAGGATAAAGAATTGTGGATTTCTACAGATGAATGAGATCATGATACCTGTGAAACTTCTGGGAAAAGTCTCAGCAGTACAGGGTTAAAAGTAAAACAGAAAAGATAGAAAGTCTTGGCTTTGTTTTTCCTGTAATGACAGTGAACATATTTACCTCTCTATTTAGTAAAACAGATCTGCACAGGTATAGTTTGATTTGTAAAGGAATTTCTTTCACTCTGTCTACGAATTTACTAATTTAGGACAAAAGGCATTGAAGATTGCTTGGCTTGGCAAGCAAAGGAGGGTTCTCCAGGTTGTTTGCTCCTCTGTTGCTATATTGCAGTGCTTTTTTGGGGAGGTGATAGAAATTTTATGGGCACAGTAAGCTGGCAGTGAGCAGTTACTGCAGTTCTGATTCCAGCTTTTCAGTGGCGGAACACGGCTGCTACAAAGCAATGGATGAAATTTCAGTGATGGCCATGGGTTTGTTGGATTTTTTCCCCTAAACCTTTTTAAAGCATAGGGTTGCCCAAGTGTCACAGGTGAGGCTGGGGCCTCCTGGATGTTTTTGATGTCCTACAGGACTCCGAGACAAAATTTAGATGAGCCATAGGGCTGAGTTCTACAGTTTGTAAACTGGAAAGCCATGACATTTGTTTTAGCTGCCTGACTGAGTATGAATCTTTATCATACTGTCCTTCCATGTCTTTTTGGTTTTTATTTCAAGAAGCATGAAGTCTAGGCTTTTAGCTTAAGGGCAGCTGAAATTCTCATGATTTAAGATACGGTAACAAGAAAAAAAAAGTTATGGATCGTTTGAATTCTATTTTCTACGATAGTTTTTCAAGTTAACCAATTTGGAAAGGGTTTTCAGCAGTAAGACTAGCTTAGTGTGCCTTTTTCTTACTATTTTTTGTTTAATTTATAGACCTCACTTTAGATGATGGTTAAAACTCATGTTTTAGTTCTATGAGTCATAGGTTCCTTGGGTGGGTATTTTGTTTCCCTAAACCATATATGGATGAGCTTGAAGAAAACTATGATAAGAATGCATTCTGAAGTCTTATTTTTCTCCCAACTTTGGTCATCATCATTTCCCTTACATAGGTATTTTGACTTTAGCTTGGTTCTTCAGTGATTTGCTTTTTTAGAAAAACAGAAGCTTCATGCTTCACTGTCCTAGGCCAGTTGAACAGGGCCAATAATGGTTGCAAGACACCACAGCTTCTGAATAATTATTTCAAAACCTGAAAACTTTTTTTTTTTGCTGTAATTCTTTTTGTAATGCTAATTCTTTTATAACGTGTTTCAGGGATGTCAAAACCAAATGTTGGATGATTAAGGAAATAATTTCTTTTTAATTGAAAGAGTTGAGATGCAAAACATTTACAGAACTCAGTTGAGGTTGTATGGCTTGGAATATGTAAACAAATTATATATTGGTAGTTCAGATGCTATTCAAAACCTTTGGCAACTTATTCCCCAAGGCTAGTTTCTTACTTTCAGTCGTTAATACTAGTTTTCAGTAATTATGCCTGAAAATAAACCAGGTGAAAAATAGTGCCTTCCAAACAGACATTGCCTTTGCTTGTTTAGTCATGTCACTAAGCTTTGAGGTGGTAGCTGCTCCAGGTAGCTCACTCAGTGGAGCCTGGTGAAACTTTAAACAATCCTGAAGAGCTCTCTGTTATTGACCACAGCCTTTTTGTGCTGTGCATTGCAATGCAGTCAACTGAGTGGTCTTAAGTCCTCCTGTTTTATCTCGCTCTAGAATTAAATGATATTGGGTTAAAACATTGTCCAAAGAACTCAAAGCTAATGAATGATGCTGGGGCATTTTTTTCATCCAAAGGTTGTATAAATCTACGCACTTGTTGGAAGCAAGGTAGGAACGTTTTGCTCCTAATTTAGGAGCTGAACAGATTTAGCTAGCTAAGCCATGCGTTTGGAAAGCCTGCCTACACACTAAATTAATGGAAGGGTACAGCTCTTGCTTCCAGGTGAAATTCAGAGTCTCGTTGTATGTAGCACTTTGCTGCTCCTCAGGTAGCAATTAGATGAACCACAAAACATGCTGCAGCTAAGTGAATCCAACAAACTAAAGGCTTGCTTGGAAGTTCAAAGGAGAGTTGCTGGGATGAAAATGGAAGGTTGCATGGTTAAAAACAGAGTTCACTGACTTGCACAGGATGATACCTACCCATCTGCCAGGAAAATAGGTGGGACTTGAGGGTGAGTTAAGCAATGGTAATAACAGCCTTTCTCACACTGTGTACCTTAGAGTTTTGCCAGGAATCTTTAGAGCTGCAAAAGATTGGTAAAGGCTGTGCACTTTCTCAAGGTTGTTGCAGTAAGTAACATGGGAACATAAATACAGCAGTAAATAAGGATAGTGGACAATGGCAAATGCCAAAGGCAGATTGCTATTTACTGAACACCAAAATATTTCCTTCAAATTTCAGTTTAAAGATGTTTTTCACTTTTAATTTCAGGTACATTCCCGTCTGGCCCCCATGTAGTTAATGCCACCTCAGGAAGTTGAAAATCAAGCAAAGGGAGGTTAAAGAAAAAAACATTTCATGTGTTGGGGGCTTTTTTTTTTTTTTTTTTTTTTTTTTTTTTTTTTTTTTTTTTGGCATGTGTGTGTTTTTGTTTGTTTGTTTGTTTGTTTTCATTTTAATTTTAGTTTGTTTTCCTCCAGGGAAATGCACAATATTACCTCTGAGTTGCAGCAATTGCAGCCATTTTACCATTATGTTTTTGAGGTTTTGTCTACATAATTTTATCATGGTGGGTCAAACCAAGGGCAGTCAGATCAGGGGGTATTTAAAAACGTCACCTTCGTTTGTGTGAAAACAAGGAGGCCATCATCAAGAAACTGTCTCTCACAGACTGAGAGAGAGTAAGTTCAATTTGGGATAAGTTTTCAAATTCCTACTCTCATAGTCCAAGTCCTTGATAGAATAAAGGTTGGTAAGGTTGCTTGGGAGAGTAGCTCAGATGTTACAATCAGCAGAACCTGATAAAGGGCTGGGGAGGAGATAAATTGGGGCATCACTCTTTGGAGGATAGTGAGTGATTGCGGTGGAGGTTTGCACCTGAGAGACCATTGTGAAGATGGAGAGAGGAAGGTTTTGGATCCTAGCAGTTCCCATCTGTTTGCAGTGGATCAAGTGGAAACAGAAGTGCCTTAATTGGTCATCTTGCTTTTTTGCCTCAACCAGTGGGAAACATCTGTGCCATTGCTTTATACAAATTCTTGCATAGCACAGATATCTGACAAAACCAGCAAAAGGTAATTCTGAATTTGACTTTTCGTTTGTTTCTTAAAAATACTGCTTCTTTGCAGACAAGGAAGTAAAGTTGGGGGGTTTTTTTGGGGTTTTTTTTCCAGCATTTTTCTTTGAGTAATTTTGCTGACCCTATAGATGTTTGTTTTAAAGCCCGAAACCATGCATATCTTTCACATATGTTGAGATTTGCCAAAAAAAAAAAAAGCTTATCGCATGCTTTTGTTCTATAGGCAGCGTTCTTTAATTCCTATATTTAAGATCAATATGAAAATACTTATCTTCCATTATAGTTCTGCTATCGGAATTAAACCGCTCTGGTGTATAATTATGCTTTTAGAAAACAAAGACTAAACTGTTAAAGCAAAAAAATGAAGTGCAAAAACCATGGGTTTTAAAAGTGGCTTTACACAAGCAGATGGTTAGAAAGGTAATAGCTTTGGTTTGATGTTTAGGTGTACAGTAGTTTAGAAGCCTATTTTCACTCCATTATAAAACTAAAGTGAACCAAATCTGTATTCTGGTTTAGATCTGACACAATTGATTTCTGTCTGTGAAGACAGGAACAGTGAAGGTCTATTCGCATATATTTTTCCTGAAATAGCATAATTCAGTCGGAGCTATCTGGAAATTAGATAATCATACTTGATCTTGGCATGTGCTGGATGGACAGCGTGCCTCAGTATGCAGGGTGGGGATGGGCTTGCAGTGCTCTGCTTAATGGATGAAAGACATGATAATGATACATGACTGCTTGTGATTTAGAATAACTTTCAGAAATACCAATAGCTTTCTCCTGTCTTACAGAATTAAAAAATAAAATGAGTTGAGGAGTATCTTTGTGGACAGCAGGGAATTGCTTAATGAACTCCACATTGTTCAGTTCATATGCTCTTGCTGTAAGCAAGAAATAGCATTTGCAAACTGAAATTTAATACAAAAGACATCTAGGCTGAGCGAGGTCGTGGCTGGTGTTACTACAAGTCTGACTGTTATTTAGCAGCATTTTCCAGCTTGCAAACCCCTTTAAGTTAGTTTTGCTTTAGCTTGCTTTGTATTCTGCATGTTGCAAAGCCTTCTCATTGCTGTTGAACGGTGGAAGCAGAACGTGAGATATGCTTTCAAACATCTCCACATTAAAGAGATCTTTAGTAGCGTAGATGCTTCTGAGGAGTAGATTGAGTGTATTTCCCAAACATTAAATATATATATTTTAGGAATGTAGGAACACAACTAAGCTAACCTTCCTTATGGAAATCTTAAAAAAAACACTCTTTAAAGCCACAGGAGTTAATTTTGCTATCAATATCTCTGTGATGTACAATAAAGTTGCTGCTTAAGAGGTACAAGTGCCAACTTCCTACATGGAGGGAAAGGAGTCTCCGCTGACAGGGCAATGTGGTATTTATATGCCAGGTGCTTTATTCCACCATTGTCAAGAGCTGTTGTGACTGCCTGTATAAGTGCAGTTCAGGCACTTTTTACTTTTCATTATCTCTTCACACAGGAGATGCTGAAGGGCGTGTTGATTTCTGGGGGTGGGGAGGAAGGGGAATTGGTTTGGGGTTCAGTTTGGGTTTTGCTTCAGAAAACGGCAGAAATAGAGCTATGGAATAGTTTAGACTTGGAAGACTTATAGGAAAGCAGTGTTGTTTGCTCTTAGTGTGATTTCCTGGCTAAGTCCTGCTTTTTAGTTTTTCTGAGGAAAAGGTTCGTAGCTGTGTTTCAGGAAGCTCTTTCAGTTACTGCTTTCCTCCCATTTATAAATAATCCCCAGATGGGAGTGTAGGATTGTTTTTCTTTTTTTTTTATTTAATGAGTTGCAGAAAACCGTCAGAAAAGAGATATTCATAGGTTTTTGTTATGTTTTGTTTCATTTGAAGTGATTTTAATGAAGTACTGTTCTCCAGGAGGCCTTTGATGCAATTCGTGCTTTCATTTCCTTATTTTCTAATGGACTTCTGTGGTATTCATGGTGACAGTCACCAATATCCCATAAGCACTGCAGCATAATGAAGAAAAACAGTTTTTTGTTTCTCTAGTAATATTACCTGCTGTAGGCAGCAGCTGATTACAGCTATTTTAAAATGCTATATATTGCAAAATGTTTTCCTTTACCGATCTTACTGTGTCAGGTGGGGTTTTATTTGTCAGAACTGATGTAGTGGTTTAGCATAGGTTTTAAATTTTTAGTTCCATTTCTGTTTTTGCAGCAGACTTGGCTGTGTCTTAAAGTTTATTTTCCTAAAACTAGACATTTCCTTTTAAGCAAATAACCTTTATCTGCTTTGTGTCTAGTGAGATCTGATCTTACTTGATAGCCATCAATGCTCTGAGGACTTCAGTATCTTAGTATCTTCATACTAAGAAAAATAAAGTATCATGATGATAAATCAGGAGTAACTATTACCAGTCATTCTTGCTTAGTCCTTGTGAAATAAAGTTTGTCTTCCCCCTTCAAATATTCTACTGTTGTTGAGAGCCCCACAGGCAAACACTGCTTGTTGCAGTTCTTTTTAGCTTTTGTTAATGATGTGGATCTGCTTTCAAGTGTTAAATAATGTTTGGGGTTTGGAGTGCACACAGGTTTCATTTCCCAGAGTAAAGTTTCCTATGATGCAATAAAACTAGATGAAAGGTGGTGCACCTGAGTGTTCTGACGATGCACTGTAGAGTTTCACAGCCCAGTAAAACAGACCTGAGTTTTTCATCTTCTAATGCTGCTGTTAGTTCACTATTATTAGTGAAATCCAGCTTTGCCTGGTGATTGAATAGCAGAGAGCTGTGTATAGATTGGTGGTTGTTTTTTTGTTGTTGTTGTTTTGTTTTGTTTTGGTTTTTTTTAATATCCTCACTCCCTCCCATTTTCCAGCGGGGTGTGTTTTGGCCTGACACTGAAAAGGATGTGTTTTAGTGGACATGTTCTGGACTGAACACGCAGCCTGAAAAACAACAGGAGAATTAAAAACCGTAGGGATTGCTTTGTCAGTGTATTGTATCAGTGAACCTGTTAGTCTGGTATCCAGACCCGCTGTGGCTGCTTTCTGATGATTCAGCACGAGGGGGGAGTGAGAACTAAACCGTGCCTTTGTAACGCCTGCATGGTGAGAACCTGGGTGCTTACACAAGATATGTGGGTTTGATTATCATAAACACTTGTAACCAATAATTAAACTGGGGTCTTATAGGCATTGTTTCATGTATCTGTCAACATAACTCTCATCCCAGACAGGCTAACAACGTCAAAGTGTTCTTGTTGTATATAGATGAAAAATATTTTCTCACACTGATTTTTCTTTCCCCCAACTGCACTTTCCTTCAATTTTGGTGCACAGTGTATCCCCACTTTTACCTAATCCACAGTGAGTTGTTCAGGCAGAAAGTAAGACGGTTTTCTTTATTTATTTCTGTGCAACCCCTCTGCTTTTGGCAGGGTCTGCACCAGATCTGAGCCTTTGTCATCTTTGTGGTTTGAGACTTGAGGCAGGAAGTCTTCAGGACCCATCTGACTATTCAGTTTAGTCACAGCTGAATCCTTATTCCCACCAGGAAAAAAAAAAAAAAAAAAAAAAAAAAGGCCTTTGTCTCTTCAGTTGCTCATGTGCACATTCTTTCATTCATGGAGATGCAGCAATTTCTGGCCTTGAAAGGACTTTGGCTCCCTGCTGGGGCGGGGGCTCAGAGGACATGCTTTCCTCCTGACCTCATGGTGCTTCTGGTAGAGTCCTGTGTTGGAGCATCTGCCCGAAAAGCGTTCAGAAAGGAAAGTTTTTCTTCCTTCCTATTATGAGTAAGGAGGTTTGAGAGATCCTGTCTCAACTTCATAAAAATTGTGAACTGCCCTTTTAACCTCATGCTTTTGGTGTTTGTGCCACAATCCGCCTCTGCCTTGCACATGACCTGACACCATGGGCTGCTGCTGGAGATGTCTGATCCTTGCTCTCCCCAGCCTGGAGGCAACTAATCAATACAAGGGAGGTGGTCCTGCCAGTCTCAGGGAGCTCTGAGAAGTGGCAATTGGGATGTTAAGCAGGGAAACAATTTTCAGTAAGAATATTATGTTTCAAAGAATTTGGAATCTTTCAAGTAATGACAGTGTAGCTTTTAGCAGAAGTTGCGTATCTGCAGCACAGAGATGTTAGGGTTGGATCATACGTGCTGAATGAGATCTCTTCTGCAAGGATTAGAGTTGACAAAACCTTGCCTTTGCTTCTGGTCCATGGGAATTTACCAACAAAACAAGTAGCAATAAATTTATAGAGATAAAAGGGGAAAAAAAAAAAGTTATTGAAATATCTCAGGAACACTTTAGGTAATAATCTGTCCACTTAAAAATCTGAGCCGTTTTTCACACTTGCTTAAATTCTCAAAATGGAACTCATAGATACAGTGACCACTTGAACCAGAACTGAACCTGGATTGATTTACTTACTGATATCTACTTATCTTATAAATAAATTATTCTCTTTCTTGCTTATTTTTTCAGTTTATATTTAATTACACTTGTTGCTAACAGTGTTTGGTCCCTCCTTTGTGAAACATTGGTACGCGTTAAGCTTTAGCTTTTTTCCAGCATTCCTGTGGCTGTTTTAGCTGAGCAGAGATTGTTAACGTGAAATCTGCAAATCATTTCAGTCTCTCTCACATTTAAATTTACATCCGATTTATATGCTTTCGTATTTTGCAATCTTTGATATTCTTCTTAATGCCTTTATCTTCTAAGTTTATGATGTCTGCTGAGTATTTTCTCCCACGGTTTTGGCAAGCCTCAATTTCTTCACATTTCTAACTCTTGTGAAGATACAATTTGAATATGACTTGGAGAACCCCAATGAAACAAACAACAAAACCTCATGAAAATTTGATGTCGTTTTTATGTGGGTGTGGCTGAAGACAAAATCTACCAAAATAAATGTGCAGTGTGAGAGGTTATAAGCCATTGTCTGAGAGACACAAACTTTATAGAGAATTTATGTCAGCAGCTAAGACTGGTTTGAAATGTTTGATGTTGCTTTCTGTCTGGAATAAAGTCTTCACCAAACAGTTAAATGGGTTTTCTGACAGGCAGTTATTTTGGGGGGGGTTGCTTCTTTGGCCAAGTCTGTTGTTTCTGTTGTACCTGTGACTAATTGCTGCTCTGTGAGAGAAACCATCTTGGCAAAAGGGAACGGATTATAGAAGTAATGTGAGTTTCATTGTAGGGGGGAAGGACTTGTAACGCTCCATGTCTTTTGGAGGGAAAATGACCAAACCTAGGGTAGTTAGTCTTACTGGCTGTATGGTATCCCTTTTAGCTCCTAGGCTTCTATGCAAAAAATGGAATGTAGTATACATTCTTAAAATGTATTACAGAGTTTAGGAAGCCAAAGTTTTAATGAGGACAGTGACTTCAGAGGTAACTAATGCTGCTTGATTGCTAACAGATTATTTTTCCTTTATATAAAAGCTCCTCCACATGAGCAGACTAAAAGTCTCAGTGACACATGGAGTCACTAAAATACACGTACTGGGCTAAATATAATGCATAACAGGTTTTACAAAAAAGTGTAATATTTTCCGTTCAAGGTCTCTCAAGTACTGAAACTTTTAAGTTTGCCTGCCGTCAACACTGATCTTGGAGATCACTGACCAAAAGAGTTCCCAATTATCTCCAAGTCTTGGAAGGAAGGTGATGACTGGACAAGTTAGTCATTTTCCACAAAATCTTCTTAACTCATAAGTGACTGCTCCATTAACCTGATAATTAAGTGAATGTTATACTAATATTTTTTGTGTTGCATCTCTTGGAGCTACCTATAAAGGAGTAATGTTGAATAACTTTATGTAGAGAGTATGGTTGTGGGATTTTTATATCTTCTCCACTTGGTTAAAGGGTGCTGCCTGGAGATGACCTGGTGCAATTTGAGTAAGTTGGAGCAAAGCTAGATTGAAGTTTTCCCTTGTAGCAGGGCTGCTAGACTCAGGTGGCACAGTACTGTGAACAGGGGCTTACCTGGAGCTTGGGACAAAATTCAGTTTCAGCACAACTAAGGTAAACAACACTGTCAATAAAAAACAACAACAGAGAAAAAATCAGTATTAATTCTCAGTTACTGTATTGAGGATATTTTGGCAGGAAATGGAGCTAGGGAGAAGAGAATTAGATGTCTCATGTAAGTGGCACTTCCTAGCCACTCTTGTGAAAAGCTGTTAGGTTGGGTTTTATTTAGGATCCAGATAAATTTCAGAATATCTTATGTCAATTGATAAAATCTCTGAGTCTCTTTATTTTATTTATTTATTTATTTAGAAGGAAATGATCCTTACTTATATTAGCCACTAAAGCTAGCTATTTTTTTGGTATACACCATGTAGTTGTTGCTTACAAATCCTGTGGTTCGCAACACGTAGAGGTGAGTGGAGGTAGCATGCCAGTGCTGAAATTAGTACTATATCAATTCCGTATTATGGTTGATAATTTTAAAGCTGATGAGTGGTGCGGGGGGAAAGTTGGGAAAATCGTGAACTGGTTCAGTGGTTTAATCTCGTAGATTTATCTTGGTAAGAAGGATAACATAACTTACATGTCTGTTTCTTTTTATACTAGAATGGACAAATGTATTTTGGGATAAAATATGGTTATAAAGTTTTGAATTCCTCTTGATGTGGAGGAAAAAAGGGTTCTTTGTTTAATGAGAAGGACTTAAACTGCTATAAAAGATAATGGAGCTTGAGGCATTTATGGAGAAACAAAATATCTTGCAGGACTGGACCTGAACTGTTTCTGCTATCGACAAGTAATTAGCAGACAGAGCACATTGTTGATCAAGATCTGACTAAAGCACACTGTGGAACTATTCCTTGTGCTTGCCTTTTCTTTCTTTGCAGAAGAGAGATGAAAAAGGTTGTAAATTGCTCCTGGCTTTTTCTGAGGATGTACTCTTAAGTCAAAATTTTATTTTAAAATTGCACCTTTCATTTTGATCATTTTTTTGATCATTATAGTTTTCTTGGCTGAGATGGGTTTCTTTTTTGCCTCCCATGCATTAGCACTAGAGAAAGACTGTTAATAATAGCTGCATGCTATGGGTGAGGCTAAAAGGAAGTATGAGAGTGAGCTGGAATATTGCAAACATTAGATATTTACTCTTGACTACTCTCTTCATTGTATAATTCTCCCCAATGATTTTATCCATGAAAAATGTGAAGAATTCACCCAATTCTTCTCATGTTTCTGCTGTTTAGTTTTGTAATTTTTTTAAACTCTGTGGAAAATTTGTTTCATGATTAGTCACTGAATTAAATTACCTCTTGACATTTTCAGCATTTTTTTTCCTGCCTGTCTATCAGTCTGAGTGGGGTTTGTGATTCTTTTGTTTGTTTGCTTTAAGTTGCTCTTCCTAAAGAGAATCTGTCAGATATAGCTGCTACAGGTGTAGGTAAGTAAAAAAGGAAGTAAGATATACAGAGCATGTCATTAGCAGTCTCATGCTATTCTCTGCCTTAGGTCACTTAGATTGCCAATGGTCAGGTAGGGAGGCAAAAGGAAAAACTGGTAGAAATTGGCAGAAACAGGCAAAAATGAGCAGGACCCAGGTGATCAGATTTCTGTGATGGTGGATATGAAAGTATTTCAGTGTGGGATTAGAGAGCTCTTGTAGTCAGTCATTTCAAACTCTCTCTGCTTCTTGGACCAGTTGAGCCTGTAGGAAAGGGTTGGGCAGATGAGGACCAAGCCTGATGAGAGCTCTCCAAAACTCAGGCTTTGTGCATGTGACTGCTGGCTATGGGATATCACCTATGGAGACTCGAGGGTCACTGGCACTACTTTGTTGGTGTCCAAACCGTGGTAACCCAGGCTTTGTGTAAACACGCAGAATACTTTTCAGGACTGTGTAAAAAACGTTTCCTCATTTTTGCAAAAGACTGCGGAAATCTTAAGTCTTTCACCAGTCAGTAATTTATTTTTCTCCTTGTTCATGGATGTTTCCTCTTGAAGATAGCAGTTGGGCCAAGAAAAATTGTGCTGGTCACTGGTCTGCTTAACATAAGTGTGTTATCAAGAGATGTCTGTACAGTTGAGCTTTTCATCTTTGTCCAAAGAGATCACTCAAGGAGTGCCTAAAAATTCTTGTGGGAAGCAGCTAAGACCTATGATTTTTTTTTCCCCCCCATGAAAAAATGCCTTCGGGTAGTAGAACATGAAGTTGCACATCTCCTCATGGCTTGCCAAGACGATATCTTTTAGTAAAGCAGCATCCATATAAAAATAATTTGCATGATCAAACTAGCCACCAGCTGTTTTTAACTAATATTTTCTGAAGTCAATGGGCCAATTGACTTTCAAAGTTCTTCTATTTCAGGTAAATAATTAAAATGTTCTTCCCGTAACTGCTCTCAAATAGCAATTTTTTTTTCGTTAACATTGAAACTGTGTAGGTTCTTACATGTGAATTTGCCTTTCACGGTCTCAAGCAAAACCTTTTACCCATTTTTGGTTTAACCCATGCAAGCCATACAATTCCTTTCTGAAAGTTCAGGGGCTCCTTAGCTAGTATGTAAATTGTGATGCCATTGACCTTGCATATTGATTTTAAGCTGTGTCTGTAGTTATTTAGTGGAAGACTTAAAGAAACAATCTGAAGTTGGCCACAGTTTATCTTCACTTCTTAAAATAACGCAGATACCTCAGTGGCATGATCTTTGGTGACATTTTAATTCTATTGGCGCACTTTGAAATGGCCAGCTGGGACATCACAGGCAGACATCAGTTTTGAAGCCTTTCAGATACCATCTAAATGCCAAGCTTTTGAGTAGTAAAATAATGCATTTATATATAGATTAAACACACAGTAATCAGAAGTGCCTTGCAACACGTTAGTAATTGTGAACAGCTGCATCAGAGCAATGCAGCTGTTAAAACTCCTTCATGCCCCAGATTACATGTATTTGGTCCAAATTACTCATGGGTGTATCAATACGCTTTTGGGGGAATTCAGAGAATCATTTGGTATGCATTCATTTGCTGAAATCCGTCCTTGATTATATTTTATTAAGAGAGTGTATGATATAAGGAGGCTCATAGACATGTGCGAAAATAATCTAACCATTCTTGCAGAGCAAGCAAACAGCACTGTAACCGAGTTGTATGGTGTTTGTGTGTCTAATGTGCTGCAGTGCTGCTGCCTCCCTTCAGGCTTTAGCTGGATCTGCGAAACGCACAGTGCTGCCACAGAAATACCTTATCATAGAATGTCCGGGCTTGGAAAAGATCTTAAAGATCTGGCTTCAAGCCCCCTCCCCTGGGCATGAACACCTCTCATCTAGACCAGGTTACTTGGCGCCCTATCCAGCCTGGACTGGAGCACTTCCAGGGGTGGGGCATCCACAACTTCTCTGGGCAACCTGTTCCAGTGCTTCACCATCATCACTGGAAAGAATTTTTCCTCATACCCAGTCTAAAACTAGTCTCTTTCAGTTTAAGGACATTACCTTTGTAAACAGTTCCTCACCGTTTTTCTAGTAGGCTTCCTTCAGATATTGAAAGGCTGCAGTAAGGTCACTCTGGAGCCTTCACTTCTCCAGGTTGAATAACCCAACTCTCTCAGCCTTTCCTCATAAGAGAGGTGCTCCATCCCTCTGGTCATCTAGGTGACCCTCCTCTGGACCCGATCCATTAATCCCATGTCTGTCCTGTGCTGGACCCCCAGAGCTGATGCAGCTCTGCAGGTGGGCTCTCACCAGAGCAGAGGGGCAGAATCCCCTCCCTTCCCTGCTGCCCACACGGCTTTGGATGCAGCCCAGGACACGTTTGGCTTTCTGGGCTGCAGGCACGCTTTTCTGGGTCAGGTCCAGTCTAACATGGTAGCAAACCAGTTAGAAAATGGAGACAAGAATGCTGGGAGTGCTCAAGCCTCTGCTTTCATCCCAGTGTGCAGCTATAAAAACAATTTGTAGTAACAGCTAATGTTATTCTGTGCCTGTTGCTGCGGCCTGTTTTGCACCAGTGGGTGTTTGAGGACTGGAACACAAAGTTGGAGAAATTCTTTCACTGTGATGGAAACCAGTCTTGTCATCATTGTTGTCATCATGCTGCCTTGTGTCTTGTTTTTCCCTCAGGGTTTTTATTAGAGGAAGTTTTCAGCAGCCTCTGATTCAGCCGCAGAGAGTTATGTCCTACATAGGAGACCAAGAACAAAGCTGTCAAGGTCGCAAGCTAGGAAGTACAGGGGAAGCCTGTATTGGTGTGAGGAGCTTCGCTTTGGAAGTCTGATGTGCTTTGTGTGCACTGTAATTTCCTAAGGAATGCAATAACATAGATCTGGTTTTGACTGTGCTACTAATTTACAAAGACCCTGATTAAAAGCTTCCTGAGAATTGCATAACTGTACTGTTTCTAGTGCTCAGGGACACTGATCTTTTATTTTTGTTTCTTTTCTATACTAGTTATGTAAGGATAAGTGTTTTTAGAAAGATCTTAGAAACTCCATTAAACAAGGACTCTCAGCAGATGTTAGGCGAACTTTCTTACTGCTGCTTGGGCACCCAGTGCTAGGGTTAAGTCAAATGTCCATCAAATTCAACGGTTTAGTGGGACTGCCAGAAAGACAGTGAGCTTGAAGAAGCTTGACCCATGTACAAAAGTTTTCTGATCAAAAAGTTTTTGAAGTCCTGTTGCTTTACTTGTCAGAACCTGAAGTAGCCTTGAGATTTGGCAGTCGCTCGGCAGTAGTGCGTCAGCAGTGGTGCTTCCTGCTCTCCTGGCCAAGTCCAGATAAATAAATGGAAAAGCTTGCATTTTGGAAAGTTTAAACATTTCTTAAAATCTTACTCTCCTTACCTTTGAATTTGAAGAGCCTGTGAATATATTTGAGAGACTCTCTTGTCCCCTTTTTCAGAAAATGGGGGGGGGGGGGGGGGGGGGGGGGGCATATGTGGTGTCATCTGAACTGTGGGACATGCTTGATGGCATTTATTTAAAATCTTCAGAAAATTGACCTAACACTAGGATAACAGGAACCACATTAAAAATGGGAAAAGAATGATTTTCACTGTTTTCTCTATTATGGGTTCTTTGTGGGTCAAATCTAATAAACTATGGGTAGTTTACCTGACCTAAAGATGCCCAAGTTCATTTTATCTCAGCCAGCTGTGTAATCGGTGTCCTTTTTTCCTTCATAAACACTCATCTCATTATTTGGGTGCCATGAATGATGTTACTGGTCTCTATTTACACTTTTGTTTTCCAAATGCAGCCTGTGCCTCACACCTGTTGCTTTCCTTTGAAAAACACATCTCTCCAACAACATGCGTGGTTTATGATGCTAACTTGTAGGCATTCTTTAATTATAAAAGGATATGTGGTGATCTGTCAAGGGACAGTTGTCTCTAATGGATTAAAAGAAGCTTATATGGTTTAAATATGAGCTATGCCCTTCATATGCTGAAAATAGTTCAAGTTAGCTTGAACTGGCTACATAGTGTATTTAGTACCTATGCAGGTAACTGGTTATTTTCTTACACTCAGATAGTTAATTTTGCACCTCTGTATATGTGGAATGTAAAGAATAGGGGAAAAAAACCCCTCAGACAAGTAAGGGAACTGACAAGTGTTGTTAGATAAACTGTTCCCAAGCTTCAGCCCACAGGAAAAAATGAGACGCTGGTTAAATAAAACCCATCCTCTGCCATGCAAGTTCTCAGCTGTTGACAATCAAAATTTTAGTGTCCTGACTCATCAACTCTTGCCACCTTCCTCTAGTAAGCAGTAAAATTAGAATAAATTAATGATTGGCTATTTGGAAAATAAGTGTCTTCCTGAAAGATAGCGATAATGTCATGAAAGCATAACAGCATAAGAATGATGAGATGTTTGGTAATGCTGTGAAAAGCAGGCAGGTTTTCAGATATAAAGTATGTTCTAGACATCTGAAAAACTGCTAAATACAAATTGAGTAACACTGCTGAGAGTTAAACTAGGTATGTGTCTGTTACACCACCCCATATAAAAGTAAACGGTAGCTGCAGAGTTGAGTGTCCAAGTAAGAGCTGAATTTTACAGCTGCATTGTTTTAAGGGCCTTTTTTCCACACAATTTTTTTGAATAATTACTGCCTTTGAAAAATTCCAGGGTATTGTCAGTATAAAGTCATGTCTGTGGCACAAAACCCCTATGAGCTAATAAAAACACATACTGTGCCTGTCAAATATTACTCACTTACTTTGGCTATGAGGCAAGGCGAAAGTAATGTTTGCAGCATTGTGACGGATCTCAACAGGCTTTGTGACCATCAGATGGTTTCCATCAGTGATTAGTTGCCCACAAAAGCAACTTAATTGCTTCATATGCTGTAAGTGTGCTGTGACTGTTACCCCCTAAGGATTTTGAGCTAAGAATGAAAGGTTTTTGTGGTTTTTTTGTTGTTGTTGTTGATTTTTTTTTTTCCCCAAAAAGTAGATGGTGGGAAAGGATAACTTCATAGTTAGCTGGATCAGTTGGATTCAGATGGGCTTATTAATTTTTTTCTTCCTGCATGGTTGTTGCAAGTAGCAGAATAATTATGGGACTTTGCTTTACGTACCTTTGCCTAATAATTGCTTCTCTGGCCAATTTATTGACTACCAGAACAAACTGTTAAAGATCTCTGCTGCTTTGCAGTCTTTCTTGCTTAGCTTCTGCAGAAAACAAAGTAATTTCCAGCTGCAGCTCATACTGTGACTGTTGATCTTTGACTTCTCTTTCCCTTGAAGGTGTGGTGAAACCTGTTGGCCAGGTCAACTTGAGGTCTTAATGCAAACAGTTGAAAGGAAAGGAAAACATAAGGAAACCCCCAAACTGAAGTTGTTAGGTATCTAAAACTATAATAGCGTGTTGAAACATAAATAGCTTTCCTCAGCTTATTAGACCTGTAATACATGCTGCTAAGCCAGTGACCTTAAATATATAACCATATAAACAATACATGGAAATGATAAAGTGCAAGAAAAGCAAGGGTCTGTAGTGGAAAAGTTAACAGCTTCTGGCAAGTGAGTGCTCATTAAATTGATACAGTAATAATTCTGGCATGTGGTTTATGGTGCTTCAGCTCTGCTATCCACAGCCAGTGCCACCTGTGGTGGTTTTCCCTCTGGGGACAGCCTGTGGGAGCCCCCCAAACACATCTGCTGCAATGAGGGCTGGTTCAGGTGTGTGCTGGCTGCAGTGTCCATGTGGTGAAAAGGCCACTTGACAGCCTCTGTGGCTCTTTGCCAGTCGGGTCCTGTGCTCATGCACCTCGAGGATGACTATACATCCCTTGCTGCTGCTGGAGTGGCATGGGAGGGAGGAGAGAGGTGTCTGAGAGGCTGAGTGGGAAAGAAAATTGGCTGTTTTGCTGGTGGATCCCGCTGAGAAGGCAGACAAAAGCTTAATGTTATTCCTAACCTTAATGGGAAATAATGAACACGAGTTTATCCATTTAAATAGATTTATCATCATGTTTCTTTATTGGTGACTACTGCCATGTCCCTGGCTTTTCTGGAGCAGTTCCAGGCTCAGTAATTTTCCTGACAGCCATGCTGTTGTGGTATGCTCTTCCTATGCCTGCATATTGTAGTTAGGATAATGCACAGCTTGAAACACCACAGATGGAAACTCGGAAGCTGATTTATTGGGTTGCTCATGTTGTTCCTTGTATCACCTGAAGTGTGGAAGGAGCAGAAGGTGGTGGCACAGCTGGGATTTTGCCAGACTTCAGGACAATACTTTTGGAGTCTGGATGAGTGACACCACTTTCCATGCTGCTGACCTAGTGAAAGACAGGGCTCTTCTTTGCTGTGGCTGCCTGACACCTCAGAAACAGTTTCATACCGTTTGGTTAACTACGCTTCCACTGTCCTTCTCAGACTTCCTGAAAGTAACGAATGGGTGAGCTGCTTTGTAGAGAAGTGTGCTTAGCTCCCAGAAGAAGTAAAATATAATCTAACAGCTCTCTAAATTGCCAGCTTCTTCATTTGAGAAAAAATGCTCCTTCCTACACACATGCTTAAGGGGAAAAAAATAAAACAAAAGCCGTATCAACCAAATAAGGATATACTGGGGACTGGGGAGCTGTTTGTGGTGAATTTCCAGTTAAAATAGATATGACTACACTTTGGAGTTTATTTGGGCTATGTTTTAAACAAAGGAGGTAATTTAAACATTAGTCACCATATTGTGGAAAGCACTGGAAAAAATAATTGAGTGCTTAGTCTTGAGTCTTTTAAATTATTACTTAGATTTGATGACAGACTAAAGTCAATGTGAAGCTGAGCCAAGGATTTTGGAGGACTGACTAGATCTGTGAGTTACTAAGATGTATGCTTTTCTTTAAGACATCTGTTTTTAAAAGGTAGCTTGCTATCTAATAAGCACTGATAAAGAAAATCAAATGTATAAGTTATAGTTTATTAGAAGACCAGCTATAATTGTTTTATCTTGTCACTTGCACTTAGCTGTTATGTCAATACTATTACTTAGCAAGGCATCTTCAGGAAGGCTTAAAGAAAAGAAAAAAAATAGTTATAGAAGGCATAACTGATACAATTATCTTGATTATTTAGGCTCGCTGAGCTACCACTTGTATCTAGGCTGCTTTATCACTTTTCTAGGACAACTGGCAGCAATCTGCCATACAGGATTGTAAGGCATCAGCCAAACTTGGTACTGGGGATGCTTTACCCAGATGCTTTAAAGTTTGAGCTTTAATCAGGGGGGTCATGTGCAGCTGTGTACAGACATGCCCTCCTAGTCCAGGGCTAACCGTAACATGGGAACTCCAGGTTGCTAAACTTTCTGCCTTCGTAGAAGCTAAAAACATGTTTTTAAAATCCTCTGACAGACAGAAGGTAAGTGAGATAAATTCTGTGGTATTTTTTTCCTTAGCTTTTTGCTTGGCTTTTGGTTTTGCTGTAATAGAATAAAATATTATCTGCCTGCACTTAAATTCTCTTTACGAATGTATTGGTAGGGTTGCCACAGACCACAGGAATGGGACTATGAGGAGTAGTTGTCTTTGGGAGGTCTTAAAAACAACTAAACCTTTGTGGGTAGGAATACCAAAGCAGAGGTCAGCCTTTTCTTTCCTAAAATATCAGCACTGTTTATTTTAACACATCACGATGAAATCACAAACCTTATTTAAATTTAAGAGGAGAGACCTGAATTTGATTTGGCCAACTGTCAAGCAGCCAGTAAAGCAAGAACATAATTTTTCTTCCTTTTACCTGACCTAGTGCTTCATTGTACCCTGGTGTGCTGGGGGAGGCACACTATGAGGATGTGAAGGTATCTTATAGAGTATACCATATGTAAAAGGCTGTCAGACACATTCTATTAATTTACACCCTTTTAAACTTACTGAAAGTGTAGCATCTGTTGAGAGTGACTCACAAACTATCTCTGTTCTAGTGCCTAACCACCCTCTGGTGCAGCACTGACATTTCCGTTGTTTGATTGTAATTAACACTGTTTGTCATAATTTGGTATGTTCAACTAAATGTAAACTAGCATTATAAACTAGAACAAGGGAATGACTGATGAAATAAAATGTTGACAGCCATCTGTTAGCCACCACAATGACCAGAGTACAGATTTGAAAACATTGCTGTTTCTTAAGGCAAAAAAGGAGATTTTTTTTTTTTTTTTTTTTTTTCTTTTTTTTCCCACAGTGACTGCAGCAGATTCCAGTTTTCATTGAGTTGTGCTTAATGATGATTTTGCTACCTCTACTATTTTGTACTGGGCTGTGGACAGGTTTGCAATCTCGAGGCCACAGATGCTTGCCCTGGCAAGATTGCTGAAGTGCTGATGTACCAAATGTTGTTGCCTGGGGCAATGGTTGTGTGTGCTTCTGCAAAACTCTGGGAAACTGAGTTGTATGTTTTTGTATTAATGTATGCAAGGAAACCATTTCTGAAGGTGTATAAGGTGCAACAAAAAACAACCTTTACAATGTTCCCGTTCTTCTGTTGTGAGCTAGAGCGAAATAGGTAAGAAATTAACTACGTCTGTGGTGGAGTGAATGAATGGCTTGTGTTTAAGGAAAAAAGAAATATATTTGGATTGTTCTTTTTTCTGTGCTTTGAATTATGTCTACATTTGTTTTTATTCAGATAACCCCTAGTGAAAGTCATGGCTTGTTATATATGTTAAATGCTTTCCACTTGTTGTTTTTGTTCCATGAGTTGGGTAAATTACAAAAAGCAAATTTATTTAGCTTTCTCCCCTATCAATTGCTTGTTCTCTACAAGTAAAATTAAGCTAACCGACAGAACTGCTGACTATGATGGCAAGATGGTGAAAAAATCAGGTTTTTGGAAGCAAGATCTGACCAGTGACTTTACAGGGATGTAGCATCTGTTGCCAAAACTTGCCTCCTGGTGATTCACCAGCTAGGAAAAAGGAGTTAGTTTTGAAAATCGGAAGGGCAGGATGTGAGACAGGAAAGAAATCCCTCCTCTTTTCCATCCTTCTGTTAGAAAGGTTCAGTTCAGAACAGCAAATAAAATTCAGAGGATGTTTTCCATCATTGACTTCATTTGGTGGATGTGGCAGTGTTAGGTTTATTGTTGGGTTCAATCTTAAAGGCCTTTTTCAACCTAGATGGTTCTATTATTCACCGAAGGTGTTGCACCTTCTTGTTGTATTTCTCCAAAGAGTTTGAACAATCCTTCTGGTTACAGAAATATAAAAACAGCAAACACAGCAATTATGTTGATACCAGAGTTGTGTGTTCCCCTTGTTTATAGAAGGGCTCACATAAAGCACAGTTACCTTCCTGTGACTTCCCCTTTGAGTTTTTCATAATGCTTTTTAAGTTAGGGGCTTTAAATGGATGGGGGATGATGGGGCTTTAACTGGAGTTCAGGGGAGACAGCTCTGAATGTCCTTTGGATTCTAGGTTCAATGAAGACTTAGAGGTTTAGTGGCTGAGGGTGTGCTTCCATCGTGTTGATTATTGAGATAACAATGTTACCATTGGTGATCAGTCTTTGGAGATGGCGTATCAAATTCATGCAAAAGCATCAAGAACTGTAGTTTTAGCTTTAATAATGTATTCTTCTGCTTACTGGTAACTATTGAAGGGTTCTGTCAAATGGCTTGTGTCTTTTCTTTTTTTTTTTTTTTTTTTAAACTGGGTGAAATGCTTGGAAAGTGAATGAACAATAGAGGAATTACAAGAATGAATAGTTTTTGCTGGACCTACTGCTTACAGTGAAGAGTGGACTAATTCATTTTCCTAATAAGGCTGCTCTGGAAGTTGGAATGTTTTGAATTGCGTTAAATGCCATGAAAGTATTTATCAGAGAGGATTGTCTTGTGGTATGTTTAGCCAGCAAATTTGATCATGTTTGGTCAAAAGCTGTTTGGTAAAAAGCTGTTTACACAAGCTAAATATATAGCTGGGTATTTTTTCTTCCCTCCAATAAAAATGAATGACTTTGATATAGAAGCTGTGCAAAAAATTTGTGCACTTTTATTTTCAGTAATAGTTTGTTGGTAAGAAATTACTGTGGCTGCTGTTTTTGTTGTTTATAGTAATTCTTATGAAGTTTGATACAGTAACCATTTGCCAAGGTCTTTTGTGTGAGTTGTTTATAATAAGCCTAAATACTGAGCTCTTATGTCTTTGCTTTGTTTGTGTATTATTGAAAGTATTGCATAAACTAGCAGGCTGAACTGCTAGTTTTAAATCATTCAGAAAATACCATGCTTCAAGCCATCCTGCTTTTTGTAGTAACAGGACAAGTATGTAATCTCATTCTGAAAACCTTTATCATCAGTTATTCATACATTCAATGGGACCAAACCTGCATGAAATCCTAATATGTTTAATTGCTAGGTGACAAGTGAAGTGCTAACAGCTAAGGAATATGCACGATTCTGCGGTTTAATTACCTTTTGGCTGTGTGGTTCAGTGGTATCTATGAAAATACTGTGGAAAATGGCCCTGAAGGAAGAATTTTCTTAAATGTGTGCGTTGGATGTGTTTTGCTTTTCATCTTGAAGTGTGCATTTCCTTTTGCACTGTCTTGTCTAACCACCATGCATTTTTCACATTATGATCTTGGTGGCTCAGTTTGCTGGGTGAGCATTTTCCTTTTACAATATGGGATAAATCACAGATTTTTAGTCTGATTATGGTCTGAAGTCAACAAGGCCAAGTTAAACTGTTTTAAGTATGTCTGGGGCACACAGATTTATGTCCTTGGTTCAAGTATGTTTGTGGGGAAAATGTTATGTTGTCTGTCTGTTTAAAAGGAACATTGTGAACATTTTGGTTATCAAACTTACCCCCCCCCCCCCCCTTTTTTTTTTTTTCTTTTTTTTTCTTTTTTTTCTTTTTGTATGATATTTTTGAAGATGAATTTTGAAAAGTATGTCTTCCGGTCATCTGGTAATAGTGACGTGAAATAATTTTTGCTCACTGCTGCGTTGACAAGTATAGAGACAAAGTCATCAATTGCAAACTCAAATTTTATTGTTTTGTAAAAACCAAAGGAAAATAAATATGTTTCTTTTATGAGACTTAAACAAAAGCCCAGCATTAGTGAAGTATCTTTTTCTCAAGTGTGAAATATGGTAGTCGGCTTGAATAATTAACGCCTTCCTAATTCTTCCTGTTGGTCCAGCTTAATAGATGCTTAAAATATTTCAAGTTACTGTATTAAAAATGAACAAGTATACCTAAGATAGAGATGGTCTTAAAAAAAGAAAGAAAAGTTTCCATATGTATCGGCATTTTTTTCTCCCTTTTTGTTGCTGCAAATTGACAACTCTGCAATTAGGAGTGATTAATGATGCACCCCAGTGCTGTGGAGGGCCAGAGGTCAGGCTTTCATAGGCTGCACACTCTGTGGGAAAGGGGAGAAGGGACCTGTTCCCCAGAGCAGACAAAACCCTCTTTCTGTTGAGAATTGCTGTTGATGTGGACATAATGTGTCTAACCAATAATGTGTGTCAGCAGCCATGCACGAGTGGGGAAGGCCAAGTGCAGAACGTCATCTTCTCATGCTATGCCATTTTTCCTTTATTTTTTTCATTTTTTTGTTCCCTGCCAGCATGGCATCTGGATTATATATATTTCCCTTTTTTGTAAGGTAGATACTGAAAAAACAGTGTTGTAGATTTAACTTGAATACTTCTTGTTTGCTATAGAGGAAAGAAAAGTAAATATTTTATATATCTATGGGTGGATGTGGTGAGTAGAGCACGGAAATGCTTAAACATTAAAGAATTCATTTTTTACAATTATATTTATGTTTTTCTTTTCCAGAGTGTCTTCTATACAAAAACCTGATCATTTTCATGTGCCGAAGGTATGTTCATCATCGGAACCAAGAAATGTAGCATGTAGCACTAACTGATGCCCATCTGTCAAACCCTGTTGTTGATAAGCACTGGCATTCAAACTTCCAGTATAACATGCTTGTTTTCCATGTGTTACGTTAAGAGTATTGGAGCATTTGGATCTTTGGTTACTTTTTTTCCCCTCCTAAGAAAGAATGGGGAGACCTGGAAATGATTATCAAAAAAAAAAGGAAAATATGAATAAATGTTATTCTCCAACTCTTGGAACTTTTTGTTTTTAAAGATATTGCTGGTGTTTTCTCTCCGTAGCTAAGAGAGAAACAGAAGCAGGTAGAAATTTTTTGGTAGTGGTTTTCAAATTTTTTCTGTGGGGACTTGTTTATTTTAATGGACACTGAAATATTTCCTGGTATTTGAGAGAAGCTTATCCAAATATTACAATTTCAGAGAACAACTCCCCTCACTTTCCTTAAGGCCCTGGGGAATTATTTGTTCTTGAGCTCTTCTAATGTTTTATTTTATGCAACAGTTTCAAAACCCCCTTTCTGACAAAAATGCTGTTTGCAAACTTGAAAATACTTACAAATAGCCTGTACTTGAAAAGTCTCTCTAGTAGACATAATTAATGTGTAGTATATTACTGTTCTGCTGACCATGACCTTTAAAGGCCACAGTTTGGGAACCACAATGTTAAAACGTAGTTCCCAGCACAAAAACCCAACCAAACTAAAAAATCAGATTTCTTGAGTGTATTATCTGACATGGGTGTGTGGAGACACTGGGGAGCATCAATGTGCTCTCATTCTGCTCTTAAAGGTCTTAGCAACAGACCAGTGTGTGAACACTTGCACATTCCATTTGTGTATGGGGAACGTGCATATCTCAAATTGGGTTTGAGACACGGAATGTGGATTTTTCTAAAAAGCCCAAGTTTTTTCCACGTGAGTTACCCGGTGGGTTTTGCAGCAGAGCGGTTTTTCAGTTTCTTGTGGGTTTGATTTGTGGAGTGTCTGTTTTGGATACGCCGAGAGGAGCTAGCATTGTGGAATTTCATATTGATTGTGCATGTTGGGATCGTTCCCTCTCCTAAAACGCACGGCTCGGGTTGTTATCCCATACATTTCATGGCTGCAGTCTTGGTGTAAAGCTTGCTTCTGTGCTTCACGCTAGGTGGGCCATCTCCCCCGAGAGCAGCTAAAATCCCTGCTGAGGAATGTGCATGCGTTTGGCGTGGTTTTGTGTGTTTCTGTTTTGTTTTTCATCCCACGTAGGCAGAACCTACCGAAGTAGTTAAGCCCGTGCCCATTGCCTCTGCTGTCGCACCCAAAGTCACTGCCACGGCGAGCGTGGCTTTCAATAAGACACCGAGGCCGTTTGGAGCTGTAACCTCCTCCAAGGTCACCTCCATCCCATCACCGTCCTCCGCCTTCACGCCGGCGCAGGCGTCGGCCGCGTCCCCGTGTGCCATGCCCGGAGTGCATGCTAACGCCAAGCCTAACGCTGAGCCGTGGCCAGCTGTGCCGGGCGCTCCTAAACCTGCAGTTCCTGTCCCACGGCAGCACGGTGCCGCCCCGAGCGCCTCGGCCGCCGACGGCGCCCAGGACGCAGCCGAGGGGCCGCGACGAGGAGGCAGAGAGAACCAGGGGGAGAGTAAACAGCAAAATGGGTAGGTGGGACTTTTTTTTTTGCTGTGAGGGTCTTTCCTCACAGGAAAAAAGCCGGGCTTGTTTGAGGGCTAAGGGAAGCACAGCTTGAAGGAGTTGTTCGCTCCTCAGAAGTCGATCTCTCAGAAATGATTTTAAAAGTGACGCTTCAAAGGGCCCAGCTAGACTTTTGGTGATGGTTTTTCTCACGAGTGACATATCAGTTTACAGAGTGTCACGGCTAAATTGAACAAGGACCATGGAATGCTTTACACGATGTGTTCTATCACCACGTGTCCTGGACCTTACAACAAGCCTGGTATTAATTGCAATGTCCAATCTCACTGTGTATTTTGACACCCAATCCAGCAACTGAAAGCAGCAGGCACTCAAAAATGCAGAGCAGTCTGTCAAGAAGGGTCAGTGGGTGCTGTGATGGCCGGGAATGAGATGCTCTGGAAGACAAACCGTGACCCTGGCAGAAGGGGTGGAAAAGGGTCCCAGGAGGGAGGCAAATGGACAGATGCCTCATTAATTCTCTGCACAACACAGGAGAAGTTTTAAGTTGTTTTCTAGGAAGCTGATGGGGTTAAGCGGATTTTTTGCAGTGCTACAATAAAAATACCTCAACTTTTAATTTTACCTTCACCCTAAACAAGCAATGCAGGTTCAAAATGTGAGTAATTTCCTTATTCAAATAATTGTTTATGTTGAAGTGGGCATCAGAGAGTGAACATTTAAGGGTCTCTAAGGAGACCCTTTAAAAGGTCTTTATCTGGTGTAGCATCTGGACTAGTAAACAATAGATTAGTAAACTAAATTGAGTCCAGCAGCAGTCCTGGGAGCTCAGACCTGCAGCAGGATTTTGGCTGGGGATGCCTTGGGCTCTCCCAGAAATTCCCGGGCAGAGTTTGGGAGCTGTAGCACCTCAGGATCTGGTTCCCAGTGCGTGCTGTGCTAGGGAGAGAGGAGGAGGCTGGGCATGAGCCAGTTGACCTCTGTGACCAGCAGTTGAATTGGCTAATAAAAAGGGCAGGAGGGGAACTGTAGGTTTCTCTTCAGTCTTAAGAATGTGAAACCTGGGCTTAAAACCTAAAAGCGGTGGTTACTATTTCCCACCCCACAAAAGAAAAGAATTGGAAGAACAGGCCCTGTGCCTCTCTTCTCTGGTATCCACTTAGTGTAGAAAGTATATGAAAAACCCTATGGAAAGGTAAATATCCATGCCAACTAAAATACTGAATAAATTGCAGTTTCAGTTGAGTTTCTTATGGAGTAAAAAAAAAAAACAACCAAACATCTTTAGGTACTTATTCCCTTTATGTTGTTGTAGGAATATTTTCCATGTGTGGACTCATAATGCATGCAGCCTGTATGCATTATATATTGCGCTGTAGCTATGGTAACTTCCAGCCCTTTCTTAAACAGATGGCAGGAATACACTCTGCAAAAAGTGGATTGAAATGGAGAGATCCCAAGGGCTTGTTCACTGCTGGTGCAGTTGCTGAATACACTTTGGCAAACCCTCTCTTATCTTTCCAGGAATAGTGTTTTAACAAACAACTGCAAACGCAGTTCAAACGCAGCAATTAGTACTGAAAAAGAGGAACAATAGCAACAAAATTAAGTCTACTGGAAGGAAGTGCTGCAGGCACAGAGTAAGCACTTTACAATCAAGATAGGATGACTGGGTGAGAGCTACTACCTTACTAAGGAGTGCCCTACCTTACTAAGAGGATGAATAATACCATCAAAGAGGATGAATAATCACAGCTGAGAGGTGAAGGAATCCCCGTCTCACTATCAGCCTTGCAGATCTCGTTTGCAAAAGTTTGAAAACATTTCAGAGTTGTAAAAGTCTACTTTATTTTGCAGTCTCTCTTACAGTATTGTGTTTGGGCTGCCTAAGTGTCCTGCAGTCCTAAAACATAAAATCAAACAGACAAAACCCTCTAAGGTGTTTATATTGGTCTGCTGCTACACTACTTAATTTTACCTAGAAAAGTTAAGTTTATACAAGGATGCTTAAATGTCTCCCCATTTAAAATGGTATCAATGGCATCTATAAAATATCACAAACATTGAAGTTTGGAATAATTGATCAGTCTGAAATAAATTCCATTTTGCTTCTACGGCTTGTATGATGCATTTTCTCAAAACATGCATAAAACCAACTTGTACCTTGTTCATAGATGGCACTGCTTTAGCAAATGCAGTTCTTTAGACATGCGCCTTGTTTTACTCACAATTTCCTCCCTTCCTCTTGGCTTCTCTCAAAAAACATTCAGGATATAGACAATTTGATTTCAGGATGGGAAAGGAAGTTTAATTTCCCTTGTTTAGTTCTGCCTTAGAAAACAAGCAATTTCTCTAGCCTGTGTGCAGTTGCACTTTTATCGAGACCTTCTTGCCAGCTCTTGCATGAAGATGTGCCTGCTGCTTAAAACAGGTAAGATGTCCGTAGACTTCACTCAGTTTAAGTTCAGCTGGGCTAAAGTTTTCTCTTGTATCTTCTCTTGATGTTTAAAAGTTTGACTTATGTGATACATGGCTTTACCAGAGCTTGGATTTGGAAACTCCTGTACTCTCTTAATAAGCAAAGAATTAATTAACACATCGAATACTTTTTTCTTCCCTTGCAGATAGCAGCAGCGACAAAGTTAGTATCAACAGCACTGGACTTGAATCATGGTTATTTTTCCTATTGGAATAATCAGCATGTATTCTGGTTTTGCAAAATTACAGCTCTTACAGAGTTATGTATTTAAATTTTGCAAAACAGCTTCAGCTTTTCTTAGTGTAATACATTATGTTATCTGCATTGGACATGATGTGACTTTGCTTTTCACTGTGCTACATTTTGCAGCCCATTTTTATTCTACAAAACATTTGTGTGGTGTTTGTGTGTGCTGATAAATTCTTGGTGCGACCGGTTCATTGGTGTTGGTAATACAACTAGTAAGTGGTGAAATACAGTATAAAAATAAAATTGCTTTGAGAGCTGTGGAATGAAGGGCTGAATTCTGAATTCATACAGGAAAAGAAAACTAATGTCCATATACTCTGATCTGTGCATATTAGGATGACAAATGATTGAGGTTTTGGCTTCTCTCTCCTCCCCTTTGCTTCAAGGCTGAATCAGGAGAGAGCCTGTATCACTGAGTTTTCCTTTGTCTCTGGCACCACCTTGTTGCCTCAGTGAGTCATTACTAGTAGACTCCTAAGCCTTGAAAAGGAGACCAGTAAGACAAGAGAAGTCAGCGGGATTTTTTTCTTTATATCGCTTTCAACAAATGTGGAAGACTCCTTATTTCACTGGGGTAGTTGCTAGAATGCAGTAAACTGCATGTAAATAATCACATTTTCATGTATTTCCACACCGTTAATTACTGCTTTAATTTTCAGATTTCGTTTTTGCTATTAACTGTTTAAGATGCTTTACTTAATTTTTCTCTGTTCTCCATACTGAAATTGCCACTGCCTTTGTTTCTGTACCTCTTTCTGTGTTATTAACTTTGATATGTGATACATACTCCTCACTAATACTGTGTCTTTTGATATAATTTTGTACTATACCTTTCACATTCTTTCAAGTATTAAGTATTTTTTAAGCTTAAGTTTTTACTAATGCATTCTATTTAATGGACCGACCTAATTCTTACTTATTAACAGTTAACATTATTCCTCCCTCACTTTCCGCCTTTCTTCCCCAGAAATACTTTGAACCGTAAAAGTACAGTGAGGTAGTATCAAAAACAAAAATTACTTTTAAACTTTTTTGTTGGGTTTTGATTTTTAATACTTACTAAAAGTTTTATTTCGTAGGAGGTAAGTTTTCAGAGTTTTCCTCCTGTGAATTATATAATAATAAATATACAATTAGAGGGTCTTACAGATTAATGCTTTGGAATAGCAAATGTAGAATGTAGGAGTCATTTATGTAGTTTGAGTCTTCTGTTCCCTTTTCCCAAATTTCCTAAACTGACACATTCTTTACATCTCTTACTGGAATCAAAGCTTTTAGATTCTGTACTTTTCAAAGTCCTGCTAGTGGGAGGATTTATAATAGCCTGTAGGTTACTGTAGGGAAAGTTTCCTGATGGAACAATCACCCCACTGTTTTTCTTTTGAAGAGGGTACCTCCTCATTATGCCTCAGAAGATGGCCATCTATGCTTTCAGGTGGCCTGGTTGTGATCTAGGCTTTGCCAAGTGCAAAAGGCTTGGTGTGTACTGGGTGGTCCTTGTACGTTCACACATCCTGTGCTGTGCCCCTCGGGAGATAAAGGGAGAATTTGTCATGGGGTGCCTGATCTGAGCGAAGTGGACTACCATGCTCTACCAAAACAGATTCCCCTCTCGTCCCTATAGGGAAAACACCGTCAGTTTAATTAAAGGATGCGAGTTCTGTGTGCTGGTTTTAGTGGTAGAATGAGAATATGACTATTTGTTGGATTTTAGTGCCTTTCTCACAGAACTAATTCAGTAGAATAGTTATCTAAATTTCTGTTTCATTTCAGCTTTCTGACTTTATTTCTTCTTTTCTTTTTCTCCTTTTCCTGTTTATGCTGGGAAAACTTTCTCTTGCTGTTTTACTCTGTCGCCTCCAAGGAAAAACCCACCCAAACGGTAAAAGTTTAAACACGTAGACATCTTGATAATACTGTCTCTTACTGTTTGAAGTGTTCCACCACTGAAACAAGGAGAAATATTTCAGTGGGGTTAGAGTAATTGTAAAAGGTGTGTTTGGTTCAGAAAACTGCATCTGTGTTTAGCTGGGCCCCAACAGCTGCCATTCTGCGTCCCAATGCAGAAGCTGCCGTTAAATGCTGTGAAAAGTCACAGTTGCACCCGTGCCTTTGTAGCTGGCCGGAGCGAGGTGTTGTCTGCAGCCTTGCACTCACTGCCGTGTCTGTCCCTGGGCAGCCCCCCGCGGAAGCACATCGTGGATACCTACACGGAGTTCTACCACACGCCCACCCACAGCGACGCCAGCAAGAAGCGGCTGATTGAGGACACCGAGGACTGGCACCCCCGCACAGGCACCACCCAGTCCCGCTCCTTCCGCATCCTCGCCCAGATCACCGGCACTGATCACAGTGAGTGCCTCGCTGCACGTGCAGTAATGGCCAGTGCCCCTGCGCAGGCTGCTGCTTTTAAAGCTGGGCTCAGGGGAGACAGAGAAAGGGAAACGCTGCTGTAAAACCCTGCCGTCACTTAGTCGTTCAGGATATATGCATTGCTGGGCGTTATTGAGCTGCATTAAAACATTCTAGATAAATCCTAAAATTTCCATTTCTACTCCCAAAGATACTGATATTGACATTGAAAGAAACATATTCTTTTTCCCCCCATATCACCAAAATGGAGATATTCCTGATCAACTTTAGCGCTTCAGAAAAATTAGGTGTTTTCTAGCATATAGAAAGTCTTTGTCAGTCATGCAAAAGTATGTGATCTGCAATGATGTAATCAATCAGAAACATAAATCCATACTTTCTCAGTTTATTCCCAGGGTATGTTTCCACCTGCTGCTCCTGCTATGGTGTGATTACATATATTGATCGAATTGAACAGGTGATGTGGTGAAGATCATTGCCAGTCATATAATTTTATGTTAAAAAACCATGTCATTCAGTAAAGATGAATTTATCATGTTGATAAATGCTGTAAGAAGATTACGGTGGCTAGATTTGCCAGCCTTAAAATCAGGACTGGGAATTTACATTATCCCTTGTGTAGACCTCTAGAACCTTGGTGGGAAATAGCCTGGCTGCAAATAGACACTTGGATTATCACCTGATATAAACCCACTGGATGTTCATCCAAAAGAAATGCCTCTTAACTTCCATTCATCTTCACCTTCTCAAATCACCTTTCGCAATGCCAGCATGGAGAGTGGGCCAAGAGGAGGGGCAGAGACCCCCAGAGCCACCTTTCAGCAGTGTTACTAGCTGAAAAGAGGCTCTTGACATTCATAGATATAACTCACGTCCTTTGGGGTGTAGAGTCAAAGAATCCTAAAGAGCCTTGTTGTAATTTCATGCTGTAGTGAATGCATTGGCAGAGCAGAGAATCTCAGGGTTTTGTGGTACAGTGTCTTTAATGCCCTAGATAATAAAAACTTTCTGTTTTCCTTCAGTGAAAGAACCAGAAAATGAAGCTGGGAAGAAGACTAAGTGAGTTGATGTTTTACATTTTTATTACTTTAATACTTTGCATGTTTTAATTCTTAACTTGTAGTGTTTGGTGCACTTGTGTGACATCTGGGTGTTCTTAAAATGTTCCTTCCCTTTTTGTTTTTTACTTCAGCATGTAAAAATCAAGATCTTTTTCTGCATAGACAAAGCCCTTTTAAAAGCTGTTGGTGCGGTCCACTAGTAATGTTTGTGCAGGAGTTTGTGTAGAGGTTTTCTGTAAACTTGGATGGATTTGGTTGCCTGTATGAGGTCAGCTTGTGTTTTCCGAGTCTAATCAGGCATTTTTGATTTGTGAGTGTGAATCTGATGGCAAGACATAGGTGGGAAGTATTGCTGTTCTTGCTGCAAGTGAGGGTCAGCTGTCTCCTTGCTTTGGGATAAGCATTGTTCAAAAGGAGCACCAACCAGTGGCTAAATCTAATGGTTCTTGAAGTCAGTGAGACTTTCTTTACTGACTTTGACTAACACTGGATCCAACTTTTTGACAGAGAGGAAGACAATGCGATAGGGATAGTGCATGGAGTTTGCATGCTCACTTGTGAAACTGCATAAGACAAACTTTCTTTCTTTCTCTTTCTTTCTTTCTTTCTTATTTTTTTCTATCACTTCTTTCCACAGGGAAAAGGTTCCCATCCACGTCCTTAGCCCCAAATATACAAAATTACGTGACTGGCACCATGAAGTCTCAGCACGTGTTCTTAATGTCCAGTGATTTTACCCAAGTTGCAAAAGCAAAATACAAACACTTCCTTCCTTTCTTCTTTTCCATCTGCTTTGCAAAAAAAAAAAAAAAGAAAAAAAAAGAAAAAAGAAAACATATTTCAGTAGCCTTCTGCAAGAAAAATTCTAGCCTTTTCTATACTTTTCTAACACTTTCCTACTGATGTGTAAAAAATGGGATGAAAATGTTTTTGTGCTAATCATTAGTTGACAAAAAATACATATTTAAAAACTTGGGGGGCTGAATCTCCCAATGTGGGGGAGGAGATGGCTGTTGCAGTTCTTATTTTCTGCCTGAAAGAAGTAATTTGCATTGCTGAGTTTGAGTTCCTGTAGGCTGTTAGAAAGCAGAAGATTTTGAACAAATTAGTAAGAAATTGTGTTACCATGATTCTGGGGCTGGGGGAAGAAGATGAAGAGGGGATTCTATGCACTTATTCTAAATTATCACACCTACCAGGAAAGTTATCTTGGATTTCACTACATTTTCAGCAGGTCAATTTTAGAGTGGTTGTAAATGTTTTACAAAGTGCAGCAAGAAGACAGACTGCTTTTAAGCAAAGAAAAGAAAAATTAAAAAAAATAATGTTCCAATGTTTTGAATTGAAGTGAAAGCTCAATATAAAGATTTTGCTGCTTAGACTAGAAATATGTTCATGTTGTGGAAAACTTAAATAAGAATAATTGAGCAGAATGTTGCTGTGTAAGAGCTTCAACACATGTTCTAGCAGGGGCAAGATTACACAGTAGTATTTATTTATTAGAGTGAAGCTTATAGGCTTTCTTGCGTTTATGAAAGCTTCACAGCCTTATGGTTCTCCTGTAAAATAATGTATTATAGTAGCTACGCATCCATTAATTTATGCATTTTGAAGCTTGAAGAGTATTTTAATAAAAGTTGCTTTTATCTTAGCTCTGTCTGTTTTTCTTTTGAGTCTCTTGGACTCCTTGAATAGTTTTCTCATGCATGGGGCTGACATTTCATTGCACCTTCACAGCCTATATATAGGAAGAGAAACAATTAAATCCCAGCTGCATAGTAGAAACACTCTGAATTGTTTAAAACCATCCCAGTATTTTAGTTCCTGATTATCTTAAACATGGGGTATGCATTTCTGTTATTGAAATTGACACGAGACTTACAGGAGTGAATAAAATGTTTGACCCTTACGGGAGTAAGAAATTATATGAAGTAAAGCCCGCTTTCGGCTTTTGCAGCGCTTGTTGAACCAAAGTTTGAGACCTCAGACAAAGGTGATTGTGAAGCACATGTAAAAACCCAGTTTGTCACAACTGCTGATGAGAACCACTGCAATTTGTTTGGGTTTGTGCAGCTGACCTCCACACTCCTGTGATGGAATTAGTCCTGTGTACAGATGCTTCTGCAGAAGACTTGGCGGGGTTGTTTTTTTTCCTCTTGTACAATGTTGGAACTTGAGAGGACCTTTGGAACCATTTTAAGTTTGAGTTTTCTTTTCAGATGGTTTATTCTGCTATACAGTACAGCAGTAGCTTATGGTATTTGTGATTTTATCTTTAGGAAAAGACAAACAGAAAATGGAGACTTCAGGTAATAGATAAATTATCTAACACTAACAGTCACCAGTGTGGATGCCTAACACTGCACAGATTTGCCCTGGTAATGATGGTCTGAGGGGTATCACATCTTGCACACTTTTTGGGTTAACTCCTTAGGGACAGTAGGAGAAAACATGCACTTCAATAATTTCACTGAGGAGTGTTTTTATGAGAAGTGCCAATCAGTTTAATTTCCATGCCCCCCCATCACATAACTTGGCAGTGAGTAGCGTGTTACTAAACCCAAGTGTGTTACTGAATGCACATACACCAAATATAATAATTTGATAGAGTACTGCATATTAAAGTGGGAATGTGAAGTAGTGTATTGAAATTGTCCTGCTGGGTTTATATAATTTCTTTATGAACAGAACGAAATGGGAGCATTTCAGAGACCATCAATGCAATGAAAACTGTGAAAGGTTAGAAAGGTTATCACTTAGATTCTGTGTAAAGGTTTCTTTTAAGGGCAAAATAGTTTGACCTTCAGGTATTTTTATGTTCTGGAGACTGTCCCTAAGTAATGAGAATATTTTCATGTTGCTATTAAACTTACTGTTATGTTTATCTATCTTGCCAGCTTTTATCCTTTTGAAGGGTGAGTTGCTGTAGTGTGAAATAGAAGAATAAACCCTCTCTAAATAATCAAAAGAATAGAAACCACTGTTTTGAGTAAAATTAAACACAGTCATAGAGTCTGTCTTTTAAGGATATGAGAGTAGTTTGAGAAAGACTGCCAAATTATTAGTTTTCTATATATTCAATGTAAAAAACACCACTTGTTCCAAGTGTTTTATGAATGTGTAAAATGAATTTCATTTACTGCTTGAAAGATATCAACCTTTAACCCAATATCCCCATTGCATAGGACTTACTGGCATTAAATTTTGGACTTTTTATTACTGTTCCCAAAAATTGACCTCTTTTTCATTTGTATCTGACAAACATGCCCTATTTCATGTCTGATTCCCAGCATACATCTGATCTTTGAAAACATAAGGGTTTTTTTTAATATAAACTAATAAGCTTAAAGTTTAGAAATCTCCTTGAAATATTGATGTGACAATGGAATAAAAACTTCTTTTTCATCAGTGATCTTCAGTAAAATATCCCAATTTAATTATATTCAAGTTTTCAGGCAGGCATTGTCCGAGACAGATGTTCTGTGGTATTTATTTTTTATTTCTAACTGTAACACATTAGGGATTTTTGTTTGGGTAAAACAGATTCTTCTCTTCAGCAGCTGGAAGGACAGGAAATAAAAATAGAAAGACCTCATTGAAATGTGTAGATTGCAGCTTTTAAACCAGTTTTAAGTAAAACTTAGAAAGGCAATGTCTAGCCTTTGTATAAAGTTTGTGGCTTAGATTATTTCTATTTCTGCAGTACCCTATTTCCAAGGTTTTGGGTTGTTTTTTGAATGTTCACTTTTAACCCTCTCTTTCTGAGCAGCCAGGTCCAGATTTGGTTTTGCTTTAAATTGTAGAGTCAATTTGTTGTCCTGAGTGAGGATTTTCCAGATTTGTAGTTTAGTCAATCCAGAGGGACTGGAAAATATTTGTCCTACTCTTGGTTGGTCTTGAAACAATCTGTCATAAAATCATGTATTTATTTTTCTCTCCCACGTGTCATAAATATATGTAAAGTATACCTGCAGATCTACCTGATGGAGCAGGAACCCAGGATACCTGTATCAATTTGAATAAAAACTCCATAGCTACCCTGACTTTGGAGATGCCACCTGCACCAGAATTGCCATCCACACCTTTACCACCTTTGAGGTCTGCTCCCTGGTCATTCCTAAATCTGTTCAATAATTTTCAACACTTAAGGCTCCCTACTTTAATAAGTTACTTAATTCTCCATACTAACATAAGGAAAAACAGGCAGAAATGCCTGCCCCTGTGGCTAATTAAGTGTACTCAAAACTTACTGTTGTGGTTGCTCTATACCTTGCAGTTTACTTTTTTTTTGGTGTGATATGTCTGGCAGGTGCTTTTCTTCAAGTAGAATGTCTGGCAGGTGCTTTTCTTCAAGTAGAGCACTTTAAGGCAACATTTTTCTAAAGTTTTTTTTTTTTTTCTTATAATCACTGAATCACAGAAAGGATATGAAAAAAATATGGAGAAATATATAGTGTAATGTTCACAAAACTAACACAACCAAAGGGTTGTAGCAAAAAACAAAGCTTTGGCGTGAATCCCACTAGCACCTGTGTCACTTTGAGTATTTTCTGAAGTTGTTTTCCATCACATAATATAATCCCAAATATATGTGTTCCATCTTTGTAAGGGTCCAATAGTACTTAGCTTTCTGAGTTTTAAAGCAGCAGGACACTCTCAACCTTCACTGAAAGTGTGATACTTCTTTAGTATGTTTTGCATGATTTTATCCTCTTAATTGCATTTTACTGTAAATTTCATGGGGTTTTTGGAAGTTTTTTTGGGTTTGGGTTCTTTTTTTCTTCTCAGTTTACTAACACTTTCATGCACAGTGTTTCTGTTCTACTTTAATGTGGATTAAAAGTCTCTTTCTCTGTGTGTCTTCACTTGGTTTTATTACTGTGAATGGAGTGAAAACAATGCTAGACCTGCAGCTGCTCTTTTGCCGATAGCAGATTCCTGCCCTGGCAGTGTCTCCTCTCCCAGACTTTCTGAACATATTGCTGCACCAGCTCCAGAGAGGTAAATCATTCACAGGGGTTTTGATTCAGTTAACAAATTATCCTGGATTGTTAACTGAATCAAAATATCCAGGTTCTAGCCTGGATTTTTCTCTCTTGGGGGAGAGAAGGTTGTTTGTCTTTCACTTAAAATAAACTTCATTAGGCTGCTGTGACTAGGGATTTTCCTGGAAATGGGAAGAGGGGGAAGGAGAAAAATTAGATAAAAACAAGGAAATTCATGAACAGTCTGGTGGATATTAGTTAAAATAAGATACAATATGTATTGTGTTTGTACGCTGTCAATGGGTGTCCACCCTGTCCCTTGGATGGAGTAGCTTTTCAGTGGTCTCAACAGGTCAAAAGTTTGGATTTAGAAATATAAGAGTAATTTTCTAAAGTATGAGTAATTTCATTTGTAACACTGTTGTGCTGTGATGCAGTCACAGAAAACTAGGAGATTATCTGGCAAATATTCTGTCACTGGCCCTGGATAGTTTTACTGGCACTTACCTTGGCAAATTGCTGGTGCTTTGGAGGTCATCTATGAGTACTAGACAGCAACAGTAATTTTAGACAGAAGACAGCAAAAGTAGTTTGGAGGGTGATTGATTGTTACTGTTACTGAAGGTCCACCACCAATTTTCTGATGGTTTATCTTACATTGTGCAGGAGTTTTTGAGTTCCAGGTAGCATGCACAAGCACAAAGTCATAACATGAAACAAAGCTGTTCCTGTAAAAATGAGAATTAAATGTACAGTGCCTGGTCCTGCCAGGCCCTAGGCCGATATTCATGTTTGAATAAAGCATACAAGAACATACTGTTGCCTACACCTGTATGGGCTTTCTGCAGCAGGAAAACTAATACTAAGGTTTGGAAATGACGAGTTTTAAACTTTGAAAACAGTAGTCTCAACTAGCTGAGAGACAAGGAGAAATCTGACATCAAAATAAAAGTCTATTTTGGTATCTTTTGAGGACATTTTTGTTGTCGGGGAGAAGCAGGTATGTTCATGAGAACTTGAGCTTTGGCAGGAAGGGGATGGAGAATGATGGGCTGGTGGGTACCTTCATGGTGACGTTTGGTTTGAGCCAATACAGTAAAGAAGATTTGGTTGTGTCGTTTTCAGCAGCACAGCAGCAAATTCTCTTAAATCAACAAAGGTAAAAAATACACATAGAAGATACATGACAATGGTCCTGGTGGGTGGGTTGTGGTGGTTTTTGTTTGTTTGTTTGTTTGTTTGTTTGTTTGTTTTTTCTTTGTGGTGTGTTTTGTTTTTGTTTTTTGTGTTTTGTTTTGTTTTTTAAGCAGAAAACCTGGGCTGAAAAAGGCAGTGGAAAAAAGCACTACTTCAGTAATTGATTTTCATGTCTCCAGCATGATTACACCTACATGCCCAATCCATGGATGTGTTCAAGGCCAGGTTGGATGGAGCTCTGAGCAAAGCCTGGTGAAAGCTGTCCCTGCCCACAGCAGAAGGGTTGGAAGTAGACGACCTTTAAGGTCTCTTCCAATCTAGATCATTTTATGGTTCTGCTGAGCTGCCTTGCAGAGACCACTGCAGCCACTGTGTTCTGAGTACCAAGGAGTCTTCTCTAAATCCCAGCTCTGCATCTGAGTCCAGGCAAAGGAAATTTAAATCTAATTTCACTCAAAACCTATGGCTCTAGATTTTATTTGGCAAAATTAACCTAGCAAGAGAGTATCTTTAAAATGTGAAATCTGAAAAGCAGTTATGTTCATTGTGGTTCAGGATGTGAGCCAAAGTATTTTTACAAATACAGAAGTAGATGGTAAGAATTTTCTGCTCAAGAAAGTCAGAAATTGGAGCAGCTACTGCAGAGCTGTAAAGAGAAAGTTTAACATTGGGTGTGGAAAGGAGAACAAATTATTTGATACAGCTGTGTAGCTTGTATTCTCCCCTGAACTGAGAGGTCATCAGTGTAGCAACTACAGTTAATGTTTATATTTTGTTACTGAGCAGAGGCTGCTGGTTTTATAATGCTCTTTTGAGTGGGAAATACAACAAATCTGATCGTCAACCCCCTTTTTTAGTAAACTGGCACCTGTTGGAAATCTGCATAGAGCAATTCATGAATGCCATGCCAGGCTTTTAGTAAAGCAAAATTGGGCCATCCAAGAGTGAGTAGACTTGCTCTTGCTACTGATGCCTTGCGTTTGTTGTCAAGGACTGGCATGGGTCCTTATTTTCCGAATGGGCTCCATCTCTTCTTGGCTGATGCTCTAAATTGTACCACTCCCTACTAAACCATCAAGGAGGAGAAAGCTTGCTGTGAAATGTATGGAGGATCTGGATTTGATTTCTAGATTAAAGTTAAGTGAACTGCTTATAAGGTAGACTTCATAATGCTTTTTATTGTAGTTTTAGTCTTTATTGAAAGCCTTAAATTGTTGTATGTCTCTATAACCAACTACTGTAACTTATAGTGTATTATTACTCTGTTTAATATATGTGATGTCCTCCTGTAAATTTAACAGTAAAATATTTAAGAGCAATTAAAGCCTTTCCAGAAAGTTGCAAAAAGTCATCTTAAAAAAGCAACCCTGGCAGTGTTAGACCATGTAAACCACGGAATCTAGTGCTTCCAGAGAAAGTGTATAACTAATATAAAACAGATGCGATGCCAGCAGTCTTGGATTGGTCTTTAGATTGTATTTTATGTACATGCTTTTTACAGTCATGCAGATCCACTTTTATATTTTCTTTTAATGGAATTATTACTGATTTAAATAGAAAGACTTAGTAAGAAGTAATAATAGGTATTAGTCCTGATTTTTATTGTGCACTTTCTGATAAGTGAACAGCCAAGAACATTCTCTGCAGAAATTGTAGTCTGGGAAAAGAGGTCTCAGGCTGACCGTACTAAAACTGTCAGAGTTTTTATGGTTGTTTTGGTGTGATGACAAGCAAGAGGTAGTAAAATATGGGGGAAAAATATTGCTCTCCTGTGGTGAGCGCTACTTGTCCTTCTTTCTTTTATTATATAGTACTTTTTTTTGAGAACCTTTTGGAAGTCTTAGGCAAGTGTACTCCTCATCTTCCCTTCTAATCGTTCAGGTTTTAAATGCCAGCAGCCAAGTACCCTCAGTGTCTGAAGTGTCATCTCCTGAAGCTAGGTAGTTTCTTGTATACTGACTGTGCTCTTGTTCAAGTTTGCTGTCTTTCAAATAGCTACCCAGATAGTTTGGTTTTGTGGTTAAACAAGCACTCAAGCTTTAGCTGTAAAAAATGCCTCAAAAAAATTGTTTTCAGCATGGTCTGATTCCCAGGGCAAGAGTATTTGGTTCCTACAGAAGGAGGTAAAAAAGCCCTTACCTTCTACTCGCTTATTCTTCTTACAAAGGATGCAAGAATACCAGCTAGAGAGAGTCGTCCATTGCTGTTTTGTATTTTTAATCAAATGAGGAATTTCTTCTCTGTATATAGTCTCATTGTAATAACTCATTAAATTAACATCAACCAGGAAGATAACTGTGCCTGCTCCAGATGCAGCGAGCCCTTTGCTGGCGGATGAAGCCCCTCCTGTCCCCAAGACGTGTGCTGTGGCCACACAGACCACCGACTTCCTCCTGCCTGCTGACCCAGCTGAGGGGCTGCCTTCTCCAGCCCTGCACATGGGAACAGCCCTCGGGCTGCCTCCCGCCCTTGCCAGGTACATCCAAGCCAGCCGTGTTAGAAAGGTGCAGTCAGAAACTGTAATTCTGCACACATTGAATCACAGACTGGTTTGGTTTGGAAGGGACCTTAAGGATCATTTAGTTCAAATGCTCCTGCCATGGGCAGGGACACCTTTCACTAGAACAAAATGCTCAGGGCCCCATCCAACCTGGAAGTGAACGTTTCCAGGGTTGGGGTGTCCACAGCTGCTCTGGGCAACATTTTCCAGCGCCTCACCATCTTTGTAGTAAAGAATTCTTTCCTAATAACCTAATCTAAATTTCTCCTCTTCGTTTAAAGCCATATGGTTTAACCTGATTCTTTTTTTGATGATGATGCTGCCAAGATGGAGCAGCTTAAAAGTTTCCTGACATTCATAGTGCTCTGGCAATTTATGTAGTAATTAGAAATTCAAGTGGCTTTTAGGCAAAAGTTCTAAAAATAATTAAAAAATTAAAGCATCCTTTTGATGAAGGAGGAAAAGCATGGGTAGGAGATTAGGTTAGGTTTTGTTGGCAGAAGTTGGTGACATGAGGAGAATATAGTCATCCTTGCTAGAAAAACTGTTTTTAGATTGTCCAGTAGCCCAAAGCGTTGGAGGAGAATACAAGCTTTAACTTGTATAGTGATGACGCATTCAAAATATAAGTCTTTACCAATAGGGAGAGAAAGTCCTTTCCTCAGTAATTAACACTACAAAACACCTGAAAAAAACATACCCGTTTCGTTTGTTCATGGGTAAGGATGACTTCAGAAAAAAAAATTTAAATGAATTCCTGAGCTTTAGTTAGTATTGCCAGAGGTGTAATAAGTGTTTGATTAATGACTTCTCTTGCTGCTTTTGGGCAGGTATGAAGCATCTCTGCCTACTTGTGAAACAAATTCTTTCAATAAAATCTCAAGCTTTCAGTCTAAATCTTCTGTAAGTCATACAAGGTAAATATTTTAAGGTATATCTACAGCAGGCTTCTAGGTGTAAGCAAGGTATTCAGGCAGTGTTTTTTGCATTTAAATCTGGGAAGTTTTATATAGTTGTGTAGGTATTTGGGGCATTTTGTCCATCTTGTAGTTATTTAAAAAAATAAATAGCACTTTGGTGGATAATCTTGAAATTTTAAATAAGAGCACAAGTTAGAGATTAGAAATAGTAGGAGTTATTTTGGAGGCAGTCTGGTTTTTTTCACCTTTTTTTTTTTTTTTCCAAATTCACTTCCACCTGTAAAATAAGTAGAGAAATGAAAAGGGGTTTATATGCTGAATTTCGCAAGGGTTGCTAAAAGTGGACCTGCAGAAGTTATATCACCAAATATTTGAGTTTTCTATGTTTACTGTTTATTATGAAAAAGAAGACAAGGTAAATGATCTTCAGGGTTAATTCTGTCCGCACCATGGAGACTTAAATGGATCCATGTGGAGAGTGGCAGTCTGTGATGAGGAATTTGAAGTCTGACAGATGCTAAATGCTCACTTGATGAGGGGAAAGTTTTATTTGTGAGTGAAATCACAATTGCTGTTCTCTATATTAGTATTCAAGTCGCTCACACATTGCCTAATGTCTCTGTGAGCTGGAAACTTCTATAACTTTCCAGCGGTTAATGAGGTCTGGGTGTTGTACTGCATCTCTGTCAATCTTTCCTACTTTCTCTGTTTTCTTCTGTGTTGGCTCAAAGCTTCTGTGCTGCAGAAGTAATGCTGGAAGATCCTTCTGGAAATCTGCCGATCCTTGGACACTCTCTTCCTGCAGTTCTTTCTCCTTTCGAGCAGAGATCAAAAATTAAGAGCATTGCTGCTGCTGCAGTGTCTGCTGCTCTTGCTGTCCGGGCCAGGTAGACATCAACTTCAAAAGGAATGCTTTATAGGTTGGTTTAAGGAGGTTCCAGTTCACACAAGAATAATTGGTCCCTGGCAGGGTTGTGAAATCAGTCGGCTCTTTCACAATAGCGGGCAAGTCATTAGAATATGTCCAAAGCTCCCATGCCTTATTTATGGTTTAGCTGCTCTGAGCCTTGGTGAGTAATTCTACCATTCTGTTCCTCATGATACCTGTTTTACAGTTCAGTTAGTAAATTAACTGTAAATAACATTTGTGCTATGTGAGTGACAAAGAATAATCTGTAACTTTGAGGAACTTTTTGATGCTAGAAAACAATAGCTTGCTGAGTTCTATCTAAATCTTTATTGCTTTTTATAAAGGCTTGCTTAGAGCAAGTATTTTGGCAAGTTTTTCAATCATCCATTCACATCAGTAAAATATTTTTAATAGGCAATAATAGCCATATTTTTGTATTTCTAAATTACATAGATGTCCTAAGGTACTAATAAACTATGTATATTAGAAAGCATACACAAAATTAGAAATCTAAAAAAGATGAAAAAAAATTCTCACTGCTTTTTATTTTACTTTATTAATGGTAAAAATGTATGAAAAGCATGCTTCTCGCACCTTAGTGCGTTGTCTTGTGCCTCCCCAGAATTGTGCAGCCTCCACTTTGTGAGCTGCCTGTTTAGACGTAATTCCTGCATCGGTTGTCCTGGGTCCAGCTTCTCCAAACAGATTTTTCATAAGGGATGTTGGGTTGTCAGTGGTCCCAGCCATCTTGAACTTGGTGCGGTCACCTCGTTTGCTCATGGGGTCTTTTTACACACTTGCTAGACTCTACGAGCCTAGTGCCTACCGCTCGCTGCTGGATGCCCTGCTCATCACGCCTGTCGCTAAGCCTCCTCTGCAGGCCAGCGCACCTTCCAGGAAATCCACAAGTGCTCTGGAGTTGCCAAAGAGCAAGAGGTATTGTCCAGGTGTGGTTTGTGGTTGGCATTCACAGGGAACTGGCTGCTCCTTCAAAGCACATTTCTTTTGTCTGCATGCTTGTCCTGGTGCCTGTCCTGGTCTTTGACGTGAGGTCACCAGCTCCAGTCCCTGCTGGTTTCACGTCTTTGCACAGCTAATTTGCACCCTGGACCTGCTGATGGTGTTTGTGCAAGTCCACCCTACTAAAGCAGAGGTTTCCTCTCCTCACTGGCGTCAAGTGCCCTCTAATATGCATGGTGGTGCTTGTGTTGTGTCGTGAGGGAGGCAGTGTCACTCCACAGAGGCAGCTGGAGAAGAGACAAGAGATTCTGGCTTGAAACTCCTGTGTGGGTGAATTATTTGCCAGAGTTCCTTGAGCAACTAAGCATCACGTTAAGCTATTTTTTAAAGCTCACTTTGAATGTATGAAATCAAGTAACTGGCATGCAAGCCAGCAAATGACTGTTTTAAAAATTATTTGCTGTCTAGGCCCTTTGTTCCAGCGCTGATTCCATTCAGTGCACAGGACTGTTTGTTCTCCTTTCCTGACCGCAGCGACGTTAACGCTTGCTTCAGCGGAAAGCTGCTTTTATGACTTCAGCTGCACAGGCAGGAGTCTGCTTGGTTATTTTACAGGGCAGTGTGTGTTAAATTGTGCTAAGGAAGAAATAATCTGTGGGTTTTCTTATACCTATTTGTATTTTCACAAGAGTTAGACCCTTCTAGAGATAAGGCCCAATTATAAGTAGAGCTGAGATCCACTTGATGTAGAAACTTGTGTTGAGTAACAAGTACTAGTTCTTTTTCGTCTGTTTCATGGCTTCCAAGGTGACCTCGGTTTCTAGAGAAGGCTACAGTAGCCCTAACCTCAGGGAGGAGAAATAGTTAAGGGAATAAGGGAAAGGGGAAATAAGACGCCAACCACCTTTATTTGTATCAAAATTTCTAACTTGTAGCATATCCTCTTTAAAAAGATAAAAAAGCAACATTAACAGAATTGTGATGTAATGCGAGTTAAAATACCAATTTTATTTTTGCCACTGAATGATCTTACTAGAAAATCTTTTATGTATGCGTTGAAAGAGAAAATCTCTTGAGGAGTTCTGATACCTGTCTGGGCACTACAGGTGAAGCCCAGGCCATGCCATCAGCAAGACTCTACTATTCAGCTGTGGTGTTTTTTTGGTGATACTTTGGTAGAGTGAAAGCAAATTTTCTGACTTCCTTTTTTTTCCTTCACTCACTAATGTGCATTGTTTATGGCAAGTGAAGGTAGATTATTACATTAATGGAAACTTTCTCCTTCCTGAACCTGTAAGTGGCTTTCTGTTTGTCCATTGTTTTCTCACTGTATAGGGGGCAACTTTCCTGGTGTGCAAGATTTATTTTTGGAGATGCACTCAGTGTTGGGATTCCCAAAGGGTCTCCATTCAGTTTCTGTCCCTTACAAGTACATAGGGCTGTGTGTTGGAAAAGGCAGGACACAACAGAGAACTGGTTTCATTCTTCCACAGCTGAAGTCCAGTTTTGGAGGGGCTTAATCTGTTTTTCTCTTCCAACTGGCAGAGCTGGAGAGAGATGTGCCAGGGAGTCAGAAGGTACAGTGGGAGTAGAGAGACTATATAAGCCTGCCCAAAAGACCGTATCAGTATTGGTTATATCAAGATTCAGGTTGAACGGCTTGAAATAAACATCCATGGTTTTTAGGAGGTTTTAAAGGTAACCTTTAAATTTACAAAAAATGAATTTTCTCTTAAGCTGTTGCAATGGCCAGGTTATGCTGGTTATTTAGGTTGCTGCCACAAGCCTGTGGCATAAGGTGGTAAAGGAAGCAAATGATTTTTAGGCCGTTAGGGACGTCCCAATCAGGAAATTACCTAAAATTTTGGAACGTGATGTAGCAGTACAGCAGCAGCTCTGCATAAAACTGCACTTTTAAAGGATTTTTCCAGGAATAATCAGTGTTGCCCTGAAGATAGCATACAACAAATAAAGGTAATGATTTCTGGTTTCCATATTATCATCCTTAGTCCTGAGCTGCTGGCACTGGTAAAGAAGGAGATGTTACCAGTAGATGGAGCCGAAGAAATGAGGCTTTGCTCTGTCTTGTCCTGTTGAGAAAAGGACCACAGCCTTTGCCGTGTAGCTTGAGAAACATGTAGGAAAAGGAGATAAAAAAAGATAAATGCAGTGTCAGTAACTATGTATTGTTACTGAATTTCAACAAAGATCAAGCAAAACGAATCAACTATGTCAGAAAAAGAATAATTGATTTGAGAGAAATGCAGCCACTGAGTGCGAAGCTAGGTATTAAAATGTCTTTGCATTACAATCCATCTAGTGACGTGCTGTGATACATAAATGAATATAATGCCAAAAAGTTGTTTTAAATGGCAGCTCACTTCATCTCACAATAAAATAGTTGATAAGAAAGGAGAGCTGAAATCTTGCATCCTGTAACTAAAGATACAAGTATATGACAGAATGCAGTAGGCTAACTAGTTCAGGAGAAGATTTGGCTCAACCAAAAAAAGCCGAGTAAATAAACCACTTTGGAGTTTTCTGGCTCTTTTATATCTTTCATAACTTTCATGAAAATGTAATGAATCTATTTTACCAAGGTAGCTTAGGCTTCTTTGCATCATCTCTGGGGACAAACTCAGGAAGGTTGTAGCTCTAACAAAAACAGGGTGTTGATTCTGTTCTGCAGTAAGGTTCCTCCAGAAATATTTCCCTTTTAGCCCTCTTGCTTCACTGTATCTGCTTCAAAAAAGCTGGCTGTCTTAAACTGCTCTGTACTGAGTAGCTGCCAGAGTACTTGACCTTTTTCTGGCTTAGTAACTGGCCTGAAGTGGTGGTGAGCATCCACCAGTTTTCTTCCCCACCAGACTCATCTGTAATGGACTTTTTTGGGGGTGTATAACAGCTATGCAATCTTTCACTAAGCTAAGTGTTTCATCCTAATGGCAGCAGGGATAGCCTTGAGTTTATGGGGCTTGCATGTTTTTTAACAAGCAACACATATGCAGCACAGGAAATGATGTATTTAATATCTTGCATGACCAAGAATTGGAGCTCTGCCTTAAAATTAAATCTCAAGGTAGAAACACTGTGAAATTTTGGAAAACACTAGCAAGAATGGGTGTTGACAGGCCTTTTGTTTTTGGCATGGCTTTTGGTTTATCTTCCTGATACTGTGCTACATTCAGTTCCTTTAAAAAAAATGGTAGTCTGGCCTTGTGAGATGAGCACTGATGTTAACTCTGAGAGAATACTTACTCTGAGAGGTGCTTTGAGTCATTTCTGTGTATCGAGCACTGCCTACAGAGGGGTTACATCCTCCCTCCCCGTAATTTGATACAGAAATACCTCCACCCAGATAACTTTCTCTGCTCTTTCTTTCTGTTATTTTGCTTTTCTTCTTTCTTGCAAGATGCTGTTAGGTTAAGACAAAATGTAAACACTGACTGACACCATGAGCTTGTAGTAGGGATGGGAACAAAGTCAGCACACGGTGCTTCTTGTCTTCTGTTTCTCTATTGTTACACCAGAAGAACCTTGCAAAAAGCCATCTGTATTTCCCTTGTTCATGGAGTTTTTTCATCATTCTCATACCTACCTTTTTCTGGTTTCCTGTATATATTTTTTCAGCTCTTGTATACTTTGATACTGGACAAAATATAGCACATGATTTGTATGACAATTGAGTCCTGAGATCCAAGTCACAGAATTGCTGGCTATCTGGAGAAAGCATTTACAAACTGTCCCTTAGATACTACGTGACCTGTCCTGTCAGCAGATTTCCTCACACCACAGGGGACTTGTTCCTTACTTCCATAGTTGATCTGGACAACAGAACAAGTTTAACAAGCTTCTTAAGCTGTCATTTATACCCACAGAACTATTAGTAAAATCCTGATGCACCAGACTGAGCTCAGGGCTCAGCTGATAATTTTTACAGATGGGTAGCCAATATCTTGGGCTTGCATGAGGACAAAGTCCAACCAAATCCCTTGAACCTGCTTGGGAAAGTCCAAGTGACTTGGCCATTGTTATCACTTTAGTGCTCTTAGTTACATGACAGCAAGCTCAATTCCTTTTCAGTTATTTAGTAGGCTCACCTTTGGCTGATAACAACATCTCCATTATTAGCTTCCCTAAAGTTTGTGTGAAGAAATTCTGGGCAGTATTGCATAGGAGTTGCCATGGGAGGATGGAGGGAGGTTTAGGCATCTATAACTCCAGACCATGTGTTTCTCTTCTGTTTTGTTTTTTTGTTTGTTGGTTTGGTTTGGTTTGGTTTGGTTTTTTGGGGGAGTTGGTTGGGTTTTTTGTGACTTGGAGCCACTTCCTCCCTCACAGGCGGAGGAATTACTACTTGCTTTTTCTGGAGTTTTTTTCCCAGTTTCCACAGTGCTTTTGTTGACCAGGAGACAGGGTAAGTCTGAGGAGTCTTTTATGAGCTCTGAATAAAGTTTGCACTGGCACTGGAGCCCTGTGTGTCCCTCCAAGTCTCCTGATTGCCTCGCCATAAATTTGTTTGTTTTCCATACACGCACAAACTTTGATAAAATAAGGCTGCACTGTGTGGTAGGAGCTGTTCTCCATGGAATTTCAGTCATGTCTGTTAAGTATAAGCTAGCATATGTGAAAAACAGAGAGGTGTCTTTGGCTTTCTTCTTTGCCAGACATTTTTCTTGGGCTGTTTTTGCAATCTGTTTCCCTTGCAACACACTTCCAGAATTATTTTGATTAACCTTCCCATAGCTTATCAATCAAATTTCTCATGGGTTTTCAGGACACAAGACTGAGTCTGACAGACTCATGTTTCACCGTCCTTCATTCTTGCAGTGTTAAAACCCCATGCCCAAAGTTGACAGCAGAGCATTCACAGCTTGCAGGAAATGTTGGCTTGCAGGGATGAGCCTCTTGGTTGCCTTAGTTTTCATCATGGAAAACTTTTATTTTTGCTGTAAGTATTCATCAGATGGAGAAGGAACAGTTTAAGGGTTATGGAACAGTGTTAAAATGTTAATGCTAGAGGCAGAAGATAGGTGTGTCATTAATGCATTGTGTTCTGACACAACACACTTGTGACCAAGTGTTCTGACATTGAAATGTTCTTGACCTGAAGCTGACCTCTGAGCGTTAGCTGGGAAGTCTGAGAAAGTGCTCACACCGAACTTGGTAAATACATAAGGGTTATCATTCCTCCCTCAGCTTCCCAGTGACCACACTGTAAAGCAGGTGGGACCTCTCTTCCATAATATATATTTTTTCTTAAATTTCAGTATATTTTTTGTCTCTTGAAGTCCTGTATTTTCTAGATGGTGAAACTTGAGTCATCTTTGTACAATATCCTAATGAGCTTCAAAATGCTAGTGGGGCTAATTGTGGGCATTGTAGAGCCACTTGTAGAAGGTAAGTGCACTTCTGGGAAGATCCATCACTATATTTGTAAAGCTGGATAACAATACCTGGAGTTTGAGTGTTTCTCAGTGTAGGAAACCCTGAAGTAAAGTGTTGAGGAATTAACTTTGCAGCATGAATTTGAAGTTCAGCATTTAAGAGGTTGAGCCTCTTATGAGGGAGACACTGCAGTGCATCTTTGAAAGTGAGACAGATGGATCTGCATGGCATGTGCACTCGCAGCAAGCTGATTGGAGGCTGTAATTCCAGAAAAATGCGCATTATTTCATGCAACCTTCCATAGGTGGGCAATATTGCACAGTAGAGACTTGCCAAGCAGTAGCAACCTGCCTGTTAAATTAACAGCCTGTGGTGGTGGCTTGAGTTTATTCAATTTTTTCTTTAAGGAATCAGGCACACAATGAAAGGGTATCCAGGACCTATCAGAAGTTTTGCTCTGGGGCCAGCAACCTCCTCTCGGTCAGAGTTCAGGCTTTTCCCTTGGAAAGCTTCTTGCTTGAGGTTCCTGGTACATAAAATTCCACAGGTGATTAAAAAAAAAAACAAATCAGAGGTAGCATATTACCTGGGTTTATAATTGTCTTTAAGTTTGGGATCATTAGGATTTCACCTAATTTCTAAATGAAAGCCTGAGTGTCTCCAACATTCCGTTGCCTCAGGAACTGGCACACCACATCATTCACAAGCCTTAGAATTCAAGCACAAAAATGGCAGTGGTGGAGTTTCCAACCAGCATTGCAGTGAGGCTTGTGAGCCTCCATCAGAGTCTGCTTTCTTGCCATCTTCCCTCTGGAGGGTACCTTTTCTGCTTGTCTTAAATCCATTTTTGCTTGTGGAGTAGCCTCTGCTGTAGAAGATTGCTGCTGAGTCAGCAGGATTTTCTTATTTCTGACTGAAGGTTTGTATTATTTATGACTTATATTTCCAGACAAAGGCGGTAAAGAGGTGCTAGACTTGAAAAATTATTTGACAAGCAGTAATGAGCCTCTTGGATGGAGGACGAAGCTTACTTTTTTTAGCACCAACAGAGTTAACAAGGAATTCTTAAAATGGTAGTGGGGCTCTGGTCTGGAGTGAGTTTGATGGGTTACATGTCAAATATATTCAACAGTGCAGAAGGATATTTCTGTAACAATGGAGTTGCAGACATGCACTTTTTTCATTGTGGAAGCCAATCCTAGACTACCTTGTCATTTTCAACCACTGCTGCTACTTCTCATCAGAGGGTGCTTACCTATCCTTTTTCTTTCAGTCTGCATTAGCACTTTTATACCCTGTATCTCTACTGCCTCAAAATGTGCCTGTAATAAAGACTTGGAACATGAGTCTCAAAGGAATCGAACGTACCATCAATGCCTCCATTTGAGCTATACAGATGTCTTTAATACCCTTTCAACATTTGAAGATGTTGGAATGCAAGGTCTCACTTTGTGCTTCACTGGGCTTGTGCACGCTGCATAGAGCAAATCCACCAGAGCCGTTTCAGCACGGCTACTGCTGTTACCAAAAGCCTGCAATTGCCATAGCTGTCACTTATTAAACTGAGCAGTCAAATTTATTCCCCAAACTGTGAATGACTTTTTTTATCCCTTACACGGAAGAAGATTCTAAATAAATGAATTATTTACCTTGTAAATCTAGAGATGAAAAAAACCCCCAAAAAGCCTAAAAACAAACCCAAGGTTATGAACCTCTGTTTTGGCCTCACTGTGTGTTCAAGTTGTTGCATGTCATACGGGCAAGGCAATACTGTGCATGTGCAACACTTGTAAAGTAAAAATAGCTCATGGATTTTTACTTTACGAACTTGGCACAACCTGTAATTCTGGGAATGACCTTGGTGAAAATACACATGGCGCACATGTGCTGTAAATTTGTTTTTCTTCAATAGAGGAAAGAATTCAAGGCTTCTAGTGTGTTCTCGATGGGTTTCCAAATTGTGCAAAATATGTTTTTGGAATGGTGTTTCATGTATGTATTTGGCTGTATTTCACAATGTTGTTAATTTCCTGGTTTTGGTGTACTTTTGTTTTGCAAATAACCTTCATTAGTAATTACTCCTCTACTTTGAATATTATAAATAAAAATATTTATTTTCAGTTTCCCGAAGGCAAGTGAGAAATGAAAAATTTTCTTGCTAGCAGTGTAATTAGTGGCTACTTGCACTCCAGGTGAATTGTGATTAAGTTCAGTTTTAAAGAGCCAAAAGAGTTCTGCCAACCCTTAAAATATAAAAGCAGCTGTAAAGTGCTCTAAAGAGGCAATATAAAATATTGTGCATGTTGTTTAATGACTAAAGAAACTTACAACTCTTTTAAAATTAAAATTGTGAAGGGGTTTAGTTGACTATATTGACTTTTGGCAGACCTCACTCAAATGTCCAGTTCTTAGAAAGCAGCTTCAGTGTGTAACTACCACAGCATTGTTGGTGATGACAGACCAGTGGGTGCTGCATTGTTGCACCAGGGTGAGGGAATGTCACTCCGTATCTCCATTTCACAAGTTCTCCTGTTCTAGCAAGAGTCATTTATTTACTCTTCCCTCGTTTCTGAACAGTGATTCCCTGGAAGCTGCCCAGCCAGCCCCAGTGAGGAGCGTCCCTGCCTGCCAGGACAACATGGATGTGAGACCTGCTCCTGCCAGCACCGCCCCTGCCGCAGTCCTCAAGCCAACAGCACCCCTGGGCTCTGCCAAGGGCTGGCAGCCTCCAAACCAAGCAGGTAACTTCCAGAGAGGCTTTTTCTTGTTCACCTAAAGACCTTTGGATGGCTCAGGAAAAGACAAACTTCACCTTGGGTGTAAACACAGCAGGCTTCAAATGGCTGTTTGTGGGTTTTGAGTACAGGCCAGTTTGCTTGGAAAAGAGGAGAAGAGAAACCAATTTAGCCTCTTTAGTAAACCAGTAGCCCTTTGTAAGTAGCCTACGGTGCAATTGGTTTCACAAACAAGCAAAATCAGTTGCCTCACACCTCTATTAAAAGCATTTATACCAATCAATTATATGTATATACACCCCACAGTTTCATCTTGGTGCTTCACATGTGACTGTAGATTCAAGCATATTCCACACTGTTTCAAGTAGGAATATCGACATATGTTGATATTACCCATATACATGTGTTTTTCAAGTGATCTTTTCAGAAGTACTAATTAATTAATAAAAAAGGCTGAAGCATTAGAGTGTTTATGTATTTGACATCTGTAGGTTTTATTTGAGCAGGGTGCCAGATTACTACGTAGGTTTGTGTAAAAGTTCTTGTAAGGACAATTTACATAGCTACTACCTTAGAATGAATTTTGGTGATTCCTGAACCTTTGAACCCACATCAGAATGTCTTCTATCTGGAAAGCATTCTGCTTTCTTAATGAGCACTCCTATGTTATTAGATAATAGAGATACGTTTATATGTGTAACTGTGTACTTAGGTTTTTGTACTATTGCATGCAGTAGTTACTTTGGGTAATTTTTTTTAAGCTGAATAGGTCTTTGGTGCTGAATTATAAATGGTGTAGTAATTTCAAAGGATCTGGGAAATCTGTATTATTAACTAAGCTTTAACTTCAAATTTTTCTTGGTAATATAAGATGAATAGTCTTTATTCTCTTTCTGACAGGATCAATTATGCTAAATAGCTCTGTTTGGTTTTGTTCTCTGTAAGGGTTTTCCCACTTTAGAAGTGTATCCAGTCCTCAAATGGAACTATAGAGGCCCTGGCATAAAAATAAAGATATGGTGTTAATGCTGCGTGTTTTGTAATGGCTTTGGCACTTCTGATTGAATGACTGCTGTGGTTGGTAACAAGTTGATGTATTTTAGTTGGGTTGTGCAGTTCTGTGGGAAGCCTCAAGATGGCAATGCACTGTCATTGCTGTACTTTCCTGGCAAATAGTGAGTCTACTAATGAGGGCAAGGTAAAGACTTCTTAAAATTTAGATCAGTTTAATTCTAGGATTGTTTTCCTTCTCTGAGTTAGCTAGCATTAGAAGGGTAAAAAAACTCCTCAAAATGAACAGTAACAACAGAAGCCCCAACATTTTTGGTAGCGTGTGTGCTTAAGGCAAACTTCTGTGGGAATGTCATAATCCTGTATTTTTCTAAATGACTGGTTGTGCCTCACATTTGATGTAACTTTCTGTCTCACCAAGTGATGAATTATTTCACTTGCATAGAAGCCACCATCAATTTGGGGTTTCTGTAGTATGACACTCATTTTTAGTATGTTGGTAGATATTTCACTGCTAAATCCTACTAGTGTGTTCTCATATTAATAGGATTCAAATGTTTGAAATAGCCTTTTTTTTTTTCCTTAAGATTTTCATGAAGAAGAAAGATATAAAGAGATTAATTAAACTACACTTGATTCTGTAGTACTTTGAAAATCTATGCCTATGCTCTTGCATAATGTGAAAATCTCTTTTTTTTTTTTTTTTTTACATTAGAGATACCGAGTAGGCAGGTGAGAGGGAAAGCAAGGTGGAGAATTTTTGATTGTTATGTTCCGGAACAGCTTAAAGAAAGCTGAGAAAGTTCATACTGGTAGAGAAGATGGTGGAAAGAAATGGTCATGAGAAAGAGGCATTGAAGACTTAGAGTTTCCTAAAATTGGAAAGTACAAGGAAGATGATGCAGCAGGGTGAATGGCAACTGGCCAGGAGTTAACAGGGTGGGAGGAGGTATGACCTCCCAGGTGCCAGAGGAGCTTCGGTTAACATTTGCATCTTAGGAACACAGAGTCACCCACTGCCATGGGAAGCCAGTCTGTGCTTGTCACCTGTAGGTGGAACAGCAGTCAGACAGGTAAAACTGTTTCAATAATTGAATGTTTTGATAAAATTATTCAGATGTTGAAGAAAAAGAAAGACTATAAGTGTTCCAGAGAACGCTTGGACTTAGTTCTGCTGTTAGTTTGCAGTCTGTGGGCATAAAGTTTTCCTTAATGTAAAATTTCCAGTGCTCCACAGGCCAAATAAAATATGGTTTCATAGGCCATAGACCTGAAAAAATTTTAGACAAAAAAGCCCTTTGATTTCATAGCTGAAGTCTATCTTAGAAAGTAATTAGAAGGAAGATAGAATCTTACATAAATATATAGCAGTATGCTATTAATAGCAGAAATGTGTTGGGAGCACAGTTTTGTAACTCTGATACCACTCACCCTTCACCTGAATAATGCCCAAGTCGTTTCCAAAGCAAAACGGGCATGTCGTAGGATTTTGATTGTGTCTGGGCAAGCTGTAAGATGCTGATTGATGGTGTGGCATGAAGATTACCAGTGATTTTATTAAGTTGTCTGACAACAGAGATATGTCATTTGGGTAGACAACATCTTTTCAATTATTACCTGGAATCTCTCTTTGTTGTATAGGCCACCCAGAGAATGAGAATGAATATCAGTTTTTTGGGGGTTTTTTGTTTTTTTTTTTTTAATAGAACTATTATGGCTTTTGCTTTAGCTTCAGTGTAGGGTTATGGGTGATTTGTTGATTATTGTTGGTGCTTTGGGTTTTTTTTTTTTTGAGATTGTGCAGAGATGCCTGAAGGTGTAAGAGGGATTTTGTTGTAAGTGACGTATGAGCTATTTCATGAGCTGGCGACAAAATGCTCTAAAGTTAAATGGTTGAGATAGTGAACCTGGAGATGCTTCAGGGATTGGATTTCTCTCTACGGAAGTCAGTCATGATCTGAGCGGTTCTCACAGTGATAACACCTTTGGGCCTGAATTATCCTCACAGGCTGTGGGAGGCATTCATGTAGTACCCAACTATGCTAGTTGCCCGCTATGCTGGTAACAGAGATTTTAGTCCTCTTTGGAACAAAATCCTAGTATTACAGGATTCCTCGGTGGTTTGCTAGAGGAAATGAGAGGTGGCTGCCTCATGCTTTCTTTTAAGGCATGGGTAAGAAGCTCAATAACCTTCAATTTATTTTCAATTGTTGAAACAAGTAAAAACACGCTGTTACTGTGTGTTATGTGTACAGACTGCAATTTATAGCAGTTCTCACTTCATTTTTGTTGAGCTATGAAGCTCTACTCGCCTATCAGCGGCAGAAGATTTTTACAAGATTATATTAAATTCAAAGAATGAAATAACCCAGAGCATCCTGGCTACATTGCAGTGAGCTAATCTACTCTATTTGATAACTAACTGTGACTCTAACTTACGTAGCATTGCTCACCCCCATGAACCCCAAAGCATTTTCTAGTCCTGGGCAAGGACATGGTGCATGCCCAGGAATGGATTTCACCCACCACTGCCACGCAGCCACCTCATGGGTGAGGGATGACAGCTGCTTGTCAGCATGCCGTAACATTCCACAGCAACCTGAAAGGAAGTGAATAGCACCGTGGCAAATTGAAACTGCCGGGACAATTTCAGAAGGTGTAATCGCCCAGTAAGCACAGCTCCACCAACGGGAGTCAGTCCAGGAGACAAACTGTTCTCATGGGGAGTGTAGCAGGAACTGTGATGGTCAGAAGCGGTCAGGACTTCCAGTGTTACATTTCTCGCATGCAACTGCCTTCTCTTTCCTGACATCTCTCAAACGCTGTTGCTGAGAGGTGGGCTGCTGATGCACGGGGACCGTCGGGGCTATGTGCCAGGCACAGCACTGCCAGTCCCACACGCTGCCTTCCAGTACAGGAGCTGGGCAGGCAGCATCCTGCTTGCTTGCTGGGGTCCTGTGGGATGGCAGGGGGCCTGTGGGGAGCTGTTACAGCTGGTGGCCAGAAAGGCTGGTTTGCTTCTTGGAAAGGAGAGTTTCATTGCACTCGATGCCCTTTGTTCCTCCTAGGCTTTGCAGCTGAGTTAGAAGAATGGGATAGGGAAGGTTTGTGGTAGAAATGTTCAAAGCTCGTTATTGTAAGTGACCCTTTACTCAGATGTGCCAGTTTCTTATTCCCAGGGTCTTTCTCAGCCTGGTATCAGTGGGATATATAATCCCCTTCCAGCAGAGCTGCTAGGGAATGTCAGCATATTTTGCAATATGCACAACTGTCAGTTGCCTAATCCTGAGCAAGCACATGTGTTAAGCATATGATCCCTTCAGCAGAGGGAACACACTTAGAAACTGGCTGCAAGCACATAGAAAGTACTCCCTAGACAACTTTGTTTTAAAAATTCTGCTATTTCCTTGAAGCTGTTTTCTTGTACTTGGTAGCCTTGCATTTACCTCCTCTGGAGTTATCCATAGCTTTCTTGCTGCATTTTCTTGTTTATATCCCATTCCTGTAATAATATTAAAATTTTAAAAGGAAAAGAAAGTGCAAGCCTGTTCCTGGGCGTGACTTGATATGGTGCTCTACTGGTAGTTTGAGTCTTTCCTTCCTTGCTACTTATTTATGTAGAGGAAATGGGATAAAAACACAGACTATATCAAACTGTGGAGTTTGCCATCGGGACAAACAGGATGGGGCTGTGGAGAGGCAGACACTGAGATACAATGTGCTGCCCCAAAATGCTTGTACTGCCAGTAAGTCCTTAAGGGATCAAGTACCATAAAGGGATGGACTGCAGCACTTTTCATCCTTGTCACTTCTGGTTTTCTGTGTTTCATTTGTAATTGCTCCAGCCCCTATATCAATTCTGTTGATCTTACAGGCTATACAGGCTTGGTAAGTTAAGCTGATAGCTTTGGGAATACCTCTGCATGGAAAAAGCAACCAAGCTATTGTGTCACCATCACCATGTTCTAAAGCTCTGCAATTTTGTTTTTAGGACCCTCTCATACTAATTTATTTCCTTTTTAGAACAGGAATTTAAAAGGAGGACTAATTATGGGAGTTCAAGGAGCTACTTGGCCATGGAGGACCATGGTCTGACTATGAGGAAGAAACTGGGTTAACACTGCTAGTCATTAAGACAAATTCTTATGTTGATGGCAAGGCCCCTGTTAAAGATAGGTCCCAAAATAGAAACAGTTCCACTATTTTTCACTGAAGAAGATTGTTAAAGGTTGCTGCTCCATGATGTAGTCACCATTCATGGAAGCAGAGAGCCTTCTCCATAAAAGTGTTATGATTGATAGGTCAAAACACAAAACCTTTCTGATCCTGGTCTATGGACTGTAATTAATTTTTCATCTAATCTAAATTATTATATCATCACGTGACAGCAAACCACAAGAGTTTGTTCTTACAAGTTAATTAATGTGAAGTCACTTAGCCAAGCAAAACCCATTGTGAAACCAGAGTAATTTATAAATGTTAACCTTAACTTGATGGCAGTATGGAATTGTAACTCCTGTAGAGTTGGTGAAAAAAAAAGGGTGTGTTTCTAAAACTTGAATGTTCATCTTTAAGAAGGGTCAGATCATAGTAATGATGCAGAAATGTACCACCTGCTTTTTAGAGACAGAATGGCCTGGTGTACCTCAGTACAAGATCTGCTGAATAGAAATTCAGTTTTTCTGTTAAAAACATGACCTTAGACAATTTTCCCGTGTTTTGGTTTTGCCAAATTCACGTGCTGTTGCACTAAGTTGCGCACTTAAATGAATTGTTTGCATTAGTTGGACAGATGCGTGTTTCTTTCTGTATTCCTTTAGAGACGCGGAGGGTTTTGGCTCTATGGTTATTTCACACACATCAAGAGGGAACATTCACTGACCTCCAAAATTAGATATCCATCGTCTTTGATTTGTTAAAAAGTAACTTCTTCTTACAGACTGACTCACCAATGAGTTCCTCTCCATTAGCTAGCACCAGCTCCGAGCAGTGATGTGTCCTGTTCAGATGCACAGGTGTAGGACATCCAGGAATTATGTCTAATATTTGTTCAGCAAATGCAAAGCCAGTATTCCTCTGGTAAATGCATTCTTAATGGACTTCAGTGTCAAACATCAGCTTCATGAAACTGGCAGATAATCTACATGAGACTGGACAGACATGCCCTCTGCAGGCATAGACAAGCTGTCGAGTTCAGAATAGGAGCTAAAAGCAAGGGAGACAAAGTCTTATCTGCAGAAAGTTACCAAATGGGTTTCTATACTGCCAGAGAAATGCAACACTGTCATACAGGGCTTAGTTTTCTCTTTCTTCTTGAGTCGCTTTTTTGATAAAAGCAACGCCAGTTGTGCCAAATTTGTGATGGTATGTGATGTAACAAATCAGAAGGAGACAGGCTGAGTGAGCCAAAACCACCATACTCATTTTAATTAAGATGCTTTACAGCTAATTTACCCGGAACCTTTCCAGTCAAAAGGCTGGTTACTAACGCAGGAACTATTCCCTCTAGTTGCCGGGGTTGTTGAAATGTGGCCGAGGTGGCACCTGTTTTGATTTTCCACGGGTGCATACCATCTTTCACCCAGCATTTAAAGACATGATAATGGTTTAATCTGTTCTGTTCTGCCTTTAATCAGCAAAAGGAGTTGAGCTCTGACTGTGTTTCCAAGACTTGGTAAGAAACAAAAAAAACGACTATGGAATACAGGGGTTGAACTTTGCATTTGTTGGGGGGAGTTTTTTGGAGGTTTTGTTTTGTTTTTTTTCTCACCTTGTACTTGTCCTGTAGCAATCTGCACTGAACTTGTGTTATTTTGTGCGGGCCTGGGAGTGGATGGGGTTTTACATTTAGCCAGTGCAGTGAGCTGACAGCAGAGCTTTTCAGACACGTTGCTTCATCCGGCCATCTGTTGGGTTTTGAGGGAAGGAACAGGAAGATGTCTTACACTACAGATATATTGAGAAAAGTCAGAAAATTGGACGTATGAAGCTTTATATTTTCCATTTATAATACAGTAGTTTGATTGCAGTGTATAAATCACTGAGTTAGAACAGTTTAAAATGAAGTTCTGGCACTCCCACTGCTTCAAGTAGCATTGTTATTTATAGATATTACATGAAGGCTGATGTTATGTTTAAGTGAGCGTTAAACAGTTCAGGCTGTTGTATTGTTGCTACGCACCAGAGAACCTCTGTCAAAGTGACTTTGGCACTGCCGCGTATCCGCCTTTCTCCCTTTGTCTTCCAGACCTTTCAGCAGTGTTTGCAGTTATCCATGTGCTCAGCGACGGAACAACCTATTGTTAGACTAACAAGGGCAAAGTCACACTGGGATTTTTAAAAAAGAAGAAAAAAAAAAAGGCAGTTCTTTACCCTGCCTGAAAGATTGTTAAATATTAAACTAGCCATACCATGGAGTTTGGTGAAAGCAAACACTGTGGGTTTGCTAAACTTAAACCTAATAAAATAGAAAGTTGATAGTCAGGTACAGAGTGTCTTTGGTTTTAGAAAAAGAAAACCAGCTATGAAAATACATCAGTGTAAATCAGCAGTGCTTTAGAATGTTTAATTAAAAAGAGAGAAGTGAAGCCTACAAAACTCTAAAATTTGGCCACAGGCATCTTCTCATGACTTGCAAAGAACCCAAACCTCTCTGGTACTCAGATCAGAATAGCTCCTGCTGTAGTGTATAATTCTTATAAATTATTTCTTTTATTTATTAATTGTATTTATTTATTTTAGTTTTAAGTCTTCAGACCTCCCACGAAAGTTGCTGTGCTTTGTCCCATTTCAAGCAACAGAGGTGGCAACAGGAAAATATGGGATGAGATTGTGTCATCAGGAGGCTGATTTCCCATTACTAATCAGTCACCATTTGCAATTAAAAACGTACATGCACCTCAACACATCTTGGTTACTGGGGCATCAATCTCCCCAGTATTCCTTGAGAACATCGCTGCTGATGGTATGTGTAAAATAAAAAAAGCAAAGTATAAACCACAAACTACAGGAGAGCTCTGACTGGTTGCCAAGAGTTGAGAGCTTTTCACTTGGATTGGGTGTAAAGATTTGTACCTACTTTGGCATTCCTCGTGTGCCCTGGTAAAACCTTCACCTTGCAAGAAATAAACCACCTGCATCAGTTTTCTGGGCCTGATGTTTTTAAATCGAGTGGTTGTGTTTCAATCTGAAAGATTTCCAAGGGAATAGAGACAAGAAAGGAGGGAAAGAGAATACGTGAGCTCAGAGTATCCCCTTCCTCTCCGCAGTAAAAACATATTCTCCACTGGAGTGTTAAACTTGCTGTTGAAGTAGAAGGAATATATGGAAAATATCAGTGTTCTATCTAAACAAGAAAACAGGCTTAATATTTGAAATTCTCTAGTTACAAGAGAAGGAATATCGTTGGGAAAGGTACTGAGAATTCATACAGATTTAAGTAGGGAATTAATAGTGGGTTTTTTAAAAATCAAAAGCAGACCAACTAAACGAAAATGTCACCACCAACAAAAAAATGGTCCGTGGGTTGCAGTGGAACTAATGAACCTTTGGTGAAATTACTGAAGTGTTAAAGGTATGTTTGTGGCCTGTGGAAAGACAGAATTAGCAAATAAAAGCTATCCTCCTGCTGGTGTTCAGAAGGAAATGAGGGAGATAAAAGGCTGAGGCAAATCAAGCAGTGAGGAAGGGAGAATGATCTATGGTGAAAAAAAGAGAAATAAATCTAGAGAACTGTAGGAGGTTTACAAAGGAGCCAGTATATTAAATAAGGTATTTGATATAGATGTAGATATTACAGTACTTTAGTGGTGTATTATCTTTAATAAGGGTGTGGATCTGAAGGCAAAGGAAGCAGGCTGACTCCTCTTCTTTAGGAAGAAAATTCTGAACTGAAAGATGCTTGAGTCAACTTCAGAACAGGAGTAGAGGAGAATGAGACTGGGCAAGACCAACAAGGTCTTAATGTGATTACCAGCAAAGAGAAAGAGAATCCTTCAGAGAATGGACACAAGTTGGGAGCGTGGGCAGGGAGCTTCCTCAACACTAAATGGCCAGCTTGGTTATGCTCAGGTCACAGCTCTTGCTTGGCACAGTATTAATTTGTGTGGCTTCTATGATGTTTTGCATAAAAGAGAGTTTCTGTTCTAATATGATGGATTATCTCCTTCTCTCACTTTTTAGTGCTTTAAATAACTCGGAAATGACTGATCTAACAGCTTTGTGGAGTTGAAGGTTTGAAGGTTTATGTAGACAAATTCTCCTCCTGGCCAGTAGAAACTTTGAAGTTAGGTAGTGTTCAGAAAAGCATCATTCATAAAAACAGCAGTAATGAAAGCTGTAATGAGACCAAAGAAAAGGGATCGATTGTGATGTTTGTGCTTTTTTTTTTCCCCCCCTTAAGCAAGCAGAAAGACTTTTTTTAGCTACACAGTGCAAACAAGACAGCTGATATGTCTGAATAGGCTTTGGGATTCAGTAGATAATCCAAACAGAAATTAGCAATACACTAGAAGCTGTGCTGCAATTTGATTAATGGCAAAAGCAGTCTTCAAACAGATTTGGGTTTAGTCTGTATTCCTGTCTTCTCGTGAAATGGAATCTGAAAATTGAAAAGCCATGTGTGATGACAGAGGAGGAAAGTGCTATTAATCAACACCACTTTTGTTCGTGTCTTAAAAGCTGTTCTGCCACCTTTTTCATTTTTATCTCTTCCTAGGTTTTCATCTTAGCAGGCATTTATAATTTAAAGTGAGCTACAGTAGCAGTGACTTGTTCAAGATCAAGTGCCTCTATTCCTAAATTCTTTCCATTCAGGAATGTTGAATGCTTCAAGAATAAAGATGTTATTCTTTCAAGATATTGCAGATTCATTAATTAATTATACATGAAATATAGTCTTGTTTTAAAAAAGGAATAAAACTAGAAAAAAGTTATGAATTGTTCTGTTTTTTGCTACATCAGGTTCTGGATAGAATCCAAAAAGATGTCAGTCTTGAAATGATCTGACGTGAGAAATTTTGGTAAACCAGCCACTTAAACAAAACAAAAAGATATATATTTCTTCTTCATACACAGAAAGAGTAAGCAAAAGCAGGTACTGAACCCATATCAGCAGGTTAATACTAAGTCTAATTATATTACAAAAGGACTGGTGTTAAACAGGATTTCTCTTCCAGATACGTTATCTTAGCCTACATATGAGAAGGGGAAGGAGTTGCTAAAGTTCATGGTAATGTTTTGATTAAACTGTGTAGTGCTTGGCTATATTCTGTAAATAGCACAATATTGGCATTTATGTTGGATTTTCTGTGGATTCAGTGTTGCTTAAATCTATCTTCTCTGTGAATTACTATGGCACTTCTCTTGCAGCAGGGAATGCAATGTTTTGCCTGAGAAATACATGCAACTTTTCTGTAGGACAGAGGCTGATCAGCATTATGTTAATGGAGATGAAGAGAAAGAGTTTTTCATCTTTTCCCTGGAAGATATAAAAAACAAGAGAGGACAAATAGCACAGAGACTAACAGCTCCACAAACTAGATTTTTTTGCAAAGCTGTATACCAGTGCCTTGACCCTGGTCTTGGAGAGGTGCATCTCTGCAGCAGAAGCATCATCCTGCACTGTCCGATGTCTGGGTCATTGCTTGGTTGTTTGCCTCTGAGTTTCCACTTGGGTCTTAACTTCACTCTTTGATTTACAGGGTTTAGCAAGGTTGCACTAAAGCCAGGGCACCAAGTAACAGCTCCAGGTTTCTTTTTCCTGTGGTTGCAAATAAAAGGCTATGGAAATGTGGGCTCTTTTTATAATGCACTTGAAAAAGAAAGATACCTCCTCATGACAGGAATATCTGCTCCCATAAACCCATGTTGTTGAAGCTTGTACGTTACCAAGGTACATATATATCAATAGAAGGAAAAGAAAAGGAGAGGACTGTTTGTTTCTTCACTACCCTTACAACAGTATCATTTGTGCCTTTTGTTTTTGTAAATGCCTTTTTCAAACTCCATAAAAGCTTATGTCTGTTCTCCAACTCTAAAACCCTGAGTACACATGAAAGTGTGCAGCATATACATTTCTGAAAATGTCAGGGTTTTATTTGTGTCATACTTCTATAAGGAGGATGTGAACATGACCTTTGGAGTGCTTCAGATTGGCAGAATCCACTGATCTAGACCAGTGTTTAATTTTCAATGTAGAAACAAATTTTGCTTATACAGTACTTTAGTTTAAATTCCTACATGTGTTGTACTGAATGTATGTTCTTGTTTAACACGTTAGCAGTGATCTATGATCTATTGCACTCACTGTAAAATTTTTTGAGTAAGTATGTCATTTTCTCCTGCCTCTGTTCATACACTAATGTTTTTGGCTTCGGCTTTTGTATCTAAAACAAAATAATGCCTTTGCAGGTTGTATATTCTTTTACCTAACTTCTTCAACATGTTAAAATTTGTCTACTATGTCTCCAAGTTAGCCAAAACAATTCTGTGTTATTTCACAGACATTTCATAAAGTAGGTAGGACCTTCTTGGTAACTTGTTGGGGGAGGAGGGGAAAATGAATGCTTTTTAGTATGCTCTGGTATACACTGGACAATGATGTTAGGCAAATGTTGTTGGTTGCTTGTATTTCAAGTTAATTTACTTGGTACTGAAAGATGGTCCTCTAAATGCTTTTGGCGTTCTTTCCCCAGGTCCTGTCAGTGGGTGGACATCAAACAGTATTAAATCACCTGGAACAACTGCGCCGAGTGAAAAAGCTGCAACAACACCTCAGCTAAATGAGCAAGACACGCTGGTTCAGCGGGCGGAGCATATTCCAGCAGGGAAGCGCACTCCCATGTGTGCACACTGTAACCAGGTCATTAGGTGTGTATCTGCTTGCTGGGGACACTCTTTGGGGTGTGCAGAATTGGCTGTGCGGCCAGGCCCAGAGAGTGGAGATGAATGGAGCGAAATCCAGTTGGTGGCTGGTCACCAGGGTTGCTCCCCCGGCTCAGTATTGGAGCATGTCCTGCTTAATATCTTTATCAGTGATCCAGACTGGGTTCAAGGGCACATTTAGTCACACTTGCAGGTGATTAAATTGGGCAGGAGTGTTGGTCTGTTGGAGTGTGGGAAGGCCCTGCAGAGCGACAGGCTGGATCAGTGGGCCGAGGTCAGTTTTTTGAGGTTCGATAAGGCAAAGTCCTCTGTTTCACTTGGGCCACAACAATGCTAGGCATCACTACAGGCTGGGGCAGAGTGGCTGGGAAGCTGCCCAGAGGAAAAGGACCTGGGGGTGCTGGTGACAGCAGCTGCACATGAGCCAGCTGTGCCCAGGGGCCCAGAAGGCCAAGGGCATCCCGGCCTGGATCAGCAATGGTGTGGCCAGCAGGAGCAGGGCAGGGATTGTCCCCCTGTGCTCAGCATTGGTGGGGCCACACCTCGAGAGCTGTGTGCAGTTCTGGGCCCCTCACTACAAGAAGGACTTTGAGGGGCTGGGGAGTGTCCAGAGAAGGGCAGCGGAGCTGGGGAAGGGTCTGGAGCACAAGTGCTGTGAGGAGTGGCTGAGAGAGCTGGGAGTGTTTAGCCTGGAGAAAAGGAGGCTCAGGGAAGACCTTACTCCTCTCTACAACTACCTGAAAGGAGGTTGCAGTGATGTGGAGGCTGGTTCAGAGGAGTCATCAGGTTTATAGTCAGGTCAGTAGTCAAAAGTTCTTTTATCATTATGGAAATAATGTTCCTCAAGTGATAGGATATAGCTGCAAGATGTGTTGGGGAGGTTTACTTTGGATATTAGGAAAAAAATTTCCATGAGTAGGGTTGTCCAGCACTCGGACAGGCTGTCCAGGGAGGTCTTGGAGTCACCATCCTGGAGGTACTTAAAAGACATGTAGATGTGGCACTTACAAATTGCTTAGGGGTGAATTTGGTAGTGCTGAGTGAACAGTTGGACTTTATGATCTTATAGGTCTTTTCCAGCCTAAATGATTCTATGATTCTGTTCATCCTGCAGCCTCTCTCACAGCAGGGCTTTGTTTTGCTTTCGTGGATTTTGATTATTTAGTCACAGGTGGTTTAAGGCTTCTTTTCGGTAATGCAGAACACTGTTTTCATGCATGGTTTATCTAACAAAACTGAGAATGAAACTACTTTGGAGGAAAAGTATTGTGAACTGCTAACACAGTCTTACACTCCATTTTACAGAGGACCAGAAAGCTGGATGGAATGGAGAAAATGTAAGACCAAAGAAAAATTTGCAAGTTATATTTTATGTATACACCCATTCTGATAGAATTGGGACTATTAGCTAGTTGGAAACCAATCAGAGAGCATAGTCTTAGAAAGACTAATGTTGATTTATAAAGTGTAATTTCTAATGGAGAAGAAGAAAAATAGCATCCATAGAAGAAAGGAAAGTGATGTTTTAACAATTACTAGGACTGGATTGGTAATAATTTCCTGTGTTTCTGGATTTCAAGCTCTTTGATGGGCTCTGTGGCCTTTGGACATTAGGACATTTAGCTTTGGACAAAGCTATTGTCTTTGACCTGTATGAAATGGGTAGAAAACATTGAGCAACACAAACACAAGTTTGCCAATAGAGATTAAGTTAAATAAGTTCTGCTGATCCCATAAGATATCCTACCATTAGCCGGAATTTTGTATAGAGGGAGAATTGAATCTGGGTTGCATTGTTCAGTCAGTCATTTCTGACAATTAGTCATGATTGTCTTATTTAGGGTACTGTAATTGCTTGTATTGCCAGTGTGCAAATTATCCTCATTTTCATCCACCTTGCATTTTATTTCTTCCCCAAAATAGAAATCTCTTAGGATTATTGAAAGTACTGTATTCTTTGAAAGTGTTTTCTTCTTGCTTATTCAGTCATTTCTATTGTTGAACTACAGGGGGAAAGTAATGTCTTTAATTTTTTTTTTTTAATTTATTTATCTATATCCTATGTTTCCAGTGGACAATATAAGAGAGCCTGCATCTTAATTAAAGAAAAGAGACATTTTGATTAGAAAGTTTTGAAAAATTAGGGACTCTGTAAGCTGTATGATTTCCATTCATTATAACAGAAAATCAGCCTTTCCACCATGGGTTTTTGTAGCCTCTTGAGCCCTGGCTTGGATTCTACATCAGAACCAGCCAATGCAAATCACTCGATCTTTAGGGGTGAACTGAGTCCAGCTTCCATGAGATTTCTGTTGTTGTAGTTCACTGTCAGTTCTGTTAGCACTGGACTAATTTTAGAAAAATCTTTACTAATGGATCTGTGATGTTTTGGAAAAATTACTCCTACTTCCACTGGATACATCAAGGAAATAAAAATATATGAACCTAAACCCCTTGAAGCAATAGAAAATACTTACACACATTCCCAACACACGTGTACCTATGCATCTTAATCCAGGTGGGGTTTTTTTTGCTTCATTGCAAAATCAAAGATTAATATCAGAAAAGGCATACTTATTTGGGGATGAGATTCATCTGATTCCTTGAACAGTTTGGCCTATATAATAATTCTGTCTGTCTTTAGTAATCTATCCTTTTTGTTCTCTGGGATTTGGATTTGTGTCGAGTAAGTAACGTGAAAGAAACCATTCACTTTCTTTTTTGTACTGTTATTTCAGTTTTAAACCAAACACAAAGTGCACTATATGCATCTTTCATACAAGAGACTTCAATGCCTTTTACAGCAGTTGTTTATCAGGTTTTGCTGGTACTCTGTGCTGTGGGGTCTCAGTCCTGAGCAATTCCCCTCTCCTCTTGGCCTTTAAATCACTTTCTGTGACTCCCCACTCCTCGGTTTTGATCACAATTAAAAAAAGAGATGAGCTGCTGCCCTCTAAGTAGTGTAGAGTATTGGTCTGTGGACCAACATTTACTCCTTAGTGGATACGTGAGGACAAACTGCAGAGGCCCCACTTGACTGTACTTAAGCCATTGTCACCTCTTGTAAGTGACACCTTTTCATGAATAGTAATTGGTGCCCACATCTGACTTCTTTGTAATTTGCTGTTGGTGTTTAAATCCTTATATTTCTTCATATGTTAAATGCCTGCTCAAATATTAAAAGAAGGTGTTCTGAGATGAGTTGATGTACATTAATCAATGCCAAATATTCTTCGTGTTCACAGCATACAGTGGATGTGGAAGACTGCAATGGCATTTTGAGTTCAAGTTTTAGCATAATTACACATGCCCTCAGTGATAGCTTTACCCATGAAAAGGTAGGAGGAGGATCAAATGGCATTGCATTGTTACATCTGTTTTGAAGCCAAAATGCTTTTTAGAGTTGGTTACTTTACACTCAGGCATAGAATAACCATGGCTGGATGAGCCAAAACCTTTCTTAGAGACACCTTATAACTTTTTAATATATCTTCAATTATTCACACAGTGATTGTCTGAAGGTTCCATTTTTTTCCAAAGCTTCATTAAGCAAGCTTTTCTTTCTATGTTTAAAAGAAGCAAAGCTAGAGGCAAACCGAATTTCTCTTGAATTTCTCTTTCTACTTGCTGTGACGGTCTGGCAGACTTCTGGCATTTCCTGATGAAGACTTCTGGTTCCCAGACAGCCTTACCAAGTTCTGCACTGCAGAGTTGGCTCTTCCTTTGAAGTCCAAATGTGTTTTCTCTGGATTGCCTTTGAGAACATACTCTTTGGCATGTCTGCTGTGAATGATGATTTGGCTTTGTCACCTTTTCATAAAGCATAATTGTTTTTAAAGGCAAAAGGAAAAAGTACAAATGGTGCTTCCCTTCAGCACCTCCTATACACAAACTTTATACTGTGCCATTTCCAGGGGAGGAGAAGAAACTTCCGAGAATGTAGAACTGCTGCATGGTTAACTGTGAGGTGATTGGTCTTCCTAACAGATGTAGAAATCCTTTTTGATCTCTCTACCACCAAATTTCAGTTCTGGCTTGCTATCATAATACAAGCCACATGAGAAACTAAATTATTGGCATAGCAATGTAATACATCACGATCATACTGATGAAGTTATATTTAGTTATGAGTGTTAAGTCATTGAAACTGCTCTTATATTTCCTGTATGTTGCTTACTCCTCCTTTCAGTTTGCCCCAATATCATTGTCACGCACAGAACCCAAATGTTTGGGGTGACTACTAAAGTCATGTGCCTGATGATCCCTTTGGAGCATTAGATTCTGCAAACACTCTTGAAAACCAATCAGAATCTCTTTCCAAAAAATAATCAAATTACTAGTTCATTTTAATCTCTGAGTTCCGTTCATGTGGTCTAAGTGGTGGTGCCAGAAATTTGTTCAGAAATACTCAGCATGTCAAAGCAGCCTGGGGTTACATAGTTGGGTCATACCCAACTGTTGCCAGTTGGGTCATCCCATATCCCATCCATACAGCAGTAATGTGGGGTTTTAGCTCTACTTCTATAAATATGTTCTCGTTGACAGAGGCATATGGGATTTTTAATTGTTTTGTTTTTAAATAGGGAAATGTAGGATGAAGCCATCTACAGCCATCTTCCTACCATTACATTCCCCTAGCTACTTCTGTCACATTGCGTGAGTGTGGGCATCCTGCCCCCCTACTCAAACAGGGACTTTAAAGTCCTTTTCAAATTAATAGAGGAAATTAATACATTTCATTACTGGAAGCTATCATTTTGATGGCAAAATTATGCAGAGACTGGGAACACCTCCAAGTTCTGAATATCATGTTTTAGTGTATTTTACATGGCAGGTATTTTTTTTCTTTGCTTTTTTTTTTTTATTTCCATGTGCTTTGGGGCAGCTTTTAAGTTGCAGGTATCGTTAAGCCGCAGTATCAGCTTGACATGTTTAAACTGCGGCCTGATTGAAAGTAAAATTGTATTTAGAAAGTGTTCTTCTGGACATGTGTGCACAGGGAGCCAGTGCACTAATGGAACACCTCGTAGACATTGTGCAGGGCACAGCCCCAGCTGTCTGGGGGCTTTGGGAGAGGAACTCCATAGGTGCACTCTCAGGCTGTTCCCCGTCCGTCTGCGTCCCTGCGCACTGTCCTGAATGGATGACCTCAACATGTCAGGGCTGTAAACTCTGGAGAGCTAAATGCAGCAGATGTAAAAATTCCTTCTCCTCCTGTTGCTAGCATGCCTGCTTCCCATTGCAGAGCTGAGCCTGTCATTTCAGTGCAGATGGCCAGAAACTCAATCCTACCTGAAGCCGGGAGAGCGTCTTTAGTGTCAGCCCCGTGTTAATGAATCTGTTAAATTAGCCTGTGCTGACATGGTGCTCTGAGGGCACTTTGTTGTACATAAGGGCTTGTATTGTTTGATCAGTACATAACTGAGAGGGCACTGATGTAAAAAGGTGCTTGTAGAGCAGTGGGAGGGTATCGGGTTAGGTCAGTGTTTGCACTGCTCAGGCATCCACTGGGAGCGGGGCTGGAGAGCTGTGCTCAGCCCCAGCTCCCTCCTTAAAGAGCTACAAGCTTCTCTTTAAGGAGCCCCTTCTCACTGCCTTCCCTCAAATAAACAGGGGTGAATAGAAAAAAACTGGCCCAGATTAAATATGTTCATCATCTTACAAGGTCTTTGGGTTATCCTAAATCTTTGAGTCTGTCCTAAATCTGTTTGAGTCCTTTGTCTTTGACTTCTCATCCTGCTGAAAATACATAGTGTTGCCAGAAAAAATATAGAAGAGAAATTACAGTCTTTACACTCTGTCCTTGATGAAATTGCCCTCTATCCTCATCCCACTTGTATTTCCATTTTAGAGTCAACATAAGTAAATTTCAAGGCAGATTTGGGGCGGGGGGGGGGGGGATGTTTGGGTTTTTTCTTGTTTGTTTGGGTTTTTTTTCCTTATTGCTGTTGCTTTGTTCATATGAAAATTTTAGACAAAAATGTTCTTGTAGATGACTTGATTTCCAAAAAACTTTAGCAGCAGGTCGTCTTATTAGTACCTTCCAGGTTTTTTTCAGTATTAGATCAGAAAAAAAATTAAGCACTACTTGAAAAAATTACATCTTTATTAGTTTTGGAAAAACAGGAAATCTGGTGATGGAAGTTAACTTGAACCAGAAAGTTCATCTGAAACCTAAATTCTGGAAGGTTGAGTGTTGGCAAGACCTTGGAGGCACCTCTTTAAAGTAAATATGTTCACTAAAGAGATTAACATGCTGAATATATTTTCATATGAATATAAAGACAATGATATATACCTGGGACTCATGAGTTACAAACTGAGAATTTTTTATTGACTGAAAAATGGATAAATTTCTTTTCTATTAACTGTATTGAATTAACCAGACAAATGCTATTAAAAGTATAGTTATTTTACATTTGCAAATTATAGAGCAAGCTGTGTGTTTGGAAAAAAATTTACCTATTTTAATACAAAAAAATCCTCCTATAACTAGGATGGATTATCCTGTAAGAAACTTTTTAGATAGGGACAGTGATTGAATTTTTTTCTCAGAAGAAACTGATGTTATCTGCTCCTAGTGCTCCTGTATTTGTATTCTCAATATGAATGCAGATTGTAGGAGAGCTGATCACATCACTGAGTCAAATATCTCTTTGCAAGAGATAGAATTGGGAACATGGGAAACATCCTTCTTCTTCTTCACTTCCCTAGCAGACACTTCAGTGTTGTATTTAATATAGTTCTAAAATAAGATTTCGGAAATGCAGTGAAGTAAAAAGAATTAGTGTTTACTGTGGGCAGGCATTTATAGGAGAGAGTTTAACAGAGATGGATACAGTCAATACTTCTTAGAGCCTGTAGGAGGAAAAAGGGATGGAGAAGTGTGTGTTTGGAACACTGTAGTAATGACACAGAGCTATGGCAGATAAATCCATTTACAGCTTTTGCAGGTGCCAGCCTAGGTGCATTTGCTGACAGTATCTCTTCTTTCTAATCAGGGGACCCTTCTTGGTGGCTTTGGGAAAGTCATGGCATCCAGAGGAGTTTAACTGTGCCCACTGCAAAACCTCCATGGCATACATTGGATTTGTGGAAGAGAAAGGGATGCTGTATTGTGAGGTCTGCTATGAGAAGTTCTTTGCCCCTGAGTGTTCAAAGTGCCAGAGGAAGATCCTTGGGGTAGGTAACCCGCACGTGGCCTGGTTTTTGGTGGGAACAATAATCACTGTGTTCAGTGCTTCTCTGCAATGAAATTACATTTTACCTGGCCCAGTCTGCATTCTTTCAAATATACTCAACACACCTTTTCTGCTCTCATCACATACAAAATACACCTTTAGATCTTCTAATATTGAACCTTTTCAATCTCTTTGGGAAAAGGTGCTGTATTCTCCTTGGGTCGTCTAAGCTCAACTCCTGTTTTTGTGAAGGTGTTCTGTAGCTGTTGGGATTACCACATTTTCCTGAGCAAAATGCTTTAAATTGGCAGCTTTTTACAGAATGGGAAGAGGGAAGTGGGAGAGGGAAGTAAAAAGAAAAAAAATCCTCCTTAGGTGAACTGAGCACTGAAGAACACACTGCTTGCTAGATAAGAAGTACTGAAATATTCCCAGTGTTAATGTAGATGGAAAGACGTGTTATCCTGCTGGGCACTGATATTGCTCATTTGAGCAGCCAGCTGATCGGCTGCTGTTTCACTGCAGACAGCAATGTGTCTGCCTTCTTTTGTAACTGGGGTCATGCAGGGCTCTGGCAGCACAATTCTCAAGTCATATTTGGCACTATAGCATCTTCCAAAACAACACCGAACAGTCGTAATTTTCTGTGCGGTGTCTTCTGATTAACTCTTCACAGACTTCAAGAGAAGGCAGAGGTGCTGCTTTTCTTATTTCAGGGGACCATTATGGGTGAGATCCTGGTTAAAATTAAGAATTTAAACAAAAGAGTTGTTAAAATTTGTCCAACTCTATGCCAAACCTTCCAAAAACCCCAAAGGGTTGCTCATGAAAAATAAGGAGATGTACCATAAATAAAGCACCCCATTAAGTTTAACACTGCAGAACTTGTGTGCACAACCCATTTTCAAAGTAGCAGCAGGAAACGAAGTATTCTTGAAATGAATCAAGTGTGGAGGCTTGGCTACCACAATCTAGTCACCACATCGCAATCATGTGTTCCTAACACTTTTTCTAATCCCCACAGGAAGTAATAAATGCTTTGAAACAAACTTGGCACGTTTCCTGCTTCGTGTGTGTGGCCTGTCATAACCCCATCCGCAATAATGTCTTTCACTTAGAAGATGGTGATCCCTACTGTGAGACGGGTAAGAAGCAACACAACCAAAGTTTACTGCAGCTGCGCAGGAAAGCCAAACTCAGTAGCATTGGGGGAAAATAAATAATTCCCTTTCCTCAAGCTGCACGTTAGAAGTGCCCCAGCAATTTCATGTAGCTTTGCGATGTCAATTCAAAGCAGCAAATGCTGCTGTAGACACTTGAAGTTTGCAGCAGGAGTTGGTGAGGATTTCTTCATCAGCTCCAGCCAGCAGCAGGCTTCTTATCACTGGTATTACCTATTCCTGTTAAATCCTCAGCTGGAGTATCAGTGATACATCAAAGTGTTAGTTTTAGGGTGACTTTCTGGTTGGGTTTAAAATACTGTGAAGTTTATGTAAATCTCCTTATTTACCAAATGCAAGCAAGTGCTAGTGGAGTAATGTGTTTTTCTCTGAATAGCCTTATTCACAGCCTGAGGGGCTTCCAAGAGTGAGCAGTCTGTCCAGGTAGTTTTTTGCAGGATCAAGGATAAATAACCATCAGGGGAGAAATACAGTGGTACAATTACAGCACTTGAAAGCCTGATGAGCAATATTACATGAACAATGTGGCCTAGAAGTTCACAGCATTTCTGGTTTGGTTTTTAGCAGTTCCAGCTAATCATAACATTTTTTATAAAACCATAAAATGGTTTGGGTTGGAAAGGACCTTAGAGATCATCTGGTTCCACCCCCCCGTCTTGGGCAGGGATGCCTCCCACTAGACCATGTTGCTCAAAGCCCCATCCAGCTGGCCTTGAACATTTCCAGGAATGGGAAATCCACAGCTGGTCTGGGCAACCTGTTCAGTGCCTCACCACCTTCACAGTAAAAAAAGTCTTCCTATTATCCAATATAAACGTACTCTTTCAGCTTAAAGCTATTCCCCCTTGTACTGTTACTACCTGCCCTTGTAAAAAGTCCCTCTCCAGCTTTCCTCTAGGGCCCCATCAGGTACTGGAAGGTGCTGTAAGGTCCGCCTGGAGCCTTCTCGAGGCTGAACAACTGCAATTCTCTCAGCTTTTCCTCAAAGGAGAGGCACCCCATTCCTCGGCGCATCTCTGTGACCTTCTCTGGACTTGCTCCAGCAGGTCCGTATCCAGCCCATCTTGGAGCTCCATAGCTGATGCAGGACTTCCAGTGGGGTCTCAGGAGAGCAGAGTAGATGGTTCAGAATCCCTGCCTTGCCTGCTGGCCACTCCTCTTGTGGCGTAGCCCAGGATAGAGTTCTGGGTTGTGAGTGCACATTGGCTGAGCCTCTTGTCAATCTATTTTTATTAATATCGATAGTTTTGGTTTAAGTTGGTTTTCTGATTTACTTAAAATTTTCCATGTATCCCTCTGAGCTAGGAAAGAAGTAAACAATTTGTAAAACAATTTCCACGAAATGGCAAAGAGACAAAACTGTATCAAAACTATCTGTTTTCACAGTGCATGCTGTGTTGGAACTGTCAGTTTGGACCCTTGTTATGGTTTTCCTTCTACTCTTAGGAACATTGCAGTTTCACGAGATGTAGAAATGGATTGACCAGAAAAGATTTAGCATGAAATTCTAATGACCTCTTTGAAGCTAAGATTTCCTTCTAAGCTGATCCCAGAGTTGTTCACAGTGAATTCCATGGAGAGTGCTAGGTACTGTAAGCTTGAGGGAAGTAGGCCAATTTATCCAAAATTTCTCTTGTTAGAGCTGCTTTAATGAGATGTTGGCAGATACAAAAGGACACTGTAGGTTATTGCTAACTTGGTGACAAATGTAGGGTAGGGTGTTGCTCCTACTGAATTTGTGGAGCAGCAGAGGAAACGGGCATATGAGCAGCATCCTCCAGTGTGACAGCACGGTGAAATTTCATCCTGAAGCAATGTGAAGCCCCTAATCCTGGAACCATTTGATGATTCAAAAATAGTACTGGAGGAATCAATAACTCCCCTTTTGGTGGGAAGTTCGTGACAGGATTTGTTATATTAGGGTTCAGTTCTTGTTCCTGCCACCAAATGACCCAGGTGTGGTGCAGTGCATTGATTTGTGCTACTGTTACAACTTCTGTGCAAAATGTGCTTTTTTAATATTGGGGGAGGGGGGCTGTGGCAAGATGTCAAGTGTACTACATTTCTTGCAAAGTTTGTTTCTGAGATAGAAAGTTGCTAGTGAAAGTTAATGCAGACACAAGCTGTGAGGTGTTATTGGCAGTGATACTTTGTAATGGCTCTGGCTCACTAACTAGATGTTAATTTGAGTTATATTAATTTTTAAAAGACTCTCAGTCCAGCTGGAGTTATGAGTCTATGACTAATTTTAAAGAAATAAGGAGTAAATGTCATTGCCAACTTTCCTTCTTCCTAGTGCAAAGGAGAGTTCTAATTTTAAGTCTGTATTTGAAATGGTAACAGCATCAGCGATTAGTATTAAAGGGGGATTAATCTACAGAATGTTCTAGGTTTAGATGTTGAGGCTAAAATTAAAATAAAATTCTGGATATCTACAACTTTGAACTTTATTAAAATGCAGAGTTAGTAGCCTAGTTTTGAAAATGCTGTGTTCAGGAAGCACTGATATGTGACTATGTAAGAAGTCTGCCTTGGAAGGCTTCTGTGATATCGCAATTCAAGCATGCAAAAGAAAGCTGATGCCCTTATGCTGCCTTATCTCCTGCCCTTTCTTCAGAAGAAAAGCCAATAAACTTATCAACACAACCACAGGCCAACTTACAAAGGGTGTAACTGCTGGCACCAGGAAAATATCAGTGAGATTCTGTATGACCACAAATGCAAAGAGCCGAAAGAGTATGGTTATGAGACCGTGTCCTTTAGGGGTTTTGCACAGGTCTGATTTTTTTTGATATTTTATTTGATATTTTTATTGTCTTTCTTCTTAAACACTTAAAAATTCATTCCAGTAACATGGATTAATGGAGGTGATCAGTGAAGCAGTTTCTTGCCACTGGCAGCCATCAAGGGCTTTGCTACTCCAGAGCACTTGTGTTCTTCATCCTGTTGAGATGTCTCCTGTGATGATTCATTTTCAGGGAGGTCATCACAGAAAACACTGTCTTAGTAAACAAAACCAGGACTTTACTCTTGGGCCTTACACATCTGATGATCCTCTGTGGGCTGTGCTGCAGTAAGCATTAGAGCTTCAGCAGATCTGTATAGTCTAGGTGAGAAACAAAATCTACTTCTACCCCACTTCCCATCCTTTATCATTCTCCTTTGAAAATGACCCCTGGCATCTAATATCCAGGTCAGAAGCAGTGTTACTATGGTAGTAACACTCTCTTACTGGTAGATGGAGTCCAAAGCTTCATTATGGCTGTTACTTTTGACTGTAGTTCATCTTATGAAAATATAATGTTATATGACATGTTTGCCATGGTAGTGTGCTGTTCCCAAATTCTTTCAAGTTATAGCACTAATTCCACTGTTGTCTCTGCAGGAGTAAAACATTTGCTTCCTAGAATGGGGTGTTTGAGAGTTGAAATAAATGAAAAAGACCACACAACATGGGCTGGGGAATATGAATGTTTCAATGCCTTTTGTTTTAGTCCCTGCTCCCTGAGATTGCTGAGGAAGCTTCTTGTTCTTCATAATGAAAGGGAAGGGTTTGTTGCTTTGTTTTGGTGTTTTGTTTTGTTTTTTTTAAAGCCATGCAATGTACTTTAGTGACTAGAAAGGTATTCTGACTTGACCCAAATTTCTAGACTCTAATTAGGACAGAAGCCTAATGATTGCATGGTTTTGGGTAGTGCATCCTGGGGCAAAAATTTTGCCAGAATGCAGTTTGGAGTTCATTTCTCTCTGAGAAGGTCTGTAGTGTGAAAAGCTGGGGTGTGCTTTAAAAGCAGAGTTGGAGAGAACCGAAGGAACATGTAAAGTTCACATGGGTGCTCTCAAGGAGTGCATTTCCCCCTCTCCAGCACACTGTTGATCTCAAGGAAATGAAGCACCAGGAGGACAGAAGCATTGCCCACTTGAAAGGATGAGAAGAAGAACTGAATTAGCAAGAAGTCAACATCCCAGGCTTTCAATATAGGAGCTCTTTATTCAGTATACTCAAACAAACCTCAGCGAGCCCAAACCTATTGCCAATGAAAGAGCAAAGCTCTCAAAGGGTCAGTCCTGCTTTTCTGCATGTGCTTTAAAGGCTGTTTGTATCTCTTTGCAGATTACTATGCCCTCTTTGGTACGATGTGCCACGGCTGTGAATTCCCCATTGAAGCTGGAGACAGGTTTCTTGAAGCCCTGGGCCACACTTGGCATGACACTTGCTTTGTATGCTCCGTAAGTAAAGCTGCTCTGCCTTTAAACAAACCCTGGCAGCAGTGCTAACCTGACCCATGTGGGAGTTAGCAGCTCTAACCTCTCTCAATCCCCTGAGCCCAAACAAAAAGTGCTTTCCCAGTTATTTGGAAGGTGTGTTGCTGTTGTAAGCTTTTGGCACGGGTGTGAGCAAAGGTGTCCTGGATTGCAGCCCTGTGTCCCAGCATTTAACCCTTGACATTTACTTCCTCAGAGTAAGTTGAAGGTCATAAAGAATTGGGCTGTGTTTCCAAAGAAGCAAGAGTGCTTTTGACACAAGGACACTGTAGCCAAGGTATTGCTTGCTAAAATTGTATGACCAAAAAAACCAAACAGGGAAGTCCCAATCTTAATGATGGGGGGTTATTTTCCTAAATTCTGAATCCAACTCTGCTCCCAGTTAAACACCTGTTGTTTACGCCTGTAAGATTATGCTTACACAAACCACTGGTATTACTAAAAAGAGGATCCCTAAAAGAAAAGGTAATTCTTACTCTTTGAATAAATTTATGCATAGAATGGTCCCATGATCCGGCATTCTGAATAGTTATGCTGCAATTCATCCATCTGAATTGGGTGTTCTTCTTTTTTTTTTTTTAATCCCATTTCAGGTATGTAATGACAGCTTGGAGGGCCAGACTTTCTTCTCCAAGAAGGACAAGCCACTGTGCAAGAAACATGCCCATTCTGTCAACATCTGATACTTGGAGCTGATCTTGTGTAACAAATGTACTGAGCAGAAAGGTTAAAATGTCCATGTTCAATAATTGGGTAAAATTATTTATATACAATTTTTCTAAAATGGAAGAGAGATGTGGAAACTTGCAGAAGGGATTGTTCACTGATTTTTCAGAGCATTTATCATTTACAATTTTGCTTCATAAAATGAAAGGTATGAGGAATTGCACCCAAGCCAAACAATTAGAGTGTCTTTATCTCTATGCTTTGCACATTACTGTATTTCATGATTTTATGACCACATTTATCTCTGTTTCATTAAGTGAAAGTGAAGTATCTATAAAAGTAAATACCTGATATTAGAAGCCTCGGTCTTGCTGCTATTCAACAAATAAAAGGAGATTGGATTCAGCAATCCCGATCACTTTATTTCAGTGATGTTTTTAAAGTGTGTCCAGAAATGTTGTGGCTAAACTCCATTAAAAGGAATTCAAAGTAAAAAGAAGATTACACAAAATATATGGTTCCAAAACTTTTTTTTTTTTAATCTGATAGTTGTATACAGAAAGCCTCCTACAGAATTACATGTACCTATGCCTTTGCACTTAAATTTCTGATGGGTTTGCAAGGGTCAGAGGTTTTTACAAACCATCTAAGTGGCTATGCTCGTGAAAAAGAATAATTAGAAGATGCCACTTAAAAGAAAACGTAAGTGGGATATTTTTCTGTAACTCATGTGCTACCACCATGCTAGCCAAAACCCCCTGCTGCTGAGGGTGTGTTTGATAGGATGAAAATGTCAGATCAAATCTTAAGGGAACAGGGATTTCCGCTCTTCAGGTTTTAGGTAGTTTTAAGTGCCTTGGAAAGGGGAAATTGTGCTGAATCTGCAGGTAACTGTGTTTTGTATCCAGAATGTGTGATTCTGGTGTTGAATGTGGGAAGCTGCTGAAGTGCAGCTGAGGACATTGCTTTTTTCTTAGTACATTCTTTACCACGTAGCTCATGAATATGTATATTGGTGGTGTGCCAGGTAGCGTACTGAAAACTTAACTTTCCTGCTCAGCTGTTATGATTTTTATTAGTTTAGGTTTTATTTTTCTCTTCCAAATGTAGGGAGTGTATTGTTAAATGATATTGCATTGGTTTAAGCAGCTCAATACCTCTCAGATCTTGCAAGGGAGCAGAGAGACAATGCTGTCATTATGCATTTGCTGTGAGCCACATCTGCCAGTTCTGTGGCTTGATACGAATTTTGCATCCATGCAGAGAGGCAGGACAAGGCCAGTGCACCAACTCAGTGCTCCTTAGCCTCAAATCAGGGCTTAGCTGATTTAATTGGAGCAAGTGCAGGCAGCCAGGGAGGGAGGTGGTGCACCCTCTGTACAGGGTGAATTTGCTTCAGCAGAATTGCACAACAGAGAATTGGGCTCTCTCGGGACCAGAGGAGATTCCTGAAGGAAACTGAATTTACTTGCTGTTTGATTCAACTGGGGTGTCAGAGCTGAATTGTTAGTCTTTAGTGCTCTTTCTAGTAGACATTAAAAACAACCATTTACTGGTTTCATTGTTGTGGGGTGGGTGTTTTTTTTTTTTTTTACTGATTTGATGGATAGTTGCATCCATAAAACCATGGATAAAAAAGTCACCAAAATTTGCCATGGTTGAGTAAAGCAATTTTAATGAGGAACATCAACAAAAGAGGAGGAAAGAAAACCAAAATTGCTGTACTGAAATATGAAAAATATTTGGCTTTTTATTAATTCTGTGAGACAGGTTCACATTGTGGGGCTGTTTCACTTTATTTCCTGAAGTTGTTTTTATTCAATATTACCACGTTTCTTTTTTAACTTCCAGTGGTACAGAAGAAATTTGGTAAATTTGGTGAATGTTGGTAAATAAGAAGAAATTTGGTGGTACGGTATAAAGCTGTTTAAAATGTTTACAATCTTGTAGATGTACCCTTTTGTGAGTTTGGCTGAAAATCAGAAGGGTGGAAGCAGACTGGACAAGATACAGTAAAATATAAGCCAGGTTGCTTTTAAAATTAAGTGGAATGTGGAGAAATGAGACCTACGGACTAGGTTTCAGTGGAGCTTTATTGCACATGTGTGAGGAAAGAAGGAGGAAATGCACAGGAAAAGGCGTTCCATAATTTCTGCAATTCAAACCTTGCAGTTTGAACATAGGGTAAAAACGTCTCAGTTTGTCATTGTCCTTAAAATCCAATTAAATTTTGTTTAGCCTCATAATTTTAATTGGTGTTTTATTTTTTAATTCAGATGCTCTAGGGTTTGAAATTTTGCAGTTGTTAATGAATTTGAGGACAAAAGCCTGAAGGGCTCCAATAGAACTGCTTCATTTAACTGCTTTGCCTTTTAATTTCTGCTTTTATCTATTTGTTTAAAATTTTAAAGGAAGCATAGAGTCACTGATAGATAATGAATATTTAATGGCTTTACCAAATTATATAAATCAATTAAAAGGAACATAATTTTTTAATCGTTATTTTAATAAGTGAGATTTTAGTAGAGCACTTTATAATAATGCCATATATCTCACTGAATATTTATTACCTTTGTTGTTGTTGTTGTTGTTTAAAACTATTTCATCCTGGTATTATTTTGTTTTATTTGTAAGCCTGCCTTTACCTCTAGAATCTTTTGGGGTCTTGAGTGTATGTGTTTAAATATTCTTCTTTCTACATGCACACGTATGTACGTGCATTGAGAGACATAAGTATATAGGTGTGTTTGAATGCAGACTTGACATAGCAAAAAATCATTTGGGGATTTCATGAGATTCCCAACTGTTTTTCACACAACACACATGGAGCATTCATGTTATGAGGCAATGTTACAGAGTCAGGACAGAAATATTAGTAACCTAACTACTGTGGATCTTTGCATGCATTTTCAGTCAGTCATTGTTTTTTCTTCTAAAACTGTCTGTGAGAGGATTTGGCTTAACTCTGTTTGAAGGTAGAATGTCTTTATAAGTGAATAATTGATCCATGATGACAGTTTCAGTATGTTGTAATGAAATAATTCAGGATTACAAATAAATATAAATGCCTAGTACAACAACGCGATAAACTTAAAAGCAGTTGAGTTGTGGTTCAGTGTGTGTTGTGGTCTGTTAATTGTGTACCTATTTCTTCACAGAGCTACTTGCATCATCCAGTCATGTTTTATGCAAACATTGTTTTATGCTAAACTACCAGCTGTTAAATCCTGGTGATTTCTTTACTTGTGTTTAATAATCTTTGGCATTAAATTTTGGCTGTTCACATTTGCAAATTTAATTATAATTGAAAAACATAACAAGCAAATAAACCCTACTCAAAATGTGAAATTCTCTGTCTTCTGTTATTTTGTGGTTGTTGAATATTTTCTTTTCCTGAATCATAGCCAGTAAAGGTAAGCCATGATTGTACACGTGAATAGATTTTAGCTGCTCGTTCTTCAGTTTTTATTTTTTTAGCTTTGGTTTACAAGGAAGGATCAGGGAGTCCTGGTAACACCAAGGTGACCATGAGACAGTGATAACTCCTCTGAAGACCACCAGTCTCTTGGGGTCCATTAGGCAAAGTATTGCCAGCAGATGGAAGAAGTTATCCTTCTCTGCTCAGCCTTGGTGAGACCCCTCTGGAAAGCTGAGCCCAGTGCTGGTCTCACCAGTACCAGAGACGCAGCTGTACTGGAGTAAAGAGCAAGGAAAATGATGGGGGGCATGGAGCATTTGTCATAAAAGAAGAGGCTGAGAGAGCCTGGGACTGCTCAGCCAGGAGAAGAGGGGGCTCAGGGGAGACCTCATCCATGTGTACAAATACCTGGATAAGGGGAGTCAAGAAAACAGAGCCAGGCTTGGTATGTAGTCAGAGGCTAACTGTGAGGATGGTAAACATTGGCACGGGTTGCTCAGAGAGGTTGTGGAGTCTCTCTAGCTGGAGACACTCAAAACCCAACTGCATCCAGCCCTTGGACTGGTCAAGGTCCCTTCCAGCCTCAGAGAGTCTCTTATTCATCTTTTCTCAAGATGGATGGAAAGGTATAAATACTGTGTTGAATGCTGTAGAATATGTAACAGTGTAAAACTTACATTGGCCAAATGACTGTTTATTTCCTATCTTTTCTCCATTCTACTGCCCATCTAGAATACTTTGCACTGTTTCTGTGGAAGGCTTTAGTATTTTTCCTAAGTTGACAGCTGTCAAGGAAATGGCATGCATTGTCTGATACTGTACTTAGCCTTGGCATGCAGCAGTCTCTGTTTTCACCATGGGACACTTAACTGTCTGCCAATTCATGATAATACCAGTCTGCTAAGAATCCCCTTAGCTGAGCATCTCTTAAACAGGCCAATGGTTTGTTGTTTTCTACCTTTATTTACACAGGCAAAGGAAAACACTGCACACAGCTCTATAAAATTTAGAGGCAACTTTACAGAAAACTTGCCTCCCCTTCAGTGTTTAGGCTATGAGCGAGACAAACGCGAGTCTATTTGCAAACAGTACATTGAGCTCCAGAAGCCAAATTTTTAAAGGCATGAAGTCTGCATTTGACGTTTTAATGGCAAAGGTTTGGTTTCTATCAATCACAACGTCATGTAACGTTAAAATGCACCGACCAAAAAAAAAAAAAAAAAAAAAAAAGAGATCTGTCATTCATTCATTAAGATGCTGTAATCCAGTGTAAGATTTATAGGCTTAAAACTCAATGGTGTGTTTTCACAATAAATCCACTTTCACTGCGCAGCACAGAACAAATCTCTCTGTCACTCAAAATATTTGCTGGTCAAAATGCCCTATATGAGATCTTCAAAGAGTTTCTCACAAAATTGCATATAAATCCTTTTACCAGCAAAGGCTTAATTTAGGTTCAAGTTTTACTTTCTTGGGACATTGGTTAATATCTTGTGCTCAGACAAGATCTTGGTTATATCAGAAACACATAGGGCCTAATTTATTATTAGCAGTCTGGTGTTAATTAGGGGGAATTACCAGAAATAGTTTGCTTGATGGAAATTTATTATGGTATCACACTTTACTGATGGCGAAATAGGAGTCACTGAAAGAGTACAGCTCCTTCTCATAACCAGCTAATTAATAAGGTGCCAAAATTCCTCTGAGAAGGGTTTGGTCCTAACTATGGGAACCTCACAGAGCAAATGGTTCCTATGCAGTATTTAAAATTTAAAAGAGGAAAAGAGAGACGAGAAAAAGCTGCCCAGCAGAAGTCTCAAGGTGGTGTGGCTTTTTCTTGAATTTATGAAAGAAAATATTTAGCTGTGTTTCCAAGCTCATTAAAGAATGGCTTTTCTCAGACAGAAAAAACAACAGCTAATTTATAATCTCGTTTGGTATGCCTGAACTTGGCGTTCAGTTTTACTTGTGCATACTGCACACTACAGCTTGTAATTTTATGAATTGGGCTTATAATGAGCTTTTATATTACTCTTTATTGCTTTGCTTAATGGCCTTTTTCATTATCATTTGCCAGGAAAGTTGAGGTTGGCTTAAAGAGGAAACTGAAAAATGGCGCAGATCTCTGATAAGTCCCAATCTATTTTATGTATGGCAGTTTGGGGATAGAAAACCACCGTGTCGTTATAAGATCTCATGCAAGTTGTGTGAGAAAGGCATGCTATAATAAGATGGAATGAGAGCAAAAACATCTCTAAAGAAATTTAAAATCACCACACTAAAATTTATGCATGGCTGATTTGTTTTAAAAATACTTAAGATGATTGGGTATGCAGTTGTAATAAAGCACTTTTGTATTTGCACTGGAAATACCTTGAACTATTGAAAAATATCCAGCATTTTGGATATTCTTTACAAGCTTTCTCCTGTACTGTGAGACTAAGGATTGTGTCATTGTGCTCTGAGTAATAGTCACACTTTCCATAGATCAGAGTTGTTTCCTTTTCATTTCTCCTGCCTTTGCTTTGCTTTTTCTTACTGCTGGGCAGAGCTGTTGTTTGTTTTAAAATACTTCATTACAAGATAATCCTGTCAGGTGTGTCCCTTATTTCTCTTTGTGATGCATCAATGAAATGTCAAATGTTCCTTTGGTAAATGTAAACTTGCACTAAATTTTGGCATGCTTTTTGAAATGTCAAGTTTTCCCACCCAGAAGTTTCCACTGGAACAATAACTTGAGATACTAGACCAAAATGGTAATTATAGCCCACATAAAGTCTTTATTTCCCTTGAAATCCATCAAGCAAAAGGGAAACAGATGAAAATAAGTATAGGGCCAAAATCATGGATAACCCAAACAGGTACAACCTCACTGATTTCAACTTATTCCCCTCCAAGTTAAAAATGACTGGTATCAAAGCAACTTTAATTTTATGCTTACATTTGTCCAGAGAGCAAGCTCAGAATTAAGGATTTGGTCCTTGGTTTTATCAGGATTTTCTTTTACCTAGGATCCAGTCTTGGACTTACACTTGGCTTGAACAACCACAGTGAAGGCAATCTACCGTGTGACTTTTTCCCCCCCCCCCCACACTTGCTACCCACTGACAATCAGTAGAGGATTACTGGGAAATTCAGGCAAGGGTTACTTGGAGAAGAAAATAGGCTGGACTTTCTTTGAAATAAATCAATGTGTATAAGTGGAAGTGAAATGATGCTGCAATAAGGCTGCAAATTTGTCCAAATCTTGCCTTGCATATTATTTTTTGATGCTGCTTTTTCATTTTTTTCCAAGTGGGTGTCTGTGGTGCAAATCAGTTTCTGAGTGTGCTCTGATGAAGCCTATGATATGCTACCCCCCAAAAAAAAATCTTTTACAAGGTTGTAGAGCTTTGGCATAAGTTTCCTAATACCATATTCATCTTAAAGGCAGTTGCATGGCTGTAAGTAGGAAAATCTTGTATTTTTCTGCTCACTAGTAATTAGCATTGAAGGATTGTGGTGTCTTGTGGGAGCACTGCATCGCTATTTATACAACGTGGTGTATTACCATGAAACTGGGAATTATAATTTGGAATGTGATGGGAGTAATGTGGTGATCTTTGCTCTGCTATACAATGGGTGCAGGCAGTTAAATGAAAATCAATATATGGGAGCTGTGGATTGCCACCTGCATCCAGACCTCAGCTTCTTTCTTGGGTAGGTCCTGCCACTGGCAGGAGCTACAATCCAGGCCAGTCCATCCCAACAAATGCCCCTGCTTGCTTCCTCTCTGCCATTCATCCCCCCTAACTCCACCCAGCAGCACCCTGGTGACCTTGACCCTTCATTCTCCCACATCCAGAGACCCAAAAATACATCTCTGGAGTCTTATATATAGGTTAGGTTTTTTAAGTTAGTGTGCATTCAAGGATAATCACTGTAGAGGGCAAGTGCAAGCCTACTCTTATCAATATATGTGTCTAAGTTAATGTAATGACTTACTTATTTTTCAGGGAACATGTTGAGAGAAGACTCTTAATTTCTTCCTGGCAGGGGTTTGCCAAATCAACCGGCAACAAAATTGGTATTCAAATCAGGTTTTTTTGAACAGTAACAGTATTTGCTATTCTGTCCTTCATGTCTTGCCATGATGTAGATACAGTAAGGTCCGATCTTACTCCCGGAGGGGAGAAAAGGTGTGCTGCACAGCAGTTTTTAATTGTGCTTTCAGTCACTGTAAAGAGAGAAGGAAAAAGTGAGCTGCAGCAGAGGGCAGGACTCAGGGCACAGTGACAGGAGGGAAAAGGAGGTGACAGTAGGGAACAGTTTAGAAACAGGGCAAGAGCTTGTGTGAGTCAGGCTGCTTTGTCAGTTGTTGCTTGTCAGAGATTGATGAGCGCATGGTCTGAAAAAGTGGGATAATTTGGGCATGGAAAGATAAAACAGTAGGCAGGAGCTGAGGATTCTCCTAAGGGGAACCTAAGGGGCACACAGACCTTGCAGTCTCATGGGAAGGGACTTACCCCTCTTTATTCTACATTTATATTCATCACCAAACTGCATGCATTTTTTTTCTGCCAGCTTTTTCCTTTGAGCTCAAATAGCTTTTTTTTTTTTATCTTGATGATGTACATGAGCAGAAGCAAATCCTTTTTTGTCATCAGCTGATCTGGGGCTGCCTAGAGGCTGGAGTGAGATTTGTTTTACTTTACAGTGCTGGCTGTTGCTTCAAATTACACCATCCTATTCTGTGCTGTCTGTAGGTAGCAGCCCTATCTCAAATTCCCCCAGGGGTTTGCATCTCTGAACTTCTTCCAGCTCTTGGCATGGCCACCTCTGCTAAAGTCCACTTGGAGATTTTGCACAGCAGCTCTGTGGGGCCGTGAAAGCAGAATGCACCTCGAGCTGCTGCAGCCCTTGTGCTGTACCACAACTTGAGGGGGATGAAATGGACTGCAAAATCTGACCTAATCACTAACATTAAGTTTTTTGTGTATTGCTATGTGTAAAGTTGGAGCCTCTGTTCTCCAAATGCTGTTTAAAATGGTGTTCAGTGAGGCACTGAGTGCCAGAGCTAAACCAAGTCCCGGTACAAGGCGCATCCACCTGCTTTGGAAGCTGATGCATTTCCTGGAAGCTTTTTGGTGTGGCTCATGGATAAACAAATCCATTGCTTCTTTGGGCCAGTGGGTTATTGTCAGGACATAAAATCCCCCGGGCCCCATCCACACAGGGCCGGGGGGGTCCAGAGTCTTGACAGGTTATACAGATTTGCATAGATTTCATATCCTCCTCTGTGTCCACTGGATGTTATTAACTGCTTGAGGATCTGATCTCCCCTTTGTCATTTTGTCAGTGCTGCCTTGTTTGGAGTTCCTGTCCATCTGGCCCTGCCCCTTCCCTGGCCACGTGCCCCAGCTGTGGTTTGAAATGGCTCTGTGCTGCTGGGTACCACAGCTGGTTGATGGGGATGCTGGAAGAGTGAAATACCTCACCTTGTGCAGTCTCAGGCAACTATGCTTTGGCTAGGCTGGTGTCCTGGACCATGGACAGAGGAAGCATCCAGGAGCTTCTGCTTTCCTCTCTTTGTCCAAGTTTCCTTCACCTGGAGCCTGTCCAGCCCCAGCAGGCTCTCATGAGGTAGGATAGAGATAGGGCCCAGAAAAGCACATGGGATGAACTTGAAGAGCATTTTAATGCACCAGCATTTTCAGTGTTTGGGAGTGAAGGACACAGCTTAGCTCAGAGAAGTACATTTAATCATAGAGAAAATGGGACAAGAACCACACAAACAAGTATTTATCCATCAGTGTGCGCCCTGTTCCTCACCAAAGAACTTGGTCACCTGATTGTGTTACATGAGCCCAATGTGCTGCATGATAAAGACTGTTTTCTCTAATTTTTCATAGTTTGATGTTTATAAATAGTAACAAAAATAGAGTACATTTACTTTAGTTTTGATCCATCAGCTTTCTGGGAGCTTGTTCATCTGAGTTCCAGCATCCTTAAAAATTAGGATCTACATCTCAGCCAAAACATGCCATGCAGGCAGTGGGAATGCTATGGAAAACTGGAGCATGCAGTAACCAGAGGTTGTATGCAGAGGACTGAACTGGCACCATCTGCTACCTAACAGGATCTTACTTTTCAGCCTTACAGATGTCCTTCTAATGGCATATAATCCATACAGCAAAGACAAACGCTGCTTTGTTTGTATCAGTGTTCTTAGTCTGGTTCAAAGCTCAAACTGTTAGAGGCTTGAGGTGTAAAAGTACATCCAAGAGAACATCTGCAGCGAAGGCCAAGTACAGCAGTCAGTGACATGACCTGAGGAGTGTAAAATCTACAGGGCTTGTGTTTGTGCAGCTACAGAAATGAAGGCCTGTCATGGTTTAACCCTAGCCAGCAACTAAGTAGCATGCAGCTCCATGGAAAAGAGCAAGTAGAGATGGAGAAGGAATTGATGATCCTGGAGAAGAAGTTGTGCTGGCAATTCAAGCAAAACAAGATCAAAGAGGAGATTGCTTTCAGGTGAGGTAAGCTAAATATTTTGCTTTTTTCCTAATCTCCACCACCTCCCCCGAGCTTAGACGGAAGCATTTACTTCACTTTTGTCACAAGATAAATTAGCCAGAGATATTAAGCAAACTGTTTATTTTGTATTAAATCCAGTAAGTCTGGTTTTAATTTTCTTTCTTTTGTTATGGTTGTCATATGGATAATACACTGCATATGTATGCACAGAATAGAAAACCTTATGTTCTGCCTCAAAGTTGTAAAACACAAAGCACAGCCTGCAGCACTTCTCTCATTCTTGGTCACTGATTTCAGACAGAGCAACTCCATTACAGCACTCTGAGATTTGTGGCCTGGGATTTGGACAGGGAAATGCCTGCTGGAATAAGGCAGAGACTGCAGGTAGCACTGTACTTGTTATAAGGACAGTGTGCCTGGAGCCCAGCAAAGCCCTGAAGCACGTGCTTCCTCTTAAACATGTAAAGAAGTCTTGAAGATAACCACTGTATTAGGCTTTGACTTCAAGCAGTCTGTCACAGGTGTCTTAAAAATAATATTTGTAAGGTAAGTTTATCAATGTTTATATTCCTAACCAATTTTTTAAAATTATTGTTGCTTTGAAATTGACCAGGCTTCTTCTCTTGCGTGCAGATCCAGGCAATCTGCACATTTTCTAAGCTACTCACATTTGTCATTATGTGTAGAAGGTGGGTTTTATCAAAATGATTCATAACATTATTATTACACTGCATGGCTGAATTTGAGGACGGTAACAAATGTAAGTGATCATGAATCAGTGCAATTGCTTATGTGATTCTAGTTCCAGTGTAAATCTTCCCCTGAAACTTATGGCTGCCCGAGAGCCAGCAAATGGCAATTTTTGCTTCTGGACCACTGACATATTTAGTATTTGAAATGAATGTTTGCATAGCTCGGAAGAGCTGCACTCATCGGTACTGTGCTGCTTCCCAGGTCTGTATCTATGTGCCACACACCCTGTGGAGAAACAAAGCTGCCTACAAGTCAGCAGCAGTGACCTCGCCGTTCTTGTTGCATGGAGGTCTAAGATGTCAAATCTAAAACATGTCACTGATCCAGAGCTGAGCAGATTCAAGCCAAGGGAGTTTTATGCTGGAATTAGAGGAGGAAATAGATACTTCCAGATGATGTGAAATGAGGCCATCTGAAGCTGGTTAGGTTTGGTTCTGCTGCAGACACAGCAGTAGAGACAGGAACTGTGCGATTGCCACGGGGCTTGGCCTAGATGGCTGCAACTGCTGGTAACCATTGCATCTTTTTATGAGAAAGCAGCTGCTGTTTTTCTAGGGGATATCTTAAAACCCCTGGTGTTTTGTCAGAGTTTCCCCACTGGAGCTGGAGAGGTTTTTCCATGCGTGATGTCCTTGGCTTTGTTCACCGGTCTGCCCAGCTGGCAGGCGTGGTTTTCCTTCTGTGATGCCATGGAGGAGCCAAAGGCAGTGCCATGGAAAGGAGTACAACGGGACCAAGAGGCCAAGCAGCCACTTACCTGTCAGGAATTAGACCACCTCCATGCGGGAGAGTTGGCTTAACTTTTAAAACTCCGTGTGAGAATTGCACGGTGTGCTAGAAACCCGACACCTGCAGTTTTACAAGCGAGTCTCAGGTGTCCCCCCAATCCACTAGAGCACAGTAAGAAATAAAAGGTTTACAGAGAAACTTAATTCAGTGGCAAATTATTCTAACAAAACTGATATTCCTGAGCTTGCTGGGATAACTTGCCAACTGTGGCGTAAAATCTTTGCGATAAGTCATGGAAGGACGTGGGTATCTTCAACAAAACTAGGTTCTGTAGCTGTGGTTCCTAATTCATGACCACCCAAGGTAGGATCAGCCCCATCACGTTTATCATGCTTGTGTTTCTGACGCAGTTCAGGCTGCCAGTGCTGGTTTTTGTGGTGTTTGCTCCCAGCTTCCCTCCTCCCTGGGGAAAGCGTGAGGAAGACAGATACGGGTGCTTTGTAGAGGAGAAAGGAGACAGCGAATGTTTGCATCTTTGCACAGCTCATCTGAAGATACTGTCCAAGAACACCTCTTCAGAAATGAGATAATGTTACAGTGCCTCTGCACACAGAATACCTAGGAATAACTGAAGGGAATGTATTTAATTGTAAAGGCCAGAGACTGTGGGATTGAAAAGGGATTGGTATTTCTTTCTGAAGAGACTACATGTAAAATAGCTGTATAAATTATAAATAAAATTACATTATCTTACATTTGCTCAGAATTTGGAGCCTCTCTAATAGGTACCGTCTGTCTAACTTACAAACGTCAGAGCCCTTCCCAGCAACTTTCACCTGTACTCTATTTAATATATGGAACTTATGCATAGCCAGAATTACCCTTCCTAAATAAGTTTCAGCAGGAATTTACAGCCCTTGTCTTCTTTACAAGAATAGTTCACACTGGCACGAGTGGCATGAGTTTACCCAAGTGGACCAAGAAAAAGGGAAGTGCTGCCTCAGATCTCAATTTGATTATTTGCCCATCTGAGTAGTCCTTCTTTGAATATTGCCAAGGTAGGAAATATAAAGTGGCTTAAAAATGTCAACGTCTTTAATTAAAAAGTAAGCAAAACAGTGACATCTGAAACTAACATTACAGGGAGAAATAAAAATAGGAACAAAGCGTAGGTAAGGACTTTGATATGATTGGTCAGGTGCCAGTGGAGCCAAAACTCAGGCTCTGAGGGTATTCTGAGGAAAGCAGTTAAAGTGATGGCTGCACTGCCTGCTTGCTGGGTGCTAGGATTGTCAGCAGAGTATGGGGCTTTTTCTTCCAAAACCCTAACACTGGGAAGCTGGAATATGAGAGGCGGTTGGGATGTGTGCGGCATCTCCTGGAGTTCCCTCTGCCTGTCCTTGGGCAGAAAATGAGCCAAAAAGGAGCACATCCACTCTGTGCCACAGAGCAGCTGTGGCTGAAGCCAAGACCTCAGGAGAGATATTGCCGTAGTGTCCCCAGCCTTGGTGACCCTTAGGAGCCACGGGAGCAGGATGGATGGGAGCAGCCTGGCTGCGATTGCCGTTCCAGCAGCGAACACTTCGGTCCTGTTCTCTCGCCTCAGAGGCAAGGGCAGGAGCCACCCCCTCATCCCCTTCCCCACCAGTGCCTCCCCACCTTGCACCAGGGTGGCTATCCCTGCTCCAGGCCAAAGGAAATATGCCCCCAAAGGCAGGGAGGTTAGCTCATCTGTTGCTTATAGCCTGCAGTCTTTGTTCACTACGGCGACTAAATTGGGAGTTTTCTTGGAATACATGGCTATAAACGGTCATGGGAGTTCTTAGAAATATCATTTCAACTCCCTGTGCTCGTAACAGATGCCAGTGCATTCAGGCTCTGATCACACTTTGCAACCTTGTCCTCAGCTTGGAGGCACTCCATTCCCTCCCTTCCCACAGACAAAAGATGCTGGGCTGTGAAATGCAGGGGGCAGTGATCTGGCAGATGAATGAGGTTTGTCACACGCATTTCAACACTTGTCACATCTCCCAGGAGATGCTTGTTACCCAGCGTGCAGTGACTGCACTCGAATGCAGCACCGAAGGACAAATCTGCCCTTCGAGTACTCAGCCTGCAAACATCCTGTGCTGGTCCGAGGGAAAGGGTGACTTCTTTGTTCCTATAGAGTAAAATGGATTTGATGGGAGCCTTTCTGAAAGCAATCCAATTAACTGTGGGTCTTTGAGAGTAGACAAAGGGGAATTGAAAGGGATATCACACTTTATTATATTTTTTTTTTTTTAACTAGCAGTTTGCAGTCACTTTCTTTAGATATCCTCTTTCCTAGCTGATATTTCCTCTGATTTATTCTGCTGCAGAAGTGGATCATTTAAGTGCGTTTTATGTAAGTCCTCTTGGCCGTCTTACAGTTTCTCTGCATGTTTCAATATATTCCACTGTTAAAATTTTTAAAAGTAGGTGGGGAAAGAGGAAATTTCTGGTTAATATATAACAATTTCTGAAGTCAATGTGCCTGGACTCAATTTTTCAAGGCATTTTTCCAGAGATCTCATGATGCCAGAAAATAAAAATAGCCAACTAGCAGGACCTTTCCTAAAAACTCCTCTGCAATGCGGCAGAAGTTTTGTGACCCTCATCAGGTCCTTTTCTACTATCACTGGGGAGAAACAAAACACTATCACAAGCACACAGGGGGGAAAAAAAAAAAAGTGCTTATATAAAACTGCAGTAGATGATGAAGTTCTTGTGGCAGAAAGAGTTGGAGTTAATATGTGAACTTTTCTGTAAAATCAGAACAGTCATGGTTGACTAAATGGTCTAGCTGAGCTTTGCTTTTTAAAATAGTGGAAATGTCAGCTGAGCAGTTGTGTTCATTCACAGCAGGCCACAGGGAGAGCAGCAGGCTGGGCTCACACACCAGGCTGGTGCTATTATTATTGCTATTACATACTCTGTGGGCAAATAGAGGTATGTCACAAACCAGGGTATTCAGTCCCAGGGGTCTCAGATAAGTTGAGATGCAACTGTTGAGAGAAATATCTTGGATTTGTAAAAGCACTCTATTCATTTTCAAACATATATATTTTGGATCACAAGTACGAAAAGCCTCACACTGATAATTTTTATAAAGTTCAACTAATGAAAAACTAAATGTGTGAAAAATGAAAATAGAATGCGATGAGGATGTTTTTCCAGTTCTTTTTCATTCTCTTGCTTTTGTGGATATAGAGTAAAAGGATGTACATCTTAAAAGGGTGTGACTTATGGATTTGCCCATAAAATTAATTGCACTCTATTATCTTATTGGGATATTGTGTTGCTCAGAGAGGTTGTGTTGTCTCCATTCCTTAAAGTTTGTGAGTCCCAACTGAATCTCTGAATCCCTGAGCAACTTGGTGTGGCCTCGATTCTAGCAGGAGGCTAGGCCAGACACTTCAGCAGGTGCCTTCCAAACTGAAGTATCCTCTGATCCTATCAAGAAGACAAAGAATTACAATTTTAATTTCACACTTTTAGGTGAAATTTTGTGCATTTGTGTGCGAGAAACACTCTCCTTGATGGAAAACGAAGACTTAACTGGATTCATATATAGTTTTGCATGCTTTCCAGGAAATGTTGCTGAAAATACCATATCAAACCCCCTTCCATTTCATTAATAGCCTTCTATGATTTTAGGTGCGAATGAAAGTATTACAAAATGTGGAAATTACATGAATGACGAAACACAAGAGTGGTTAATGACTGAGTAGCTTGGCAAATTCATTAACAGGACAGTGTGAGCTGTATTAGCTTAGTAGCCTGAGCTGTGTGTATTAATGATAATACTCTGTGCAGGATCGGCATTATGAGCTCTTCAGTTATTGCTAAAGCAGAAGAGCCAATCTGCAGTAATTCCAGGTTCACCTCATTCATCCCACCTGTGATTTATGCCAGCTGCCAAATGCTATCTATGAAATTCTTACTCATGTCTATATTCTTATTCCTGGTTTGGCTGGTAAGAAACTATCTGTGCTGCTAATCCTTATTATACCCTTTTCTTCCCCTGTCAATTATTTTGTGTTGTTATTACCTACACGATTCCAGCAACATGCCTGGAGAAAAATGGATGTATAAGAGACCCAATCTGAAATCTTAGGCTCGTGCCATTTACAGTATTTCAAACTCTTCAGGAAAAGATTGTTTCAGTTGGCCCAAGCCGTTAGAATGAGCATAGGAGAGCCGCTTACTCTTGCCTCCATGTGTGTGTACATCTTGTTTCAACCCGACTCCAGCCCTACATAGCAATGTTCATGGAAAACTCCACGAAGGTCACGTGCCACATGTTAGCTTAGGAGCTGAAGGATGCATAAATTCAATGGCAAGAGAAAAATTAAATTAGGGTAAAGGGAAAAAATGACTATTTAGTGATTTAAAATCACTTAGACCTCAGCTGTTTTGGGTTTGAACACAAGAAAATGAAACTACATGGGCTTTATGTGAAATCTCTTCCATCTGTTTCAAACAGGAAGCCAAACTTTTTGTCGTGTGGTTAGATATGAATTTTTCAAACATGTTTTTCATAGATCCTTTCTGAGTTTATTGTGACGCCTTCCAGAGGTCACGGTACAAGTCACTGTAAATAGATTAAATTACCATTCCTGTACAAAGAGAGGAGTGTACACAGTCACTGGAGTAATCCCAGTCTGACTTCCCAACCTTTTGTGGCTGTTTCAAATAGCAAAGTGAAAATTTTCATCTGTGTTTCCTTTGTCTCTGGATTTTTCCAAGCAACTCATCAATTTCCTCTTCACCCGCAGAGTTACCTAAATCCTTTTATTTCAAGATAGTGATTTATTTTATAAAAGTCTCACTAAAAGGATCTGAACTAAGAGTGACTCCAGGAGATGCTTTCTGTATTTTGGATCCTTTAAATACAGCTGACTTGAGAATAACGTGACGGAAGAGTCCCTTGTCACCTTTCAAGAGGTTAAATCTGAGGGATTGCAATTTAGATGCAGCAGAGAGTTCAGCGCATTTTGGGTTGTTATTTTCATTTAGTAGAGCTTGTGAAATTCTGATAAAAGATAATCTTTACAAGGAAGATGTAAAGCACAGAAATTATCTCGGAAGCTTGAAAGAAAGTATCATTTGGATTCATACTGTTTTCCAGTAATTATTTAATGCACAGAGAGAGAGACTGTCCTGTCTCTTCTGGCCACATAAGGAGATACCAGAGCAAATGCAACCACAAGGTTTGAGGTGTGCATTACTGCAACTAGACGTATGTACAGTATGAAAACCCAAAGCACTGCAGTTCAGAAAGAGGCCCACAGGTTTAGGGATAAAACAGCATCTGGGATTGTCGTTAGCTCTAGACAAAGAGTTAACTTTTGAGAAGAATCTACAATAGGTGTCATTTTAATGGTTGGCCCTAGGATCAGGATCTTGCCTCATAAATTTGCTGCACAAGAGATAGATAAATACACATTGATACAGACACTAATACATGTAATATTCTTTTGGTCATAAATCGGTTCTGAAATAAGAAATACTTATTTCTAAGTTTGATCTGTCATTTGCATAACTGGAAAAAATTGATGTCCCAGGACATTTCAGCACTCAGAAGAAATTGGGCTTGGGACTGTGGGACACTTCTTTGCATCTGGGCAGAAACTTGCTCAGCTGCTAGAAGTAAAAATAATGGAGAAAAGGGAAAGGAATTTTTTTTTTTTTTTTAATTGGTGATTCAGGTTTCTTAAAGTAACATTACAATGTACTCTGAAGTTTTACATTTTAGAGAAAGTTAAAAGAATTACATTGTTGAATAGATAAGGGCAGAATGATAATTGATTGTATCATATTCCTGGCAAACTCTCACATGGGCTCTCATGCCCGTATCAAGTGTGCTTGTAGGTATAAATATATATATATGTTTACATAATGCGTACATGTGTATGTGCGTGCACTTGGGTTTCTGTAAGATGAAACGGTCCATATGCTCTTTCCTGGGTTATGCCCAGTACATTCATTTAATTATTCAGCGAGAACATATACTACCAAGTTCTTGGACCTTTTTCTTTTATTTCTTTTTCTTTGTAAAAGCTTTGATACTTTTTGGCACAGGCTCATGTAGTCAGTAGAGTGCATTTAATGGGTCAAAGGCATTTTTATTACCCTTTAAAATGTTTAACAGGGTTTCTGTAAAATTTCTCAACATGTTCTATTTGTTTATTTCTGTATATTTTTGGTATAAAGAGGCAACATTGTGGTGGAAGGTTTTATTACCTTGGCAGTGTCATCATTAAAGAAGTATCAATCTTTCCATTATGTGCCCAATATATTTAGGAGATTACATTCTGGAACTTAATTCCCAATGGGTGTCCTAATACAAATGACCCAGTAAGATGCCAATTGTGATATTCTTAAATCAAGTTTTAAAGAAATTGGCACTTTTAAATAGCTCAAAATCTGTTTTTCATATTTTTTTTTTCTCAAGTGCAATAAAAAAATACATCGCTTTTCTGTGAAGAGTAAAGGGATTGATCCATCACTTCCGGACATTATCTTGGTTGTAACAGGACATAGACTGAGATGAGACTAAAGCTCAGGCTCAGGAAATGCTATTTGCTGAATATCTTAGCCTTGCTTTTACCATTATGAGAGAAATGCAAGTGGACTGTTTGATAGGAAACAGATGAAAACTGAAGTGCATGTAATCTGGATTTTCTCATATGCTACACACAGGGAAAATAGTACATATTTTGAGTTGAAAATAACAGCAACGTATTAGTCACTAAAGTCATACATCGTTTTGTGTTTCTGTGTGCAACGCTGGTTACTGGATTTGATGTTTTTTAACTCTACCAATTAAATATTCTGATGTGTACTTGATTCAGTGCAGATTTTTGAGAAGGACCTATCAGGAAATGCACTGAAATGCTGGTCAGACATCACTATCTGGGTTTTCTAGGGGTAGTGGCCTTATTAATTCAGTGAACGTGAGCGTAGCAGACCACCTTCTAGACACCTGGTGGGTGGCAACACAAGCACTTTTTACTGCCTGAGTTCCAGTCTGTTGCACAGCTCCACAGAAAGAAATGGTTCATGGTTATAACAACTCAGAGTCAGATTTCGTTTCTGAGCTCTGCTGAGCTTTGCCTTTCAATAGGCAAGGGGGCAGCTACAGCAACAAGCTCCTCAGTATTTGGAATCTCTTTCTCATCACTATGGATATTTTGTAAGGACTTTTTTGTTTTGTTTTTTGGCAAAGAAGACATAGCAAGAGGCCAGCAGCAGAGTTACCCTGCAGGCTACAATCCCCCTCCCAAATAGTCCTGAGAAGCTGGAGCTCTGCAGATGGAGAAAACCAGCAGGTCTGTGGTTTGACCCTGACTCTTTCACCCCCTCTCCTACCATGTACAGAACACAGAGCTTCAAACAGATGCTAGATCAGAGCTCGAGTCCAATGCTACATCAGAGTAAAAAATACAGCAACTCTATTACAGAGCTCAGTAATTTCAAGTTTAGTGCTATTCCCCAGCTTGGAATAACACTTTAAAAAGGACCAGTGCTTGGAAAAATACCAGCATCAAAGATGTATTCACTACTGTCCTGGCCTTATTGACTGTGGTTCCTCTCTTTGGAACAAAGTGGTCAGTGTACAGCCGTTACATTTTAGATGCCTTCTGTTGCGCATAAAATATAATTCCAGAATTGTCAGGGCATGTTGTGAACATCGATGCAGAATATGTGAAATTTATGACCATGCCTCTAGGTATAGGCATAAATACACAATAGATAAATAAATACATACAGATAGATAAATTATAGATATATATAAATCTATAGGTAGATAAATGATAGATAAATAATAGATAAATAAATACATACAGATACCTACATACCTGAGAAGTTAGGAGTGACGGTAAAATGTGCTGGAGGCCACTTTCTTGTTCAGTTTGCTGAGTGAAGCATCACCTGTGCACCTGTCCTGGAAGAAACCGATGGAAAATAAGGAGGTTACAGTCAGTTATCCATGTTATATGATATCCTAAACTGATGGGAGATGAATAAGTGCAGCATCAACTCCTTCGGTCATTGCTCAGGATTTCCTGTTTATATCTTTGGTCACAGCACCCCTCTGGAGTGGCTTTCCCAAAGAACTAGCTTTCCCATAAAGCTGTGGGGCAGTGCACAGCCAAGAAACCTCTCAGAAGCTCTTCCTGCTTGTCACTGGTTTCCCTGTCTTGGGAATATCTATAATCCTGGCCCATCCTTGCACGCTTGGGATCCGCAGTAAGGAATATAACGGTTCATAAATCACAGCATATCAACTTTCGCTGAGTGTTCGAGAGCCAGTCTCAAAAGTCACGTGCTGCACATGAAGAGCCAGCCTGAGCTCGGACAAGGGAAAGAAGCAATCAGGTTCCTGCTGACATTTGGAATCTGCTGCCTCAGAGACCGTCATTTTTTAATGCATGACTGAGAGCCTTATTTCAATTAGGGGTCTGTGCCATTGGCTATCAGCTGTGATGTTGTGGAGTTTGCTGTGACAGGATACTCCCTTTTCCCAGACCAGAGTCTCCACTCAGTCTCTTGACAGTCTGCCAAGCTTTGCAACTGGAATGTGTGAAGTTCAGTTTCAAAACAGTTTCTTTCCATCATTCCTGCCTGTTTTGATCTAGTATGTGAAACAGGTTTCTACTTTTGTTATAGGATTCTTGTTCCTTCTTGCCAGATTCAAATTTATTATATAATCTAGCAGCATCGGATGACTGCCTAGGATGAGTACCAGATGCACCTCCTGAAATACAGAATTCCCTGCTGCAACCATGCACCAGTGACTCGATAGCCACCACTACATGACTGGATTTGTGGCAACAAAGGCATCAAGAATTTCATAAAACCAAAACCAGATGTAATGATCTCTGAAGAGGGTGTGATGCAGAGCTGGCCTGCCCCACCATAAAAATGATGGGGAAAACATTTGTCCTGGCACAACCACACTGTCATGGTAATCCTTTCCTGCCTAGGAGCAACTCAGGACTACCCTCTCTGAGGAGAGTCGTAGCTATTGTCAGCATTAGTCTGGTTTCTCCATTTACACACTGTTGTACTGCAGGCAGACCCTGCAGCTCCTCTTTAATCTACCAAGGGTGACACTAATCCAAGCTAATGGATGAGGTCCCTTCATCTGAGGAGGGGCTTTGAGGCCATGGCCTGGGTTTTCAATCCCACTGCTGGCAAAGTGAAAAAGAAGTTACAGGTAGTAATGCCCATGAGGTTGCCAACAGCTATACACTTCAGAAACTTGGAAAGAACTTCTGACAAAATTGGCACGACTGGCATTTTCCATCTTTTTTTTTTTTTTTTTGGTAATAATCTACAGCCATCCTCCAGCTACTGCTACCAGCAACAGTGCAGTGGAAAAGGCCATTAAACATCTTAGGAGCCTCCATTCAAAACTGCTCTGAAAAAGCTGGCCAAGCTGCAACTTGACTCTGAAGGTACCTGATGCCTCCAGGACCTTTCCTGCTCAGTGTAATGTTCTCCAGGTTCCCCAGGTGGTACCTTTGAAGATTTTACCCTCATCTTCACAGGACAAAGCAACCTAGCTGTTAGCATGGAAGTGAAACATGTCAATGCTATTTTCCCCTGAAGTCCTTAGCAGCAGTTGATCTTGGAGTCCTCAAAATGAAGTATAACAGTTGTCTGTACAAGCCTTTTCAAAGGCATATTTAAGTCTGAACGGACCGGGAGCTGGTTTTGCTAACAGTGTGGTACCTACTCCCATAAATAGTGATTCCCTCAGAAAAGGGGAAAAAAAACCAAATCCAAGACACAAAACATTAAAAGGCCCAACTACTGTTTTTTTCCTGTTGTAGGCATTCTTAGAAAATGCCTGCTACATACTGAAATGATTATGTTCCTCACAAAATGAAGTCACAGCTGCCTCTGCCTCTTGAAGCATAGCAGGAAGAAGAGAAAAAAGGCCTTCATTTTCATAAAACATCCTAGTCAGATTTTTCACCAAGTGAGAGGATATTTCTTCTGATACTGAAGATCAGAATGGTCCATCTCTGAAAAGCATCCTAGAGCTCATGCCATAGACCTTTGTTTAGTTTCAGTTTAATTTGTCTCCGAGCAAAATAAAAATAGCAGTAATAATTCTGTATTAATTGGCCCAGATGGGATGTGTGAAAATTCCTGGATTTTCATCTTGTTCTCCCAGATCACTAGTGTAGTCACAGCAACCGGGGGCCATGGGTGAGTCCTTCAATGCATAAGTAGGCCTAGAACTTCTTCCTGTCCACTCCAATCCATCTTCAATTATGGAATAGAGGAGTCCTACCTAAGGCGACCACCTTTTAAGTAAAGAATTATGAGTGGGATGAGACCGTCCTGAGCTTCTTCTTTCTGTTGAGTCTTAGGTACTTTCAGTCCAGCCTCAAACCCTGACAGCCCAAAGTCTCTGGCTCTGAGGTGAGGTACGGCTGTGAGCATTCTTGATACGAGCTGTGGGGCTTCAAAGACCAAAGCCCTTCACTGTGTCCCCAGTTATCTAGCTCAACTCAGAGGTCTGTCCCTGGATCACATCCTGGGACAGATATCCTTATGCCCCATGGATGTAACCATGGTGAGAAGAAAAGGTCTTTCTCCTGTCCACCCCTGTATTTCGCAAAGACGGGCATAAATTAAAAATGTTCATTAGCAGTTCCTTAAATGGATGTTAGTGTGTCACAGATCAACTACAGACAGACCACAGACCAATCCTCACTAAATTATTTGCAGGTTTCTCTTGTAGATCAACCATTGGCAAGAGGCTTTCCAAAACTGACTAATATATTGTATGCATTGTCTTGAGGATAATGAATGGATGCACATCTGTGCTTAATACTTTTCTGCCTTTCAGAAATTCCCCGCATTCCACAGATGTGAAATGAAATCCTTCAGATGGGAACAGTGCTTTTGAATTGTATTCACAGCTAGAGAGATTAATAACTTGATGACCACAAAGAAACCACTTAGCAAATAAAACTTCTTTGCCTTTTAGATTAATTAATGAAATTTAGTAATAGTGGTCACTGTATAAAATATGTGTTGGTCATTATTTGTCTGATGGAAAACTAGTATTGAGGGATCCAAATGCCGTACTGGTACACACTGCATTACAGTGTTGGATATTTATAGAGCAGCTATCAGGGTTTCGTAACTCCTTGCTGGTGATTCCCACTCTGCTTACTAGGGCAGCTCAGAGTTTCTGTTTCTCCAATTAACTCCAATTATTAAGATTGTTGAGAGCAAATAGAACAAGCCTGGGTTAGGAGACGGAGGGACAACGTGAGGCATGAATATTGTAAACTACACAAACTGCAGCCCGCTATTTCTTCACAATTGGAAAAGCAGGAGGAGGGATGTTGAATTCTGTGCTAGGAGTGAGTCACTTCTTGACTTGAGACAGAGGGAGGGCGCTTTGAATTTTTTCAAGGCCATATGCTAATACTTCTCATTAATAATTGAATTGATCTCAATCTCATTTCCAGGAAAGAGCTGCAGAGTGATGAAGTGGAGCAGAAAAAGGAATATGACACAAGACTTCCATGGCCTTGCTTGTGTTCACTACCATACATGAGTACGTACCATATATGACTGCAAGCAGGTCACCAGTTTTGGCCTACATTGAGGCTAATTTTTGGCACAGAGTAAGTCTACACACTCAAGGTGAAGATGTTTTCTTGCTGTGGTCTAAATATTTTTAGAAGGAATTGTTTAAGTCAAAGTATACCTTTGTGTACCTTTGATTGAGATAACGGATATGCAGTGTAGTTATTTACTACAGACTGTATGAACACCATCTCTCTCTTTCTCTCTCACTTCCTTTATATTATCCCACTGTGGAAGCCAAACCAAGAGATTTTACTACTAAAAGCTGGGTAGCAGAACAAGACCTCAGCAGCAGGTACTGAGGTCTCCTGGCACAATCCCCACTGGATTTCCAGATCTGGCAAATTACTACTTTATCTGGGTCAGAATTTTTCAATGTTTTTAATATTGTTAGGTTTTTTTCAGTCATAGTGAGGCGCTTTCCAGAAATTATGCATGTTTCAGATTAGTGCATATGAAATAGTTTTTTCTGTTGTCGTTTTGTGGTCCTCTAGAAGTAACTCTCCACCCTTCAGGGTTGAAAACTGCTTATCTGCATGCATATCTGCACTGGGTTGGGCGTGCTCTTTTTACCAGGGATAAACAATCTCAGAGAATGAATAAGCTGTCACAAGCAGCTTTGGAAATAAAGAGCAAAGTCATAGAAAGCACAGAGCTAAAAAGGTTCTTTTTGTCAATGCTCATATTCATGGTTCATAAAAATCTAATTCAGAATGTTAGTTTACACCGCTCAGCTCCCCCCAGAAAAATCCATTCCGACACTGTGCATTTGTCGTTTGTAAGCCAAATGCTGACAACCCCGGTATTATCCCATCTCACAGTCCAGGAAAAATCAACTTTTATCTTATGAAAAATTATTCTATGTATCTAAAATATTGCAATTTTTTTTTTTTTTTTTTTTTGGTGGAGTTGTGTTTGTGGTGCGTTGCTATATTAGTACAGCAATCTGTCCCTTGGTGGTTTCGTTTCGTGTTCCTCTTAAATAGGCACAAAGAAAATAAGAGCAATACATCCGAGGTTATGGAAAGACCAACTTCCAAATGATAGTGAATTAGAAGGAAGCTTCCTGCCGTATTTTTTTATTTGTTAGCATGTTTCTCTGTGAAAGACGAGAGCTCTTTTCTGCCTGAGTCCTGTGGTCACACATGCAGAGGGTCCCTAACTCAAGGAATTTATGTGGGTGGGAGGGGAATGGAGGCACATTAATGGATGTGCTTGGGCCAAGCAGCCACAGCTAGAGCTGGCTACTGCATCCCATTAGCCTCCTTGGAAAAGCAAAGCTTCTGGCCTTCCCTGAAGACATCACCTTTAACTCAATCCAAATATTTATTTAGGTTGATTTCCTTATCTGGAAGATGTGGGAAAAAGCCAAGGGGCTCCAGGGGAACCAAACATTAAAACGGCGCTTTTTTTTTTTTTTTTTTTCTCCCCAGAAAAGGACAAAATAAAATACTAGCTGTGCTATATTTTTTTTATTTTTTTTTTTTTTTTTTTTTTTTTTTTTTTTTTTTTCCCAAGTTATTGGTCCCTAAGAAGAGCCCTGTAAGCTGAACGAAGCATTTTGTCATGCTGGAATTATTGATATTCACTACAAGCAGAGAATAAAATGGGAATATTTCACAACCAGTGATGGACTACAAAATTACAAGGAAGGAAAATGCAGGTAGCTGATCTGGGGAAGGTGATCCACACTCTGTTCTTGCTCCCAAATTTGTCAAAAAATATGCCATAAAAGCTCCTTCAGACAGGCATGTAGGAACAGCTTTTGGCTTTGCTATTAGTCCAGCTTGTGTCAGGCCTGATGTCCCTGGGAGAGGTGTGAGGGTTTGAGGGGCACCAGCATACCTGTGTGGAGAAGAGTATTTCTTCCTCAGACCCTCAATCAAAACAAAGCTCTGAAGCCTGAAAGCCACAAGAGTCAAGACTGTAGGAAAAAAGTGCATTCTGTACCAAACAGAGTTTTCCCACCACAAAAGACAGCTCTTTGAACAGGCTGGAGAGACCCCTGGCCAGTCAGCAGCCCTGTACAGCTGCAAAACCTGTCTGAAATGTGTCCAGATGCTCCCTAATGAAGTCTCAGGCAATGTCCTCCAATAGTCCCCAAAGCAGAGGAACTGAAAGGAAGGAGTTTGAGAGGCAGGGTTGTAGCCCAAACTAAGCAAATAACTGTTTTGTTTGACATTCTGCCCAAGGCTCATAATTGAAATAAAAAGCTCTGACCTGTAAGAAACCCCGGGTGTGGTGGAAAGTGCTTCCTGGGCTGGGGGAAACAGGCGAGCCGCCCTGTCAGCTGCCTGGGGCATGGGTGAGCAAATACGTGTCCCCTGGCCGAAAAGTGATTATGATGGGAAGTATTTTGCATGGATTCATACTTAAATGATTTTCAGGATTACTCAGGTACTTTTGTTTTGAGGTTTCAGTAGAAACTTGTTCTTAAGGGCTGTGAGAATAATTCTATGATATCAAAATCACCGATGCTTTGGCACAAGCAAAGTTTCACTCAGAAGACTTAAATTTTCCCAGCCCCAAAAGCACAATCCAGCATGGCAGAGGCCATTGATGAGGGGACAAGTCATTTTCTGGAATGTGCAAGTCCTATTAAAACAAGATAACACAATGTGAAAGGCTCCAAAAACAAAGCTTCTCAATATGCTGTCAGTGTACTGTGTATGCAGCACAAGGCAGTGCATAGATGAGAGCAAAAATAGATGTATAGCCCTGGCTCAGAAAGTACATTTAAAACAACATAATTTATTATCTGAGCTGTGGCTGACAACAGTCTGTTCCCCTGTTTTGGCCAGATTTTAAAACTTCACTGAGCTCCAGTTCCCATCTCATCCTGATCTTGTCTCACTTCGGAGACTGTGGGAAATGCTCCAGGGTAGCTTACACTGGATGCAGAAGCAGCATCATTACAATTTGTAAAAGGGATTGTTTTAATCCAGGAAAAAAATGCAAACAAAAATGGTGAGCATCTGCTCCAAAGGATGAGTCCCAAACATTACATTACCACTACTGGGAACTGTGAAATGAGAGTCCACTTTAGTAGTCTTCAGCAGTACTTCTTTTCTGGTAAATGTTGCAGTGTTGGTAAATGGAGCGTATATTTATGGAACAGATTTGTTTTTGATGGGATCAGTGTAACTCTGATGAGGCTCATGTCTGCAAAAAGAGAATTTCACTGGGGTATTTGAAGATTATGAACAGTAGTATTTCATTATTAGGTGCCTTTATATATGTGCAAATTGGCAATATGACAGTCTTTTACTTAGTGAGCTGATACTGAGGGTGATCTCATTGTTTTCTCATGATTTAACAAGGAATTAGAATCCTGAACAGTGGTAAAATGCATTCGAAAGTATTTGACCTTGACCAAATCACAGCTTTCAGTTTAATTTTATTTTTCATTCCTTGCAGAGACTTGATAAACCAGATAAACTGGCCCTGAGTTTTGCTATAACTTACTGTTTGGTTCTATTTGGAATTTCTGTTGTGCCTTTGTGAGATACCCAAGCATAATTATGCCAGTTTACCCAGCACAGCCTGTTCCCTTCACTGCTCCAGTATAAAGTGTCCGTTGTTCCTAAATGTGGTAACCTTCAGAACGCTTTAAGAGAATACATTTTCTTGAAAAGAAAAAAGGGAGGAAGTCAACAGTGTCTTGTATTAAATTGTTTGTGCTCCAGTTATAGCTGGAGAAGCCTCCTGTGGAGTGTGTCCTCAGCTTTTCTCAGAAAGGGCAAGTCCAGGGAGATTACTTGTCCCTGGGACCTTGAGAGAGTTCAGCTTTTGATGTCTGCATTTCTTTTCTGTGCAGAATAATAAGTCAGAGAACAAGCTCCAGCCTTTCAAGCTCCCCACCTGTAACCAATATGATTATGTTAACGAGCCTTAATTGCCTGGAAAAGTCCCACATGGGGCTTCTCCACCCTCACATCCTACCCAGGTAACCAGTGAGGGTCAGGACTGAATGCCTCCTTCTTCTCTCCCAGCACAGCTTTTTCCAGCCCTGTCTCCTGCTGCTCGTGCTTGGAACCCCAGGTGTCGCTCACACAGATGTCGAGGGCCATCAAAGGACCAGCTCTTCCCAGTGTTCAGGTACTGTGTGGGGACAGGGTCCTGATGAGCAAATGTACAGCTGGTGCTGGCCCTCAGCTCCCCCTGAGCTGGGCAGCCCCTCCTGCTGTTCCCTGACACTGCAGCCCTGCATCCTTCACTCAGCTGGGGCGAGGAGGAGAGAGAGAATAATTGAACAGTAACAAAAAGGCAGTTTGTGCTCCAAAGCAATTTGGTGCCATCCCTGGATGGCATCCTTTCCTTCTGTTGTGCCAGACACCCTGCTCAGCTTTGTGTCATCTGCAAGCTTGTTGAGGGTGCACTTGATCTCTCTGTCTGTGTTGTTGATAAAGATATTAATGAGTGTCAGCCCCAAGACAGAGTCCTGAGGGACACTACTTGTCACCAGCCTCCACCTGGGTGTACAGCCATTGACCATCCAGCAAACACCTTCTCCACTGGATAGTCCATCCACCAAACACCTGTCTCTCCAATTCGGAGATGAGGTTGCCATGTGGGACTGTGCCAGAAGCCCCACAGAAATCTAGGCAGATGACACAGCTTGGCCTTCCCTCGTTGCCTGTTGCTGTCACTCCACTGTAGGAGGCTGCCAGATTTTTCACGTGTGATGTGCCCTTGGTGAAGCTGTGCTGGCTGTCTCTGGTGACATCCTTGTCCCATATGTGCCTTAGCATGGCTTCTATGAAGATCTGCTCCATGATCTTCCCAGACACAGAGGGAAGAACTCACCTGTCTGTAGTTCCCCAGGTCTTCCTTTTTTCCCTTTTTAAAAGTAGAAGTGTGCTTTCCTTTTAGAAGTGTGCTTTCCTTTTTTCAGTCGGGACCTTGCCTGAGTGCCATTACTCTTCAAACAAAATGGAGGGTGGCTGTTAACAGCATCAGCCAGTTCCCTGAAGTGGGAAGTTGGTGTAAGAATCTGGAAAGGGATTTGACCGTCCCTGTATTTTTGGTAAAACAGAATTCCTATTTCAAAGCACCCCAAAGGCAGTGGTTTGCATCACAGACATGGTTTTTGTGTGTTGACCCCCTGAGTAAAAATTAAATTAGCTTCCCAGAGTGCTCCACTTGTACAATCTTTCATTCAAGTCTTGCATCTTTGATTTTGCACCTAATGCACCTGGCAAACTCTGGTGGTTGCTCTTTATGTTTTCATAAGAGTACAGACTGTTAGATGTGTATTGTTGGCTAGGTTCTTCCTTGCTTGTTTTTTTTTTTTTGCAATTTTTTTTTTTTTGCAATTTTTTTATTATTTCCTTGCCATAAAGCCTTTTATTTTATTTTTTTTTCTTCACTACACAAAGACTTTTAAATTTACATTTTCTTTCATCTGGAATCTCAAGGCCTTTGATTCATATTTGCTCTTTGTTTTGATGTACGGAAAAAGCTTAAGACATACTTGGCTCTAATAGCTGTACAAATTCAAACCCTGGTAAGGAAGAGAAATATTTGAAACCAAGTCAATCCTGATTTATTTAAAGATTTAATTTGCCCACAGATTTCAAATAAAAAATAAAATCGTCATTTACGTTTTATTACTAGATCTTAAAATAATAAAATCAGCTGTAGTTTACATGCTTGTTGGGTGACATTGGGTGTTAAGGAGGAGAGAAATCTGAAGTTTCCTTCCAAAGGATTCTTGTGAAGTGACTTTGAAACATGGCTTAAAGGGTAATTGCTTTTCCATCATAAAATTTTTAAAGGAGAGCGATTTTCCAGGTGTTTGATAAACACTTTGTTAAATAATATGTCTAACATAAAAGGTTCAATGAAAACCTCTCTTTTCAGAAACTAAGCATTGCAAAGAGAGAGGAAAAAAACCCAGCTTCTCCTATGTTGTAGCACCTTAATCAGAAAAATGTAAGGGGCTGTAACCAGAGAGTTACAGGGGTCCAGCATTTACCCATTTTGACTGCATTCAGGGGGAAGTCAAGAGGCACTTGAAATTTTATGTCTAAAATATTAATGGATTAATTAATTTTTTCTTTCTTTAATGCAATTCACAAAAATAATCTCCAACTGCAAAAATGCACGAAGCTTTCCCCAGACTGGAAAGTAAAAAAACCAAACCCAAATATGCATATTTTTAAATGCTTTCTCTGTAATGTGTCGCTACCTTGAAACAGGACCTCACACAAGTAGCAGTGTTTCTAAGTTGTGATACTTATAAATACAAGAGAAATGCTGACACTTTAATCATAGAAGTCTTCAGCTAGCAGCTGTGGGATGTTGGCTTTCTTCCTTTCCAGGAATGGTTTGAGTTTTCTCTCCCTTGCTCAAAATATAAAATGAATCCAAAACTATGCTCTGTATTTACAACTGCACATTTCTGCCACCTCTAAACTTTCAAAGGCTTAATGCTGAAGACACAGATAAATGTTTTCCTAGATAGACTTGTGCAAAAAGGTGTGGGCGTTTTGTACAAAAGAAAACCAGATCCTCTGGCTTCAATGTAGAATGTAGAGTTAAAAAACTCTTTTCAGCCAACAGGACGAGTTTTCTTGTTTTCAGTATTCTCATCCTCAGAGCTTTACCTCTGGTGGTCAGTGCTTTCTGTGCTCAGTATAAATGTGTCTGCTGAGGAATATTCATGGAGCCCCTTGTGCTGCTTCCTTTCCATTTCAGTCCCCACGTGGGGCTCTAACGCTGCCCATAACCTCCCATCCATTACTTAAACCTTACTAGGGCCACTCCAGCACGAGAGCTCATGGGCTGAAAAGGGCTGAGTTGGAATGGATTTGTAGCCTGCATTTCCATGTTGTAAAACGCTTTCCAGAACTGGCAGGAGCTGATCCTCTACAGGATAATTTCTCTTTCACTTTGGGAACTGGAAGTAAAATACAGAGATCTCATACATGTTCTCTTTGTGACGGATGGCGATGAAAAGGACTGTCCCTGATGTGCTGCTGCTTTTTACTGCTTTGATTACAATAATAGCATTATGAAAAGGTTTAAAGGGGATTTCTGTTACTCTGATGCAAGAAAGGTTGCATTTCACTAGAAGCAGTTCCTCCTCTGTGTTATGCACCTGTGCATGCATGGTACTGCCTGAATGCTTGCAGGTAGCCTGGATGTGTTTATCAGTTCTGATAACCAAGCCTTTACAAACTTTTTATCTGCCTAAACATAATGGATTAAATGTCAGATTTAGCTGATACCACCATACTGGTAGCAGGAGAAGAGAGGAGAAACGTGTTTCTGTGGCACATTTCATTTTACCCAAAAGTCACGTGGAAGCTGCTAAATCAGTATTTACCGTGCAGAAATATGTGATGCTCAGGGCCTGGACGAAGCTGCCCACAGGGAAATAGTTGGTAAGAATGAAGGAGAGCAGGGGATGGAGGCAAATAGACTGACGAGCATGCAAGGAAGTTATTTGTTGCTGGAAAAATAATTCCTAGAGTGACAGCTCCTTCCCTCTTGCTCTGTTCTGCCTCCAGCACAGCATCAGGACGTGCAACGATACAACTAACTGTGGTCTCTATGCTTGGTTTTGGAGAGGTCTGTGTTCTGCTGATCTGCTGAAAAACATATTAGTTTAGCAAGTATCCATTACTATTGATGGCCAACATTTATGCCTATTTTTAACTTTTATCTGCTAAGACATATTTAGGGCTCTGAGGGACTTTTACTACTGCCACCTTGGCAGCATGAAAAGACCATTTTCAGTTTCACCACGTACTTATTATGAAATAAGACCTCTCCGTTATAGGTGGCTTTCTAGCTAAGTACAACACCGGGAATTTAAAAAAAAAAAAAAAAAAAAATCCCGCTTTATTTTCCACCAGACAAATATCCTGCTATTTTTTTGGCCTGGGTCTCAGAACACAGCAGAAAAACAGCTGTAATCCACTTTCCATGTAGTGTCTTCTTGCTTCTTAGAGAGTCTGGGTAATTTCACTGGTGGTTCTCCCATTTTTTATCTATGCCAACAATTATAACTTCTGGTATCCAATTACTCTGTGGTGCTGAATTTAGTGACATTTCTTTGCATGGCTTTTGGTAAAAGCAAGCTATTTGAGTTTACTCAGTTCGGCCTTTCAATAACGCACCCTAGGCCCAAGCAGTGCCCTGACAATATGGTTGGATGCGTGGTCCCATCTCCAGCAGCCTTTATAAAGGACATAATGACATGGGGAACTGTGCACCTGAGCTGCAATGCAGTCCAGGAGAGTGGTTGGGATAAAAGGTGCTGGTGGGAAGCTCAGGATCTCTCTCAGGAGAAGTCAGGGTGGGACAGAAAATGTTTCCCTGGTTCCTCTTGAAATTTATGGAATGACTGGGTTGACTGGACCAAGAGAAGATAGTGTTTCCAGCCTCTAGTTGAGAGCTTCAGTCAGAGTGCAAAGGGTCCTCTCTCAAATTATGTTTTTGTTTATTTGTATCTCTTACATCTCTTACGATTTTCAATATAGAATTACACTAAGTGGTGATTATTTTTTTTGTTTGCTTTTTTAATAGCATTTACCTCTGGGTTGTTCAGTTACAATTTTTTATAACTGAAAATTGGTTTTAAAGTTTTCTCTTTCCTCCTGATAGCATTACAAAAATTTAAGTGCTTTTATTATGTTATTTTTCTTTATTTTTGAAGAGAAGCTGTCATAGCAACATTTGGCCAAATGGCTGTCTTCTCAAAGTTTCAATATGTAGTCAGGCTGTGTAGGGGAGAATATGCAATGATGAATATTTGAAATCTGAGTAGTATGAAGGCATGGTAAAGCCAAGGGTGTGAACAGGATGTGGTGGCTGATTCCTGGATGCATAAACTGTTTTAAACATTTTCTTGCAAATTTCATTTTTTTTTAATAACAAACTGAAGACAAACTTTCCTTTCTTCTGGACATTGAACCCATTGGCTTTCACCTGATGTAGTGCTCTGTCATTAACTCATCAAAGGACTCACTCTTTGGAGCCTCATCAGGAGAAATCCAGTATACTGAACCTCTGGAAATCATCTCTGCAGTGCAAAAGAGCAGCAGTCTAAGGGATTGTGTGACATGGCAGGTCTTGAAAGCACAGCACATCAAGGAAGGAAGGAGTTCCATAACTTCAAGGGTATTTGGCTGTTATTTTTAGACTTATTTGACTTACAGATCTCTATGCAACAGTGATGTGTATGGGGAGAGTGAGTAAAATAGTACTGGAGATGGTTATAGTCTGATGTAACTCCAGTGTGATGACAATTCCCTGGCTCTTATTGGCTTTTTATCCCTGACATGCAATGTTCTACTTGTCATCTTTCTTTTGTTTTCCATGGCTTGTTTCTCCTTGCTTTCCACACCATACAACAGTGAGCAAATGAAAAGGATCCTTTTATGAGTTAATGAATGCCTTTTGTGGTTTTACATATTCCATTTTGGGTATAGGAGAAATGCATTGTATGGCCGAGCCTGGGGCTGGCAAAATGGGTACCTGCAAATAAAAGGGCACCTCATTTGAAATAAAGTGAGGCCCTCTTCCTTCCCACTGCAAGAATGAAACAGTCTCTCAGCATGGGACTTTGCCTTGGGTGGGTCCCTGGCGTAGAAATCCAGTTTTCTTAAACCCATTTTTCTGGCCAAGCCTGACATACTTAGAAAAGGCAAAACATGGCCAAAGGAAGATCCCAACAAAGAAACGTACCCTTTTCTCTGCAAACTCTGCAGATTTCATCAGGCTTTCACCAGGCAGTCATATGGCCTGCTGGATAAGAGTAAAATAGCTTAAACAGTTTTGTTCCAAGGACTTTTTATGGCTGCTTCAAGACTGAGCCCTGATCCTTGTTTTGATGTCTTAGGGAATACCGAGAACTTTTGCTGTCATTGTGCGAAAGGTCAAATTTTATGCCCTGTGACAACACAGCTGCATTCAGGGAAAACTGCTGTTGTTATTGCATTAAACTGGTCATTTTATGTGCTCCAGAATGTCCATATCTTTTCAAGGGTTTAAATCCAAGAGGAAATCCCACTAAGATCAAATAACATTACAGTATAGGAAGAATAAGTATATATGCACACCCTATATAGACATGACAAACAGTAAATATAAAAATCATACCTATTATCTGAGTCCTAAATTAAGGAATTTTAAGAGGAAGAAGAAGCATAAGATATACTTCATAATAATGAAATGAAATTATTATAAAAGAATAATGACAGACTAGCTTTTAATTAAAATAACACCCGTTGGATTAAGTTTCAAAGAAGCGATCAAAGAAAATACTGAGCAAAAAACGAAGTGCACAATAAGTGTTTAGCAGATAAAAAAATTTAAATTGTTTCAGAGAAGTATGAGATGTAAAAGGGAAAAAAATTGGGGATTATGTTGGGATTATACTGAAACTTGAGAAAAGGAGCAATGCTCCTGAACAAATAATATTACATTAAACTAATTAGAGTCTAGAATATGAAATTGTTAAAGTTTGCTATCTCAGCTGTTTCTTTAAACTGAAAAGGGGATTAATCCATATTGTAAAAATAGTTAGTGGTTCAGAGGGCAGAAACTATAAAATACTGCTGAAGTTTGGAGAAACAACAACAAAATCCACAAGGAAGTGCAGTCTGCGGTCCAAGTCCTTGGAAACCTTAGGCTTGCGAAGAGCTCTTTGTGCAAGTCCCTTTACTGGACTTGGGAGCAGTACTGCCATCAGCAAGGTGTACGTGGGTGCTTTGGGATGTACCCAAAATCCAGGATGTTTTGTCTGCAGATTAAAACAGAGTGGTTTAACTGCAGTTAAAAACATCACAGGAAACAGATTTATTTTCAGTTGGAGAGTATTCTTCCCCACTGCTGTTGTCCTAGAGACAGTATTCTGTTTTTTCTTCAAATTTACTCTGAAGATTTTTTGCACTGTAAACTTTTTATTTAGTAAAGATGCCTAGTGTTCAGTTCTGATGGCTTTCAAGCCCCATTTAAATCAATAGGGATTGTGAATGCCAGAAATTCATAAGAGGACTCCAGCACACTGAGAGCTTGTGGAGGATGTTATGGCTGACTGCTGGCTCCTCTTGCTGGTGAAAGATGCTGAGGCAGGCAGCCAGCCAGCTGCTCTCCCCAGGAGGGAGTTAGTCCCTGGATCTCAGTTTGGGAACGGCTGTCTTAAATAATTTTGTTCAAATATAGTGCCTTTAATGTTCTTTCCAATTCTCTGTCCCTCTCGCAATTACCATTTCACATGGGAAGCATGCACCCTTTCTTCTTGTTCCTTTCCTTTTATTGAGATGGGCTGTCAGTGTTTTATTCCCAGTGTATTACATACTTAAACACATATATGTACGAGTGTATCCTATGGCAGAGTGAGGTAACAAGAAGTGAATTTGATCCTAAGCTTCTAGGGTTTGCACAGCAAATATGAAACAAGACTGTGCTGCGTATCCACAGACTCAAGCTATGCTTATTTATAATATTTGAATCCAGTTTCAGCAATTAAAATGGGTTTTACATGTTTGGGGTTTTTTTATAAGTGTACTGCATCGTGTAGGTGATTCGTACATTATATTAGGTGATGGGCAGAAGCATTTTTTACATTGTGTAAGTGGTAATTATCTGCTTCCTTAGTAATTTTTTAGCTGGCTGATGAAGGTTTTCGGTATTCTGTTTGTCAGAGTTTAAGGGCTGATTTGAAAATCACAGCACGGCATTACAGACACTGTACTCCGGCAAACAGATGGTAGAGAGCCATCAGATGTAATCTGTGAGCAAACAAAGACAACTGAAGTTTGGTATAGACTTTTGAAAATGAGATGTAATTGTATTATGGAAGTGTAAGAATGCTGTGAAATAATCTTACCCTGCCTGTACAGTAAAGAACAAGCTCCTTTTAATCTGCCGTGATGATACCTTTGGTTTTTTTGCTGTATTACTGAAACTACCAGCTTTGGTGCAGCAGGAAAATCGTAATGTCTGATCAAGAGTTAGGAAAATAGGAATAAATGGGTTGCATGTGTGTGTTTTTTCCTTTGTGAAATACATAGGGCCACTGAATGACAAACAGACTGCATGAAGTTGTTTACCAAGGAGAAGAAACAAATAAAGCACAAAGCCATCAGGCTCTTCACAAAACAGAGAGAATACTACTGTTTTGGAAAGCTTGAGAGAGAATTTGCTTCTAAAATAGAAAGGATTATGTGCTTATGCTGTCTTTCCTAAACATAGACAAAAGGTGAAGAGATCACACAATATTTGTTTTCCCACTGGATGGTTTATTTGAATGTGTTTAGGGTGGGTGGGGGGGATCCTCCTCCACTGGCAACACGTGGCCTGAGAAGAAATTGCAGAGGAGTGCTCAACACTTAGAGGTCAGGAAGGTGAGAGCACGCCAAAAGCTTTGCTAGGAGGCTCAAACATTTTTGTGGTTTCATGTGTTTACCTTAGCAATGATAGAAGATTTAGACAATTACCCAGCAGTCTCAACAGTGTCATGTCGGGCAGCGCTACATCTCCTCCTCAGTAATGTCACTGGGAGCCTGAAATTCTGAGCATTTTAATTCAAGTGTGGTTATAATCAGGTCTGATACAATTAGGAGTTAAAGAATGGTGGCTGAAATGATCCAGTTAGAAGAGACTAACTGGAGCTTGTGGGAAGAATAGAGAAGCTGTGATGCCTTCATTAGAGCTCAGTCCAGGTCTGAATATTTTCTGTTGATGCTGGTTCATCATAGCTAAGAAGGGCATTCATTTTTGAAGGTTTGCTGTATGATTTCAAGGAAATTGGTAAAAAACTTTCCCCCTATTGCTGCACGCTGGCATTGGAGTCCTGCAGCACAAATCCTTGATTCTCAGATACTCAGTAAAGAGTTAATTAGTTTGGTGCCTCAAAGGAAACCACACTTTTCAGTTTCTCAGTGTGAAGCAAAGGTGTCCATAAGGCCTCTTTCTCATCGCCAACTGTTTCACTTTATGGCACTTTTAATACCGTTACACCTTCCTTTTGTTCCTTTCCTATTTGTTTTTATGTCTTCTTTTCCTTTTCATCCCTTTCTTTATTACTTCCTGAGGGTGTGTTTTTCTTTTCTCTTTGAGTTCTCTGTTTTCTAGGTTTTTCTTGTCAGCGCAGCAGCAGTAGATATTCAGCAGTTTTCTAGGAGAGCCAGTACTTCTGTTTGCCTTGGTGTTCTCTTTTTTGTCTGAAGGAGATAAATAGAAGAGGGAAGCTAATTGAAAAATGAAGTACCTCTGCTGAGAGGGAAACCTTGGGTGCACAATAGACAATATACCTGTGTTATAATGAGCTGTGGCTAGGATACAGGCCAAAAAAGCGTGGAGCATGAAGCGCACGAGGACAATTTGAATATACCGATTTCATGAAACAGTAGTGCAGAAATCTTGCTGGAACGAGCTTTCTTTCTACTTTTTCAGCATTTCCAAACTTGTCTTGGCTAGTAATAAGACTTCCACCATGTCAGTCTACTATTAACTGAGGTTGTTGTAAAGTGGAAAAAAGGCCCCATGCCTGCAGTAGCAGAGAGAGGATAGGTTTGGGCCTAAGAACAGGGAGACATGAAGCTGGAGATAGTTTGCCCTCTCCTCCGTCCGTGTCTCTGGCCCAAAATATTGGAGCAATATTCTGCAAATTAAACATTTTGAGTCAAAGGGGGCTAGACAAGCTCCTGTGTACGTGAATGTAGCATTAATCCACAAACCCACTTGAGCACTGAGGGGGTATGTTAACTTGAGTGTGAGAAACTGAAATTAAATGAGGTTATGCTGATGTCTGCGTGACTAGTGAGGGTGGCCCAGTAGATTTGCCATGTGAAACCGCTGGTGCTCAGGCCAAGCTGTTTGCACTGGCTGTGACCTTACCTTGTGCATGGGATGCCTGCTGGCCCCACAGTGCATTAGGTGCACTCCTAAGATGCATTTTTTGGCTTACTGTTTGCAGCCTGTGCACTGAGGTTGCTTCACCTCTGTTTTAAAGTGCACTCCTGATGCGCGCTAAATTGCTAACGTAATCATCCCTTGAACGTTCCCGTTTTAAATTTGCATTTCCCCCATCAGAACGTGTTATAATGGACTAAATTGTGGTCATAAACTTCTAATACGATAACTTAAACTGCTGATCTGTTATTTCCTTTCATCAAACAAGAAAAGAGGGAAGCAGTAATAAGATAATACTGAGGTTAAAACGCCTGGGCTGTGAGGTAGCACGGGATGGTACTCGCCTGCCTGTGGGACGTAGTACAACTTGCAGCAGGAGTATCCACATCGGGGCCGTGGTGCTGCCTACACTTAGTGATAAATTATTGCCGACATTCTAAACACTGTGCGACTCATAGATGAATCGGCGATTCATCTTTCAATCGCCTGTTCCCACGCTGTCCGTTTTATCTCGATTGTTAATTCAGCCCTGGCAGTAAATTGCTTCGCTTCTCTTAAATCTCCCCGTCCCGCCAGCCAAGCGCGGGGGCCCGGGGGCGGGTGTGTGTGGGAGGACGGGGCGGCCGGGCACCGGGCAGGTGATGGACGCGCGGCGCTGACCCGCCCGTGCCGCCCCGGCGCTCCGCAGCCCCGCCGGAGTGACCGGGGGAGCGGCGGCCGCGGGGGGGCGGGAGGAGGCGGAGGAGGCGGCGAATCCTCGTCCGGCTGGCCGGGTGTGCGAGCACTAGTGGGAGCTGGAGAGGGCGAGAGGAGGGGAGGAAGCCCCAAACCGCTCCGAGCCCGAGCAGAGCGGCTGCGAGCCGGGCGGGAAGGGGGCGTGCGGGGAGGAAGCGCTGGGAGCGGCGGCAGCGCCGGCAGAGGAGCAGCCCCGCGGAGCCTTCGCGGGCGGCGAGGACGGTGAGGAGCCGGAGCGGGTGCTGCGGCGCCGAGATGCTGCGGCGGGGCGGGCGGGCACCTGCGCGGTGGAGGCGGCCCGGGCTGCAGGGGTGTCCCGGGAATGCGAGTCCCGAGTGCGGCGGTGGCAGCGCCCCGAAGGCGTCCGGCGCCTTCCAGCCCCGCCGGGTGCTCGGGGAGCCGTGCCGTGCCGTGCCGGGCTCGGAGCGCTCGCCCCGGGGTGAGCGGGCACAGCCGGGAGCCTGCCGGGAGCGGGCTGCCGGAGCTGCTCGCCTCGGGCACACGCTGCGCCCGGCTGGGCACGGTCTCGTTACGCGTGCACGTCAGGAGCCGCGATCTGCGGCGCTCCCGAAGCGAACTTCTCAGTCAGAACGCCAGTTTGTCAAGGTACATCTCGTTTTGCGGCTGAGGACGATGGAGGGCTCCGCGAATCTTTGGGGAGCGGGAGTCCCTCGCGCAGCAGTGCTGTATTGTTTAGGCACAGACTGTGTCGCTTGTGATGGACTGACGTGAACTCTGATTTACCGGCCAGATTACAGCAGCCGATGTCTTCGGTGATGTTGTTCAGAAACGTGACGTTAAACCACTCGATTTAAGGACCTGCTGAATGTTAATTACAGGAAGTGTCACTGTTTAGGAGTCTCTTGTAGATAAAAACAGAGGTCTGTCTAAGCGTCCTCGGTCTGATGGTGCAAAAAGCAGTGCCTGAGGAGGAGTAAAAACAAGATAGGCGTGTAGGGATAATTCTCCTGAACGCTCTCTCAGCATGCAATGATTTGAAGCTTGGATGCTTTCTAAGGGGAAGCTGGTGTCTTTATGGCACTCACTGATTTTTCCTTTCCGTGAACTGCTCTGAGTGCCCCTTGACCCTGTGTAAACTTTTAACAATTGTGCTGTGAGAAGGAATTTCATAGCTTTAACTTTACACTGTGTCAAACCCCATAGCATTTTATTTTGAACGTTTGGTAGTACCTATGTCTTGACACAGAGTTAGTGCAGAATTGGTCTCTGTTCCTCTCTGTCCCGTTCATGCTTTTATAAACTTCCAGTGTGTTCTCGGATGTTTCCTTTTCAGGCCAAAATGCTCTCTTCTACTCTACTTAAAGTGTAGCTTAAGAGGAGGGAAATGAGCAGAGACACAGCTATTTTCTGAGAATGGACCATTTTGAATGACAGGCATGTTAAAGTTAGGATGTTAAGAGCTACAGTCTCTGGGAGTAACTCGTGGAAGCAGTGTACATTAGAGTGACAGAATGGCTACCGTGTGATTGCCTACAGAGGACAAAATCTCCTCTGTCTGAAGACTAGCATGGCTTTACAGTGCCAGCTAGTCCTCTTTTCTTTTACTGGCAGAGGCTGCATGTGCAGGGGGTGGGTTTCTTTCAGAAGTTTTTGAAAGCAAGCAAAAACCCAACCAGCATTTTATTATTAAAGTGATATGATAGATGTGTTTGTAAGAAGACTCTGGTTCTCGTGTTGAAATTTTGCATTGTTAGGAAACAGTTTTGCAGTTATTTCAAAATAAGGAATCCATCACTGTAAATACAACCTAAGGACCTTGACTCTCTTCCCAGAACCTACTGCCCTGCTTGGCTTCAGCTGAGCTGCTCTTGATTGACACTTGTGCAATCAGGGAAAAAAAGACCCTCAGGCCTTTGGGATAGCTCTATCTGTACTTACTGTGTGTGTAATCCTGACTTAGAGCAGTCCTTCCTGTGGGTCAGGGTAATGAATGCTCTGGCTTCAAGCTGGCACTTAAATACATGCTTAATTTTAATGATATGAGAGGGGGGTCCATTTTAATTGGTGCACTTGTGTAATTAAAGTGATGCATGTGCTGGGGCTTTCGCTGCAGCAAGACTGGAGCATTCATCTCTTGGCAGAATCGAGCCCTCAAGTTTTGAAACTCCCTTTGAAAGAGCCTTGATTGGTGATGATATAAATTGACAGATTCACAAAGGCTGTTCTCAGCGTCCAGGCTTTCTTGCCTTTTTCTGTCAGTCTTCCCTGCGTATTGTTTCCTACAAAATAAGGCCTTCAGTAGGTAAGACACAATATCTGTTTGCCAGGTGTAAGGAAACAATGAGAGGAAGTCTGATGCTCAGGTGGGAAACGATGTGTTACTACTTCCAGGAAATAAGATGAACTCTTTTTTTTTAAAAAAAAGAGAAGGTTTATGAGCTGCTCTGTGTCCTTTACTGCTGATTGCTTGATGCTGACTACAAAGTGCTTGTCCAGACTATAAATCCTGCGGGGAAGGGTTCTGCTTGGCTTTGTCTTACAAATGTGATACTTGATGCAGTGTGCTGGGGAGAGTGAAGGGCTGCCTGTGGGTCCAGCCTGTGCTGCTGCTAACAACAGCCATTCCAAGTAGTTTACAGCTTTCAAATGGTACATGGGCCAAGCCAGAAAAGTCTCTAAAAACTTGGAGCAGGTATTGTCTGCCAATCTCATGCAAGGACAGGATAGTATATAAACCAACATGGTTGTCTTGGTTGTCATTACTCTAACTTACGAAGTGGGTGAGGATTTAGAGATATATTAGTATGTTGACTTGTAAGTGCCAAAAAGTGCTGATCTTTGTGCTGTAAATACTGCAAATATGGAACAGAGACAAATTAGTAAGGTCTATTGGTAGTACCCCATAAAGCAAACTATAAAATATATCTTAGACTTATTGCCATTCAGATTTTTGTTCCTTTTCAGAAGATATGAGCTATTTTAAAATTGTCTCAAACAAACTGAAAATCTTGCTGCTGATAGGCAGAGTTTGGAGGAAACTGATTTGAAAACACTGCGGTATAGTCTAAGGTTCCATGTGTCAAGGTGTTTTTTTTCTCTAGTGCACGTTTCACATTGGCTTCTGGTGAGCTCTGTCCTCTTGCTGTTTTGTATTTGGTTGAGGTAGCAAAAATGTAATGAGGGTTGTAGGATACGTTTTGAAAAAGTAATGAAATTGTAACATTCTGATGATATCTGTGGGTTGCATTTCGCTGTATGTCAACAACCTTGTTCTTTTGAGAGCCCTAAAGGAGAAAAGATTTATCTATTACAGCATCTGTAAGTGCTGGACTCTTTTGTAATACGGAAATGATTTTGAGGTAACTGAAATACCTTATAATGTAGTGTTTGATTACATTATACCAGTTTTTTTCATGCATCACATTACTGAGTTTACTTTTCTCTGCTTAAAACATTGACACCTCATCAAGCTGTAAAAAAAAAAATTCCTGTGTGATCAATTATTCTTTATGATCAGCCCATGCCAGAGTGTGCGTTCACACCCAGGTGTGAGTGCTTACACAGTGCGCACAGAGAGGAGCATGTGTCTGTGTCTCTGCTAATGCAGGCAGTATGTTTTAACTGCTGTCATGCACAGACTGTGTTGCAGGATTGTGATAAGCAGACAGACCTTAAGGAACCTGTTTCCTTTGGTGTTGTGTCTCGAGGCTTGGGTTCCCAATTTGTTGCTGCTCCGGCCTTTCTCATACAGGATCACTCACGGAGGCTGTATGCTCAGCCCAGCTGCCTGCTTTTCTGCTGCTTGTCACAGTGAGTATCTCTTAGCCCTCCAAGTCTATGTCAGATTTGGTTATAATTGGCCAATGGACTCAAAACTTACTGGAGAGGGTCTGGCAGACATGTTTATCCACAGATAAGTAAGTCTAAACATTGCCTTGGGAAAGTAGGCTGAAGCAGTCATTTTCTGTTGGAGTCGGGATGCAAAGCAAGTCCTCGTCTGGTGGTACAATGGCCAGCAGGGAGGGCATTTGCATGGAAGTCACGGTCACAATTCCGAGCCTTACGTAATTGGTATTTTGGAGTCATCTCTGGCAGCTTGCAGGGCTGCAGAGGCAGGTCCACAGAGTTTGCAAACTCTGAATGTAATGAAGAGACTGGAGCAGCAATGTGGGCATGGGGAGAGCACCAGGTAGCGTAGGCTCACCCTTCACATGTTCCAGAAAGCTTTTCCAATACTGAATGAATTGTCGTATGCAGGGACCTGAATGACACAGGTCTCAGGAAGTTTCTTGCCCTGAAACTGACTATGTTACGCATTAAAATTAATTCAGTGCTGAAGTCAGAATGCGTTGCTACAAACCTCTGCTCTGTGATGCCATTAAGCAAAAGACTGCTGTTTTGCAGACCGGGATGAATAAAGGCACATAATTAAAAATGTTCGTTCTTTAAAGCTAACACTTACTTCCTTAACACAAAAATAACAGTTGCTGTTTTGCTGACACTAATAGTCTTTGGTGTTCAGAAAAATTTCACATCTAAAGCCTAAAATACAAAATAGATTGCATATAAGACATATTTGTAAAGTAGCCACTTAAAAGTTTTTAAAAGTTTAAGTTATTCGAGACCTATTCCCCGAAGCTACAAACGTATTTGTTCATGCATAACTTCACTAAGGAGTACTTATGTGAATGAAATTATGCACTTACAGGTTTGTAAAATGAAGACTGTAATTAGCTCTAGGTTAATTCCCCTGCTTCCTAATTAAAAACACACAGGTCAATTAAGGATCAAAGGAGACATTACCTTTGTGATTATCTTCCTTGGCAGAAATAGCTGTTCTGATAAATATTTAAATTTCACTATAATCTGACCTTTTGTCCAATTTGTTTTCCCTTATCCTTGTCAATTTTTGGCCAGGGGAAAAGTGTTGTATTTAAAACAGACCATGAAAAGTTGAAATGCTGACTCTCATAGTTAGGGTACATCTATCTTTTAGGGGAAAAAATGGTGGGTGAAAGAGTATATATATTTGCCTTGGATTTGGTAGTGCGTACATGAGCTGGATCTGGCTACTTTATTTTCCTCTCCTACATAAACAAATGCAGCTTTATTTGTAACTAGATAGTTTAATACAGTTTCCTCCATGTGTCTGACAATTTGTCTCTTCCCCAATCAGGTGTCGATGGAATGGCATGCAGAGGTGTGCGTTTGGAGTGTGGGTCAGAGAGTATACCCGTACTTCGTGCTAAATCTTTGCTGGTCAGATTTGCTTCAGAGCCCGTTGGGTGTAGGCTCTGTATGTATGTGAGAAGATTTGGACAAGGCAAAAAAAAATACTTGCTTCCATGCCAGATGTATTGCAAAGTCAGGACAGTGTAGTGGAGATAAGGTTAATTAGCTATTTGCATTTGCTACTGAAGTTGGATGAATAGGGGTTTTTTTCCCTAACAGGGAATTTCTCTTCAGGCGTAACTATCTGGTAGTTTGTTAAAATGAGTAGAGCAAGACTTTTATAGCCTGCAGAAATACAATTAAGTGTGTGCAGGCATCATAGACTTCTTTTATTTGTAGGCAAGTCTTGTGGGGTCTTGTCCTACCAGAAAATCAAAGCAGAGAAACCCTTCAAGCTGAGGAGGGTTGCACTGCTTCAAGGACATGCCGTAGGACGAGTCTTTGTCATCTCTGTACCTCTGCTTCTGTCCAGTGAGTTGCAGTCACAGGTACTCCTTTTAAAATATTTTGAGACCCTGGGTCAAGAATGAGATCAAGTCCAAGCTGCTGCTGTTGATGGACAGAATAAAACTAAAGTTACTCAGGAGATTGTTTCGCCTTTCGTAGTTGAAAATATTAATGTAAATTGTCTTTTTCCTTTATTCACAACCATGCCTGGGTAGACATTCAGGGCTTCTGCGTTCAGTGCCTTGCAACTATTACGAAATTGAAGCTTTGAATCTGTGTTGTGCTTAGGATTTAAAATACCGTCATGCTTTCTTTCTGAATGATGGTAACAAGGGCTTAGTCTTAAGATTGCCTTTGTGATTTTTGCATTCAGTCTGTCAAGCTTGGTGGTTTTCACAGGACATCCATCACTCTGACATGAAGTGAACTTCTTGTGGTAGGAAACATTCATAGAATCCTAGAACCGTGGAATCATTAAGGTTGGAAAAGACCATCAAGATCATCAAATCCAGCGGTCAGTGTAGCACCACCACCATGTTCACCACTAAACCGTGTCCTCAGGTGCCATATCCACGTTGTTTGAACACTTCCAGGGATGGTGATTCTACCACTTCCCTGGGTAATCTGTTCCAATGCTTGACAAACTTTTCCATGAAAAAAAACCCCACCAAATTGATACCTAATCTAAACCAGTCCTGGTGCAACTTGAGACCATTTGCTCTCATCCTGTCTCTTGTCACCTGGCTACACCCTCCTGTCAGGGAGTTGTAGAGCAGTAGGGTGCTCCCTGAGCTGCCTCTTCTCCAGGCTAAACACCCCCAGCTCCCTCAGCCACTCCTCACAGCACTTGTGCTCCAGCCCCTTCCCCAGCTCCGCTGCCCTTCTCTGGACACTCCCCAGCCCCTCAAAGTCCTTCTTGTGAGGGGCCCAGAACTGGACACAACACTTGAAGTGCTGCCTCACCAGTGCCCAGAACCAGGGGGGCAATCCCAGCCCTGCTCCTGCTGGCCACACTATTGCTGATCCAGGCCGGGATGCCCTTGGCCTTCTTGGCCCCCTGGGCGTACTGATGGCTCACGTTCAGCTGCTGTTGACCAACACCCAGGTCCCTTTCTGCCAGGCAGCTTTCCAGCCACTTTGCCCCAGCCTGTAGCACTTCATGGGACGGTTGTTACCCAAAGGCAGGACTTGGTACTTGGCTTTGTTGAACCTCATACAGTTGGCCTTAGCCCAGTGTTCCAGCCTGTCCAGATGCCTCTGCAGAGCCTTCTTACCCTCCAGTAGATCAGTATTCCCACCCAGCTTGGTGCTGTGCACAAACGTCTTGGAGTGCACTTGATCCCTTTGCCCTGGTCATCGCTAGTCACTGGCCTCCAGCTGGATTTAACTGCTTTCACCACAATTGCATAGTGTTGTCCTGGAGGCAGCTCATGGCTTGAGTGTGTGCATTCCTCATTGGACAGAAAACTGCTTGGAAAACGAAACCTTTTCCCTTATCCCAATAGGGTCACTTAGGCTTTCTTTCCACAGGTATTAATCTTCTTTTTTGAGTTTGTCTTGTTGTGGACATAATAACTTTATTAGAGTGAAAAAGCCACAGCAGCATTTTCCTCCAGAATTCTGGTATTAATTGGAAGTGGATGGTAAACCTTGCGCGCCTGTCTCGGAGTTAAATATTCCCATAGGGCATGTGAGTTCTGCTTGCCAACAGCTCGTGAGCAACAATAGCATCACAGAGATACACATTTGTATTTTATGGAAGGGACAGGTTTGTGCTTTTCCTGACAGCCATCACAACAGCAGGCAGGTTGACATTTATGCCTTGGAAGAGGAGGAGGAGCACATTTTAAACCTGAAGCTAATTGACTTTTCTCTGATAAACACATATGACAACTGTTTAGGCTTGTCTCTATTCCTTGTCTTCCACAACTAGGTCAGAGCCATAGAAAATACACCTCAAAGTAATTGTTTACAATAGGGGTTATGCAGTATTGTTGGGCTTTCAATGTAGTAGGGATGTGCAGAAATCAGTAGCTTACTCCAATTAAACCTGAAAAAAAAATAAAAATGAAGATAATCTTTATAACTTTATAACTCAGAAATCCATTGCCAGGGAGTAATCAAACTTCTCTATAACTGAATTATGTAATCTTTTAAGACTGCTTTTGAAAAAAAAAATCTCTCCTGACAAGAACCAATGTGATCTTAATGATACACATGCCTGTGTTTTGAATGTGTGGGATTTTCTTATGACTTGCTGTTTTTAAGGTTTTGCAGAAAAAAAGTATATTTGAAAATTAGTTTAATTGAAGACTAGCATAACCCCAAAACCAAAGCAACACAAAGAATGGTTTCTAATCCTCCGGACTGTGAACTTTATTCTTATCTTTTAAGGCTTGAATCGTAAGCTGTTAGATTTTGCGTGTACAAAATGCCATTGCTTTTACTGAACTTGGCACTTAACTTGTGCATAAACGTTTTTCTAGCTTTCTGCAAAAGAGTAGATTTCTGCGCACTTTGTGCATAACTCAATTTTTCTGATTCACCTTACCAGTTCAGACAACGTGACTTGGAATGGTATGAACAAATGAGAGCCTGTCAAAAGGGTTTGATCTATTTTTATACTGTCCTTCTGCTCTCAAATGCAGTACATATATTTGAAATTATTAATTCCAATGTAATTTCTTTCCTTAGCAGAATTTCAGCTGTTTTGATGAACCATCCTTGGCATTTCTTCTCTCTTACTGCATATTTTATAAAAACTAAAACACTGTGACTCTGCTTGCCTAGATGGATATATTCTCACAGGTTTAATCATTGATGCTAAATCTTTTTAGAAGTCGGTGGGGGCTTTGCATGCAGGCAGGAGTTGTCTTACATGTATTTAAATGCCTTTTGAAATGCTTGATTGGGATTTTTTTTTTATGCCAGTCATACTTAAATGCTGGCCTTGGCTTGAGATGAAAAGTAAACTGTAAATACTCTGATGGGCCAAAAGCAGTCCTGTGAAGGATAAACTAATGGCATGAAAGATGAGCTAAGCCTTTAGAAGTGTTTTGCCATAAAATTAATCCTAAATGGGCAGTTGCTTTGGTAATAGTTGGAGTGTTTGAGGAGCTGCTGTGCCTAGCTTCTCTTTTTATTCATCTTGCTGAAAGATAGGGTCCTCAGCACTCCCAGCAGGTGGGAATGTGCCTGGTCTGCGTCAGTGCAAAGGCACCTGCCTTGTTTTGTCTTTTGCTCCAGCTGTGAGGTGACATAACCTCACTCCCTGTCCTCAAGCAATGTGAGGCAATCCTCTGGTGAAGTGTGGATTAGCCTAGCTGGCTAGCACAGCAGTGAACAATTGAAGATGCTATCTGCCTCAGAAATTAATTCCTTTTCTCTGTGACTCCAGAAAAAGGTATACGCACAAATGGTGCCTAAGAGATGTCAAGGCTAGAGATGGAGAGGTTTAGATTTTTTGTTTGTTTGTTTTTGGTGTGTGCAACTAATAGCCTAAAGAATATTTTTTTTTCTTTTTTTCAATTTGAAAATAGCAGAAGGCAGTACCTAAGAGGCAGAATAGTGAAGATCCAAACAGTCATGGTGACAGAGGTCCTGCAAAGTTCCCTCAGCAGGCTGACAGCAGTGGTATAACATGAAGAGCTCAGCAGGTGGTGTGTTACTGGTGCTGAGATCCCCAGTGGACTGAGCACATGGGAACTTCAGTACGCTGAAACAAGTCCTTAATGTTGTCTGAGGGTACAGCCAAAGGTGAGTGCTGTCAGTGCAACCCTGGGGAGAAAAAGCTTGGAAAATGTCAGGACTCTTCCTGCTTCTCACATTAGTCAAGGAGAGGAGGGACGGGCTACTTCAGACTGCAGCTGTCTGTGTTTTCTACAAATGGTTAGAGATACTAGTGAGCACTGGAAATGATTATAATAAAATCCATGAAGGGTGTGCACAGTGATTCCTGTGTTCATTCCTGGTGACGCCAACTCCGGTGTTGATCATTTGCTTTCTAACAGATGCCGATCCAGTTAACTGTTCTCTGTAGAACAAGAATGAGCTAAGAATGGACTAACCTGTGGATTTTCCTTTTGTGGAAACTGGAAATTATCACAGAAGAGTTGCCAGCAACTTCAAACTACATCTTAAACTGCATGCAGTCTGTGAACTGTGTCATCAGATAGGGAGGAGTTGTGGGGAATGAATAATAAATACATGTCAGCAGTGGAGAAAGATTTTGCCCAGAGCAGCTTTTTCTGAATCTCATCACCCCTTCCATATTTTCCCAGAGATGTCTAAGGTGAAGTGTCAGTCCAATACAGTAATTTCTTCATGATGTTTCTTTAGTAAAAGTCTTAGAGAAATTACTTTTTCAAGTCAGATTAAAAAAACCCCAAAAACAATGTAGCTAGTTTGAATATTTTACTGTGATTTGTTGCATAAATACTCCGAGAGAAGTAATTTAAATTGAAAGAAATCATGAAAAACAAATACGTCTTGCAAAATACATTTTAAAATAATTCCATTTAAGTATGAGACTATCTTGTTAAAGGTGTTTCAAGTTATAACTCTTTAATTGACTACTAAGAATTAAATAAATGGGCTGCCTATTTCATGAATGAAATAATGAATTGAGGGAAGCTATTATACTATTTCTGTAACAAATGGAAATGTTATTTCCATTTAGGTGACTTTATCTCCCCTCCTTCCTGTGGCATTTCGGGTCTCTTCCAGCTGCTAACCTCTTTGGTGCATCTCCCCGGTTCCTTTTCTCTCGGTGATATTCCTTCCTGAACAAAAGCAGCTGGTTTCTGTGCTTGTTGTCAAATAAGCCAGTCTCAAAATTTTCAGCTGCACTTATTCTTTAGAAGATACCCCTTTGTGTACTTTAAAGACTTGTGATGTGTTAGCTTAGCAGTATTCATGGCACTTAATGATAATAATTTCCCATCCGATGATAAATGCCTGTTTATAGCAGCTATTTTCCACATTCATTAAGCAAGAAAGGTTAATCAACAGAGTGATAAATGTAACTTCTGTTTTTGCTTGACTGTACCATATACAAAGATTACAATCCTGTTCATCAGTGAATGCATGACCGATGTGCTTTAGACTGCATAAAAATATTGTTTGTCAAACAATAGAATATTCTTCTTCCAGACAATCTTGCTGAAATTGTCTTGCAGACTCTGTTTTCACAGTGTTGTGGCTTGACTCCTTCTGTCCTTCCTGCTCCTGAGTGCATTAGGTTATCATTGTGAGGAATGCCTCCTAATTCCTGCTCACGTGAGGCTCGCTCGAAACCCGTCCTTGCACTGGAGAAGTGAGCCAGAATCTATTTTCCATCTCTCAGCATGGTAGAACTCACAACAGTCCCACTTATGCGTGTTGTTTGAGGCCAAAGGAATGATATGTAAAAATAGTATGTTCTGCCTCTTTCTGAGGACTTCAGAGAAGCCTCATTTTGTTGTAGCATTCTTCTGGTAGTTGGAAATGGAGATAATCCCCCGTGGCACAGATAACAGTCTTGTGGGCTTTATCTCAGTCATTTTCCTTTTCTAATTGAGATCTTGAGGCACCTGTGCTTCCTTTGGATCTGATTTTGAAAGAAGGGCTTGGGCTGGATCCCCAGTTGCATCTCTGAATGCTTTTTACTGAGTTTTTCCGATTAGATGCAGATTCTGTGACTACTGCATTTTGCTGATCAGCTGGCACTTGCAAAGCCTGTGAATTGCAGCCATGTAAACTTCTTTCATTCCTCGAGCCATAACATTTCTTAAGTAGTGTTACCATACTAGATAGAAACCATTCTGGAAATGGTTTCCATGGGTGTTGTTCTCTGTCTCATCTCAAATGATTTTTTTAAAGTGATTTTTTTTTTTTTTTTTCTCCCCAAGCCCTTACTTTTTCTTCTTGACTGAAAGGATTTAAAATTTCTTTTAAATGTGTGGTCATGGCATGTTCTTGAAGAAAATTTGCTCTCAAAATAGTCTTTCTCGAAACCATAGTGTACTTTCTGTAGGTGGTCATCAACATATGCTGTGGGCCAGCTGACTAACTGGCTAACAAAATTCATAAGTTTATTATTTATTGAATTAATTTTTTTCCACTCAGTTTTTTTTTTTTTTTTGTCTTTTTGTTTGGTTTTTTTTTTTTTTTTTTTTTTTTCTTCCCCCCCCCCCCCAAATGGTATTGCTTGGTCTTTTTGCAGCCTGGGTAACTTCAGACCTTACTTTTTACCTTACTTGCCAGATGTGTCGTTAAATGTGGGAATGTCTCATCAGAAATTAATTTTTAATTTGGGAGTTCTGACACAAAACCTATGAGGTGCTGACTTCTTACCGTCCCGCAGAGAAGGTGAACCTGGAGGGGACAGGCACTGGGAGAAACAGATAAATGGAGGCTTTTCACCATGAATATTTAACAGAACTCCCAGTTAGATTGATCTTCAGCAGGACTTGTTTATTCAGATTTAAGATCTGACTCTGCAGTAACCAGAAAGTTGCCCCTGTGCTCGGGAGCAGGCAGAAGGGGTACTTGATGAGACAGAGCTGCAGATGTTACGCTCATGAGTTACATGGAAGGAATTGCAATTGATGATAGGAAAGGTCTGAAAAGAAAGCAACAGCTGATTTTGGTCAGTTCAAAATGACCCTGCCAAAAGAGGCAAATGATATCACAAACTGGAAGGTCATTGTTTTTTTATAGACTTTTAAAATATGTTTTTATCCAAAAAATACGCTGAGAAACTTGAATGATGATGGATAAACCACTTTAAACTCATGGGAAACAAGCATCCTTAGCTATTCAGAAATCTTCAAAACTGCTGACAGGAAGGAGATCTGGCTTTATCTTAATGGCTATGATCAAATACCTCACTGTTACAGTCAGGTAAGATTTTCCAGTGTCCTACTCTGCTTGACCAAAAAGTCTGGAAATACAGAAATTACAAAAGCTGACTTGACTATTTCACTGACCTTGAGAGTGTGCAGTGTCAATTGCCTTGTTATTTTTTGTTAATCAGCTTTTCCCAGCTGTGGTTCTTAGATCATCAGCTATGGAGATGAATTGCAATAGAATCAACAGCGTAAGAAAAATTAAGGGTGGCTTTTTTTGTTTGTTTTGTTTTGTCTTTTTTTAGGATATGCAAATTTTTGTAACCGTGGGTGGTTTCCCATTTTAAAACCAAACAAAATTTAGAGTCTGAATAATTCTAGTCACTCTTCTTGATTATGACCCAGAAATTCTTGGAGTACATCCTCTTTAACACTTTCCCACAGGTGGATAGGAGATTTTGCATAAAAAGAACTTATTGGATAAAGCAGTTATTATTTTATTATTCCACAGATGCACCATTTTGTTCTCAGAAAATTAGCTCCCTCTTCTGCTTTTTCCTCTTTTATCCTGGGATATATGAAACTCCACCTTTTTCTTCCCTCATAGAGGATACAAAGAGAAAATGTGGGGGACAAGCTGGTGTTTTTAAAGAGCATCTGTTAAAATCGGACACTTTTTCCATTCCTTGTAGCAGTTACTGGTTTTGCATGCGCAGATTACTTTTATGAGGTGTTTTGATTACTTCAGGACATTGTTTCGAAACATTAATGTCATCTTTTATTTAATCTGGTATGTAGTCAACCATTGATCTCCCATTATGGATCCAGTTCTTCAGCTCTTGGGAATTTTTTTGTTCAAATTCTCCAATTTTTTGTGTTTCTGTCATATCAGGGGCTAGGTTGGTGCTGCTCAGTGGTTCTCAGGCTTTCTGACTGTGTTCCAGTATTTAACAGCATAGCCTGTGTACAAGTAGAGCTCACATGGGAAGATGTTTTTGTCCTCTCTACAGAGTTCAGTTTGGCTGTATTAAAGTCTGCTGAATTTTAGCTGCAAAACGCAGCAGTTTGTGGATTACAGTTAGTTGAAGTACAATTTCCACTCATCAGCTATAAAATAATTTTAATTTTCACTGGTTACACTGTGGTTCTGTAGTTTAGCTGTACAAATGACATTTACTTTAGATCATAACACTGTTAATTTTTGTGCGTGATTTTAAGTACAATGTTGACAGAATTCCTCTCTTTTCTCCTCTGTGAGGTGGATCAGGATGAGTGTTTAAAAACAGTCTGAAAGCAAGGAAAGAAGACAGATAATGAAAACCAGAGCAATTCCACTAGCAATTTTTATTTTTTATTTTGATAACTGCTTTTCCATTTCATTCACCGAACACTTACCTGGAATGCAGTAACGTATTCAAGGATTTTTTTTTGTTTTGTTTTGTTGTGGGGTGTTGTGTGCTGCTCCCTCTGTGTTTCCTTGCTGCAGCTGTGACTGGTCACTTTCAGTTGATGTCACCACATGCGTGGAAGAGCTCATCTGCTGTCTCACATCCCTGCAGTTTTTCCATGGGCAAGGTGCTTTTGCAAGGAGAAGGTTCAGGTGGCCCCTTTATGTGTGTGCAGTTTAACGCCTGCTAAATACGTCGAGTTTGACACAGGTGACACAGTTTTACTCCATCTCAGAGAGCAGAGGTTGCATTCAATTTAGCTGTGTCCGTGTCACTGATGGTTCCAGCTCGGTAACACCCTTTGTGTACAGTTCTCCTGCCTCGGAGATTCTAACCCTTCTAAAAATGATGGTTCCTCTAGTGGACTAGCTGTTGAGATAGGGTTATTGAGGATGTGAAATGGTATCTCAGACAACTGGAGTGTAGTCAAAGCTAACTGTATTCAAATGCTGGCTTTGCTCCCTTTCAGTGGACTCCAGCTGTTCCAGTGGCCGCTGCTTTTTATCGTTGTGCTGGACTACAGAGTATTAGTGTTGAGACTACAGATGCTTTTATCTTGTATAAGTTTTCAAAGACTTTCCCTGCTGGCAGTTTACATCGCTCAACCTAGTCTCTTTTATGCTTTCTAAATGTAATATACATGGCAGCCACTAGCTAGAGAATCATATGTAGCAGCTGGTTACACTCTGTATTTCTTTCAAGATCTTGTGCGAAACTTCAAAGTTTACATCAACTTACAGGGAAAAAAAAAAAAAAAAAAAAGCCTGAGTATCAAAGGGAGAAATGAGCAGAGTACTCAATAAATGTTGGTGCTGGTCTGAGTGCTTCCATGTTGCCTTGAACACAGCTCGCTTATTTCTTTAGAACATGCCCTGATATTTACATTACCTTTCTCTAATTTTACTATTTTTATGAACTGCCTTTAATCTACTGAAGGAAACTAAGATGTTTTTATGATGTCATTGGGTTCTCATTAGTCAAACTTGCTTGTTTTTTTAAATGGGATCATAATTTCATTTGGCAAGCAAAAACTTTATCTTACCACCCTTTTACCTTTCTCTCTGTTTGCAAAGCCCAGGAAAGTCTTTGTCTGAACGTTACGTTTCAAAGCAAAACAAGAAACCCGTAGACAAAATAATTCAACTCCCACTTGCAAAGTTGATCGGAATGGCTGAGCACTGTGTGTGTAATGCTCCTGGAGAGTCCTTGGCTCCTTCAGCCTTGCAAGTCTCCCACGAGACCAGAAGCAGCCACAGGTGAAAGCAGCCACAGGCTCAGCACAATGGGTGAGTCACAGCTCCACTCCTGGGTGGTTTGAGAACACTGGTGAGGAATATTTGGCTGAAATAAAAATGACATCTTCTGGTTTAAGGGCTACAGAGGAGAGCAACTTTGGAAATAATTACAATGATTTATGAGCTATTAGTTAATGTGGTTCACCCATGAATTTGGAATTAGCACTCCTCTGAAGTCTCAAGAAATTAAGTGAGTTGTAATTCATTTGAAGACAGATTACTAAGTATAATAGTTTAGCTAGGAGCTAAGACTTTCACACCTTAACTGCCAGTGAAGTCCTTTTTATTCTCTTTCTTTTCTAATAGGTTTTCTAATAGCCCATTCTGACAGGGAAAGCTGTGTCTGGGCCTGTTCACTTGATTTTCTTCTTTCCATGTGACGTACTGGTTATGAGCCCCAGTTAACTTTAATTCTCTAGCACTTCTCCCCTAGTCAGTTCTGGGAAATGGACCCTCCTGAAGACGGTTCTGTTTGTCCTATCCTAAGATGAAGGTGTTTTAAAACAGAGCAATGAATACTTGGGAGCCCAGGGTCCTTTTCTTTGAGATATCAAAATAATACAAGGGCTTGTAGGTGAACATATATAGGAGATAAATTGCACCTTTTTAAAAGGAAATATTTATTTGAGCTCTCTAAGAGTGCCTTTCCTCTTTATTTCATTGTTGTTATTACTATTTTTATTATTATTTAGGTATGGTTTGAGGTGCAGATGTTAAAATACGCCTTTTTTAAAGTTTATGGACCCCAACATCAAAATAAGCTTTTGAAATAAATTCTTCTTCTCTTCCTACTTAGAAGCTGACTGCACCAGCAGAAGCTACCTAGGGGAGGGAGCTCCCTGTGCTCTGGGCTATTGTCTGAGCCTTTCCTGGCAGCAGATCAGTGAGACTTCCTGAGTCACTTTCCAGTTCTCTGCCTTTTCATCTCTTACACAATTCCTTTTGTAGAGGTAGCAAGTTTCTTCCTCTGAAGGCTGGATGCCTGCTTTCTGTTTCTCCTGTATGGAGGGTGTTTTCTGATGGTTTTTGTGAAGTTGTCAGGACATTTGTTTTCAATTCCAACCTGTACATCGTCACAACTGCCTCATGCTCAGGGCTTGGCGCTGCCGTAGCGCTCAGTGACTTGTGATTTGTAGTGACACTGAGTTGTGGGCAAAGCCCAGCTGGCAGCTCAGCCTCACACAGTCACTCACTCGCCAGACTGGGAGAAATTGGAAGGGCAAAACTGAGGAAGTGTGGGTTGCAGTAGGGGCAGTTTACCAGATAAAGGAAAAGCTGCACTGCTAAGCGAGGAATTTGTGCACTGTGGGCAGGTGGGTGTTCTGCCTGCTCCAGGAATTCAGAGCTTCACATGTAACAGGAAAACGAAATGCCATCACTCCAGACATCCCCTTTTTCTTCTTCTTCCCCCACCTTTTACTGCTGACCATGATGCTGTATGGTATGGAACATCCATTAGGGTCAGCTATCCCAGCTGTGTCCCTTCCCAGCCTTTTCTGCAGCACCATCCTGCATGCTGGCATGGCAGTGTGAGGAACAGAAAAGGCCTCAACATCAGTAAGCTCTGCTGAGCAATAGTGAAATCATCTCTCTGTTATTAACACTGTTTTCACCACAAATCCAACTCGCAGCATCTCATGAGGAGTTACTAACTCTGTCACAGCCAAAACCAGTATGTGTTTTCTCATCAGTAGGGTGGGAATATGTATTGGGCAGGTGGTGGGCTACTTAGTAGATAAGAGCAAGGACTCGCAAAATGAAAATGTGATCTGTTTTTCAAAAGCTGGTGTCCTCAGTACAGAGCCAAATCAGATTATTTGTGCCGTGATGTGTTTTCTCCTTTGCCTTCCCCCCGCCCCAGCAAGGTTAATTGCTCTGTCTGTACGTGGGTCCACATTATTGAAATTCCGAAGTTAGCAGTATGGGACTGGTGTTACGTGGTGTGGCAGTGACCCCTGACCATTGGAGTGGCTGTAGTGATGTTTTACAGCTTTTCCCTCCTGGCCAGTCAGTATTTTCCTCTAATTATAATCAGGAGCATGGGTCAGGAGCACCTTTCTTGAGATAAGGGGGCTCCTATGCTCGATGCTACTGAGGACAATTAAATGGTGCAACCTCTAAATACTTTAAAAGGTTCCTCCTGTTAAATTGTTATGAGTTGTTTCCATCTAGACAGGTCATTTGCCTCAGCAGGTTCAGAATTCTGGACACCTGACTTGTCACACCATGTATTTGCTTCCCTTTGCAACCCTCAGCTGCAGGGTCCAGCTTGCAAACTTTTGAGCATCCCTAAGGAGTGTGCCATCTGGTCCAACCCTCCCTGCTCAGGGAGGATAATCCCAGAGCATGTGGCACACGATTGCATCCAGATGGTTCTTGAATATCTCCATTGAGGGAAACTCTAAAACCTTGCCGGGCAATCTGCTCCACTGCTCTGTCACTGATGTTTAAAAACTCCTCATCTTTCTTGGTACTCCTACCAAAAAAAAAAAGTATTAACGTGTTATGGACTACTGTGATTAATGTTGAATATTTTGGGCAATGATGGTGGTGGGGGAGGATTCTTTCCCATGTTTTGCTTTGCCAGCCTTCTCTACTGTATTGCTGGAGCAGAGGAGATGCCCAGGTAGGCTTATTCCACTTGGAAAGTAAACGAGAGAGAGGCATGAGCAGAGAGCCAGGCATGGGTTGGTGAAGAAAGGTTTTTGGGAATAGTATTGTGGGGTTTGTAGTAGTGTGGTACTCCCAGCGTGTAATTCTGGTGTTGTGCACGTTTAGTTATGAAGACTGAGATGCCTCTCACAGAAAAGTGGCAGGTGGAGAGGGATTTCAGTGGGAAGTTGAGATGTAGTCTTTCTTTTCCCACAGTTTAAGTGTTTTTTCCACCCTCATATGGCATTACATTGTTTTTTTACCATCATTTTTTATTCCCTTCTAATACATCATTTTGAAGATTAAATCATAAGATTCTGGTGAGGCATCTTCCATCATATTTTCCTGTAGTGAACTGTAGAACAAATTATCCTGTAGTGAAGTAAAAGCTGAAATGAATGGCAGTAACTGTGTCTGAACCCAGCCTTGATTCACCATACCTGCTGTTACCCAAGTAAATGCATTATTCATAATTTACATGATACTTTCCTGAAGGCAATATACTTGAAAGAAACGTGTGCAATATAATGTCTCATTATTCCAGAGCTCTGAAAATGTCCTTTTATAATTCTCCTTAGCAGTACAGTTTATGTGATGTGGAAACTATTTTCTGACACGTGTGCCTAAGCAGTGAGCTCTTTGTTAGATCCAATTAGAATTTCTCCCTTGATACAGTGTGAGGCTCTAAACCAGTGTTATGCTTGGCCATGGACAAAATTAATCCAGTCAGCTGGGACTCCCTGCATCAACCTTCTGCGATCTCATGGTATGGAACCACTGATATGTGCTTTTCACATTCAGCAAATCCAAGATTCAGTGCAAGAGGCAGCAGCCACTCCACTTTCCTGGCGTAGCAAATGGTGTGTCAGCACATTTAAAAATTATTACATTAATATGAGCTACTGTACAATAACACTTTCCCCCACAGAGTGGTGTAACTCCTCTCCCACTGGTGAAGAGGGTTTCTCATTTATATTTTTTAATTTTTTTTTTGCGAGTGTGATAAACATGGTGCTTTGTTCATGAAGATAGTTAAATTGTATTTAAGAAAACCTGATATATTTTGTGTTTCTTCTGCACTGTAAATTGTGAAAAAAGGCCCAAACCTCAAATGTTTTGTCGATTGCCAATTATTTTGTTTGTTTTAGCGAGTGTTTGGTTTAGCTAAGTGTTACAAAGGATTGTTTGAGAAACTTAGCTTTAGGTTGTGTGTTAAGCGCTTCCATCGATTTCAGATGGAGTAAAATACTTTCAAGTGTCACAGATTGTTTTTTCCCCATGGAGCTCCTATACTAAAATCTCTGAATGGAGAGTTAGTTGCTGTTGATGATTTGCTAAAGCAAGAGTGGTAAATGTGATTTCTGGATTAAATCTAATCCAAATTTATGGTTCTTTCTGAGAGCTTGTATGAAGGCCAGTATTGTTTTGACTGGTTTTGATGCACCGAAATCTCTGTGAGCATCGAAACGACTCAACAGTTATTTGTGACATCTAAATGCTTTTAAACTGGACCTTTGCTTTTGCTGATGAACTGTGCTCTTCAGGCATTGTAGGTCCATGTTCCTCTGTGGCTGGAAGTGATGTGCTTCTCTTGGTGTTCTACTCAGCCTGACCCTTCTTGGTGTTCAGTGGCTTCTGCCAGTGCCTACCCAGGCTGGAGAGCCCTTTTTTACCTTGTTGATACTTCAGACCACTGCTGTGGAGTGAGGTTAGGTCCTGTCCTGTACTTGTCATGTCTTTGGGTTGAAAAGTGTTTAATCTCAAACTGCTTTTGTTCCAAAATCAGTGTGTGTAGGAAAGCTGAACCAAAGCTCATTCCCTGGGAAATAACCCATCGTAGAGTTGTTCCTCTTTGCTTCTAGTAGCTCCCAGAAGGAGCCACATGCTCTTCTACATCATATATAGGAAGCATGACCCCTACCTTGAAGGTAACTCTAAAAAAGCCCCAAATGCCACATACTAATTGTGATACAACAATTTATGAAATGCAGATAGACAGACACGTACTTAAATCATCTGGACAGCTAAGAGAGCGTTGGATTCTTGAAATATTTCTTCATGTATGAACAGTTGCAGATACTCTTCAGGTTTCCATCTTTTACAGTTAAGTGAGGATCTTAGAAAAAGAACATAACACATTTAGTTATCTATGTGTTAAGTGCAATTTATTGTAATTATTAGCTTAGTTTTAAGTGAGAATTTGAGGGCTAGCAAATCTTAAGTTAGCTCTGCAGCCACAGAGTGATGCAACCAAACTGTATCCTGGATGTATTTTGCATTATCTGGAGGAATTCAGCTGCAGAACAAGTTTTAGATTGCCCTGAGAAAAAGGAGTAAGTAGATGACTAAGAGTTTTACTGATATTAACAAATATTCCTGAGTGTAACTGGTATATGCAGGTTGGAAGTTGCAACTGATCAAGCAGATGCTAATTTATGTATCATGGGTTGTGCCTTTTTGTACATAAATGTTGATATCTTCTTTCTCAAGATGAATTGAATTGCACAGTGTTGTGGCAAATATGCCCATTTTATGAAACCTTTATGGTAACTTACTTCTTTTGAGATTATAAAAGATAGTTTCTTTTACTGTCAACTAAACAATATATTTTTATATACCTTAAAGTATAAAAAAGTCTTGAAAGCCATTATTTGAGTTTAAATGATTTTAACAAAACATTTTTTTTGCTAGACTTAAGTATTAATTTTTTATGAATCCATATTTTAGTATCATGTCACAGGAAATGGAAACTCACCAAGCAACATAATTTTTAGCCCTCTATCTGTTCCTAAATAGAAACTTTTATGAATCTCTGGAATGAAGGTAAAGTGGCATGGGCATCACTAAAGAATGTCATAATAATTCCTATTTTAAATAACCCTACCTGTTACAACTTTGTCGCTTGAAAGACCTGTTCATAAATAACACTGTGTTATTGGGAGAAATGCTTTGTCAGCTTTTTATTTTCCTGTACTAGATTTACATCTTCCAATTGGGGGAAAAAAAAAAAAAAATATGTCCTATCTTGATTATTGCCTGGTCACACTCTGCTGCCTTGCTGCAAGTTATTAACCTATTATTTTTTTCTCAAGTCATGTTGTTCTCTTGACTCTCTTGCTTCATTCATGCCCCTGCCAAGCCCCATCCGTTGCACATCCTGTAAAGCTTAGTGTGCTTACAGGTTTGCATGGGATATGGACAGTCTGTTCACTTTCCTCCCTCGTGCATGGCATCACCTTCTGTATAATAACTGTCTCTAAACCCAGTCCTGATAAAGCTTTTGGATCATTGTTAGCAGCTTTGAAAAATCATGCACATTGGCCATGTTACTACGTAGGCAGGGTGACTCTTTGAATATAATAAATGAAATATTTTGGGAATTGTCTTAAAGGTGTGCTTAGGAGAGGAAAAACAGGAAGGCATGCACGTCTTGGGAAGGAAGCTAGAAAGCACAATTCTTTAGGCATCATCTGCATAGTGTTGCACTTGAAGAGTCTTCGTGCAGGCAGAGGAGCATAAGCCCCTCCTTTTGGTAGGCTTGTAGGGAGGAGGGAGATGATGTTTCACATGAACCTTTCACTGCATTCACAATGTGCTTGACTCACTGTGTTGGACCTCACTTGTGACAGTGGTAAGGTGGTGGAGGTACTGGCAACAGATCTCCTGAAGAAAGGACCTACATCCAAGAGGAGGAGCATGGAGTCGTGAAATCAGAGTGTTCAAACTGGTCTGTTTGGGACTTACGGGAATAGCCAGGGTATTTGGAATGGATGGAATTCCCCTCAAGTAGTATATAAATTTACTGGCTGGTTAGCACCACTTTCTTCCCTTTTTCCTTTTTCTTGGGAAAAGCAAACACGCACTGGGAAAGTTAACGAGAAACCATTTGAAGGCCTTATTCTTCCAAAGAGGAAGGGAAGAATTAATAAATTTTTTGCTTTCTTTCACATTGATTTCCTTGATGTTTCATGTTCAGGAAAGAGTGCATTCCATAATACCTGCTTGAGCCCTGGTTGAGAATTAGCCTTCAACTTTCCACTCCTGGACATGTGTTTTTCCTTCAGTGTAACATGTTTAGCTTCATGCCATAACCCAGCCCAGCTCTGCTCAGGCAAGATGTTGTGTTCATGTTGGTGTTAAGCATCAGGCACCAGTTTACCTGGACAGTAAATATGCCGGTTTAGCTGTCCTGTAATGCTGCTCCACAGAGCCACTGGCACTTGTCAGACATGTTGTGCCTAAAGGATGATGCCTGAGGACTTTCCACGTGAAGTCAGTTAAATGAGTGTAATAGGGATCTTGCACACATCCTTGTGCAAGGACAGAACTTCGCAATCTTTGAAGTTTTCTGTTGTCTTTATTCTCTCTCTTCACATTTTGTGTTTTCTTGATCTCCTTTAAAAAAAAATAAATTAAACCTTGGGATTTTTTCCCCCCTGTCTTAATTGTTTTGACCCTCATGTTCTTTTATCTTGTTCATCCACTGACCATGTGTCCTTCCTAAAGTAGATTATTCCTAATGCTTGTCTCATTTCACGCCTGATGTTTGTTGGAGATGAATATACAGCTATTAGAAACTTCAAGTATGGAAGCACTTTCTCCCGCTTTGAGTATTGATCTGTAATTTCAGAAGTTTTTGTTTGGTTTTTTTTTTTAACTCTAGACATTATAGAGTTTTAAAAAAGAAGTCCAGTAAACCGTATCAGAGATACAGTATTTATGAGAACTGTATATTGAAAGATGCCTTTAAAAATCTGTTGTTTAAATTGCTTTTCCTTTTGGGGCAACTGCAAAAGTACTTAATAAGCTGGTTTTGAACAAGAGCTGGAAGGAAGTAAAAGAATTGCAAGTATTTTCTTACTTTCCATTTGCTATGAAGACAGTTTGTTGCTTTTCCAAGTCTGCTTTCAGTTCTGTTTAGTCCAAAATGGAGCCCAAGAAGTTTTCTATTGAAAGGGAAATTTTCTATGCTAATATGAAAAATTATTTACATCTTGTTTATCTATGCCAAGGACTGTTGTGCATATCCTAGCTATTTAAAACATCAGTGATATCAAAAACATCCCTAGAGCAGTTCAAGGCTGCACTTAAAACCATGCCAGTATTTTTGAGGACTGCAAATGGGGCATGTTTAGGAGAAGAAACCAAGGACACATTGGGTTGGTATCAGCTGTCAGGAACAGTAAGAAATATTTGAGTAACTTCCAAAAATGAAAAGCAGAGGGAAAAACAGGCAGAACTGTCTTGATTAAAACAGGTTGAGATGTGTATCAAACTGGGATATTGAGTATATTGAGGCTGGAAAGATTTTTCACTTTCTACTTATTTAAGGGATGTGCTCCTAGCCTTGTGGTCCAGGCAGGTTTTATGGAGCCTGGTCATAGATTCTAAATGCACCCTGGCCCTGACTTATGGACCAAGCTGTCCAAACCCAACCAGCTGGGCCAGGTGGGGAGTGCTGGTGGAGACAGAATCTGCCCCATGCTGACATGAGTCAAAGCTGACTGCAGAGGGATTGCTCAGCACCTGTGGAGATCAACCTGTCATCTTTAGAAGTGCCCAAATTTCACTTCAGGGGCCCAGTTTGAACACTGGGTTGGGTTATAAACCCAACAACCCAACTTGGGTTTATAAGTTCTGTTATAGTTGATTTTTTTTTGTGATGGGGAAGGTAGCTCAGTTTGGTTTGATTTTCTTTTTAGTTCAAGGGTTTTGTGTGGCCAGATATTCTAGTGCTGTCTTCCTTGCTTGAAGGAAGCAGCTTGCACCACAGGCAGACAAATTTGAGTCCTCTTTTGAGGTGATGGGGGGAGAGGCTTTTATTCCTGTTTGTTTCGTTCAGCTTAGTCATTCATTGGGACCTAACAAAACTCAGCACTGGATTCCAGTCAAAAGACTCTAAGAATTGTATGTCTGAATTCCTTTGGAATTTTTAATATTTGGGTGTCTGGTATTTAGATTTTGGCCTTCATATCCTGTTAATTTCAGTGGGGTTCAAATTCCCTGTAAGGAGGAATGTAAGTTCTTTGCAGATTTGCATGTAATCAGGAAGAAATGGTATCATTAAAATTCCAAATTCAGCAAATGGGAAACTTGAATCAACTGTCAGGTTCCTAGTCTGAGCAACCAGCTGTGGAAGTTCAAGCACAGCGAGCCAATTTTTTCTGGTGTCTTTTGTATTTTGCCACTTGTAGAGGGGTCATTCTCCCACCATTTGTTTTGCAGGGCCAGTTTTGCTCAATAATTTTTCACTGTTGGATGGTTGTTGTGGGAGGGCTTTTTTGTATTCTTTGAGAGAGGCTCTCCACTTCTGTAGCAGCCTGGAAGTTCTCTTCTGCCACTGGTTTGTAGCCAGTTTTCTGGAGCGGGAATGGCCAGACTTTCACGTGCTGTTCCTGACGTACAGTGACATTTCCACTTTCCTGTCTCTGCTGGTCACAAAGCTCCTGGTACTTTTTCACATAATTTTCCTTTGAGATGTCTGAATTATGTTGGCAGGCCACAGTTAATCTGTAAGCAATGAGTATGGTCAACAAGATATTTTCCCTCCATGAACTTTTCCAGTTGATAAATAGGTTCATTTCCTGGTGCTTCCATGCACATAACCTTCCATTTTATGCTACATGCTTACATATCTCAAAGTTATCCATTAAATTCTGTGTGATATTAGAAATGGTCCTTCTGTGTGTTGATTGTATCTCTTGACTTTGCATTAGAAGCTGTTTTTAATAGGATTTTTCTTGCATTGTTTTTTGGTTTTTTTTTTTGTTTTTTGTTTTTCCTTGCTAAGTTCACTGGTAAAAGTAATAAAGAAGATGACTTTCTGAACAAATGTTTCTGGAGGTACACTAATAATCTCCACATGGCACATGTTTTCCCTTTTTAAAGCTCTGTGAGCTACCCAGTCCGTTCACACTGCTAATATGTACTTCAAGTCTCCCCTCTGAGTTCACTAAAGAATTCCTTATGTCATGCGTAAGCTTTGTTGAAGGCTAGATAAATGATGTCTATAAGAGATGCTCACATTTTAGAAAAGAAAGAAGTTAGTCACACATTCTTCTCTCTCTCTCTCTCTTTTTTTTTTTTTTTTTTTTAAATGCAGATACATTTATTCCTGTTTACTTCAATTTCTTCAACATTTTTTATCCCCCTCTGAGTAATTGTGCTAAAGCCATGCATTCTTCTGGGATCAGAATAACTGGACTTTCTTTGCCCAGACTGCATTTTTTCTTTCTCATGTTATGGGTATTATATTTGTTATTTTCCAATCAGATGACACCACCCTCAGCATCAGAGACCTATTAAAATATATCCTTTCACACCTCCTGCTTCATGGGCTGGTGTTTCCAGAGCTCTGGAATGTAAATTATCTAGTCCTAACTTCAGTATATTAAATTCTATTGAATTTTGCTGTCACATTGGCTACATTTATTTACATGTCCTTTAACTAATTTCAGAGAAGAAAATGTAATTTTTTTTTTTTGCTTTATAAGTTTGTAAATTAAAACCACATATTTGGTAATTCACATTCTCCAGAAATCTTGAAAGCAGCCTGGTAAACCTTCTTTAAAACTGCTTGTAGAATTCACTGGCCTGTTAATTTTATCCCAGAAGCCATAAAAAGCACAAGCCAACTGACAGTCAAAGTAATGTACATTTCCCAGAAATTCAAAATTGTGGGGTGAAGAGTCATTTGGCACAAGAACGGCCATTTTCCTTCACGGCTTTCAACTAACTTTTGACTTTTGTTTAATCTGTCGCTTTTTGACGTTCCTTTAGTCTAGAAGGGAGAAAATGGATGCCTTGAAATCTTGCATGTGGAATTTTTCCTTTCATGTGTCTGATGTTCCATCCCATCAAAAATCTTACTGTCCTTCCAGATTCCTCTCTACCCCTCACATATTGCATCTCTGTGCTTCTATCTGTGTTTTGCTGTCATCTCCTTTATAGTCTTTCCAGCTTCCCGCAGAGTCTTCCAGTCCTTGTCTGACTTCCCAAGCTGCCTTTTTGTGCCATTCCTCAGTATTTTAGAAGTGGCTGCTTTACATAGTCAACCATCTGTGGTTTTAATTTTTCTCCTGAAAATCTGTCTTTTCCACAGGTAATCTGGTGGATGTAAATTAAAAAAAACCCAAACCCTTCTACATTGTACCTACTCATTCTATTAAACTCATTCTATTAAACAGTGTTTGTTCTTTGTCACGCAGGAACTGTGTCTGCCTGTACATATCAATACATTTATTCTCATCTTTTCCTTCAGGACCTGTGAATTGGTGCAGTTTCTGCTTTTCATGGCCTGGTGTTCTGGAGTCCCTGTTCAGTTTCTGGTAGTGCGTCATGTTACGTAGTGGGATTGGGAGTAGCAGAAAATGTGGAGTGTTATTGGTAAAGCAGCTGTCAAGCTGTGGATGTGAAGGAGTTGAGCATTCCAGTTTTGTATGGAGAGAGCCTTTGGTGTAAAAGGAGGAAATTGTGCATTAGGCATTCAGGAGGTCCCTGCCAGTGCTGCTTTCCTACGAAAAGCCACGGTCAGCCATCGCCTTGTCCAGAAATGTCCTCTTCAGGGTTATTCACGTTACTGGCAGCATTGATTGGAGCACTTTCTAAGTGTCAGCACCCAGTTTATGGCTGGCTCTCTTTCATGGGTGGACACAATGTGATTGAACACGTCCTTTTCGTTGCGAGACCACCCAGCTGCAACTCGGAGGGAGAGCCGTGGTCCTTGAGCATGTTTTTATATGCTGTATTGATATGTATTGGCTGCGAGAGTATCTGGTTACACTTTTGAGCACTCCCTAGCTGTTCCCTAATTGCTCCTGTTTTGCTCGTGGTTGTTAATGTGTAATCGTACTCGTATTATTTGAGCTGCCGGGAGCCTGTGCTCGGCGTTAAACGCGCAGCTGGTACAGCTGTGGCTGCTTCACCCCGCCACTGTGGAAGCTGCAGCCTCGCCGAGGAGCGGGCTTGCCAGAGCGCTGGCCTGTACAGCGGGTGGCTTTCATGGAGAGGCTGTGGAAAACCCTGCAGCACAGGGCTGCTCTAGCACAGCTCCCCGAGGTGTGAGTGCACTGCAGAGACCCTCTAATTCCCTCCTTGGCTGGGCGAGCGCTGTTTCTAATAAGGTTCAGGGAAAAGGTTTAGCAGGTGTAGAATGGAGTTACAATGCTCTGCATTGACTTTGGGGCTGTCCTTTGTGTTAACAGCTGTTTTCTGGTCTCCCTGTCATGCCCCCTTTTCCCCCCACCCCAAAGCAAGCATGCACTGGTTTAGAAAGCTCTGGTTGCCAATGGGGGGAAACTCACTCTGCAAGTTGTAAGAAACACCGAGAACTGGGTCTTTGCCTCCTGTAAATGGAGAGTTCATCATCTGACCTGGTATTGCTGCAACAAATTGGGCAGAAGTTACTGGGATGGGGCCAAACTCTTCTAGATGCACTCCTGCAATCTTCTTGCAGTGTGGCAAATTGCGTCATTACCGTATGTATCCTTTACATAAATGTACACTCTAAGTGCACCCAGCATGCTGTGTATATGGAGTGATAGTGTGTGTGCTAGACATTTAGTTTAATAAGAAATTGTTTGGGAAAAAAATAAGCAAGAAGGAAAACCAGGTCAGGATAATTCATTCCAGTGCAGGGTTGCTGCAGGACAGCTCTTAAACTGGAAGAAATCTGGCTTGGGTCCTTGCAGAGCCAGCTGTGGGGGTTTGGTCCACATAACAATAACTCAGGAGCTGCCAAAACTGTGAGTTCTGATTGGAGTACAGAAGTCTGTATTTCTACACCACCCCTCTCCCCTAGCAGGGTAGGTGGTGGCTGGGGAACTTTCAGAAGAAACTGGAATTGCAGAGGAAGGACAAATCTGTGTAGGATGGCAGGGTCTTTTGAGAAGTCGTTCTGATCAGCTGTATTTCTCCTCATATTGAGAGCTGACAGTACCAACATGCAAACTGCCTTTCAAAGCTGTGTAGGAGTTGTGGCCTAGACTCTGAAATCCCAAGCCTACTGTGGATCGCCAGTATTGGTTTGCCATAACAGGTTTTAGATTTACCGCTTTAGGCAGGTTATTTGCTTGGGGAGACTTCGGTTACTAAGCAAATTTTAAAAGAAGAACTAGCAGCTTTCTTCTAGTAAAGCTAGAGGGTTAAATTCTTCCTATAAGGTGGGCGATGTGATCATTAAAAAGAAATATTAGGCCAATAAAATCTGTCCACAGAGTATACTTGACGTCAGTTTTTTTCTAGAGATGTCTTTAGGTTTGTAAGTCTTTGTAAGCCAGAGTGAACTCCAAACCAAAGACCTGATCTGCCAGGGCACTTCTGTGGAGTCCCTGTTCCACAAGATCTTCCTGAGTTTTTGAGCTTATGTGTTTTGTGTGATGTATTGTCTTTCAGTGCTTAAATTGTGACTCAAGACGCTTCTTACTTCTGTGCTCTGAATATGAGCGCTACCTGACTTCTTGTTGCCTGTGAGATTGCTCTGCTCTACTTCAGAGTATTTACCCATGATGAGCACAAGTCTTGGATGTGACAATCTTTCCATTCTGTTCCGTCTTTTTCTCAGGAAAAGAATTTCACTGCAGTCATAAAAGTACACTGTTCCATTTTGCGGATACAAAGCACAGAAGCTTGCTTCTTTTATAGTGTTTTTTAATTCCAGAAAGCATGCTTACAACGTGAACCTTTTCATAGCAACAGCATGGCTTCTGTTTTCTCTATATTAAAAAAACCCAAATTATTTAAAAGCGTATGTGCGGTTTCTGTGGAAAGCTCTATCCTGTGTGTTAAAACACTGACTCCTCAGCTATGTGGCTCAGTTTCTTCTTCTTAGTTTGAAGGAACATGGTAACATAGCATAAAAATTCTTGTTGTTCATAAAGGAAAGAACAGCATGTTTACTAGATACGGAAAATTCCAAATGGAACATGTACAGAGGCAAAATACCATTTGGAGATTTGAGACGACTTTTTATGATTCTGACTTTTTTGTCGCAGAGCACATGACAACATCACCAGTACTTTCTTTTCCAGTGCATTATGGTAACTCATACTGAGAGAAGTCATGCAGGTAGAGGAGCACAAATTATTTACTTCTCTTCAATGCTTTCCTGAGAGACCAGAAGACAGTGCCGTGTAGGGTTGAAAACTTTCTAGCTCTAACATACTTCATAGTTGCAGGTAACGTCTGTTTCTGAGTTACTGTTTGTGCTCAAGGGAGAAGCCAGTTCTTTTCCTTTCTCCGTCTTTTAATAGCCCAGGGACTCTTGTTCCAGGTGACGACTGGCACTGGTTAGGGGCAGCAGCAGCATCAGCCAGCCTGTGCTGATATTCACTGCCTGACTGTGGGTAAGACTGACTGTGTGCAGCTCCCCTTAGAAGAAAGGTTACATCACAGGGTGTGCTGAGGTGAGGCAAGGGGCTGAAAGGCTGTAGCAGATTTTTTCAGGTTTTTTTTTTTCCCTGCTTCAGTTTTAATTTGTTAGCACACCTGCAGGTCTGGCATTTGTTCTCTTCTTTGCTTCTCCTCCTTTCAATATGTATAAATGGCTCACTGGAGGCAGAACGAACTCTAGTTTTATTTCCAGCAGACTTAACCCCATGCTGCTGCTCCCCAGTGCCCAAATCCTCACACCAAGAAGTGCACTCCATCCTTTTCTTTCTTTCTTTCTGGTAGGTAGTTCATGAGAGGGAATTGGTGAATACTGGTCCTGGAAATCTCTACAGAAAATAAGAATTTAACACATGTCTCATTTCAAAATTATTTATAATGTTTGAATATAGGGGTAGATATAAAGAGGTCGCAAGAGGAACATAGTTTATCGTTCCAGAGGGACAAAGGATGAAGAGCATGACATCTGGAAAGTTTGGTAATATGAATAAAACCAACTGGAAACAGATGGGTAATGAGGAGCTCATCTCCTACTACAAATCTTCCTGTTTTAAGAAAATGCTAAATCTGTTTTTAGTACCTGGCAGTATTTTAAAGAGGACTTTCTGTATCTCAGAGGAAGTTGATAATAAGGAAATAAAATTATTCTGTTCTCTGTGGGACCAGGATTTATTCACCCAGGTGAGCAAAGAGATTGAAGCCAACTTTTCCAAATTCAGCTATTGAACCTCCAGTCTTTAGAGAAAACTAGTTGTTATAAAGATGAAAAATACTCAGAAAACATACCATTTACATAACACAAAATCCGCTCTATCCTCTTGATTTGCGAGGCCCAGTTGTACAAATCATTACTCTTATAATAAATTTAAAATCATAATTGCTTTGGTAATTACTATTAGTATCCTATTTAGTCATGTAATTATTAGATTAAAATCCTTGTTCTTCAGAATGAGAACTGAAAATTAATACTAACGGCACCAGTGTAAATGTGAAATTAATATTAACTTTTTGAGGACTGTTTTAAATCGTATGATGTGGTATCTGGAAGTTACAACCAGAAGATGAGCTAATAGCAACAGCTAAATTATCCTTTTGCCTACCATAGAAGGTGCTTTCTTATCCAGAAATACTAATTGATGTAGTAAAAAAAAAAATAAAAAAATTAATGCCTTTGATTTATTTGCTTGATACCTAGTGTGCTTAATGCCTTGATATGTTCAGGAGTGTATTATGTATTATTTTAGCCGAAGTACACAATTTAAATTTCAATTTGTGACATTCACAAATGAAGGCATGGCAAAATCAAGGTTTTAAAAAATTAAGTACATATTTGTGTCTATTTATATGCGTGAGGCAGTTTCTCTGTGCATTTGCACAATGGAAGGAAACAAAAATTTGTGAAGCGTGAGGAATTATCAAAAATGGAATACAGTGATTTTCTGTTTGTGGGACTGAAATTTTCTGTATGTACATGTTGAGAAGTGGCCAAACCCAAACAAATTATTCTCAAACACTGAACACTTCAGCCTGACTTCAGTCATATATTTTTACCTGTTGTAACCACCTTCTTTGGTCCTAAGTTTATGCTTAATATATATTAATTGCTATGTAATGTCAGTGCCATCATAATTCCTTCAGTTCTGCTTCTTAAAAAAGTGTGTTATTAGCGTGGTGTGCCTGCTGTAGCTGCGCTGCCTGTCCACGTCCATCGGCCTGACTTTTTCATAGTGGAGTTTCACAAGTGTAATAAAAGATTTGGCTTAGATAAATTGATGTAGATCTGTACAGTGAGGTAACAGTGTAGCTGAAAAGTGCTCAGTAAATCAAACCATACATATTTAAGTACTTTGCAAAGAACATTATTATAGGAAATACTCTTAGAGGTGAGCAGGTCTCTTCTGAAAAATGAAATCTGAGAACACGACAGATGCTTGCTTTTATTAAATCCATAAAATCCTCTTATGAAATTTGGTTCTATAATTGCAGGTTGTACAGAAGAAATCTGGAAAACACCCATATGTTTTAAGATTCTAAATATTTTCCTACTGATCAAGGCATTTAAGATAAGCAGAGGTGAGCAGATCTAGCAAGTTTCTGTTTGCCTTCTCAACCTGGTGTGTTTTGGAAACACTAATACTTAACTGAGCTCTAGAGCCCAGAGACACTCTCAGCTTTGCATCAGGAGTGGCCACAGTAGCTTGGGATGCTGCAGGAGTTGGGGACAGAGCCCTGGCTTGTGTAGAGCCTGGCTGCAGAGGGCCCAGGGCTGTTTTGCACCCACTCCAAGGTCAAATGGCATTGTGGTGACAAGAGCTGGAGATTTTCTTGCTTTCTTGGAATTGTGTTTTGATGAAGACCATTGATTAGGGTTTGAGGTTTTGATCGTATAGGAAAAAAAATATTCCAAAGCACTAATAATTAGTGCAAGTGTTTAATTTGCTCATCCCATCCTTTCTTTCCTGTCAATAATGGGAATTAAAAGCTGTATAGCTAATTCCCAGGTGGTTCTTTTCTGCGTTTCATCTTGCACAAATAGGTCAAGCACTAGCCTGTGACAGTGGTGTTCTTAAGGAAGACAATTATGGGACATATTGGATAAGGGATTATAAAGTGGTGCTGATTAACACTTGTCCTGCTAGATAGGCCCCTTGTACAGAACAGCTGAAGTAACTTGTGACTTACAGAGCAAACCATGCCTCACTGTCAGCAGCACTGTCTTCTAGAAATGAACAGCCATCAGTTCTAACTCTGCCCTTCAACTGCAGCTGTAGCAAACCCATGGCCAATAGCTGCTCTAGTGGGCAGTGACTGAGCTGTGACAGACCATCTGTGACCAAAAAAACAGGGAACTTTATTCCCCTGCTGAAAGTAAAAATCACACTTCTTCACAGAGTATGCGCTGTTGGTGTGGCTCTTTCCTGTTTTAGCCCTGAGTGTTGAAATGTTATTGTAGGCTGACAGCTCATTTTGGGTGAGACGTTCCCTTGAACTTTCAAGGTGGGTAACCTGTTCCAGCAAAAGTAGGTGCTTGCTGAATCAGGGCCTTGGTTTCTTTCTACTCAGCAGTGTGGAGAGTTCATGAGTTGGTTTGCATTGGCACCTTTTCATTAGCAATGTTGTAAGGTTGTAAACAACAGGTGTGTGCTGTCATACGTTCCTTCAACAAAAAGAAAAATTTACATTTGACAATTAATGCATTTGCATACTGTTTTTGTTTTGATTGTTTCTTTCTAATTGACTGTCATTTCCCCAGTTTTAAGTATCAGCATAGTTCTGATACTCACATATATCACTTGAACACTATTTTTCTTTTGCAAATTTTATAGATGCCTTATGCTTTAAGAAAAAGTAGCACTGAATTTTATAAAGTCTTTACATGCTGAATAAGGTCTGTTGCTAGAGATGTCTGAATCCTCTCTGATTCCATATAAACATCTTCTTTTGTTTCTTTTTGCCGTGTGCCTTTTTCTTAAAAAATATATCTTATCTTTGGATGCATCAAGTGACTGATGTTTGAGAAGAGACATGTTTGGAATGCTTGAATAATTCGCATCATCTGCACTGACTTCAGCTCTTGCCCTGTAAACTTTCAGTATGACTCAGGAGTTCCTCTTGCACTGACAGAGAGGTAAAAAACAAGCAGTGAATGCTTGCAATGTACTCACCAGTGTTCACTAGCACTAATGTGGTTCTGTGTAAATGGAGCAGCTCACTGGTACTGTAATAGAAAGAGGAAGGGAAATATTGAGTCTACCGTGGGCAAATACGATGTTTTAAGCTGAGCTGCTTCTGGTGTTCCTGCCGTAAACCAACGGAACTTTACTCTTGCCAGCAAGCAAAATGTCGAAGCCCTGCTCTTTCACCAATTTTACCATCAAATTGAAGTATTACTAATGCAGAGAGTTGATTCCCATTTCCAATCTAGAGGGTCACTAAGATCATTGCATCACAGGGTAGTTTGGGTTGGAGGGAACATTGAAGACCATTGAGTTCCAACCCCTCTGCCACAGACAGGGACACCTTCCGCTAGATCGTGTTGCTCAGAGCCCCATCCAGCCTGGCCTTGAACGCTTCCACGACTGGGGCATCCACAGCTTCCCTAGGCAGCCTGTTCCAGGGATTGATACTGAGCAAGGAAGAAGGAAGGGAAATGGACTGAGAAAACAGACCTACGTTTGGGACAGGATCCTGTGCTGTGTTGGGATTACAGTGTACATGAATAGCTTTTTTGGCAAAAGAGAAGTAGGACAAGAAGGCCTGAATACCAGGTGTTAACAAAAGGATCAGTACCTTGTACAGAGCAGGAGCTGTGTGAGAACACTTAGACCTTGTGTAAAGATTGCCCCATAGTGCTGGAAGGTCAGGAAGGCCTTGGAGTTATCTGCTGTTTCCTCACACTGGAACTGGAGAAACGAGGTTTTGACGTTTCCATTCCCTCTTCATCCCCTAGATGTCATCAATACAAACTGGATTAAGTGGGGAACAACCAGAAAACTAGGTTTAGTGACAAAGAGGTATCTTACTGAATACGCAGTTTTATGCTTTACTTTGTTGAAGATGCTTGGGGAGTCCTTTCATGGTGCTCTCTGATCTTGCCATATGTCTGGACGTTGGAAAGTGAAAACATCTATGTCCAAAACATAAAACACATACTGGGCCTTGTTCTGTTGCCTGCCCTTGGTGCTTGCCACCTTTGGCAGATACCTGTACTAATCCTTCAGCTGTCTGTGTTGGTGAGTGAGATGTTAATAGAAGTCTGAAGAAAAATTGCCAAGGGAAGGAAAACATAGGAGGAAATCTAAAAATATGTCACAACCAGTTAGGGTGGTTTTGGGGTTTTATGGTAAAACTGTGAAATGTTTTTAAAAATAAATAATGGAAAAATATGTAAACCAAAATTCTTTCTCAGTATATAATATGGTCATTTTGCTTTGTATTTAAGTTCCAGCTTGATACTATAGTACCTTGATACTATAGTAGCTATTTATTATCTTTTGAAACTCCCCTTTTCATGTTTTTATACAGTCTTTTTATATGAAGTGCTACAAGGATTTACTAGATTTTTGCATCATCTGAAACAGGATGGTTACAGGAGCATTGCTGTTTGGCTTGGGGTATTTTTGTTTGTCTCTTTCTTTTTCCCCTTGGTCGCAGAGATGACTTGTTTTTTTAATATTGGGCAAAGCTATTCCAATTAATATATATGAGGTTTAAATTCATGCTGCATGAACAGCCTTAATTCTAGTATTTACTAATTTGAGAACTTAGAGCATTTTTGACACTAATATTCCTTTCTTGAGCTTTTCAGGTAGAATTTTTATTTTATTTTATTTTATTTTATTTTTTTATTTTTTTAATTTTAAACTAAAGCCTTGGAACTTGTTTGCCATGTTCCATTAATTGCACCTCTTGAAATAAATAGAGAAGATGATGTTTTCCAGAACGCAGACTTTGAATTGGTGCTTACAGACTTCATTATGAGCACCTCGTGTTGATGCTTTCACATCCAAAAGTCAAGAGACTATATCTGAGCAGAATTAAGGCCTTCTTTATTATGGCAAATAGCCTTTTATTTATGTGCTTTATAAATTGCCAGTAGCAAATTAATACAATTGACTGTGTTTGTTTACAATTAATATATACTGCATATAGCACTAATTACGCATATTTAATAGGAAGGAGGAGATTAATGGTCTCTGTAGATAAAAGTTACAAAATCCTCTTGAAGCATTTTATCTATCTGACTTGAATTCTTACCTGATTTTTTCTGATTTTTTCTAAGATTGCAAGGTTCTCTTTTTCAATGACTTCATCCTCAGATTTCTTCCCATCAACTGGCTCCTCCTCCTTTATATCAGGCTTGATAAAGACTCTTCTCAGCCTTTTCCCTCTGCATGCCTGGTAATTTAAATTTATGGAGTTTGGTTTGTTCTGTTTTTTTTGTTTCGTTGTGTTTTGTTGTTGTTGTTGCTGCTGCAGGTTTTTTTTTGTTTGTTTGTTTGTTTGATTTATTTTGTTTTTCTTCCGTAATGGCAGTTTAGATAAACAGGTACATGATGGCATGCGCAGTCTGTGGGCTCCATTTCCATCTTTGGATATCAGCTTCTGTTCCAAAAGCAAAAAAGCAAATAGGGGTTTTGTGTTTTCTGAAAACCATATTTAACTGTTAAACAAACAGGGGCTGCCCTTGAAGCCTGTGCCATTGCGGTGATCCCCTACAGAACACGGAGCAATTGACAGCTGTGACTGTGCTGTTGTGATTCTTCCTTTGAGTGAACTGGAAGAGGGGGCTCATAAATCAGTTTTAGCCCTTTATTATGGCTGAATAATAAGGCTTTATGGCTCAAATTGTGCATCTTGCAGATAATTTTTCCTTTTGTGAGATATGCTTTGGACAGAACCGAGTGTTAATAGTGATTAAAAAAAAAGTTATTGTTATAATTGGACTCAGCAGCTTCTTTGGGAGAAAATAAATGCTTTGTGTTGTAGGCTTTCCAGTTTTACCCACAGGCTAAGTCTTGTATATATAATTATGTTTTAGGAGACATTTTAAGTGCTAGTTGAACCTTTAACCTGCGTTTCCTCTGGAATAATTACAGGATGTGAAAATGGCCAAATGAAACGCTTACTCATAGAGATTAATAGAATTAGTTAAGCTACTGTTACCTTATGCTTGATTTATATTGTATGTGTAGGTCGAAACAGGCTGTAATGGCATGTGGGTGTTTTCCTATCTTTTTATACTTGCTTAAGTTTTGCCTTATGTTTATTACTTGCTATGTTATGTGAACTGCTTAAAAAGGCATTTTAGACCACTGGCAGGTAGTTGAATTTCAAAGGCTGGCTCTATTTAAAACAAAACAGTAGTGTTTGAACTTCTATCAATTTTTTTTCTGAAAATAACAGTAATAGAATTGATTCCATCACCTTCCAAGGAAACAAGTTGAGAAAGAAACCTCTGTGGATTACTAGTCCAGACATCAAATATATTTTGCAGACGTTTGAAACCAAGCCTGAGTCAGCCACAATGGAAGCAGGGAAAAATAAGAAAATTCATTTGTCTGTCTGCATTGCCAAAATTGCAGGAAAAGGTGTGAATAAAAAGTCTGCAAACATGAGGAGTGATATAGCAAAAGCAGAGCATTTAATCTTATTTAAAGATTCAAGTTTGGTGGTAATTCTAATATATTTTCAAGTAAAACATTCAATTAAAAGTGGTTTGCCTTTTAAAATTTGAGCTGGTGTGTTTCTTTAAAAAGAGTGATGCCCTGGTTTTGAGGCAACTTGAATTTCAGTCTTTGAGGAAATTGTTGAACAGTTACCTTCTTATTTTTAAGCAGCTAAGTCTTTAACAGAAAACTTAAATTTAGAATTAGAGAAAGGCCTGAAGTCAGCTTATCTTACTAGATAATGCTGTGGGAGTTACCAGGCAGGTTTATACCAGCCATCACTGGTGTTGAAGGACTTCTTGGTGGGCTCCTTTCAGTTAATGCTTTGCAGCCCCTGCCCCCATCCTGCAGCCTCTACCAGTTGAAGCATTTGGAGTTTTCACCCAGGTGAGGAGAAATTTGCAAAGTTGCTACCAAGGAGCAGGAGCTCACCATGGATCATGTAAAAATCCCAGCAGGTGCCACCCTGATAGATTCATTACTGGTTTTTCAGTTCAGCAGAAGAAAGAGAACAATCATCTCCCCATTTTAAGGCAGATAATGATACTCATCTGTGAAGCTCCTGGGAAGGTTAGGGGCAATGAACTTGAAACCTTTAAAAATCTGAGCCACAACTGGAGGAAACCTTTCTCATGCAAAGTTTTTAGTCAGCAACTTTGTTTTGAATCAAAGCTCACTTGAGTGAACCCATTTTACCACTCACCTAAGGTATCTTTAGTGAGCTATTTCACTGCTTTTAAATCCTGTTTTAACTTGGTTTAGAGTTAATGTTTGTTGCAGTGGTTACAGCAGGTAGTGAAAATGAGGTTTTTTTGTTTTTTTTTTAAGGTCAGTGAAGTATAAATGCAAAGGAGATTAAAAATCAACTATTAGATCAAGTTTTCCTTTATTCATATTCTATTTATGCTTATCTCTCTTTGATGACTTCCCTTTAATGTGTTATGCTAATGTAGAAAATTCAAGGTTTTCCTTATATACATTTCTGTATCATCCTGGGTAACAGGATTTCTCATCTCTTTCCTGAAAAACATACCCAGTAAGTCCATTTAGTGTGTATGAAAAATGAGAATCCTCTCTGCATACAGACAAGTTGTTTCTTTATAATAAGATTCCATTATTAATTATACCAAAATTTTTAAGGAAGAAATCTGTGTTTTTCCCCTTGTGTAGAATGGATGTATAATACAGGAATTACAGTATTTCACCACAGAATGCAAGCAGAAATCCTGGAGGAGGGCTGCTAGACATGGAGTCTGAATGCAAATGTTCTGTGATAAGTGTGGGTTATTTTTCTGAAGGGTGCATGTGCATGCATCGAGAAACACTGTGATGGCATGAAGAGAGTTTATGGGCACAGCTGTGTGTGTTGAGGCGTGGCCCTTCAGCTGGAAAATTATATACTAGGATATCTTCGCTTTTATCTTTGTGTCATAATGTCTTTTTTTACTGAAGTAATCTTTGAGGAGCTTTGAGAAACACAGAGGCTGTGGTTGATGGAAAAGCAACTTGGCAAATCATTAACGTCAACAAATGAAATAGAGAAGGGAGAGACTGGAGTATTGAGCTATTGACTGTTCTGTGTGTTTAACAAAGGCCATTAGAATGCCATGTTTAAAATAGTTGACTAAAACTTCAGAAGCATGACATTAGCATAGGCTTTGCTGCAAATACAGTATTTATATTGAAATGAGGAGAAGGGACTCATAAATCCTTAAACGTACAATTATCAAATGCTGGTCAGAGAGCTTCCAGCATTTATTGGAATGTCAGTGCTTTCTAAAATGTTTTTATACTTCCACCATATTTTCTAAAATGATGGAATGACTAAATATTAGCCACTTGTTGTGCTTTTGGGAACCATGAATTTCTGGAAAATATCCCTCTGCTGTCAAAGAAATGAAGTTCTGTTCTGGGGAATTCATCTGGAAAGAGCATTTCTTCGGGGGCAATGGGGACCATCTGTGGAATTCCAACTACGTGAAAACCTGGAGCAGAGATGGGCAAAAATACACCAGGATGCAGGCAGTTCTGGGGAGGTCACTGTGGTAACCTTGTTTAGAAAAAAGGTCTGCATACGTGGGCTGACCTTCTGACCCTTAATAATTCAAGAGTAATGTTATACATTCTTCATGCCTATGCAGCATTTCTGTGGCATAAGGCTTCTAATCGTTCCCAATCTTCATGTAATTTTCAAATGCATCTTTACACATAGTATATAGACACAGAAGTCCCGTGATTGTTATTCAGTATCCTGCCTATGTAGTTTGAAATCATTCAACTCAAAAGTAAACAAAAAGCAAAAGGAAACATGCTGCAAGATTCAAATTGCTTTTCTACTGCAGTGAGTTAGTAACTTGCTTTGTGCTGTAGTGAGGTGCATTTTTATGTTTGAACCATTTGGTTCACAAATGACTTTTTACTCCAGTCTTTTACTGCTGTTGTGAGATTTCATTAAGCAAGCAGTGTTTGTTTTCACGTGTGTGTTTGTTTGGTTTTGGCCATCTAGTCTGAAATTCCATTATGTGCCCAAGTTGCAATGGAAAGCGCCCCCTCTTTTTCTCTCCTTCCTTCAGAGCAATGAATTTTGTTCATAAATGGAGAAGATCTGGCTGTCATTCCTCTTGTAACTTACGCAGCAATGTGGTTATGCCCTTTCAGAAAGGGGGGATCTCTGCTGTGTCCCCCTCCCTCCACCCCCCCAATTCACTGTGTCTTATTTACTGTATGTGGCGATCTTTTTAATGGAAAATGCAGAGATTTGTATGGAGTCTGAAAACAGGAGAGAAAGGTTGATGTTCCTTGTTTAAAAGTCATAGCACATCATGTTGTAAATAAGGATTTAGAATTTACTCTGATTTTTATGCTGATATTTTGCTTTTCTTGTTTTTCACTGCCTCAGCCTGTAATGGACTGTAATTCTCACTTCCCTGGGTGTTTATCGCTATCTGTTTACATTGTTAGCTTTGTTTAAAAAGGGTAAAGAAACACTGAAGTTTTGTAACTCTTTTTGATATCCTTGTCCCACTGTAGTTATTTTTTTTTGCATTGGCATGATCATATGCAAGGATAATTTTAACACGTTGCACTCTTTTCATAATCCTCTTGCTTCAATGGAAGGTTTCAAATTTACCAAGAACACACCTAGAATTGAATGCTGAATTGGATAAATAATCTTCTGTTTTAATAGGCATTCCATGGTTGTGGCCTACTGTATCAGCACTGATTTAAAGATTAAGCTGAGAAGGTGGGTTCATTGGGACACCAGCCCTCTGTTTCTCGTGGCTGACACGTTATGAGGCAGTGCGTGCGTTCAGTAGGGAGAAGGGGGTTGGCTTGCCAGTTTCGACCACTGTCTTGGGGATCCTGCTTGCACAGCTGTGGGAGGTGGGGAATGTGTGGCCCTCGGTGTCTTTGGAAGGAGACCACCTGCAAGCTGCTTGTCCTTCGCCAGGTACTTGAATTGAGCAATCACTCTTGCATAAGCTCCCACTGCGGAAGAGTGCAGTTGACTAATGGGCACCTGCTGTTCCTCTGTGTGTCCTTCCTCACACGTGATTTTGTGTACTTGGGCTTTGTTAGTCCCCTCTGGGGACACTATTGAGTTGACATCAAGTATGTCAAATATACATTTGTGCATTTCTCATCAGCATCCTGTAGTTTTGTGTTCTGTCTTCTGCAGCATGCTTCAGGTAGCTATCAGTACAGATTTTAGGGAGCATGTCCTGCTCTCCTTTACAGCCTTTCATCACTAATGATAGCCCCCATCAGCTCCATGTGGAAAATGTAGCTACACAGGCCCAGCATTTTACCAGTAGTACCAGTTTGTGTGTAGAGAACAAAATAGATCTTTGGACCCAGTCTAGGCCTGAGGCTGGAACTGAATTTCCAGGTGGTAAGTGTAGGTGGAAGCCGCCAATGTAATCTTAATCTCAGGCCTCTGAAATGTGTTTTCTGACTCCCCCTTTAAACTCGTGTGCCTCAAAATAATACCGGTAGTTACTTTAAAGCACATACGTAGATGACTCATAATGTCAACACACATGATTTTTGTAGTGCATTTTCTCCTCTACTTTGGAGTTAAAAACAGCACTAGAGTGTCTCAAGTATTAAGTTCATGACTGGCTAGAATACAGTATTCTAATATTGACAAGTAATGGCTCAATAGAGCCATGTAAACTTAAGGGATATTTATGCTGTCACATTTTGTTTGTACTCAGACTGTTCAAAATCTTTAAAAGTTGACTTTGATTTAAGCAATTACATGTGTTTAATTGCCACGCTTCCTTTCCATTGGAGTAACTGGTAATGAGTACAGTGTTACTTGCATTTCTGCTGATACAGAGGCATTAAGATCCTCTGAAGTCGAGTGGATTATTAATTATATATTGAAGCTGCTTCTCAGACTTTTAAATGTCAAAAATTTTTGCATTTGAAAAACAAAGAGAAGCAAAAACCCTGAACAAACCAACAATTCTCCCCAAAACCTCAAAACCCCCAAACACTGACTATGTTACAATATCAAGCAATGTCGATCCTTGTCTTGGTTGTTTATGATTGTGCTGTAGCTCATTAATCCTGGGATAACTCTGACCTAGTTGCATGAATTATGAATTAAACTTTACTCCTTGAGCATCTGATTTGTGGTACTTGTGTGCCATGGAAACGGTGACAGCAAACACAGAAGCCAAATTCCTCATGTTCCTTATCTTTGCAGTGCCTTTGCAGGGACTTTTCCGACTGGAGGAGCAGAGCTTACACTTTTTGTACTAAGAAAATATTTGAACGTATTATTTCAAAAGTCACCCTGAAGTGTCTTTTTTTTGTTGGATTTCAGTTGAAAACACGTGGATCTTGTTTCATACTCTCTGTTTAGATAGGTGCTTGTCATTCTAAGAATGAGCAAAGAAGGCTCAGTGTGTGAATGCCTGAATGGCACGGAGCCATAGTGAGGGAGAGAATGTGGAAAAGCATGAGCAGGACAAGGGCTTCATTGCATAGATCACCTGTGGTATTTTTAGTGCCTGCATCTTGGAGATTCTCTCAGATGGCACTAATTTTCAGCACAATAAGCACAGAAAATAGGAAGTAATAAGGAATGCATTGAAATAGGTGAGCATTCAGTGGATAGCGAAACTCTGTTCTCTAACAATGTTGTAAGAAAGGGCCTTGTGTTTTTTCCTGATAAACACTGGCAGCCATAGAAAAGCTAGAAAACCTATGGAGAAGAGTTTATCCATGTCTGAATCATGTCCTTATAAGATTTAGCTCTTCACAGATGAAGATTCATGTCTATTCAATTCTGGGGTATTTTTGCTGGTTTTTGTTTGGGTTTTCTGCTTGTTTGGAGTGGGGGTTTTTTTTGTGTGTGTGTGTGTGGGGTGTTTAAAATTTATTTTTATTTTATTAAGAGCCTCTGATTGTCTCACCAATATGCCATTAGAAATCTGTAAACCTCAAATTGCTCCAGTCTTAGTAAAAGTGGTATCTTACGTGATCCTGTCATACGAAATCATGTAGTCTCGTAGGAGTGGAGGAATTGATTTATATTCAGATTAATTTTTTTTTTTTTTGTCTACTTGTAATTAGATTGATGTGCCTACTCACCATCTTGTCTGTACTGCAGTTCTAATTTTCCCTTATAAAACTGGTACATAGAGACAACTGCAAATGCATTGAATTGATTTCTTTCTGTCATAATGTTGGGTAATTTGAGAACTGAAGCCACTGTTGAAAACTGATGTCCAGAAGAATTATCTGGGTTTCAACAATCAAACCATATATTTCTATTTGTTATATTCACACATGTTACAAAAAGATACTAATTAAATTTTCTGTGCCTTTATTTTTTTTGTGTGTCTTGTGGAGGCTGCTTCAAGTGAAATCTTGTATTTCTCATGCTGTAACACTTTTCTGTAATTTATCTCCCTTAGAAACTTTTTGATGGCACCTATTAATTTTCTCAATGGATTTTAAATATTGCTGATTCTGAGTAATATATTTAATTAGCCCCAAACTTTCTATGTAATCATTCCAATCTGTGCTTCTCTCTCAGCTTTTGTCTATAAGGCTGACAAATGGCAGGAGGGGGAAAGGGCACTTTCCTGTCGGTGGCTGTGTGGAGCCTTTGGTCCTTGGCTTGTCAGAGCAGTTGTTCCTTCTGAAAGAGCTGTGAAAGAACAATGAAAATACTATTTAAGAAGTCAAAACAAATATTACTCGTAGCAAAAAGGAGAATTTTCTTATCTTACGAAACAGGACATGGTTCCTTTAGTGTTTCCCATCTTTTCATTGTAATAATATCAGTTTATTTGTGAAAACCTGGATTGTATCGGTCAGAGCGAAGTTCATCTTTCGGTGTCTCTTCTTGCAGGGTCAAGAGGAAAGATAAAGCAGCTCAAAATTACACAAGTGTTTTCTGTGCAGTTTAGAGTAAAGGCTAACTGAATCCTCTTCACACTTCTATGGGCATTGACATCCTTGGCCCTGGTACTGGTTATACACCAGTTATATATACTGGTTATACGGTTCTGAAGTCAGGCACATAGATGTCAAATTGCAGCTGTATTGGTCTGGTAAAGGACAAAATAAACTGTTACAGCTTAATATTTATTTATTTATTTATTTATTTATTTATTTATTTATTTATTTATTTAAACTCATTTTGGTCTTTTCTGGCTTTCTGAGAGTGAAATGAAGGAAGGTCTTTATATTTTTAACCCAGCCCATGGAGGTGACATCTGGTCAAATGCCAGCTAAACCATTTGTTTGCTAGGCAACCCCTCTAGATCACAGTTGGAAAAAATTAAGTCACTTAAGCAGAAAAGGAAGAAGCGTTCTCAAATAGGACAACATGCTTTTTGGAAGCTGGGAGCTTAAATGCAGTATTATGTATAAGCAGAAAGAGACCAGTCCTGTCAGTCTATAGGGAAATACATCACCATTTGTGTATCTAACATTAGCTTAGCATGGGAAAAATTTTCTTTTAAGGACTCCCTTAAAAATAAGACAGAATCATGTGCTTGAAGGCTATAAATGGAAATTGTTTCAAGCAGGAGAGGCTGTGCTGTGACTGTTGGGGACATTTCACCTGTGGAGTTTACCTACTTGAAACCAATCCTGGGTGTCTGCAGGATGGAGTTGAGAAAAAGAGCAAAAAGGTCTAGGAAAATGATTTCCAGAGATTTTAGAAATCAGGAAAATCATGTGAAAATATTGCTGTGATGTTTCTGCCTGTTGCTGAGCATGGCAAAATTGAGGAGGATATTAATTGTCCCTTTGTGGAAGCTGAAGGGAAGAAGCTGTCATTCTCTACTGCCAACCCCCTTTTTAAACTCCTTCAGAAAATAGACGGTGGAAATGTAACTACTTGCATAAATTGTAAAGCTCCCAATAAGATCCTTATCCCTCTTTTACTGTGTAGGAGGATGCAGTCAAGCAGATATGAATGACTTCAGACTGGACATGAGGAAAAGGCTTTTCATTGTCGGTCCCTGGCCCAGGCTGGATGCAAGGAGAATGCTGTGGCAGCTCCAGAGCTCTGTGAACGCTCAGAAGAGGCCAGGGGAGTTAGCAAACTAACTTAGGAAAATTTTTGACGCTGGTGAAAGTTGCTCTGTTAAAATAATTTGGGGATGAAATATTGATACAGAGTGGATTGAAAATACATTGTGAAACCAAACCTTTTGTACCTGTAACTCTGTGTAAACACCAGACAAACCTCTAGGATGTGTAAACACAATTTACCAGAGTATTTCAGAACACATGTGACCTTATGTGCACAAATTAATGCATGTGACAAAGCCGAATCCCTAATATTTGTATCCTTTGAAAACATTCAGCAATGCAGAGGAAGCTTTCAAAATCCCTCCAGTGAATCTTACTGAGTAAAGGCAGTAATTTTCTTCTGAGTTTGAATATATGTTGTATATTACAGATGCATGTGAATTTCCAAAATATCAAGGTTAGAGGTATTTTTGGGGTCACAGACTCACTATTAGCAGCTCTGTTAGTTAGAAACAAAACCAAATCAGCATGACTCACTTCAGTAGCGAGTACTTTATTCTGTTCACAGAATAAAACCAAAATTCATGGAGATTTTCTTTTATTCCAGCAAAAGGGAAATGGTAAAGTATACTGTGAAATAACGATATCATTACGATCTAGTTACAGATTTAAAATATAACATCTGATTAGTGCCTCTTAATTACCTGGGTATTTTCTTTAATAACAAACAACAAAAATTTTTCCTTTCAAACGTCAGGTTATTAAGACTGTAGAATGATAAACCTGCTGTAGGAACAAGGACATCTACTCGAACCAGCCCATTATCAGCAAGTCAGTTGTATTTATGCTCTTGTCAAATTTCTAGGTATTCTTGCAGTGAGAAGGAAATGATAATTATTTGGCTACTGTTTGGGAGAGGAATGAGCTTGAACCATTATGTAACTCTTGAATTGGTGTTGATATATGTAAAACTACTTCAGATAAGATAAGCAGTGACATTTATGGTTGGACTCGATGATCTTAAAGGTCTTTTACCAACCTAAATGATTCTATGACTGTAAAGATTTTGGGAAGCTGTCTAAACGAATAATTTCTGCTCCACATTCTATTGTAATGATGGAGTAGTTAATTAAAGAGCAAATACAATGAGGCTCTGGTCCTCCTTTTCTCCTTCTCTCTCTGCTCTTGTGCCTTTTGTTCAACACGTGACATTTCTCTTCCTTGCAACGCAAGCTTCAATATGCTCGTTCTCTAGCAACCTTCATCATCATCCTTCTGCAGCTGTTCCATCTTATTTTTCTCTTTTGTTTCTAGCTTCTGTGATTAATTTTCCGGCTTTGTCTTCAGTCCTCTGCAGCTGACTGAAGCTGCACTCGCTGAAGACTTCAGTAACGCTTTTATGGTTATACTGGAAAATAAATGAATCTCAGTTTCTCTCCTGTTTATGAGACTCTTGCCCTTACCCTAAGACTTCTAACTTCTGTTGCTGTAGAAATCCCATACTGCTTCCACAGAAAGGTTTGAGTTTGTGCATTTGTTGCAACAAGGAGAAGTCATGATCCTTTTTTAGAAGATACATAAATTATTAGGGGATCCAGAATTATTTTTAGTCGTGTGTAATCTCCTTCTTCTGGGGCGTAATCGTGTAATCTCCTTCTTCTGGGGCTTCCTTTAAGATGAAGAGGAAAGCTGTAGTCAGAGATTGTGTAGTGGGTTGCAATCTTGCCATTTAATCTTGGAAGTGGACCTAATATATAAAAGTGTAATTTTCCTTGTAAACCTGTATTGTTGAGTATTTTGCCGTCAGTGGGCTGCAGTTCATAAGAGCGTTTGCATGCTACTTCTTAAAACAAGGTAGAAAATATATAACTACTTATGTGCCATCAGTGGGCATTTTTCCAGATAGCATCATATTTTTGCCTGAGTATCATACAAGAATTGGAAGGTCTGTGTTAGTTTGTAATGATTTAAACCTTTTTTCAGAATATCACTAATCAGTAAAAAAATGTTCTTTGCCCACAGGGTGGAGTTCATTTCTTTTGTTCCTGAGAGCTGAATAGGAGAAAGGGACATTTCAGCTTTTCTTGATAAAGGTAAGACAGCATCTGTTGATAAGGATAAGACACTGTTCATTATTATGAGCTCATAGAAAGTTTGTCGATGGAGGGTTTGTTTATTTTCGGCTATTTTTCTCAACTTTTGTGCTTTGTAGTAAGTGCAGTGAGTGATAATGTAACTTGTATTGGGATTGGAATGTGTAACTCTAGCGCAGGTATCAGTAAAGGCTCTGAAGATAAGCCGGTACCTGTAGATCAGCATGACAAAGTGGATAGCAATTTGTTCTGCTGCTGGTACTTGTGGTATTTTCCATGTGCCACCAAACTGGCCTGCATAAGTGCACTCCGTTGTGCTTCCACAGACTCAGCAAGGGCTTTTAAAACTGGTAGAGTTTTCTCCATGGCAGTTGTCAAAGAAATGTCTAGCCTTGCCCGCTGCTACCTTCACTGCTCTGTATTGTTTTGTGAGAGTGCAGGGGTTGATGTGAGAAGGACCTCGAGATCTATTTTAATTGAGATCACACCTTCAAAATTAAGCAGCAAATAATTGTCATGCTTGTCAGAAGTATCAGATGGAGAAGGGGATAAAACTCTGGAAGTCTTATTAGGGACATGTCATCCTCAATGACTTTTCCTTCATGTTGTGCTGAAAGGTCTGACATTTTATAGATTTGTGTATTGAATTAAAGCCTGCAAGAAACATTTAGAAGTAGAGCGTGCAGCTTAGTGTTGAACTCTTAATTACAGTTTTTGATGCAGAAATCTACATAGGACTGTCTTTCCTTATTTCCATTTGGCAAATTTTGGTAAGTGGGAGTGGGTTTGATGTGACAACTGCTAGTTGTGGGGTTGGTCTGGTTCAGCAGTGAGCACCTGTGCAGCAGATTGACAATCCATGACCTTCATGCAGCGCAGGTAGAGAGCATAAGTGTGGTTCAATTTCTGGTCAAAGGAGCTGGAATTCATAGGTAGTCATTTCTAATTTGTCCTGTGACAGAGGCTGCAGTCTCTCATTGAAGGTGGTGATGTGTTGTAACCAAGCCAATCGCTGCCTGTTTGGTGACTGCCTCTGGAGATCCACTTTTGACTTGCTCAGCAACGCCTTTAACAGGATGCTAGAATAAAGGCTCCAGTTGTATGTTGATGCTTAGGCTATCAGGAACAGCACAGCACAAGTCTACTTCTTGAAAGTTGATTAGTTTGAAAAAAAAAAAAAGAGGAAAAGACAGCTCTAACAAAGGTGAAGAGAAATCAGAAGATTGACCAAAAATCAGTTTGGTGTGTTTGTGCTGATGTAGCTGATTTTGAGGTTTTCTCTGTAAGCATTATCCAACTTTATTGATCAGTAGCTTAAAGCAGTGCTATCATGCCACTATGTATGGATGCAGTTTTTATGAATTTACAAGTGCTTACTGTACTACGTATAGTCTACTACTTCAGGAGATGAGGAAGCTATAATCACCTTCATATCCTTATGATTGTATGGATATACAGACATTAGGAGCTACGTTACCTTCTTGCTTAGAAACACACAGTCAAAATATTTTTGGTATGGAAATACTCTTTCAAAATCTTTAATTTTGGAATTCAGGCTTTAGCTTTGATCTCTTATCCATTGATAAATAAAACAAATGCCTTTGGGTTCTGTAGAATCCTTCTGATCCTGGTGCTCCTTCTTCCCCCTTGTGACTTGTGAAGCCATTGCCCATCAGTTCAAATGCTTACATTTTGTGATTTTTGAATTTACTCAGCATTTATAATCTCAAAGGTTAAACTGTTGTCGAAGAATTCTCAATCAGTCATGAAAGGAGAAAAACAATTTCCTGCTGAAGTGATACATTTATTGAAGGACTTGTAGACTCCTAGTAAAGGAATGTGTTAAATTGCTAAAGATACAGGGTGAAAAATTGCTATTCTAGCATACATGAAAATGTATTAATAATAATTTACTGATAAATTAATATGGCCTGAGCTTAATCTCATTCTGGCAAAACCCATGTTGAAAGAAATGAGAATTTACTGTGCTAGGATCTAATTGAGTATGATTTCTTTTGTCCTTTCTTCCCCCCCCCCCCCCACCCCCCACGCTGGGGATCTCATGTAAAGTAATACATAAATCTAAAAAAGAACATAAATACTTAATGGTACCTACCTACAGTGTTAACTTGCTGGTTACAGTCAAATACTTTTCTTCCCATCCTGTTGAGAATCAGTTGCCTGTATAAAGCACAGTTCTTTGGTGAAACAGTGCACTCCTGTGTTTTCTGAACCTTGAGCAGATGTTATTGCTTCTTAGAGGTTGCTCCATGCTTCTTGTACATGCATTCAGCCTTGCTTAGATATAGATAGATAGATATAGGCTGGATTTGACTTGCTGCTTTTCTTTCTCTATTTAGAAAAAAAACAGTACTTTTGGAGTACCTGTGGTGTGTTCTTCCCATGGCTGCACAAACAAAGCAGCAGCACTTTGCTTGCTTTTGTTGCTTTGTGGGAGTGGAAGACCTTGGAGTTCACACTTGAAGTTACCAGTATCCAGCAGGATTTAAGGCTTGCATTTAATGACAGAAATTCCCAAACATAATCAGTGGCAGATTCCGTTTCTGGCTGCATGAATTGGTGATTGTGTGTAGCCGTGGGAGGAACTTGAGCTATACAGGCGGGATGAGCTAATAGTGCCATGGTAAGTTAGTTTTGCTTTTTAAGCTGTGATGCTTCTCCATATCATAACTGCTACTTCAGCCTAAATACTTCTGCAGTGGCTGCAGGCTTCACAAAGAAAAATAATGTTAGCTGTTCCCTGCTCCTGCCTGCAGTCTGCTCCAAAAGCAATGCCCTTGAGTATTAATTTAGCTTTATTTTCAGCATGATACGCTTCTGTATTATACACAGAAAGTTCAGGTCTATAAATTGGGTGTGAAAGTAGGATGAATGCTTTGAAAACCTGCTTAAAAACGTGCCAGCAAGGTGCCAGCTCAGGCTGGGAAAACTCAGGTCCTTGGGAATGGAAGGCCAGAAACTGCCCTTCAGCTTTTCCTACATCTTCTCTCCCAGTTATGAGGAGCGGTGTAATTTTTTTTCACCAGAACATAGTTCAAGCCAAAAGTCCCTCCCTGTTTGTTTTTTAGTTCTTTTCTCCTTGACCCTTACATCAAGAACCCCTTGGGACAGCAGCACTCTTCATGCTTGTCTGCTTTATGATCAAGCACATGTATGTTCTGATCAGTCTTCTCCCTGAACAGAGAGCTGTGTGAGAAAGCAAATGCTGTCCTCAGAAATAATATTTGCCTCCAAGGAGCTTGACCTGCTTTGTGATGTTTTTGGAAACAATGTGCAGGAATAAGCGTTATATTGTAAAAGAAGTGAGGAAAATAGCATTGCTATTTTCCTAAAATAAGAACAGAGCTTTAATACTGTTGAAATGTTTGGTTTGCCAGGGGAGCTTAACTTTCCAGGAAGTTGGATGCTGTCTTGACTTGTTTATTTTGGATATTTCCACTAATTGATTGTAATCAAATTATCCACATACGAAGCCAGGCCACTGAAATAGCCAGTAACTACAGTTGGAAAGATTTATTTTTATTCTTCCATTGAAGGAGGAGAATTGAGTGGTTTTTATGTTTCAGTAGTGTATAAAGCTGCAAGTGGATTCACAGAGCCAGTGAAATGTGTCTGGGAACCATCTTTCAATAACTCTTCTTGTGATTCAGTTCGTAGGTGCATGTTATAATTTTGAGCAAATATCAACCGGGCAAGGCTGATTTGTGTAGAAAATTATGCAAGGGGATATTTTGTTACCTTTCCTGTTCCATATTCTAACAATAACATCTGTTCTAGGTTACTGGTATGCCATTTTCAGCTTGGGAAGGCGACTACTCTAAAACCTCAGTGCTGGGGAGTACAACTCTTTCTCACATAGTGGCTCATTTTCTTTTGTATCTAAAAGGTAATCAGTCCAAAAGAGGGAGGCTGGGGGAGGAGTGGATGTTGCTGAATGGAGTGGAACGAGTTACTCATTCTTCAGAATAGCCAGAAGGTAAACTCAAGTGCACTCAAATCCACACTGGTAAAATACCCCATGTGTAGTTCAGGCTGTTAAATACAATGTTTACTATTGATGTTTTTATTGGATTGGAGAAAGAATTGGCCCCCGAGAACACACTAGGAAAAATGTGTCATGGAGGATGTTAAAACGTGGCAGTGTGAGGTGTAGTACTTTGCACCCTGCCACAGCCACCTAAATGTGTGTATACTATGCAGAGAATATACACATATATGGATATATTCAATGATACAGATGCATATATGAGTATTCTGGAACTAAATATTCATGTATTCGTATATAGGCATATATGTATATATGCACATGCATGTACATGCACACCTGTGTTAATACACGTGTGTATAGTAAGGACAAGCTCAGGTATTCCCAAACTGGAGCTGCAGCAAGTGTTGTGGAAGGCAGGAAGATGTGCAGGAAGCTTTTTTTGTTTTTGTAGGGGAGGAGGAGGGAGTGAAGGAGTTGATGGTATGATTTACTACTATACCTAGCTGGACTGAAGTTTGGGTCAGACTGGGAGTGAGATTCTGTTGAGATATATATTGCAGAGGGAGAAGAGGTAGAAAAAAACTATTCAAGTCTCTAACATAGAGGAAGGAGAATTTACAGTGCTTGAGAAACGCGGAACAAGTGTGGGCCCACAGACTCTTCATGGAAAACCTGCTGGTTAAAGTATTAGTTATGATGGGATTAAAAAAAGACTTTTCCACGTATTGATGAAAATAAGGTTAAACAGTGGTGGCAAGGCCAGAGTGATGTAGCCTTTGCAGCTTCAAGGGATAAAAAGCAGGATGTAAACATAGAAACTAAACCCACCTTATCTTGGTACAGAAAGTACAATTTGCGTCTCCCCTGGCCTTGGATAAAAAGGCAAACTGTGGGATGCCAAATAGAAGTTCTAGCCACTGATAGTGAAAACAAACCTATGGCATTAAATGAAATGAATAATTTTCACCACAAATGTACATCTTGTGGATTCATGGAGCTGTAAGTCCACTGTTGAAAAGGTGTTATGTGGCAAGTCCAGGGTAAAAGAGGAGGAAGCTGAACAATATTTCAATTTTCCAGAGTTGCCAGTTGCTGAGTGAGACTATTTTAGGTGAATCTTGGCATATTAGTATGAAAATACTGACTATATCAACCAGTATTATCTAGTAAAACAGCAGAAAACACTTCGGAAATAAGTTGGTTGTTGCAGTTCCCTGGAAGTTATTATCTGCTGCTGTGACTACCTAACACAGAAAAGTGTAACTTGCTGTGCCAGGGTAGTACAATAGGAGCATTGTGATAATGTGATAATTTCTCTTCCTGGAAAAACATAATTTAGATCACTGAAATCAGTGGGACTAAGGGACACAGCTAAAATATATCACGTGCTGCTCCCCTGAATAGTGTTAATTGGACCTTAAATATGTTCCTAGGTAATGTGGTTGGAACTGTAGCACATGTGTCCATCGTATTTGGGATGCTGTGATAGTCAGCAACCAAAGCTCTTTTATGTATTTTGGATGAACAACATATTGCAAACTACTGAAACCATACATGGAGATAGTGCATTTTGAAAATCACACGTGCCTGGAGTTGAATTACTCGTGTTATGAATTGCACAACCTTTTGGCACGCTGAATTAATGTCTCTGGAGACCTACAAAAAGAATACTTACTTGGAGAATTACAAGTCAAAACTAAAAGACTAAGCCTGCTGTAGAGATCAGACTGCTGTACTGAGAAAATCAAAGTCCACGTGTGTGATTTAAACCATGTTTGACATGCCAGGCTTTGGTTTCACCAGGAGACTCGCTATGCTGTTTGGCTGTGTTTTTAAAACCCACAAGTGTAAATTAGAACGAGCTAATTTTATAATTATTCCCAACAGACACACAAGTAATTTAGTCTCAAACATGTTTATTTTGTAAAGACACAATCATTCAAAAAAGAAGTGCTGAGAAACCACAAGTGGTTTGAGCAATAGAGGCTTAGAGCTTTGGCAAACACGCACATGTTTAAAATGTGGTAGCATTTGTTTAAAAGCCACTGAGTGTTCTGTCTCTTTCTTTCCAGCTTTATGACTGTCCTTGAAGAGTAATACTGATGAACTGGGGGTGCAAGAGTTGTTTTGTTTATGGTAGTATTAGTCATTAATTTAGTTTAAATTCCAGGAAAAACTTCAGTTGTTCAGCCTTGAGAAATGAAGAACAAAATCATGCTTGTTTCATGTGCTGCTAGAGGAAGTACTAATCCTGAGTCTGAATAGAAAAGGGGATTTAAAAGAAAAATAAAATTAATCCTAAAACTCAATTGATACTCATTCTGAAGAGACAGGGATACCCCTTCGTGGCCTGAAGAAGTGACTGCTCACAGGGAATAAATATGCCCTGGGGAAAGGGCACCCTATAACGTTAGCTTGAATAAAAGTCCTTAAAAAGGGAGCTAGAAATGGTGAAATTCTCAGCAGTTAATGAGCAAGTTCACATATGTCATGACTCTCACCAGGTCTCTGATTTTTTTTTTTTTCTTTTTTCTTTTTTTTCTTTTTTTCTTTTTTTTTTTTCCTTTTTTTGGTGCAACCAGGAGAAAAAATATTTGACAATTAGAGAAGTGCCCCACAGTCTTTGGGCCTTACCCAATCCATGATACAATGTTATAATTTTTGTAAAATAGTGTTAATAATAACAACACAATTTAGGGGTGGAAAATTGCTCTCAGAAACCCCGGACTTCCTGAGAGCAAGAAGTTTTATTGCACTAAGCTCACAAAGACTAGTTAGTCTTTTTGCTTCTTTTACTAGAAAGATTAAACAAACACCTTTAGAATGGCTGTAATGTGCTATCCAAGGTGAGTTGTAGCCTGCTTTGCTTCTTTAGGGTGTTGTTTAAATAAATCTGTATTTGCCTCTTTCTAAGCAGTACTTCGTGTTCTGTTGTTGACACAAGTATCAACTTTGCCGAGGGGAGGGGGAAAAGGGAGACCCTTATTTTATATAGACCAGATTTAAGGCTTTTTCTAAACTTTTTGTAAGATTTTTATATTACAGCGAGGTAACAACCAGACTTTTTACATTTCTTTTCCTAAATTGTTAGGAACACAAAACTAATCCTTCATCAGGCAATGTATCATGTTTTAGGTTCAGGTTGTCTTGCTTCTGCAAGAAGTTGTTTAGCTGCATCTGAAGCATAATGCTGCTGGAGTTAATATATGTCTATATTTCTGGATTTTCAAAAAGTCTTCAAAATTCAAGCACCAATTTTTCAATAAAGGTAACGTGACTTAGGACTATAACTTCTTGTAAGCTTTTAAAATTTCAAGCCCTGTGCAAAGTAGGATGGTGTGGTTGGGAAGTCAAAGTGATGTGAATTAAAAAAAAAAAAATTGTATTAAATGGTTCTTTTAGATGCCAGACCTTTCTGGCAATTTCCATAAAATTTCTAATATAAAGTAGGTGTGAGTGTTTTGTTAAAGAATAAGTAGCTAGAATATTTATTTTAGTCCTTCAGTCTTGAGAAATCACAGAGATTTAAGGAATTTTCAGGCTTTATAGAATATCTGAAAAATGCAGTTAGAACTTTCCACTGAATTCTAGATAACTTTTTATCATCACGTGGTTATTGATTTTGTTAAATATTACAGACTCATAGCTTCAGTGAAAAATCAGATTTTTAACTTAAGTGAAGGAATATTGCCCTCATGAGATGTTAGTGGCTCGAGGAGTAGAATTGTTATGAGTAGTTTTGTCAGATTTCTGAATGAATTCACTTTGTGCATGTCTTCTGCAGTATTTTAATACTGGTCACCAAGTTTCCAGCACAGTCTAAAACTGTAATTCCAAGCCGTTCTCTGTGGTAAATGTATAAGACATTGCACTCACCGCTTTCTGCTCCAATAGGTATGCTTCATATTTACATTTCCCATCAGAAAATGTGTATTTTCAATTGTTGAGTGCAGGTTTCAAGATTTGCCTCCAAAGCTGTAAAACTCTTTGCAGCAAGGGGTTATGTGTGGTACATCCTCATTTCTGCCCAGCCAAGGCCAGCAGAAAAGACACCTACTGATGGCAGTGGGTGGTTGAGCACCACTGGTTGCAATCTCCCCTAATATGTTACTGTTTTGGCAAAGCTGGTGTTGTTCTTCTTTTAGTTTGCATAATTGTGTGCTAGAAACGTGTTTTTGTAGTTTTAGTCATTAAAAAGTTCTGCCTTTCAGTTTTTACAGCAGTAACTATGATGCGCTGCTCTTCTGCGAATCTTTTAATGTAGATGCACTTTTGACACTTCCGTCTAAGATATGTTTTGATACTCAGACACTGAAATCCTCAAATGGCTTAATCTTCAAATTGGTATGTTATTTCAAGTAGTTACTAAAGTTGAGTAAATATGTTTGCTTCCTGTAATTTTTAATGCTCTAATATTTTTTTTTGCATATTTAATTTTCTGTACATTATTTGCAGCATGTGCTTTCCTATTTAATTTTGAATTGCTTTTTTTATGCCTCTAAGACATGTTGCACATTTTGAGGTTGGATGTTGGGCTTTTCTTCTGGGAATATCGATTTAGAGAAATGGGAATGAACGTTCAATATGGTCTTTGTATTCCTTTGTTATGAAAAGCAGATGGAATGGGTGATTCCTATTTTTTTACTTTAATGGCTTTCAGCTGCATTGAGCTAGTTATGTTTGTTATAAATATCATTCACCAGAAGAAAAAAGCTAAGCAATTAATATTGCAAAGCTGCAACAACAGAAAGTGTCGCTTTGAGAAAATAAGTTGAAAGAAACCGATTTCAGTCTCAAGGTTTCCACAGCAATGTTATTTTTGATTTTAAAGTATACATATCTAAAACACCAACAAACACATGAAACCTTTGAATGCTGTTATTCCACATACATCTCCAGCATTATTACACATTTGAAGAATTGCTCTGAATGCTGGTGCTACAAAAGAAAAGAGAGGACCTTAGCAAATGTGGTACTGTGTGGAAAGAGCCTCAGGGTAGTAAGTAGGCAATCTTTTTTTTTTTTTTTTTTTTTTTTTTTCATATAGATGTGAATTGTGAAAATTCCACTTTCCTTCTTTGCATGCCTTTTTTTCTTTCATCCTTCTGTGCTTTTAAAGTGCTTTCACAGATGTAAATATTGTCAGTGAGGCTTTGCATACAAAGACCACCTAGAGAACTCCTTTTATGAGGGTCACAGTATTGACTTGAAAAAAAGAAATTTTTTTGATACCTGAAAGCAAAATAGGTAAATAAAAACACCAGGTAGACATTTGACAGTTTCTAGCTCTGGGCATATATTTATACGTATGCACGCACACTGGGAATTTTTGAAAGAATGCAAAAAAATCCTAAACAAAAAGCAGCGGCAGATGTGGAGATTTAGGAAATTTTTTGCATAACTCCACAAATTATTGAATTACATTTGGTTTGAAATGCTGATATTCTGCAAATGAAGCTAAGAATATCCTCTGACATCCAGAAAGTCTAATTTAGAGGCACTTTTTTTTCTAGTTGCATTTAAGTTTATTTATAGGTATCACAGTACTGTAAAGTTCAGCAGTGCAAACCAAATTCACAGTAAAGCCCCTCCACCTGAATGCACACTAAGAACTTTATACTCAGTTTTCCTCCATTAGCGTACGTGTAGCTAAAAGCTACAATTAAAATGTCATCTGAGATAGGTGAGCAATGAATTTGTTTGAGACTGATCTGAGTCCAAAAGATTAAAAAAAAAAAAGAAAAAAGGATCCCACAATACTTCAGACATGATGCTTACCTCTCTTTGGCAGCCAAAATTACTCTTGAAGACCTCATTTAAAATGATAGAGATTTACAGCCCTTATGTGTATAATCAACGAAGGGTAATGAAAACATAATTGCAAGCAGTCATCACAAGCTCAGTTGTTCAGTTAAAAAACCCAGTTTATTATGAAGTGACATGGTAAAGTTGGCAGGATTTTGTCAAGCCTAAGCTAGAGCTGAATCAGCTGCAGGTAGGAGATAACAGGCCCAATCCATACCTCCCTGAACTGAATTGAAAGTGTCCCAACAGATCTAAGACTCTAAAATTTGCCAAAAGATTTTGATTGTGTGTGGTAAGATTTTTTTTTAAAAAAATTCAGTAATTATTAGGAACATTGTTCATTTACATATGTTTAAGTAAGAAAAAAGTAAGTTGTGGAAGTCACTGTGTTGATCCCAGATATTGGTGCCTGAGCCCTGGGTGTTTTGGAGAGTCCAAAAGTGCCTTTTACCTTGAGAGGCTGTGCTCATCAATACTTGTCACTACATCTGCGCCCTGCAGCCCAGCCAAGCCCTGTGGATTTGAACCAGGTCAGATGTGAGAATTTGCTCATGTATTTGTCAGCCTGGCAGAGCACACAATGGTGTATTTATAGCTGCCTTGTACCAGCTGCAGGAAGAAGGATGATACCTGATCTGGCATAAAATTACTTAAAAAAAAATTAAAATTTATTTATGTCAGCAGAATGGTTCGATACCTGTTCATGGTTTGCTTTTTTTCTTTTTGTCATGAGTTTCCACTGCTTTCTTGGGTACTGAGCATCCAGAAGCTGCAGTTACCATTTCATTGAACCACATTTATTAATACTGCATGTTTGCATATTTATAATTAATTAATATTTAATATTTGAGCTGTACAGAAGTAAATTGGGCTATTTTCTGGAAGCTAGTATTTGCCAGGGTATAATTTGTGGAGGGTATTTTTTTCCCTTTTACTGAGGGAGAATTTTCCATGAAAGGATGTTTTCTCCTCTCCCTTCCCCCAGTGTGCCCTCCCACACAAAACTTGTGGTTTCCCTTGCCATGACATAAACATTTTTCATAAACAGGATTCACACTATTAAGATAGACTTATGTAAGAGGAATTTATTCAGGCATAATACTTCTCTGCTTTATCAGCACAACTGGTGCCATGGTGAACCTGACTCGGGAATATGAGCGAGGTGAATGACAGAAATGCAATAAAACTTGCTGTTGGACAGGGAGCCATGGCCTTATTGGAGTAAATGCTTGTGGAACTGCACCATTAGAGCAGATGATAGAGCACTAGTATTTCACATGGGGAAATCTTGCCAACAAAGAGGGAAGAGTTGTGTCCTTTCAGATATTAGTTAATATTTCTAAAGTTTGGTCAACACGTGAGTTTTTGGTAGACAAGGAATTGTTAAAAGTTTGTTAAAGAGAAATTCAGGATTATAAAAGGCACAGTTCAGTTCTAAGAAATGGGACGATCACCTGGGAAGTGTGTTGGAAAAGGTAATTGTGGGGGGGAAAGGAAAATCGTGAGAAAAGGTTGTTTCAATCACAAGTGCATATGCGCACCTTCTGCTCTTCCATGTGTAATCACATTACAGTCCAGGATAAAGGGAAGAGAAAAACCTATGCAGATTTCTGTAAGTGATCCCTGCAACACGAGATGTGGGATGTGAAGAGCTCTGGTGAATGCCAGTCAGGTTTTTCTGGGTTAAAGAAGAAATTACATTTTCTCTTCTGTATTTTATAACACATTATCTACATTGTTTATGTCAATAAATATACTGAAAATAATCTGTCAGGAGCTGACATTTGCAGCCAACTGCAGAAGTGTCAGGAATTTCAGGGCACCATCTTTTTCTGCCTCTTAGCTTGCAGGTATTACTCAGGTAATGCTTTGCTTATATGTACCAGTTTGGCAGCACCCAACAGCCACTGGTGACAATTTTCATCAGAGAAATACAGGGCAAGTGTGCATATTTAAAAGGATTTATAGAGAAAATTTGTGTTGGTGGGAGCATTTCAATCATGCAGTATTTGCCCAAGAAGGGTTTTGCACTGCTGCTTTCTTAGAGTTTTGCTGACTGTTATCCGTGGGCAGGAGTCAGATTACTGGAGAGGTTCTTGCAGGGTCTGTTGACAGTACAGCCACAAGTAGGCAATATCAGTGCCCAGGCAGGAGAATTTGATGAATAAGATAAACCCCATATAAACTAACAAGCATATCCCTTGGCTGAATGAAAGAAGATGACGGTGTTAAGGTCACGTTAAAGCCCTGAATTGTTTAGGAAAGCTTATGTCTCCCAGCTGGGAAACATCACACAGACAGTTCAGGATACACCAAAGTTTTGGCTTAACAGAAACACAGAAAGCCAACTTAGGTAATTTTATCTGCTGTGTTCCCTTGGGCCAGGGCTTTGGAAAGGAGAGTAAGATCTGTCATTAGTCATCGTTGCCTCCTCGTGGGCTATTAATTTATTATGCTCTTTTATGTCTGCATGCATTTTTGTAGATAGTGCTTAGATTAAAGTTAAGTGTATGTATTTGTTAAAACAGATGGATTGGACTTTCTTTTGCCTCTCAGTAGGGCTGGTACCATTTGTACTCACGTTAAACATCTACACTTCTCTGCTGTCCGTGAAAGGTTTGGTAAACTTAGAAGCAAGACTAATGGTTGGTGAGAAGAACACGTTGTAGAAACTCTGAATCCAGTTTTTCTCACTTTTATTAACAAAGGAACAGCCCTTGTGTGCTGGATCACTTCAGTGAATTGGTGGGACTTCATATACCAGTCTCTGTACTTGCAAAGGGCTTCTGGGGATGCTTAAGTGCTCCTTCATCCCAGGGCTCTGTGTACACAGTCATGAAATGGTCGTGAGAGAGCTTTGTAAGAACTCCTGAAGGATCTTTCAAGGTAAAGTGTAAATTTAGCATTGTTGTTTTATTAAATAACCTTTCAGCTATTCCAGCTTTTGATCCTGCTTAGAGCAGTGCTATGTGTTGAGGTAAACGGGGACCGTGGAAACACAGTGCGATGCTGCATAATCAGCTTCTCCAAAATCCGTGAATGAAACTGTGCCCTGGTTGGAGGGAGCAGAGCTGGGATGCACACACAGGCACTTCCTGAGCAGAAGGGGGGCTCAGCTCTTACAAATGACATTAAGCACAAGCTACATAACTGTCAAAGTCTCAGGCAGGCCTGACTTGTCCTTAGATGAATCAAATACGTTCTGTGGCTGTTGCAGCTTGATGATGAGTATTTTCTGACTTCATTATGCCCTAGGCAGCTACTGTACTATTTTTAGAGTATTGGATTCAGTAAAAAATGAATTAAGAAGAAAAAGAATTGTGAGGATATCTCACTGTGAATTCTGGTATTCAGCAGCTCCAGGCAAGCAAGGGAATGACATAAAATTAGGATGCATGTTTAGTTTAGTGTTTTGGCAAGGTAAAGGGTAGGTTAACAAGGAAAAGATAGGATTAGATAAACTCCTGGTATAATTTCTCTTTTAGTTTCTCATTAGGTTTTGCCATTGGGTATAGTTAGCTGTGGCATGCCTTTATGCTTTGTGTTAAGAGGGCGTGTTGTAATTTGTATTCAGGCTTTGGAGTGAACAGACTTCTGGCAGAGGGGAGAGTTCTCTGGAGAGGATGGATCCTGAAAGGAGGGACCTCAGGAGAAATCAGACCTGTGGAAAACCTGGCCTGTTACTACAACATGACCTTTTCCATGCTGTGTCTTGTTTCCTGACTGTAACCCTTGAGATGCAAGGGTTTTTCTTGAGCTTACTTTATCCCCTTTAAATGTTGTTTCATCCATATATTGCCTGTCAGAAGCGTATGATGGAGGTTTTGCAGCTTAGCAGTTCCCCACTTATTCCTGTGGTACTTCCTTAAGGAAGGACAGGTTGCTGATAAAGAAATGAAGGTTTGGGAATGTGTCCCTGGAGATGAAAAGAGGGTGGGAACAGAGGCAGGAGTGCTTTGGCACTGCTGAAAGTCGTTGTATGGGTTACGTGAGTCAAACCATGTACTGGTGCAACAGTTTGGCCTTTCTATGAAAGATAATTCTGAGTTAACAGAGGTTTTTCACCCTTTCTTAGCTAAAAGAAAAGCTGATTTCAGGCCCAGTTATTTGCTCCTAAGCATGATTAGGCTTCCTTATCCAGGGCTTTGCTTTCTTCTGAGTGGGTTTTGGGTAAATGGGTTATCCCAGTGTTGCCAGCAAGGTTGTTCTGCAGCACAGTGCAGAGAGGAATGTAGTCTGTGTGTGATGGAGATAACTGTTTGCCCACTCATACTCCCTGTGGCATGCATGCTTCCATCGTGTCTCCCCCAGCTCCCTCTTTGTCGTTGTAGCTGGCTGAATGTTGGAAATGTGAGAGTTTGCACTGTTCATGAACAGATGGCCGAATTGCCAGTGGTTGCTCTTGCTGCTGTTCTGTTCTTCTCAGGTGCCTTTCAGAGAGTGTTCCCAGCTGAGAGCCAGCCTCGTGCTGCTGCGAGGGTAGTGCTCCAAAGCTGGAGAAACCTGAGAAGGAGACGCAGCCTTCCTGCGAGTAATAGATGGTTACTGTTTTAAATAAAGGCAGTGGGGGGGGGGAGAAGAAAAAAGGATTTCTATAAGGATTTTTATCTACCATGCAGTGCTGGGAGAGAAGGCAGGGTTTTCCTGAAGGGGAAAGGTGTGTGTCTGTGCTGTCTGAATGGAAAAGAGGTGGAAAGAGAGATGAAAAAGAGAAAAATGGATTGGAGCTTTTTCATATCCTACTTAATCACAGTCATATGTCAGGCTGCTTGTGAGGAGGAGGGAGGGGATGGCTTGTTGAAAAGTGTAGCGTGCTGGAATTCTGCGAGTGAGTTGTGTGGTGAGTCCTGTGGCTTACTGCTGCCCTGATGAATAGAGCCTTTCCAGAGCTGCCAAGCCCAAAGCAAATGTGGTCAGGGATTTATTATGAAATGTACCAAACCTTGGCATGGGGCTAATTGCATATAACAAGAAGCGTGCTGGAAACTCAGACCTGAAGGGTGACAAATGCAGAAAGTATTCTGTATCTGACTCTGCTGAAAGAGGTTTTGTGCAGGGGAATGTCTGCATGTCTGTGCTTTTTGCTAATGAGCTCCCAAACATAGCTGCATGTTTTCGTGTTATTGGTTTGGTTAACATAGATGTAGATTTCTTGTTTTGGTTATTTCTTTCACAGCCAACAAAGAAAGAATAATTGCTATATGGCTGTAATAGCTGAAGTTCTCAAAGGAAGTGGCTGGGTGCTGTCTACAAATTACCTGATGCACACTGAAAGAATGGAGTGGCAAGGTATGAGCTTGGATGCTAGCGAAATACTGGAGCTGAGAGTTTGAAAGTTGCGTATCAAAGTTTCAAGAGACAGCAAAAATTAAACTGTAGGCCTTGAAGAGAATGCTCTGTTCGTTGTTCTCAGTGGTTGAGTAACAAATTTGTACAGCAAGACTGGAGTTTCTTCAAGTTTGAAAGTTTCTTAGACCTGCTGAATCTGCATCCTTGTATGTGTAATTTTCATTATCATATTATACAACATGGACCTGCGCCACAGTGACATTTACTCCCGTGAAAAGCTTCTTGCTTCCTTTCAGTCCTTCTTCCTGTTCTTCTTGTATATCCATAGCTGCATTTTGAAATCATGTATTGGTCTTTAATGTCAGATGTAGTTCACCTTTTTCTGTGCCATGCCAAGACAGAGAGTACTGCTTCTGTCTTTGAAAGCCATCAAACTGTCCATATGAGTATATTTAAAAATCAGAGGCACTCCAAGGAAGGGCAGGAAAATAAAAACTGGGGAAAAACCCCACATGCAATCAAGAAAACCACAAACAAAAACCCACCCCGTGGGATGGATTCAGAACTTGATTGACTTGATGTTAAGTGATATAGAATCTAAACAGTAGTGTAACATACAAGAAATAGAAACAAATGCTACAAGATTTTATGCTAATATTCTCTTTTGTGAAAATGTAAAATTTTTTGTCAATTTGTTGACAATTTTTCTTTTTTGTTCCCCCCACCCTTTTTTTTTTTTTTTTTTTTTTTTTTTTTTAAGGGGAACAGCTTTTGGGTTTATGTTTCAGCCAAAAAACAAACATAAATCCATTCTGTTGCTTTTCTTCGTAGGGCATCTGCTTCACAGCATTTTTAAAACTTCCTCATATAATGATAGAGTCTGAAAAATTCATACTATCTCACTTAATTTTCTCCCTGTGGTGCCAGATTTGCCGTACAGTGAGGTATTAGGGAGAGGCAGACATGCAAAGTACTAGATCCCTTGGATAGCTTCTTGAAGGCTTGTAGAGCTTTCATCTCACTTTCCTGTTATGTTGATGGGTCAGGAAAAGAGAGATTTACAAACGAAGCAAAAGAAATCTCAAGCAAACAGAAAGTAAGTGCTCTGCACTCATTTGCTCTTGTTCCAACCAGTGTTTTAATATGGAGTGCTCAGGCTAAGGCACTTGGTTCAGTGATTGTGTTAGCCCATAGTAACTTGCTGTGCAGATACCAATACAGGTCAGATAGGGAGTGCAGAATCAAATGTTACAGAACTGTCCCAGTGTAGAAACTTTTTTGATTATGAGAGGGTCATAAGACCTACCAAAGTTTTTAGTATTTAAAACATGCAATAGGTACCCTGTAACTTTGTTAGATTTATTCCTCTCAAGAACTTTTCTTGCTGGCTTTAGCAGCATCACAGAAATGCCATTTTCACTCAGCTCTTCTTGAACCATTTCCTAAATCTTTGAAGCCCAAGTAAGACTTGTTTTCTTGGACATAGAAAATACACATGCTATATTTTACCTTCATTTTCCATGATAAATATCCAAGATTTTTATAGAAAGCTAGAAATAGTCTTGATATCAAAATGTCGGTGTAAGTTTGTGAAGATTCTGCCAGTTAGATTTGAACGCATAAAAAGTTGTTATTTGAAAGATATTGAGTAAAACAAAAGGAAGGGAAAGGATCACGGAGTCAGAGAATCTCTATGTATTTCCAGAGGGCTTCATCTTCCAGAGCAGAAGTTGTTGATGGCTACTATCACACTTCATCTGTGCAAGTTACAGTAGCTTTTGTGCCCGTTGCACCTTCTGCACATTAATAGCCTGATCATCCTCCTGTTGAAGCTTAGCAGGGAATTATGCTGGATTCCAGCAGAGCTGAAATGTGCTGTAAGTGAGGGATGGTGATGAAGGAAGAAAAACAAACGCAATGATAAATCATCTTCATTTACACAGGCATCATGGTTGCGCATCAGACCGTAAGTTCTTCTGATCTCTAAAGCGTTCCTTCTTGCTGCCTTTCTAGCAGTTGTTCAGAACAGACATGAGAGGATGCTAAGTCTCTCAGTCCCTTGCCTGCTTTCCCTAGAACAACAGTGGAAATGGGATATCCAGTGGGATATGAATTGATTTTTGGAATCAAGTTTTTAACTAAGTGGTAGCCAACCCCTCTCTTTTCCTTGCCTTAGCATAAGACACTTACGAAGGACTTATAAAAGCTGAGGTTTTTACTCTGGGGACATTGTCTAATTCTGGAGGCTTCTGCTGAGGAAATTATTTTCCTTCTCTGGAAAGAAGAGATTATTAGTTCTGGAACCTAATAAGCACTAAAAAAAGAGGCAGATACAAGTGATGCTGTGATCCAAGCCAAAAGAAATAGTGAGCAAGTGTGTTGTCATAGACTAACTATATGAGAAGAGTGGTTAATAAGTTTTTAACTTAGAGGCAGCATAAAACGCGTGAGATTCTTTTTAAGGTTCATCCAACCTTCCAACAATGTCATTTGACAAATTCGTGCCTATCAGGAGTAAGTGAAGGTGAACATAAAGACTGCAGTAAAGGTAAAATAGGTGTGTGGAGTAGATGGCTCTTGGGTTTATGCATGAGGCAAAATTAGGGGATGTTTTATGTCCTAGCACTAGCTCTGTTCCCTCAATAAGGCTGGAACATGCCTTTCTGGGATGATACTGTTGCTGCAAGTTCATGGGCACTACCGAATAGATATGTGACAGTTTGCACCAAAACCAGATAAGCTTGTCTGTGGCCCAGGATTTTTACCAAGGACAGGTTAGGAGGAAAGGGTAGGTGACTTAGCAGGCATTTTCCTATGCAAGAGTTCTGGAATTTTGCAGATACAACCATTCTTACTTCATAGCTTAATAATCATAAACATTAATTTCAGATGAAAAGTTAATAGCTTTTAAATTAAGCAACACAAGATTGTTCCTTGGAACTGTGTTAATGGACTAGAAGCATAAAAATAAACCTACTGTGAAGCTAAAAGCCCTGGAAAGGTGGTATCTGTTGCAAATACCTCCTAAAACCATGTTTTAATCTAAAAGCCAATTACCAATGTCTTCTGTGTGAATAATATATTCAGTAATAGACATATACGTGGGACCGTGGCTAGATAGGCCCATAGGCTGGGCCTGGATAGTGGTCAGGAATTGCTAATGTCTGTAGCATCTACCTGTAAAATGAGAGATCTTCTACCTGTGCAGCTGGATCCCAGGCTTCCAGTGAGTCTGGTATGAGCTGCTCAGGGACAAGAGGCAGCCAGCTTTGTAAGCGGTGCTGGAGAAAGTTTAATAAAAATAGCCTTGTGGATTTCATCTTATTCAAATCTGTGGATGGGATAAATAGTTTTAAACAGTAAGTGAACAAACCAAAAAACACAATGCCACATGATTGCTATTCTAGGACGTGAAAGAAGTGCATTTGTTTTCTGAAGTTTGGGTTAGAAAATCAGATATTTATTTTTGTGAGTTTAAATTTTGTTCAAGTGCATTACCCTAATGCTTTCTACCACTTTAATAGTGCATAAAATAGACAAAAACAAGCTACAAAAGTCAAGGCACGTGGAACATGACATTTTGCTTTGCTTCTCCCAGATGTGGAGGTGCTGTGAAGTTGTCACCTGGGGGGGTCAAGGGCCACATGCAGTGGCCTTAAGACATGTGGTGAAATTCCCTTGGGCTTCAGTGAGGCACACAAACAGTGCTTAAAATATCTGAATCATGTGGCTTATTATTCAGCACACTGTCATGTGTACTTAGAAATGTAAAGTACATTGTTGTAAGTGATACTTGAAACAGATTCCTTGCTCTGTGTGGGAGGTGCTGAGCCATCCATGAGCAGAAGCCACAGCAGATCTCGTCAGCTGGCTGAAGTCTTTTTGTGTTGATTAAATCTGCACTTCTAGCTCTCCTGGCTTAAGCAGAGTTGTGACAGGGTATGTAAAAACAGGGACTGCTTGTTGACCATGATTTTTCTTGTTGATCACTTTTGCTGATGCACTGCCTAGAGCAGCTGTCCGAGGACCTCCTTACTGAAATGTTTGGGAGTCTTTACAATATAAAGGGAAGCCATGGGCTCTGCCCTGAAGAGGTCCTAGGAATCACATTTCTTTACTCCCTCTGTAGGGCTGTGGGTGATGTGCGAGTATGCAAGTCACCTCAGACTACCAGGTTGGACTTGTCTCTGTTTTGTGAGGAAAAGTTGGGTGAAGTTCCATGACCTATCTTAGAATCAGTCAGATAAATGCTGGCTAATTCACTGCAGACATAATTCTAGCTAAAAATGGGGGTCGTTGGCTGGTTTTGCGTAGGTGCCAAGTGATGATGCTGTAGCAAAAACTGCCATGGCAGTAGAGTTGAATTTAGATGCAATTAACCATTTCTGCCTTCCTTCTCCAGCTAGGATAAATAGTTAGGGCTTGAAGCATGTGGCAATGGCAATTTACAGCCAGATGTTTAACCACTGCTGCTGAGGAGAATGGCAGGTTGTTACCGTGGGGGCTGGCTGGAGAGGGGCACACGGGGGTGGGAAGGAGGCCAGGGGTTAGAAATAACCTGCTGGTGGGGATCATTAGAGCCTTTATGTAAACATGGCTGGAATGAAAACAAGGTGGGTTGTTGTTTTTTTTTTCTTTCCTTTGGAGACCTGTATGGCATCCAAGCACAACATTGCAGGCTGAGCTGCATGCTCCCTTTCAGAAAGGAACCACAGTGCAGGAGATTGGGTCCACAAGGCTGATTCAGTGCTGGCTTTGTGCTCGCTGGCCACTCTCTCCATCAGTTGTATTTTTGCACTGTGACTATAAAGGGTGGCAAACCCCCCCCCAAAAAAAAAAAAAAAAAGGATAGTGATCATTGGGGGAGAAAATTCCTGGTATGATAGCAGTGAACTAGAGTGACAGTATTTATTTTTAATTGAAGTGATAGGGCCTTAGGTGTACTAGAAAGTAATAATAAGTATACTTGAGGTCTTCAGTGCTTTTCAATGAAAAAAAAAAAAACAAACCCTCTTAAACAGAACCATTCTCTCCTCTTAATCCTAAAATAAATTTAAATCAATGTTATTAGCCTGCTTTTGTTTTAGCAAGAGTCATATTTATTCATGTTCATGTTGAGCAGGAGTTTGAATGCTTATGTATCTTGTATAGAAAACCGTATAGCAGCATGCAATTTTAAGAATTTGAAGTTCTTTGACTTATGTAGTTATAGACTTTTTGTTTAAGGATGTTCGTCTTCATGGGCCAGCACCTTCAGAAATGTGTGCCACATGTAGGACAGTTGTTGCAGTAGTGCTGTCTGGTGCCAGCACGCACTTGTTACCAGGAAACCTTGCCCAGAAAGGCAGGAACTCCTGCAATTCACTGTACAAGACTTCAAGTCCCAGAACAGTGCAGGATCAGACTTGTTGTGCCATGTTGTTTAAGGTCATGGCAATCCTGGCCAGGGATTCTCTCTTTCTCTCTCACCTCTTCTGTTTTAACGTGGGTGAGGTTGCTGGTGGCCCTGGTACACAGCTTTGTCACACGTTCTTGTCCATGCACCTCGCACTGATCCCACCATTGTTTCAGATGGATATAACTCCTTATACAGGTGCTCCACGGACCTGGGAAGACTCAGTACAAGTTAGAGGTCTACACAAATGGATCAATCAGCCCTCATTTCATTGTCTTCATCTTTATGTGGTTTTCTCCCCCGCTTCCCCCCGCCCCACCCCCCCTTTTTTTTTTTTTTTTTTTTTTTTTTTTTTTTTTGTGTGTGTGTGTGTGTGTGTGGTTTGTGGTTTTTTTGTTTGTTTTTTTTTTTTTTTTTTTGTTTGTTTGTTTGTTTGTTTGTGGAGGGTGAAGGTAGGTAGAAGAAAGAGCAGCCTGAGAATCTGAGTCCTTTTAGAGGTAGTGGGGCAGGAGATGGATGCCACTCTTTGCTTTGCCTGACAAAGAGGAAGTCCGAAGAGGTTTAAACACAGAGGGCTTTGGCCAGTTCCCTCATCAGCGTTATGACCTGAGGGGCACACGGCGTGTTACACCTACTGCTCAGCCAGCAGACACTGAAGGGCTTCTCCCCACTGCAGAGCTGGGAGCTAAAGCAGCCTACAAAGTAGGGAAATGTGTTTTTCAATGGGAAAAACAAAACTCCAGAGGGTGAGGGGCCTTTGTTTTAAGCACTGTGTTTTCCTACGCTGAGGGTAGATAGGGAGTGAGGACCATAGTCATGGTCCATGCAGGAGAAGCGAAAAGGGACACCCTAATAAAGAGCCTCAGCTGTGGAACCAGAGGTATCTGAAGGGACCAAAGCCCCTTGTGTTTTTGCCCGTGTAGGTAGCTGAATTTCTAGTGTAGCTTCCTGAAGCATCTGCTCTAACACCCGTTCTAATGTTGCAACATATACAATACGTTAGTATGTTTTACAGAATATTAAACAGGTTAGTGAAAAAAAGAACATGTACCTTCTTTTTCCCCCACCAGTGAATCTAAGCAAATTATAATGATCAATGTCAATTAGAAACAGACCTTATTCCATTTAGTGTTTAAATACTAAATGGAGAGTATCACACAGAATTGTGATGTGCTAAGCACATACAGAAATTACTTGGGAAATGAAATGTGATATACAGCCTGTATTTCAAAGTACATGGGTTTACAAAATGCCACTGGTGACACTGCTCTACACTTTTAAGAAAGACTGACCTGTTGAAAAGGTTTAAAAAACACATATTTGGTTACCGTCTTTTCTAAGCAGTTATTAACAGTATTTTTGCTCATGTTTGAAAGAAACAGAATTTCAGCTGCCATAACCACATTAGGTCAGTAGCCAGTTTCTCAGGACTGCTGCTATTGGCATATGCTCTTGAAAGCTTATTAAGAAAGAAAAGAGCTTGATGCAATTATTACATTTAATGAACAAAATCTTCCTGGGATTTTGTGCGAACAGTAGATTGTTGAGAACTATATGAAATCTGTGAGTGATGTGAGAAACAGGTCGTATGGCCTAAAATCAGAGCCACTCTTACAGAATTAGTTTGCTTTTCCTCCAGAGATTAACACTTAGAAATTCTGGGCTAGATTTCAAGAAGAGTGAACTCTAACCTGAGCATTTTCCCTTCGTTTGTTTTTCTTAACCTGAAAACAGCTTTAAGAGTGTTTGCAATAAAATGCCAGGAAAAACAAAACGAAATTAAATAATCCATTTCCAAGCTTTGGGAACTACGCTTTTCAGTTTATAAAGAAAGCTAAAAATACCTCCTACACTCAACAGGCATTTGAAGGCTTGCTCAGGTTGAGCTTGTTCACTGTCAAATGTGCCCAGGTATTTTCTGCTTCAGATGCATGCCCTGTAGAGCTGCCCTTGCCCTCCCCAGTGAGTCTGTGCATGTGCAGCACTTGTGGAACCTGCTCTTGGGTTAGCAAATATTTTTGTTTGCTGTATAGGACGGGAGACCTCCAGGCTTCTGCTGTTCTCTCCTTCCATCTCCATCCAGGAAGAACATTTGACCCAGTGCAAGTGTGATTCATATTTACCACCCAAAGTGTTGGTTTTTTGGTTTTTTTTTTTCCCCTCTCAGGTATGGAGCATAAAACTAAAAGCACAAAGAATGTTACAGTAATAGCTACATGAGCAGGAAGTAAGGGAAGTCTCAGGAAGTGTACCTCAAAATGGTACATTGTGAAAATTTGGGCATTTGGACTCCCATTGAGCTGAAGGGTAATGGTGTGGTACCTGGGTGTGGCTTTGTAATGAGCTATGTGTGTGCATTTTAATATAAATATTCTTGGTTTATGCTTTGAAAGCTACACAAATCATTCCTAGGCCCAAGGTTAATGACCAGAAGTCAACTCCTGGTCCAGAGACATCCAGGCTCGGATGCTCAGGCAGTCAGTGGCTTTACATGTATTCCACCACACTTTTGCTGCAGTTTTAATGGAAGTTTTGGTTATTTTTTGGTGAAAGTAGCAGAACAGCAATTTTGAAGCTGTCAGTTTGCCATACATTTTAAACGTCTTCTTGGTTCCCCATCCTTCTGTCTCTCAACTGTTGTTGAGGCGGTGCACACAATTTGTATCTGATACCAAGTGTTTTGAGGTGCTGAAAATGCTGAGAAAAGGAATGTGTCTCAACATACTGCTGCTGCCCAAGGGCTAGGAAACACACATATGCAGGTTTTCAAGTGGCTCATTTTAGGTGTTTCTTGCGGAGAGATTCCTGTGCCTCTAAAGATTTACAACTTCCTGTTTATTTGTGTTGTCTTCTCTTGTCAATGCCAAGATGGATTTTTTATTTAAGGTGTGATTTTGTTCTATAATCAGCCTAAAGTGTCTGTTTATTTGTCTACAATACACCATCCTCTAGTGCATAAGAACTTGAAAAGTAAATTGAGTAGAAGATCGTCATACAAGCTGCACTGAGGTACATTTTTCTGCTTTTTATTGCCCTTGCTGAGAGGGTTCTGATTCTGGCATCCTGGACATACTGGATAGAAACTTTTCATAGAACTGTGAGCAACTGAAAAAAGTTGGATGGGATTGGAGGTTAGCATATCTTCAATTAGAAGAATCTGTTTGCTTTTTCTTTTTCTCTGTCTTAAAATATGTAATTCTTTTTAACCTTCATTTGTAGTATGAATCATACTGCACTCTGTGGAGAATCATGTTTGCTTCTTTGATAACAACCTGTAGCGGCATGAAGAGCATCTTTAGACCAGTAGGAGAGCAGGGTTCCATGCGCAGCAGCAGTTTAGATACTGAGGATAACACTGCTGGGTACTGGTCCACAGCCACTTTTTGGTGGCAAAGATTAGTTTCTGCCTCATTCCCTCCAATTGTGGGTGCTCATTCTTGCTACTGAGCCGCTCCAGTCTGGTGGCATGGAGCCGAGTGCTGGGTGATGGGCAGGAGGTGGGATGGGGCAGGATGTTCCTCAGTTCCATTTTTTCACTTCACACCTGGGAAGTGTCTGAGCAGTCCATACGGACTGCTCACAGATGTATCTGAAAGTCTTTTGGTGCACTTTTAGTTTAAAAGGTAGTAATTCTTCTAAACTGAAAAATGCAGCATTCTGAAAGTGAGGTAAGGTTCTGTCGGAAATTTGCCACCACCAGAGAATGGCAACTCAAAATGTCTCATTTTCCAGTGTTTTGAGTTAGTGACTTGTGTTGTAGCAGACACATGACCTCAAACACTTGCTTCAGGCACTTTTCTTTCTGCCTTGGTGTGTTACCTGATCATGTGGATGCAAACTGGGCATGAGACTTCCCATCTGGAAAGATCTGTGATGAAGGCGTGTAGGGACAATATTTACAAGTGGGGTAGTTAACACCGTGGGCACTGTGCCAGCTTTCCTGAACTGGGTTTTGGGTGGGAGAGATCCGTTTTTAACTTAGGACAATTGGAATACGGTTCTAGCATTTTTACCAACAGCAATTTTTACCAACTACTTTCCTTCGCTCCCAAATTTTGATTAAAAAAGGAATTTACATTAGAATTTAAACTGTGTCTGACCTCTTCTCTTTTAAAACTATTTAATTGGTTAGGTACAGGCAAAAATTTACTTGGTATCTTCTTTTTTAAACAATTATTTCGTTGGCAAGTGTGGTGCTTCTAGGAATGCTTCATGTGAGGTGACAGATGCTAAATGCAGCGGCTCTGAGACCCCTCTGTTCCAAAGAGGTTTATTTATTTTCAAGGAGGAGCAATTTTTTAATAGATTTAATAAGAGCAAGACTGCTTCAACATTGTGGGCTGTCTTGTTTGAGAAGGGTACTCGTTTATAATGAAGGAATAATTTCATGGATAGCTGCATCAATGGGCAGGTGATATACAACTTGAAAAGATAATCAGTACATGTTTAGCACATCACAATTAATGTTGCAGGACTTTAGACTATTATTGTCTCCCTAGAGGTAGTATTAATTAATAAGCTGAACCTAAGAACAAGGTCAGACATTATTTCCACTTGGAGAACGTGTTAGAATAAATTTATTTTTTTGTTAGAATTTTTCTTTTACTCATGTATCTTGGTAGGCATATTAAGTTAAAAGTGGCTTGTGAACAGCAAAGCATCTAAATCTTTTTTCCTTTTTTTTTTGTTGTGAGCAATTGGTTGTCTTTGGATGCTGATACTGGATACTGAACAGTTGGACTGCAGTAAAATTAAATATAAAAGGACACCCAGTTGCATTCTGTGTCAAGGTCAACTACTGCTGGTATTTCTCTTATTACAAGAACTGTTTTGCCACTTTTGTGTTACTTCTTCCCCATGCTTTAATTTCCCTGGACTTCACTGGTATTCATTCAGTATATTTGCTTAAGGGAAGATAATTCTTGCAGCATGTCTTTCACCTGCCCTCGTATTAAAGCCCAGTTTTGGCCTTTGGAACTTAAATCAAATGGATTGTATTCCCTAAAATGGGATAATTTCTGCTATCTTCTAAAGGATTCAGTAGATAAATAAATTCAAAGGCATTAGTAGAGTACAGTTCTGCCAAATGTTGAGCGCATTTTGGGGGGAACTCTGTGCCTTCAAATCTCTTGACATCTAGAACAATTAAACTGTTAAGCCTTTGCTGAACAGCATGCCGCAAGAATATATTTGTAATATACGTAGAAAGTGTATGGCTATTTAGCTACTTGCAGATAAGCAGAAAACCTTTTTTTTTTTTTTGATAGGGCTTCCCACTTGTAGCTGTTTTTAAAATAAGAAAAAAGAAATCTTGAATTTTTCTTTTTCTTTCACAAATTAAGAATGAATGGTCATTTGGTCTTTACAGAATGAAGATGCAAAAAAAAATTAGTAATAACAGGAATTAGTAATAACTTGTCCACATGAACAGACTTAGCAGACTTCTTGGTTTTCACTTGTGGTTGCTGTAATTTTTTCATTGTTTTCAGAGTTCCATAATACTTTGTTTTCCTACAGAAACATCTGTCCCCATATTTCATAAGTATGGCAGCTTTTACACTGGGAACCATTTATTTTGATGTCTACATCATACCCCAAGCATTTAAAATGATGAATTTTGCTAAAACAATATTTAGGAAACAGTTGCTCATGGCAGGAGGTCCTCTTTAACATGTGAATTATAAACTGGGAGGTCTCTTTTCTGCTCCAGTTTTTTTTTTTTTTTTTTTTTTTTTTTTTTTTTTTTTTTTTTCCCCCCAAACATAATTTAATAAGATTAGAAGGTGAAAATGAATTCTTTGTGCATTCCTGAAAGCACTGTCAAGGAGTGAAGTTTTCCAGAGTTTTGTCAGTGAGATGCATTCAATAATATGCTTTTTGTAAAGCATTTGTACAATATCCTCTTCAACTTTAGCGCTTCCTCACAAGAGATTTCAGCTTTGGATGTGTATTGTTTCTTATGATTTACGCCGCAGCGCATGAACTCTACCTGAAGGTCTAGCCCAGGGAAATCCTGTAGTGTGGGTAAGGTGAAAGTCACTTCCTTGTGTTGCTCATCTGATGGAGAAACAGTGACTGATTGGATGAGGTGGCTTTTGTAAGGCTCAGTTTGTGTGAGCTGCAGTGACAGTGAGTGAGCAAACCTCAGCTGGATACAGAGCACACTGAGACAACCGGTGAATGAAATTCTAGGCTGGAGCCTTGTTTTGTGAGATGATACAGGACAAGGACAGCTGCCTTTCAGGTATGTAATCATTGGGTCATCTTAGAGCTAAATTGGGGTGTTGTTTTAAGGAGTGCAACCGTAAAACAGAACTTTTGCTTGAGATCTTCAGCGCCAGTTTAACGTGTATTCGGAATTTATCATCAGTGCACACTGTGATTTTTTTTTCCCCTCTGGTTTTCCTTCAGTTGATTCTCCGCCAGCGCTACATTTCCCTGCTGCCAGTACTGTTATTATGTGATGCTTTATGCAGACTTTTGACCAAGTTCATGCAGAAAACCTTGACTATGTTTATAAAGAAACAGACTGACTGGGTTTTGCGTGAACCTTTAAGACTGTGTCTTAAAGTAGTCTGTGTAAAAAAAAAAAAAAAAAAAAAAAAAAAAAAAAGCAGGTTATTACTGAATTCAGGAACTGAAAAGAATTACTCCATCTGCTAAAAAGGGTAGTGGATGTGTAAAGTAATTACAAGCTCCTCATGTGTAGTGAACTGTCATATACCGAGGTAAAAGTGGACCATGAAGAAATGGCTATATATTCCTTGCTCAGTAAAAGTTATGCAATTATGACATGAAGGATTGAAGTGATGTAGTCACAGGCCACCCAAGTTGTTCAAAATCAAAACCATTTTTTAGGATACCTGCACAGGCAATGTTTTCTTCCAGCACTGGGATATACCAAGTGATACCACAGCTTGTCTGCGCTTATCAGGTTTTCATAAATGATTTTCTCATTCTTCATGAATTTATTCCTTATAGACTGTCTTCATTACTAGCTGCATCAGAGTTAGTAGTAGCTTATGTCTGTATCATACCAGCTGGAAGGGATTTGGCATTTTACTTTGTGCAGGGCAAAGGTCCCACATTTAAGTGCAGCTTCATTGACACTGCAGCATTTCTCTGTGTTTTGACAGTAGGTATTTATTTCAGTGGTTAGTGATGAGGATGTTACTTTTGTCCTAGAAGATTAAATTTTGGTGGAATTTTGAGAGCATTTCCAGCACAAACAGCAGCACAACGAGATTTGTTTTATTGAGACACTTGCCTGGCAAGCTGTCCTGTGTGTGACCCAACAGGCATTGTACAACCTTTGACAAGCCCTGGGTGGTTTTGATCGAAGGGGAAGCAGTGAAGCACCCCAGCAATTCTGCTCTGACCTTCCTGCTTAATCTGATTGAACAATTTGTTCCTACAGCTAAAGTCCACGAGCCATGCAATATTTTATTTCTGATCTTTTTCTGTCCAATACCAGCCCTTCTGCCAGTTTACACTGCCACCTGTCTTCCTGTCTGGTTTTGAGGTATTCCCCTGCTGTGATTTTTTTTTTTTTTCCTTATCAATACTGCTCCTTTCCAGTCTGTGACTATGTAAAGGAATTGAGTAAACTCTCATTTCAGTGCTTGCTCGTTTGCAAAGGTAATCCACTTTGCCTGAGACTTGCTTGCTTTTGCTGAGCATATGATTCAATTTGACTTCGGTATCTTCCCTGAGATCAATTGCTCATTTTAGCTGCTGCTTTTTCCCTAAGTGTCTTGGGGATTTTCGCTGTTGCTGATTTTTTTTTTTTTCTTCTTCTTCCTCTGGCTTCCTATCACTCATGTGCTACCAAAGCAAACTTGACATTCAAGTGGGGTAATGTTATCAGTTACATGTTGTACTGTACTGGGCACATTCTACTTCATTCTCCTCCGATCAGCACCAGCAAGTCAAGCAGTTGGTAAGTATTTCAGACATTGCTGTACATGAAAGAGAAGAGTGGTGCGCCTTTTTCTCATTTATTAGTATAAGTAAAACTTTTCACTGTTGAGGCAACATTAATGTTAGCCTTCTTTTGCAGAGATTAAAAATATGGCTGTTGCCTAAAGTTCTTAGCTTTTAACTTCAAGACCATTGGGGTTTTTCTTCTTCTGTTTGTTTGTTTGTTTGTCTCCTTTTTATTATTTGTACCATCAAAGCATGTAAGACTGAAGAGTTTGTTGAAAAAGTTGTCTGATCCTTCTGCATGTCAGAGACCATCATACTTCTTCCACTTAACCTGTATTAAGACAATAAATTATATGTGATTATTGAAAATTTGTACTTTGCCATTATATATATATGTACTGAAAAGCTTTTTGATACTTTAGCTCCTGATATCATGAATTGAGGAATTCAACATTCCTGGCCTTGGTAATTCAGAACACTGTGTAATCATCCTTTCTGGAACATCTCTCCGTAGCTGAGGGGGTTTTTTATGCCTTTATCAGTTGAAATAAGACTGGATTTTCTTCCAATGGAGGCACTTGGGAAACTGAAATAAAGTCTGCTGGTAGAACTTCTCTAAATTAAATAAATCGAGCTTTTATTTACTTAATGTAAGCTCTTGTTGTGTTCTCTCTGACTTTAAGTTGTCGTTTAAAGGTGGAAGACAAATTTCTAAGCTGATTTTGGTGTCAGTAAGGATATGCAGCAGCTTGCTTGATACTCATGTTGCTGGTAGAGCCTGGATCTATACTGGTGATGAATGGCAAATCAGCCAGTCTTTTGAACAGGTGCCTATTAGTTCTTTTTAGCATCAACTTTTTTGATCAGAATTTTGGATAGTAAAAAGTGAAATGGCACAGAAATATTGATGTTCTCAATTTGTAAACCTTAATTTAATCTGATAGATTTGCTACGCTCATCAGAGGATGAAACCAACTTTGTTTCCCTAGATCTATTTTATATAAATCCATGATGTTTGGCATTAATGTAATAACTGTTCATTGTTTCTGTATCAGTTGAATCCCCTGAAAATATTTCCTTTCCCTGCTTGAATCAGAGTTATGCCATGTGCTGTCAGCACCTGGTTATCCCCAGTGATACGTGACCAGGTGGTACTTCATTATCCTGTGGTAGCAATGTATTCTCTTGATTTTCTGGCACAGTGTACAATTAAAGACTGTCACTGTGTGATGAGAATGGCCACTTCTGTCTTTATGTAACCTGTGGGTTAGAAACTTAATGCCTTAATGCTGTTGTTAGATCATACCCATCTTGCAGTGTTGATAACCTCTGTGCCCAGTACCCTTGAAAAAGACTGTAGCATTACTAAACACGATCTTTTTCCTTATCTTTAGCTTCACTATTTTTAGATTTACCATAACTTGTCTAAGTCCCACAGAGAAATTGAGAGAATCAAGAGTGTTTGGTGTCCTTGCCCTGATGTCTAACACTTGTCCCTGTGTTTCCTGCACGGGAATGAAATCAGGCCCCTACATCCTGGCCTGTGTGTCCTCCTGGTCATCTGCATCTTGATCAGCTGGGGGAAGGAAGAAGCTGTAACATGAAACACCCTTCCTCCCTTCCACAGCCGATTAAACTTCTGTCCAATTTGCACACTCCTTTTCCCCCAAATACTCTAATTTTCCACACCTGTAGCAATCCTACAGAAGTCAGTGTAGTCAGTGAAGCTGATTCTCTCATTTTATTCTGTTCACTTCTAAAATCCTCTTTCATTTGACCTTCTGAACAGTCCTAGCAGCTGACCCAAGCCTTCTGCCAGTAACCAATATTGCCACAGGACCTGTAAGGCTTCAGCTGTGTCTCTCTTTTGCCAGGTGCCAGAAGATCAAATTCCTGATTTGCAAGCAGTCGGTAACACAGAGTAATTTAGAAGGGGTAGCCGTGGCTGTCAGGGAGTATCTTGGGAAACAGAAATTTTTACCAGGCTGTGTGGGAACAAAGTTCACGCGGGTACAGGTTTTGCGATTACAGAAAATGGCAATAGTCTATTTCAAGAAAAATTAAGGGTTTGCATATTTGAACACTTCCCAGTGTGTTTTCCTTTTGACAGCATGACAGTTTGTTAGTCCCCTTTTCTTCAGTGCTAAATTTCTAGGCATAGAAATTTTGCTTTCTGATGTAGCTTAAGGAGATCTTTGAAGTGAGGTACATTAGCATATAAACTTTGGAATCCTTTGGTTGTTCTTGGATTGAGATAATAAATGTTTGTTCAGGTGCCCTCTCTTAGGAAGTGAGCGTTTTCTCCCTTGTCTCAATACATTAACTATTGTGCTGTATTTTCATTAAAGCATCTGTCGTATTTTTCAAACCTGGGCTTATTTCTAATTTCTGTTCCTCCAAATTATACATTTTGAATGTTCTTTTGATCTTGCCTGCTTTAAGTCTGAGTGAAAGTGTTCCTTGCATGTATATGAATGTCTCCCTCCCTTGGGGAATTCCTCCCTGCCTGGCAGAGAACGTGGAACTGGATCAATCACCTGTCACTTAAGTGTTAAAGATTCCACGGGCTTTATCTCTTACCAGTTCTGATAAAATGCTTTCTCCAGTTGCATGTTAAGCATGCATGTTTGGTAGCTGGTGTCTAATGAGTCATGTTTTTGTAGGGCTGGTCACATGGGTAGTGAATCTGAAGCACTCTAAATACTGTGAATTTACTCTGTGATGATGAACTGTGCACTTGTTTGGTGTATATGAAATAAATTTGATATGTAGACTTTTTTGTTAGTAATTACACACAAGCCACCTGTGTAGTGATTTGTGCATTAAGTAAGGTGCAAGAGCTGTTCTTCAGGACAAATGGATATTTTATGTTGGTAGGGGAAAAAAAAAGTTTTGGAAAATGAGAACGAACTTAAAGTAGCTGGAATATATGTTAACCAGGAATTTTGTAAGCAGAAAGGGTGTGAATGGAATGATATGCCAGCAGAAAATTTAAATGTACATTTTCTTAGAGAATTTGCTAGGGAGAGATGATATTTCCTACATATTGTATGTGTGGTTTTATGTAAGATTTACTTTTGGGCTTTAATAAGGTTAAATAATGCTAGGAAATCAGTGTAAAAATGGTCCACAATAGGAAGTATGTAGTATGTGTGCACAGGCCGGAGGGACTCATAATTTGCGCTTTTTTTTGGTGTTTCTGCATTTAAGTACTCATTTGCAATGTTGCATTAATGTAGGGGTTTGGAGTGAATTATAAAAGGAGTAGATAACAGCTTGCTTTGGCTATAAAGCTGTACTGTCATTTTTTTGGCAGTAGGTAAAAAGGCTGATTAGGAGAATGTATTTCCTGTATTTTCCAAATATAAACCAAATAGTCATGAAAAAATCATTCACTGATTTCTGAAGACTTTTTTTTTTTTTTTTTTTTTTCCCCAGTGTGAAAATGTAGTTTGGGTGGAATACGTGTTAGTCCTTATGCACAAAACAAGCATCAAGAAAAGGTGACTGTATTAGTTTTTTTCCTCTGTACCCTCCTTCACTCTCTCCCTGGATTCTGATTTTTTTCTGGCTTTGGACAGATGAGATCCCCCCTAATGACCACATTAGTGTTTTTAATCCTTCAGAGCAGGAGTGAAAGCACAATTACTGTACATGAATATCAAAAAATACTTCAGTTCAAGCAGTGTTTTTAACGGTCCAGATTTCGCATAATTTTTAGAAATGGAGATACAATGTACAGCTGTGGGTCGTCCATCTTCTGATGGTAGATGCTTGCGATTTTTAAGGTCACCCCTTTGAATACTTAAATTGATGTTCCTATTTAGATGTGAAAGATCAGGGGTTTTCCACATCCAATGTGTAAGGACTGATTTCTGGTGGTGTTCTTCTCTTGACCCACTTAGAGCCACTGCTGTGTTCTCCTCCAGTGGTTGTAGTGACTTTGAGTAGTTTGGAGAAGCTGGGTAGAACTTCAGTAAACAGGAAAAAATATATTCTGGTGATAGTCACATTCTGCCAGCGATGCTGTGCTGATGAGTGTTATAAGAGAGCTTTGGATGACATGGTCAGTAAAGCATCATAAGCAGGGGCCTGCTTATCCATGGAAAGTGTTTTCTAATGAGGCTCCTTGAAGCAGAAGTTCCATGGTAGCCTCTTTTGCAGGCTGGTATCCCGATTATCCTGTGTAGCTGACTAGCACATCCCTGTACAGCAGAGCAGCTGCATCCCACACCACTGGGGCCCAGGAGCAAAGTGAGAGACAGAGCTGCTGGATTCACCCCCATTCGTACCTCTGAAGTGCTCTCCAGAATGGAGATCCTGCCATCCCCTCTCTTCGGGAATGGCAAATACTTGGCACTGCGGGCGACGCTGGCAGAAATCTCTGCAAAGATTTTACTTAAAGAGAAGGGTCATTACATTGGTTCGTGATGGAAGGAAGAAGAGGTAGAAACACCCTCAGTGTGATGCTCCTCCTTGAGACAGCCTCGGACTGGCTTCCACCCAGAGGGAGTTGAAATTGATAGTGCTTTATCTAAGAATAACTCATCACAGGGACAGTAAATGGTACTGTCCCAGCAGCAGGCATGTCTCCCTGTAAGATTCGTGTTGCACAGGCAGCTTGCTCGGCGCGCCTGCCTTCCTGCTGGGCTTTTAGCTGGATAACCATCTCACCTTGCCTCTGATGGTTTAATGCAGCAGAGCAGCAGGGAAAAAAGTGTTCTGTCATAATCATATCAATGTTTGCTCTTGGGGATGATGCAAACCTCTTTACAGAAAACAACATCCCAAAAGTTTGTGAGGTCTGGGGCCACAGGAGCCTGTGCAGTCAGGCCCTGGTGTCTTATGGGAGCTGAAATCTTTACACTGGTGTACACAGCTCCTTGAAACCTTTTCCAAGACAAGCCTGCTGTTTCTATTAAAGGATTTTATGGGGCTCCCTGTGCATCATATCTTGCACAGCTTACGATATTGGCTCTTAAAAGTGGCTTTGAATACAATGCCAAGGCCCCCCAGTAGCAGCTTTACAGGCTGCTGGCGAGCTGGGAAGCTGCAGTTGGCTGTCCCCGTGCTAGCCAAGCTCCCTCGCTGGCTTTTCCAGCTAAAATGATGAAGCATCTGTTCTGTCTAGTTTAATTAGATATGACTTCCTTCCTGAATACAGCAGGGAGCTCTGCAAAGTGCTACAAGCTCTTGTTCCAGAAATGCCTCCTTCGGAGGAAAAATGAGTTCTAATCTAACGCCAATGCCTAATCTTCCTCTGCACCTACACGGTGCCTGTGTAAAGGGCTTCCATGTGGTGCCTAAAAATGAAAACAAAAGCTTAATCATCAAGGTAGTTTCTGTTTCCTTTCAGGAATCCTGGCATAAAATTATTTGTTTCTTGTTTTCAGTTTTGCAAAGTTGCTAAAAACCCATGGCTCTAAATATTTCTGTGGGGAAATTTGACACTCATTATCTATACATCAGCGTGAATATGAGCACTGCAGAAGGGATCTCCTAAACTCAGTGCTTCTGGATTGTTAGATCTGGAATAACGCGTTCAGAACCTTTTTGATGTTGTATCAAAGACCCAGGTAGATGCTGCAGCCTGTAGCAGGTGATGGCAGCTCAGAGGCAGGGTGCTCGAAGGCAGCAGCCTTAATTCCACTGTGCCTGCCTGTAGAGACAATTTATATCCCAAGTTTTGTCCCAGGCACTTGCAGGATGCTGTTGAAGTGCAAGCTGACCTCTGGTAGCCTCAGAACAAATCCAGCTCATTTTAATGTGCACATAAGGGCAAGGGTGTCCTTCTCAAATGTTGCCACTTAGAAGAAACCTTTTACGAGGCACATAATGCAGCTTGGCCTGGTTTTGGGTGTAAGTTATTTCAGTGCAAGGGAAAAACAAGTGAGTAAAACCTCAGCATGTTATTGTATAATAATTTTAAAAGTGGTAGAAAGATGTATAACAACAGGCACTTAAAGCACAACATAGCTTGGGGTTTTTTAGCAGTGATGGGGTCTGAATAGTATGTATTCTTGTTCAGGATGCTAAACATTAAAATAGGGAAATAAAAATGAGGGCTATATAAGAACAATTTTTTTTTTCCCCCCTGAAGAAACACAGAATTAAAATTCATCTCCTTAGTAAACCACTCTTAAGGATTAGAGCGCTGAAGAAACAAACACTAGATAAGCTTTTAACATAACAACATCATCTGGCTTTTTTTAAAGGAAAAAGACACCTTACAGATTGTATGCAAGAAAGAAATATATGAGAGAAACTTTCTGAAGGAGGAGTTTGGTGCTCTGATTAACTTAGGTCGGAAGATGAAAAGTCTCAGGGAGATGGGAGAGGCTGAGTAGAACCAATTCTAGGTATAAACAGGCTTCATCCCTAAAGAATACTTGAAAATTATTAGTAGAGTTTTGAAGACTCTGCCAATGTAAATTCTTTTCAGTGTAATTAGTAAAGAAGGAAGGAAGTGTTCAGTTTTTTGATGCTCACAGTCTGCCAGTGTTGTATTTCTATTTCATAAGATTTTTCACCTTCACATTGCTGAGGTTAATATTTGGAGGGAGGAAAACACAGAAAATAAAAGTCAGCATTGAATGGGAAGCGATGAACTTAAGAATAGGGCTGCAATTCATGTGGATCCTTTCAAATGGAAAAAAAGTGGGAAAAGCCAGGCAGGACTCGGTGGTTGGATTTAGACCTGACACGGTGTTTTAAGTACTTTGCTCATCCCAAACTGGTCCATAATGGTTTCTGCTTTTGGTTCCTGCTTTATCTCCAGACCAGAAGAGCATATCATAGTGCACTTCAAGATGTGACTTCCCAAACCCAAAACACTTCAGCTGAGTCATAAAGCAGGGTGTCAGTTTTTCAAGATTGTTATATTTAGGCGAGATCCCAGAGAGGGAGGTGTAAAAGGCTGCTCCATGGTTGGATTGCAAAACCATTGGCTCCAGGTTCTTGTGAAGTCTATGTATGAATATGGCTGGAGCCTGAAATCTTGCAGCTTTGTCATGTCTTCATGTTTTCCGGCTTCTTTTTTACCCAAAGACTACAGGGAACACCAGCCAACACGTGGCTTGTGTTATTTTTAAATTAGTATTGTTAGGATTTTGCATGTTGACTAATGTGTTATTGCTGTGGCGTATCACAGAAACAAAATCCGGCCTTATTTTGACAGGGAAGTGTGTGTTACAATTTCCTTGTGATATACTGCACTGCCTTGTTAGTTTGGTATTTTCCATTAATGTGGAAGAGCAGAGTGGGATAAGGGAGCAGAAGAGATGTTCGTCTGCCATGAATTTTCCCCCTCCTTGAAAGGCCCTCATGTCCTCTACCAGTTAGTCGCCTTCCCTGTGCTGCGTGACGTGCTGCCCACGCAGAGTTTAGCTGGCGGTTCACACGCAATTTGTTCCCCTGTGAAATCCTTGCAAGCACAGCAGCTCCACCAGTCTTCCCAGGCTGCCCGGGGTCTCTTGATTGCCAGGCTTGAGGAACTGGACTGTGTTCTTCTGGATTAAGCCGGAATATGAAGATCCAGGCATTTTCAAGTAAGTGTGATCCTGCCTGTTTTCAGATTCAGAATTCTATTTGAAAGAGTTTATCTAGATTGCTTCATATTGTTATGGCGTTTTTTTGTCATGATTTCTGATGTGTCGGCAGTCAAATTTTATGTTCACTGCCACGCTTGCTGAGGTTTAATGATGCAGGTAATTTATGGGCTTTACTAGAGATGGAGATTTATGGAAGCAAAAATTTATGCAATTAGATACATTAGTGTATTGCTATTTAACTTTTAGAGTAATTAACTTCAGAAGTTATTTGAACAGTTGGTAAAAGTTTTACGATGGTATGGCTGTATTACGATTTTACAGTCAGTTTCACTTTTCACTGCATTGTTTTATTTGCTTGGCTGTTCACTTATTGGTCTGATTTTATTCAGTAGGAGCAGCAATGATTATAGACATTCATTTCCTATGAGGAGCTTATGTTACTCCTAATTAACTAACTCCTAACTCCTCAAAAATAATCTTGTAAAAATTCCTCTTTGAATAGGAAGTTTGAACAGCTGATCTTGATGGGGCATAGGGAGCAAACGTATTACTTAGAGGACAGGGTGCCAACCTTTTACTTCTGCGTCACAGCAGTGTCTCATGCAGAATAACCCTCAAGATGTGACCGAGGCTGCTCATGTTGTAGCATTAGACCAGAAGCACATACCATTGCCGCTCTGAGGCTGAGGTTTTAGATGGTATTTGGAGTTGTATTTCAGGGGACAGGTGGAAGTAATGATGACAATTAGAATGCCTTTGATGCCGCATTTAGCGAGTGCTCTTTTACTAAAGTGGGCAGATCAAACAACAGGAAGCAGTTCCCTCACTTGTAATACGACGCTTGGCTTTGCAGCCAGTGCTCTGTCCGAAAATTTGCCTCTCTTTAGCAGGGAGCAACTCAACTGTTGCTTTCCCTGCTGCCCTGTTTTCCCTGGTTTCCCTATTGGGTTTGCTCCTCTGAGCAAGCTTAATGCCGGAAGTACACATGGAACCAAGTTAGTTCTTTGTCACCTGGGGAACATTGACACAGATGAAGAGCCTGAAAGCCTCCTGCCCCTTCTAGGAAGCTTACACAGTGGCTGTGCTCAGAGCAAGCAAAGTGACTCCCCAAATTAGGGAATTCTGGCTATGAGTGAGGGGCTATTGCATTTTTGCCCCCATGAGTGTTTTTCCCCAAAACCCTGATAGTTCCACTATCAATGTAACCAGATGCCAGCGAGCGGCCCAGAGCTGCAGAATTTTGCCAAGCACATCTGTCAGACACAGCAGAAGTGTAACTTATGTTCATGCTGGCATTCATTGTCTCAGCTGACATTTAATAAAGACCATTCTAATCATTCTCCATTTAATTTGGTGTCTATTAAACACATCAGCTTCACAAAAACTGTTTGCTTGTAGCCAGCCTTGTCCAAGACACTGCAAAGTAAGGACATCCTGCTGGTCCAACTGCTTGACTGTTGTCTAGTTCTGCATGCTTTAAAACAGGGATCCACGTGGGAGATGTCCCTTGCTTCTGCCAACTTGTCATTTTCTGTCTTTTGCCACATTCTGTGCTGTAAATCTAGCTTACAAAAAGAGAGATGAGAGAGAATACTGATTCTGTAAACTGAACGGAAAGATTGGTTCCTTATTCAATACTTTATTTCTTTTGTGTTTCTTGCGACTAAGAAGACAATGGTAGAGGACATGGGAAATGTACCTGGGTTGTGTACATGCGGATGAGCTGGTGTTTGCAGTGACTTGGAGTTGTGAACATAAGATGGAATGTGCTAGTCAAGCGTGAGTCCAGCAGTTCTGTCTTTTTTTCATGCTTTTTGTATTGCAACTATGTTTAGCACATTATGTTTCGGTTGAGGTGCAGCTTTGGAGTTCTGTAATGTGACTTGTTATGTATTCAGAACAACAAGGGTCAGGTTTTTCTTTTTTTTTCTTTTTTTATTTTTTTCTTTCTCTTTCTTTTTTTTCTTTTCTGACATAGAAAGGCATCTGCCAATTAGTCTGAAACTTTCAGGGATCCCCTGCTGTTATTTCTCAGCCATGAACACCCTGTTAAAGTTTATTCAAAGTCAGTGCTCCATGTTGAGTTGCTGGAATACTGAATTGTTCTTTCCACTGGGACTTGCTTGATTAGAGTGAAGAGAGCACAGTGCCCTGCCAGCGTACCCAGTATACCAGTGACTTGTGGTTACAAGCATGAGGGAATAGCGCAGGGGCTACCAGCAAGTAGAAGCTTGGCACATCGCACTGTTCATGCATTTTCTGGTGGCTGCTTTTTTAAATCCTTCTGTCATCCGGGAGGATGTACGCAGGCATTTCACAAATAGTAACATGTAAATCCACCAAAGTGATTATTAGGCAGTGCATATTCATGTGACTGCTATAAAGCTTTGAATGCAGGGAGGTTGGACTAAATGACCTTTAAAAGGTCCCTTTGTACTCCAAATGGTCTGTGATTGTACAGTGTTAGGTGCACATATTTATAATATTTGAATAGTAGAAAATATATTCTGTGCTTTTTAATAGCTTTTAGCTGTTAAAATTCTCTGGTATTTTATATAGTATATTTTATATATTACAGGTATAATTTTTTCTATTTTCCATAGACATGTGGGTAAACATACTGCATGGGTGTTCCCCTGGAAAGAGCAAATATAAAGAAATTCCTTTAATTTATGTAGATAAATCAGTGTTTTCACATTAGTAGGTGGAAGGGAAAAGGCTAAAAATATTTTTTGCTCGTAAATTATATTGCAGTTAGCACAGCCACTTTTGCATGTGATCCCTTAATTTATGTGTGTGGCAGACTCAAAGGTGAGATGACCCAGATCTGATTGCAGTCTTGTATCAGTGTAAAGCAGATGGACAGCGGCAGCTCCCCAGGCAGCACAGTGCTCTTGTCGGTGGAAGTCAGCCTGAGATCAGAATCTGAAACATTTACATATTCTAGATAAGAAGGTGAAACTTAATATTTCGTGTTGCTAGTTTTGAAGGAGCTGTCTCAGCTGGGTTTCTGTTTGTTCTGCTTTCTACTGTCTCTTTTTCTTGTGCTGTGAAGTACAAGGAAAAACTAAGCCATGACATTATTGTACAATAAAAGGCTATCTGGTACCTAAGAATAGGAAACTTACTCTGCACGGTCCATCTATTACTAGTGGGACACACAGCTGGATCTCTGCAATAAATTACTGCACGGTACCTCAGGTACTCTCTGAGCAAGAAAAAATTCTGAACCGAGCTCACAACAGTTTTTTATTGTGGAGAGTTCTCCTCTCTGTTTGCAATAGGCAGCAAGTAAACTAATGTGATGAAATGTCCTCTTTGTCCTTTTCAGGATCCTGGTTTATAGCAATAAACTTGTGCCACATAGGCATTTTTTTCAGATGTTGCTGAATAAAAATAGCTTCAAATTGCCAAGAAGTGGCTGCTGGGTTATGAGCATCAATTTCTTAAATCTTTTTATCTAAATTAAAGCAAAATCAAGAGTCTTTGTTAAAACAGACAAAGGCACACAAATAAGCGTGTTAGGCTGTGGGGTTTTTTTTGTGGGGGTTTTTTTTGTTTTTTTTTAAAAAAAAAAAAAAAAAAAAAAAAAAAAAAAAAAAACAGTCTTTGCTTGGCTTTGGTGTGTATTCTCAACCTGAAGTCCAGAAGTACTAGATTTTCTTTCCAAACAGAAAGGTGCCTTCCGATTGTGGACAAGGAGTTAGACAAATCAGTTAGTCAGAATAAATAATAAAATCTTGTTTGGAGGCATAAGGCAAGGCTTCAGTCCAACAGTACTTGAAAGTTATGCAGACTTTAAAAGGAAGATAAGCCAATACAAAGGTACTACAACACATTGAGTTAGATGCCAGATTATAGTTCTTTTATGGTTGCAAGCAAATAACTGAAACTCTGGGCTTCTATTTCCCGTACACAAACACAATGAGATAGTGTTTCTTACTTTCAGGAGAGAAGTGAACATTGTTTCTCAAAAATGTCTTGTGTGTCATTTATTCCTATTGTATGGGGGTTGTGGGTGGGGGTTTAAGCTAGGCCGTTTATAAGCATTTTTTTGGAACTGTTTTCATGGCATGATAGAAAGAAACAAAGGTCTTTGCTTGAGTCTGAAATTGGAATTCTTGCATTGCACATTTGAGCAGCTTTAATCTGTCATTTACTTTAATGGAAAATTTGCATGGAAAATTTTAGTTATTTTATGGAGACACTTAAGAATTTTTAGGTTGATTAATCATATAGGTTATTTCTACGTTTAACTGCTGGCACTCCATTACTGTGGATCTTAATGTCATGCTACGTGGATTTTTCAAATTTCCATATAAACTATGTATTTTATATTGCAAATGGCTAGGATTTGGTTTTGTAGTGATGGACTCTATGACATCTTCCAAATGTGGGAATATATGTTTGTAAAGTATTACTGAACAAACTATTGTAATCTCCCTGTCTTCTTTCTGAATACATCCTCCACTTTTACCAGAGGTAACAAACACATTATGCCAAAATAATTCAAGCTAGTTGAGACCCACCTCCCTTTTCCAGCTTTGCATTTGATTTTGGTCATATTGAATTCGAAGCAGAAACTCTCTCAGTGAAGGAATGCAGTGCAAGAGCCTGAGTCCAGATGTTATGGTTTCCTCCCGTACCAACCTAAGCCTCTGAGGCAGATATCCCCTCTCCGAAAACGTGGCTTGGACAAAGTGCAAACGCCTCATTTCCTGAAATCTCATTGTTTAGGCCAACAAACAGGCAGGTCAACCTGCAGGTTGCAGAACTGAAACTGAACACCACCTCAGTTTCCCTGGATCAATGAAGTGTAATTTGAGGCTTGTGGTTGCCTGTCCGGCTTGGAAAACCGGCACAGAGAACAAAGGCTCAACAACTGTGGCCTTCAGATATTTGAGCAGTGAAATAATGTTGCTGCTGTTCTCTTCTGCTGGCCTTTGGCTCAGGGCTGTGCTGTTTAGGTAGGCTAGGCGTAAATTTTTTGTGATGGTTTTGCCAGCAATTTCTCCTGGAAGAGAGGCAGCTTATGCTGGCCCTAGGTAGGTTGGTTGAAGAAGAAAAACAAAACAACAAAACAAAACCCCAAACCAGGAAAGAAAAACTTACTTGAATTATGCAGATGTTCACATAGACTGTTTCTTACAACAAAACTTGGTCTGACTCTGTCAGTCTCTCTGTAAAATCAAGTCAGCAAAGAGCCCTTAGTGAACAATAAATGAAAAACTTGGCACAAGTATGGCGCTAGATGCAGATTAAAGAATAGTAGATGTAACTGGCTGTGATGCTATGGCATTTCCAGCAACTTGCATGAAAGGTTAGAGCCTGTAGACTCTGCCCTCCGTGCGAGATGGCGCACACAAATGTGGGCTGTCTTGACTGGAATGTTTTTGTAGTGTGGCTGCTGCTTTTTGGACAGGGAGCCTTTTTTGGTCAGTAGAAACTCCAGCTCACAGTATTTTGTTTAGCCGCAGTTCAGGGTGTTAATTTGTAATTAGGCTTTACTGGGATGTAATCAGATCCATACTTTTAGGGAGCATGGGGTTTTTTTGCATGTTTTTACTGAAGAGCTCATTAGAAGTTGATGGGAGTTGAGTGCATCTCAGCCCAGTCATGCACCTCTTCCTGAAGCACCTTAGTCAATTGATTGGGGTGTTTAGTGACAAGAAATACACTGTCAGCAGGACCTTAATTATTTAATCTATCTAACCACAGCATGAGTGTTATGAGTAATGCATGGAGGTAGATAAAATTCTTACATCTCCACGTCTGAGCAGGAACACTGGGAAAGGAAAAAGGAGTTTTTATGAGTAAGTATATACAATATTGTACAATTGCTGCTTGATATGTGCCACATAAGATATGTGCCACACCGTGATAGTAGTTAGAATTTTCCATCAGTTTGCTCAGGTGTCACTGAACTCTAATGCTTAGGTTAAATGTACAGTAGCATATGTAGTTGATATATTTTTCTGCTCTGTTGTAGATTATATCATCTTACTTGAACTGTGAGACAAGAATACTTCTTGAAAATTAAGAGTTCTACAGGTAAGAACTGAGTTAACTAATTTGCTTTTTATAGAGACCATTGTTGTTAACAAAAACCGTCATAAAATTAACACAGAAGTGTTCACATTTTCACGAAGTACACCATGAAAAGCTGAAGAAAAATCACTTGATATGCTCGCGGTAATACAAACAGGACATTTGAGAAAGACAGATGTCTTTCTCGAGTTTGAATGATGTTAGTATTTTGAATGCTTAGTACCTAGGATGCTTGTCAAGAAGGAATTTGTAAAGAATAGCCTTCTGACAGAAAAGTGGGAGCCAGCTGAGAAAGTGGCTGGAGATAATGGGCACACAGACACCAGGTGTTGGCAGCATGACTCTGGTGCAAGCTGATTGTCATTGTCTCATATTTTCAGATACCCATTGGGAAACCTAAACTTCATGTTCAGGAAATGTCCCTAGTCCCCCTGGGGGTATTGCTAAATAATAGCATGCCCGGCAAGTTAAGTTGTCATTCTTTGACTGATGATTACCCTGGGGTAAACAAGAGGTAGATCTGCAGAGCAAAAAGTCATCAGCTCTTTGTTTAAACAATCTGCTAAAACTCCTGCCTAGTGCTTGAGAAAAAAGGATTTGAGTCTTTTCAGGAGGATTGTTGAAAGATTAAATAATTACTCTGTTCATAATGGGAAAACTCCCACTTTGCTGGAGATGGTGTTGTAAAGCCTTAGAGTCAGAGCTGACATGAAAACAAAATGTGAGCGGTTTTACCTTATCACATACTGGGGGGAGTTGTGTGGTTTTTTTTCTTCTAATGCAGAGTGAGACAATGCAGGTAAGCAGTTCACTCGACCCCAAGAAAAGGACAGAGAAACACAGAAATTTGACAGATGGTTACAAAACCTATGATGTCCTTTAAGTCATGAACTGTCAATCCACTTTTCCAGGCCACTGAAAACTTTGTAAGCTGTTTGATCTACAGAGCCCTTGCCATCCTTTCAGTTTCTTCCTTTTTGTATACATCTGTTTCATCTTGGAGCTTATAAACACAACAAGAAGTTGTTGAAATTGGAGAATTAAACATTTTTTCCACATGCAGATAGCTTCCTGACTGCACCATATTCTGTTACCTTGCTTCAGTATCATAAAGATCCTGAAGTTGAGAAATTTTGTTGAAGTTCCTTTGGGTTTACATTCTTGGAACTTTTCCTAGAGCAATTTCACGACTTAATTTGCATTTGGTGTTAGAAAATTTATAAGACTCTGGTGCTTTGTTACTTATACCTAGATTTTGAAAGGAAAAAGAATGAATGCCTGTTAAGTTTAAAATAAAGTTGTAGCCTTTTCTTATAAAAATGTATGGGCTAACCTTGAAATCCCAGTAAGTTGCATGGAGGTATTAAAAAAATAAAAAGCTATTTTATCTTCCAAACATTATAAACTAAATAGATGAATTAAGTATATGCTTTTCTTTGTTAATCTTTGTTTATATAGGAACATGGTATATAAGAATTCTTAAGACTGTCAAAATGCTGTTAATTTTCTCTGTTCTGTCCCAAATCTTTGTCTTCCCATTCTTGCAGAAAATGAATCTTTTTATTATTAACTGTTCAAGCATGTTTTAAGCTGAGTTTTGAAATACTTCTTTTAACAAAGAACTTTATAAAATATTTTTTTGAAACGTTTTAAGGTTAGCAATCTATTTACTGTATTTGACTACGTGATAGCAAATCCTGCTCCTGCTTCTGTAGTATGCCACTAAATGGTTTATCTGTCTGAATCTGAAATGAGTACAAAGATGATAACTGAACCAATGTAATTGTGTGGATGTATGCATGCCTTTTCATTGTACATCTCCATAAATGTAAATGGATTTATTGCTTCACACTAAAGTCCTTTTGAAGGGTTTTGATTACTCTGCGCTCCTCTCTGGAGGAAGGCAATACCTTTGACATCTTATATGATGTTTCTAGTCAGTCCAATCATTTTGGGGAAAAAAAAAAATTGCCTTAGTAAATTAAACACAGAAAAACTCCATGAGTAGGTCCATGCTTTCTCCATGTAATTCCTGTACTAGTCCTTGCTTTTAGAATTATACCTGTGTAGTACATAGCATTTGAGCTGGCATATGCTGCATTATAAGCATCTGGCTGTAAAATGCTACAGAAGATTGTCCACTCTTCTAAAAGTAATTTTTTAACACTTAACCAATTCAAAACGAGCTTTGAAATTTTAGTGACTATGTAAATTCTGAATGCTCTTCCATGTGTGATGGTTGAAGTAGTTCCAGTGAGTTGTGCTGATTGTTTCTGCCACTGCTTTACCAATGTAAGAAATTGTTGTGATTCAAAGGCTGTATAGAAATATTTAATTTGTATACCTGCACTACCATTTATTACTGGGGGAAAAAAAAAAATCAATAATAAATTATAGAAACAAGCAATAATAATTCTAGTGTTTCATGCATTGCATACCTGAAAAACCCATTTGAGCTTGGTTTTACTTTGAGGACTTTAATTTAGTTATTGTTATTCCATGAATATTTTGTCTATGGAAAAAAGAAATAGTAATAATTAGCCATAACATTAAACCTAATAACTTAATCTGAAATAATTTTCCATTAGTTTCACATGGAACCAATGCACCTGAGAAGAGGGCATGGCATTATACAGAAAATTGTTGCTCTAGACCCTGGACTTGAAACCAATCAGCTTATTGAGCTGTTACTTGGGCCATAGTGAGTTGTCTTGGGGAGCCCAACCACCTGAAAACTATTACTTTCGGGGAGCAGGGACCAGGGAGAAAGAAGACAGAGGTAGCTCTCAAGTGGTTTAGCTGTGTAATCTGGTGTCATGAAAAAGGCAGCGATAGTCCAAGGGAAATAGAAGGAGAGTGAGGGTGGTGGGGTGGACAGAGGAGAGAAGAGTAGTCCTTTCACTGGCATCCTAATGTCCTCTAATCTCAGCTGTCTCATAAAACTTCTCTTTGCAATTTGGTGAGGAATTCTCCAGACTGATGAGCATGGCAGAATAAAGGGGTGAGTGTCTTACTCGTGAGAAGTCCCAAGAAACATGTCCATCCCACTAGTTCCTAGGGAAGATATGCCCCGAGACTTCCTCCAGCTCAGATCTCTTTTAAGACTTCTGTTCTTCCTCCTTCTGAATCCTTTTGGCAGATTCAATTTATGTCATGCTCTAGGGATTTAATTAATTTCCTCTTATTGGCTGAGTCTTGCAAACCCCTGCACTCAAGGTTGGCAAGTGTGCTGTTAAATCTCGGTAGAGATGAGTTCTGCTCCTGCACATTCAGCCTGTGGCATCTTTACTATCTGGGACCATCCACCCAAACTGTGTTTGTTTGATGAGTAAGTGGCACCAGAATGTGAAATCTATCCTATTAGCTGAGTGAATAAATTTACTCAGTATGGAACTTTTAAGTGATTTTTACCATATGCCTTAGGATCATAATTTAAATTAAATTTGCTCAAAATGGAAATCTAGATTCAAGCTGACATCATAACATATGACCTCCACTAGCAATGAAAATTGAAAACATGAGACAAGGACATTAATCACTGAATATTTTATAAACTGCCCTGAATGTTCATCTAAAATGTTAACGCTATTTTATTATATGCAATAACAGCTTAAAGTAAAAATTTATGAACACTGTGAGGTGCCTAAGATAAGGCATTCAGACTAATTTTATTGTACCCTGGCTCAAATCTTTTGAGTCTTTAGAGAAGTGCAGAGCCACTTGTATGCCTAACCTATTGCTTTTAGTGCACGCATAACCTCTTCCTTTTACTGGGACTGGAAACGTGAGCAGGATAGTGGGGATCAGAGTTGGCGGCCAGACTTGTGTAAACTCAAATTTGTTCATACGTACCCATTTGCAGGAGGAGGTGTTTAACGGCCTCTGTGTGGAAGTGTCTATGAAGTTTGGATCATTGTTTTCTGAGGTTTCAATTCTGCTTAGCAGTTTGAATTTTGCACTGGAGTTCTAATAGTAAGTTTTGATGTATTTTTTTTTCTTAATACATAGCTGTAGTTGTAATGTTGAATGTAGCTGAATATGGAGTATAATCAGTGCAGTAGAGCTTACTTATGCAAGACTGACCTGGGCTGTCATCAAACAGCCCATCATTTTCAGATGACCTGATGGAATTACCACTTAAAACCAAATCGTAGTTTCATTAATTTTTTTTGAGTCTTGATGTATTTTCATTGATTTGGGGTTTTTGTACTTGGTATTTTATAATTAGCAGGTACGAAATCTATTTGGTGGTCTGAAAAGGAAGAAATTTAAGGATGTATTTTTAAGTTGATCTCAGATTTATAATGCTTCATCTGTAATATATGCCCTTTACATGTGAACTCATCAGTGTAACCCAGAATCTTCAAAATTTGATGTCATACATAGTTGGCTTGGCGGGGTCTGGAAAACACAAGGTAAGCTGGATTATTAGTTTCCAAACTATTCACTGCTGCTTTTTTGCTGGGAGAGCTTCTTTGTTCCTATGTACCTTGAGCCAGTGATTTAAAAATAGATTTAAATGATTTTATAGGTGAAAGTGAGCTTAATTGACAGTGAGCTGGTTGTAGCTTTTGTATTTTGCTTTAGTGGGTAGTTCTAGTAGTAAACTAAATTTATTGAAGTAAATCTATGAAATTGCCTTAATTGCCTAATCTCAGTAATATTTTTAAGGAACTCCTCTATTTGTGTGTTTTTATTTTAATGTAAGGTACATAGTGCAGCTTGTATATGCATATTGTTTGGAGGCTTTGAATGGCTGGCCTGTCTGATCCATTTTAATAGATTCCAGCCTTTTTCCATGACATCATTATTATAACAGACTTCCTAGAAAATATGAACAGCTGCTGTGTATTTTTTTCCTGTGTTTGATATTAAAACTGTAGCAGCTATTCTGTTCTTTACAAATGACAGCAGTCGGCTTGTCCGATGTAAAACAAAATGAAAAAAAGTCCAAGTAAGGAGCTGTGATACTGTTAACAGGCCAGTAATGTAACAGGTCCCCATGTATGAATCATTTCATAATTCAATAAGGGATTACTTATGCTGCTGTCATACTGGTCAAAGGTTGGTCCCATTTCCTTCCCCCCTCCTCCTGAACTAAACTGTGCATCATTAAAGATGATGAAAACAGTATTGTGCTCAGCTTCCTGGCCCAGATGGCAATTTGCATGAAGAATTTTGCTGTATTTTTTCTCCTAATATTCTTATGCAGACTGTGCATAGAGGTTTTAAAGTTCTTTCCAGTTCAGGTCAAGCAGACTTATTCCTTGTTTCTCTGAGTATCTTGGCATTCAAGGATGGCTTAGAGGCCACTTAACATGGAGCCTGGAGTATTAAATAGAACTAGGAATTCATCAATCTCATTGTTACATGCAATTTTTTATCTTGCTCCATCTGTAAATACCGTGAATAGCTGAAAGGTGTCAAAGAGGGATGTGGCCCTTTAGATCATTATATTCCATGCTGTCTGAAATACCTCAGTTGGAGTTTAGTATCTTTTAGGCAACTTGTGCAAACCAACCATGATGTCTGGTACGTTTCATGCCTCAATATCTGCATTTGACACAACAAAAGCAGCAGGTATAAAGAAAACCTTTCCTTTCCGTGGCTCTGAATAGAAACACGCAACTCTGTGTGGCTGACTTAGAGACCAGACATTAATGCTATTATCTCAGTCCTGTGTCTTTTGGAGATCCTTCTTCCTCCATTTTCAAATGAGTCACCTGTGCAGTTTCTCCTGTGTGTGGGAGAAGAAAAGCAGGACTAAGTACTGTTCTTCTTTATGAGGCAGGGAGATGGTCTATGCACCAGGTGTGTGGCTGTGAGCTGATTGAAAAGTGCTCGAAGAAAATCAATACTAACCTTGCAATGAGAAGTTAGATGAGGAATGGCTGCAGTGCTCCTGTCTGTGGTGTTCATCAAATGGTGCCTGTTCTGCGGAGCATGTAGAGAAATAATCTCATGAACAAAATAACTAATACCTTTTGGTAATTATCAGTTACAAGCCCTTCTTCATCTCTTAAGGACTCCATGAGAGACTGCTTGACCTGTTCTCCATTAATGTCCTGAGGCAGTCTTGAAAGCACATGATACATAAATAATATTAATACAAATTACTATTAGCCCAGATGTGAGAACACGTGAAAGTTACCTTCTGTTTCATAACCACAGAAGGTCTATAAACTGAGTATATAATGTGTGATGCCTACAGAAAAAATCTGAGGTAACTCCTTCGAGTATTTGATGCGCCAAGGTACTGAATAACTAATGGTTGATATCTGAGGCTTCTGGGCTGTACCACACCCTGGATGGGAAGACACCTTCAAACCACACAAGCCCTTTTGAGGGTCAGCTCACACCAGGGTGGCATGGTTAACAAAAATGCAGTTTTAGTCCAATGTTAGACAATTTCTGAAGCTGATTTTTTTGGTCATCTCCTTCTTGTTTACATTGAAATGAGTTAGAAGTCTGATATTCAGTGGAACAAAATTTGTCCATCATTTTCACTTAGTTTATGCAGGTAATTATAAAGCAAGGTGAAGAAACAGCATGTTATGTACAAAGTATTTTGAGTCTGTAGTTCCTATGCTTTGAGGAAAAAGTCTTTCTCATTACCCTAAAATTCCCCAGTGTGAGGAAAACTGTAGGGATTTAGTCCAACTCATTTTAGCTTACTGTTTTTTCCTTTTTTTTGAAGCATGCAGAAATTAATTTCTTCCTTCCCCTTCTCTCAACCATAACATTTTCAAAATTATAGTCCTCTGGTATTGCATTTCTGGTCAGTCTGGCTTATTTCAGGTGTGCAATCAGGCCATGGATTGTTTTATTATTTAATTTCTGTAAATAAACTTATTTAAAAAATCATTTTTCCACTTCCTACCCCCAAAATAAGGCTTAAGAGAGTAATTGATATTTGCATAAGTATGTGTTAATAGGCTTTAAATATATGTCAGAGATAAATATTTGCCAGATCAGCTTATAAAAATTCTGCTTACAAAATAATTTTATTTTGTAGCTGTTATTTTTATTTTCAAAATGCAAAATGTCAACTATCCTGTAGAGGTGAAACACTTCTTGGTGAAAAACAAATTTGCAGTCATTAATACATATGAACTACAGTATATAAAATATCAAGTAATTTTATAATAATTACCACATCCATTCCGAGTTGTGTGACAAAGCAAAACTGTAGAGAAATTGCACTGAAATGAATGTGGTTAATCTATAGTTACACCACCGAGTCAAACAGTAATATGGATCATTCATTTGTTATTTGAATGCAAATAAATCTGTAATAAAAATTTCCACCTTTCTTCAGACATGTAATGGAAGATGTTTTGCATTTTGCTTCATAGACGTTGGAAATAAAACTTGGAATATGTCTTAGTAAAAGCATATGTTCACAAAATGTAATTCACTGAAAAATTATTTAGCTGTGGCTTTCTTACTGACACCCTTCTTACGGTGAATCTGCTCACCTGTGAGAGAGCAGTGAAGAGTAGTTAAATATGGCCTGTTTTATAATAAACAACAGTGTATCTTAAATTGAGAACTGATTTTTCTCATTTGCATTATAAATGCTTTCCAATTCGATTTGTGCTAAACTCAGTGGCAGACAGCGGAACAAAAAGTATGTCTTAATAAGCTGAACATGATCTTCCAGGTATTTGTGCATCTCCTAGGAGCAGTTCCTGCCCATGCAGCAGGTCAGACAGCTGCTTCATCTCTTCCACCAGAAGTACTCAGAACATCGCAGTACGTAAGACACAGAGACCTTCCTTGAGGCCCACAGTGCTTGAAAGGCTTCACTGGTTTCTGTGTTTTTCTCTCTGCTGTGTAAGTGCATATCCTCATGATAAACCCTTTAGGGTGCAGTTCTCATGTGAAAGTGTCACTTCCCAAGATGATGGGTAATAACAGGACTTGGAATGATTCTTGGGGTGGGGATTTTTTTTGGCCTTCATCGCCATCAGCTTTACACTGACCTATGTTGGCAATGAGTATAATCTATAATAAGCTGTTGCCTTTAAACATGGTAGCCTTTTCTCTGTGAAATGAGTTGATGCCTGTTAGACCAAATGCAGAAGTCTGTACTGCTAACCATCAGTACTAAAGTAATTGTAATAGTATTGCTGCTACAGCTGTGATATTCAAAGACTGATAAAGGGGGCAGGGTTTGCACAGGAGAGGTAATATCTTTTATTAGATGAACCAATATAGGTGGAAAAAAACAGATGCTTCAGACAAATAAATTCTCCTTCAGGACAGTGCAGGAAAGGCTTTCTGTGCCCAAAAGCTTGTCTGTTTTTTCCAACTGTATCAGTTGATCTAATAAAAGATATTGCGTCCCCCTGTAAACTTTGCTTAACTGAAACATGAGCATTTTTGTCAGCCCTTTTAACAGAAAAGCCTGCAGCAGCATGGGCACGGTGCTTTCCTGGATTTCATATGTTGTACTTCTACTCTTGCTTTACCTGCCCTGCACTTCTCAGACATAGGGCAGAAAGGGAGAATATGTTCAGTTAATAAGATTAATAGACACGGATTGACAAAGCTTATTGGAGCAGTTGGTTTATTCCTTTCCTTAGCTTTAGCTTAAACTTTTGATGGAAAGGAAATTTTGCCCTCTGTGGAGTCTGTTTTTTTTCTCCCCATTGGAGAGATGTGGGTCCTGTATCTCCTGTTAATGCTGATTTCCTGGTGCAAGTCAGCCTGTGTGTTGGAAGAGTTACAGAAGGGAAAATTGTTCCCTGGCCATTGCTCTGCTTTTCCGATGAGTCTGATTTTGTCATGTGCTTAGATCTGTAGTGATAATATTCGCCCAATGGCTGGTCATAAGTCCCTTGCTTAGGTTTCAAATGGGCTCTAGGGCTCTCCTTGCAGAAAATAGAAGACAAAAATATTCGGTGGCTTAACGGGAAGTGTGTCTAAAAGGATTTGCTGTAATGTAAAAACAAAAAGAGCAGTGTTTCCAGCTAGAGCACCAAACATCTTGGAGTCCACTGTGGAAAATGTTTATAGTGTTGTATAGTTTTATTAGCACAGATTGAAGGAAAACAGCTTTTTGAATGATTTTGGGGACTAGATTCAGTACCAGTGGACTACTGAATAGTGGTCAAAGAAAACCCCTCTCCACTGTGGGGTGAGAGCAGGGAATCTGTAAGGAGTACTCAGCTTTCTTGTACAATATGCAAGGAAAAATGCTGCTTTCAGACTCACTGAGGGTCCTACATGTGTTGAGGGGAATTGGGTTGCAATGCCAATAGGCTGTGTGGGTGCCCTTGGGCGTTGCAGATTATCAGGCTCACTCCCAAGTCCTTCCACAGGGACACTGTGAAAACAGTGGAGCTGTTGCCTTTCCACTCCTCCACCCCCAAGATGCCTTATATAAAACCTGTTTACTTGGGCTTGTTTTTAGCTGACATTCTCTTAGTTGTGTTTTGCTCAGCATCTCCTCGGTGTGGTGGGCAGTCTCCTGTCGCTGCACTGAATCATGCATGGTAACTACAGTGCCTTTACCCGTCTTGGAAGGATTTATCTCTTCTCAAGCAATAAATATTAAAGCACCAAAGTTCACTGGCAGGACCATCAATTTGTTTAATTGTCTTAGGCATCTTTGCTGCTTTTATCATGCTGTAGCAATGCCAACTGTTGCTGAGGGCTGTAGCTGCAGGGTGAGCCTCGGGCTGCCCTGGAGTCCCAAAACAGTTTGGCTTTTACGCCCCTGCAGCAGGAGAACAAATAGTTCTCTCTGCACATTGCAGAATGAGGTGTGAGTGAGCTGTCGTGTCATCTCAAGGAACTGGACCAGAGAGTGAGGCTGAAGCCAGGGCTTAAAAAATGTAGCCTGTGCCTAAGAGCCAGAGCAAAAAATAGTGGGGCTGGCATTCTTCCTGTTGTGTTCGGAGGCAGTGACTGATGAGGGCTTGGATTTGAACATGAAAAAAAGAGATGCCTCTGTGTTAAATCTACATGTAGACCAAAAATGAGCAAGGAAAGAAAGGTGTGAGGAAGAAGTGTGTTTTGTCAGATGCTGCCTTCGTGCCATGCATTGTGTCCCTTACTCTTCTGCCTCCAGAAGAAAGGTGTGTGTCTTCTTTGGTGTCACTTGGTGTGAGCTGGTCCACTTCCTCTTGTAGATCACTAAGTAACTTCAAAGTCTTTTAACCTTAGTGCATTTCACCTTCTGTCCCTCCAAAAGACTGATTTTTCTGAGTCCTCAAGTTTTGTGTGCTGAATTTCTCCCTTCCCACCAGCAAGTATTAGGATTTTTCTGGTTGTGCTGCCATGGGACTGCAATGAGTGACAGGATTGGGTTATCCTTGATATCAGCATTCTGGTAGAATGTGACAAGTTGGCCTGAAAAGAGCCCAAACCCCTAGTGTTCTGTAGCAAAGAGGAGGAGGACATCCTTCTGCTTTGAATTCAGCTGTGTTTTCATTGCTCTTCATCCTTGCAGGCAGCTGTTTCTTGATGGCTCTCGATGCGTCTTGCGTAGTTCTTATAAACAGCCATGAGCTGCTGCAGCTTGGCACACATCTACACAGCTGAAGAGGTATCCAAAAAATTGTTTACTTGCTTGCAAACATGAGAAGCCAGCTATGATGTTTACTGCCTGTTTGTGTTTGGAAGATCATTTTACAGCCAAAAGAAACCTAAAAAATCTGGAGACACTTTGGCATTTGGCTAGCTGAGTGGGTGGATAGGTTGTTTTCAATCCTTGATTAAAGCACAATGTGTTGGTACACAAGGGTGGAGAAGCAAACCAATGGAATTATAGTATGAAGCATTGCTTAGGAGCTGAAGTACTGAATATATATGGTGACATGCCAAAATATAAGGTGAAAGCTTGATATAAGCAAATGAATGGCACCTTTGGCCAAGAAAAGTCAAGGACAGAAACAGAAAACATGACCTGAATCAGCAGAGAGATGCTATGTGTAAGCTCCGTGTATGTGGGACAAATCAGCATCATCCAAATCTCTCTTTAAAAAGTTCTGAAACACACAGCTACCACCATGAAAGCTTAATGTGCAAGGTCTGCTGTAAATTACACTGCAGTGTAACACGTACAGGGACTCTGAATGCTGGAACTAGTGCCTCCCTGACATAATTTGAGGCATGTGTGGTAGCAATTCAAAGACATAAATTCTAATATATGTAACATGTAGTGTAGTCTTGTTGACTTTTGCAAAATCTAGGCCAATAATAACAAACAATATTTAATTTTTTTGGTGATTTAACTACCTCAGAAGCCAGTCTGTTGAATCTGAATAGCTTTGTGATGATAAATTAACGGCATCAAAAATTAAGGGACCATTGAGATTGACATGGAATCTGCTTGGTTTGTAAGTACACATTAGTTTTCATGGAACTACTTTGAAGGTTGTGAAGACTGAAATAAAATCCACTGGATTTGTTCTCTTTGATAAATGAAAGGTAAAATATACCTTATATTATTTTAACTTTTTCCGAGAAGTGCCTTGCAGCATTTATCTCTTGCCCTCATCTGTATCCTCTTGACAAATGTTTCATTTCTAGGTTTAGCGGATAGCTTAATTTCTCTACTTTAGCAAAATTCCTTACTTTTTTCTTCTCCATGTAAGTTAGTAGATAGGACTTGCCTTTAGTTGCTGTGAAATGGGAATTTTTGCGCATGTACAGTAATCCTATTTTTAATATTTGCCTTTTGCAAACTCTTGAATGATTTTTATAAGTTTTCCACTTCTCCTTGAGTCTTCTTCATCATGTGTCCTCACATCACTTCGTTCTATAGACACAGGAGACTCACTCTTTCACACAGCCATGCAGACCTTGTGCTTTGAAAAACGAACCCATTCTTTGTGCATGCTTCTCTTCTCTTGCCTGGGAATTAAATGCTTTAAATCTCTCTTCTCCCATGTTAATTCTGGCTAAGTTGATTTGTATTACTCTCTTTCTCTTAGTAAATCCATTAATTCCAAATTCTTCAGCAACCTCTGAAGAATCGTAGAGCTGCTTCTTCTGGGCAGTTTGCTTCTCTTCCTTCAGGGTGAGCAAATCTTTCTCTTCTTTTTCTGGTGATAATCCAGGAGGTACCTTCTCTCTGTTCTCTCATCTCTTTGTTTATTTTAGAGGAGATAGAAGTGTTTTTGTCTAATGCCAGTCCAGTTAGGCACATGTTATTTAACCAGTGACTGGGGAATCTGGAGATTCAAAACCTTCTGGCTCCAGTTGTGTTAAGTATCTGATATTTTTCCTTTGGGCTCCATGTCTTTCCTTCATTGGAAGGGGACATCATAACCCCAAACACCTTTCTATCACAAGATATTACAACTAAAATTATTTTCCTCTGTTTCAGCTTCTGGTTGCAGAAAACTCTAACTATAAGTTTAAGAAATGCTATCTTATTTTAAAAACACATGACTCCTTGTGTGCTGCATTTACTCCTTAGGGAAAAAAAACCCAAAACATTTCCAGACAAAACAGTTAAACCATAGATTGTTACCAGTATGTTTTCATTCAGAATTTCGCTTATTTGTAGCTAATCTTTCAGCTGTTTTATTTTTAGTTTAACGCATGACATGATGAAAGTTTATAGTCAGCAAATAAACTTACAATTTGTCATGGTCACTCAGAAGTTAAAAAGCTAGCCAGATGCTGGAATTTTCATTCTCTATTCTTGTGTTCTGCAGTAGCTAAAATACCAGCTGAGTGTCAGGCTTGGTTAACTGTCTTAATGCTTTTAAAGCACTCATGACTGCCAAGCAAAGTGTTTGCTCTTAGAATAAAGAGTAAAAAGGCAAAATGTTTCATGCTCTTGAAAGATTTATTTTTATTACTACATTATTTTTTCTGTTTTTTTGTTTGTTTGGTTTTTGTTTGTTTTGTTTTGTTTTCTGTTTAAAGATGCCACTACTCTTCTTCCCAGGTGATTTTTTTTTTTTTTTTTTTTTTTTTTTTTTTTTTTTTTTTTGTGCTGACACTGTCGTGTCCTCTTGGACCACAGTTGCAAGCTGAACATCTGGCTGAGCCATGTGTGTTTGCTGCAGGCGAGACATGTTTGCTGCAGGCGAGACAAGACACCCGGGTTTTTGTCAGAGGTTCTGTGAAGCTGATACATGGCACAACCGATGATGCCATGAATTATTTTACGGGCCCTCACTTTTGAGTGCCCAATTTCTTTTGACTCCTACAGCTCGAACATTTCTCAAATGCTGTGTGAGATATTTATACAATACTCCTCTGAGACTGGTTCCCCACCAGGATTTTGTGACTGCTATGAGCACCTCTAAGTCCATCCATTAGTAATGTTCAATTTCTATTGACCAGTTCCAGCCTAATTCTTGTGATGCTTGGAAGCACAAAGACACTACGTTTCTGCAATAAAGATTTCTAAATCGTGTGAAAAAGATAAAGAGGGCAACGTAGTGTGCCCCTTGAATTTTTTATATGTATGTATATATGTATATGTAAAGATGTATATAAGCGCTATATTAAAGTTTTGGATTTTCTTTAGTTTAGTGGCTTTTTAAGCCGCAGGAAAACTGCAGTATGAAAGTCGTACTTTCCTATTCTGCTGGCTTCCCGGATAGCTGAACAAAATTTGCTTCCTTGTGTTGACAAGGAAGTACAAAGAGGTAATCAGCTTTTAATCAGTTACATAATTACAGGGAGATAGAGATGTGTGATGGCTTCATTTTTTAGCCCCATTGGCCTTCTGGCTACATGTTGTTCAGCCTCGCTATATAGCCATAAAATCAGGTTTGCATCTATGTGAAATGGGACTCAGAATTGCTTTTCCTCTTTTTTTTTTTTTTTTTTTTTCTTTTTTTTTGTTTTTTGTTTTTTTTGCTTTTTTTTTTGTTTTTTTTTTTTTTTTTTTTTTGTTTTTTTTTCTTTTTTTTTTTTTTTTTTTTTTTTTTTTGCACTGTTTTAAGTTACTAACCAGTCACTAAAGGTTTGGGAGTGATATAGGCATTATGCGGTGAAATTTTAAATAAAAATTTGGTTTTCAAAGGAAATGGCCTATGACTTCTTGAACTTTGAAGTCTCATTTTTAATAATTTAACAGAACACATGGATTTGTGTTCATTACATTTTTTCACTTTGCAAAAAACATGTTGAGAAGAATGATGGAGAATGAGCCAAGACTGTGAATAATTGTGGAAATATTCATACCTGCCTGAGTAAATTATGACCTGTGGTCAACCAAACAATTTTGCTACACAGTGAAAATTTTTCCATTAATTTCCTAAGATGTTTCTTCTTTCTGCCTGTTTGTCAAATCCAGCATTTAGATCAGATGCATTTTCAATGTCTTTATATAGAGTATTTTGGATGATTCTTTTGTTGTCAGTGCACCTGCCATTTTCCATAGCTGTCTTCTTTTTCTAAAAAACCACCAATCTTAGGATTAAAAGGTTCTTTGGATTGCTGAACTAAATGATTCTGTTTATGTTTGACTAATGAGAGGAATTTTCACCGGTATGAGGTAAGTCTCAAATCAATAAAATTCATATAATCAGCACTGAAGAATAAGCAACATTGACCAAACAGTAACTCAGAGAATATAAAAGACTGAGGAAACAACAAAAATGTGAGCCATCAATGAGCCCTGGTGGCAAGGCGAGCCAACAGCTTCCTGGGCTGCACTGGGCCCTTTGCTGCCACCAGGTTGAGGAGGGGATCCTGCACTTCTGTTCAGCACTGCTGATTCACATCTGGAGCTCTTGGGCCAGTGCTGGGCTCCCTCCTATGGGAAACACATGGACATAGTGGAACCAGTCCAGGGAATGCACCATGAAGATGTTTAGGGGATTGGAGCACCTGTCTATGGGAAAGATTGAGAGCTGGGACTGTTCAGCTTGGAGAAGATGAGGCTCAGGGAGAACTGGTATGTACAAATATCTGAAAGGAGGGTGCAAGGAGGATGTAGCCAGGATCCTTTCAGTGGTGCACAGTTGATGGGAAGAGAGACAATGGGCTCAAGCTGAAATTCAGGAAATTCTGTTCAAACATGAGGGAGAGGGGGAACTTTTTACTGTGAGGGTGCTCAAACTCTGGCAAAAGTTGCTGAGAGAGGGTGTGGAGTTTCCACCCCTGTATATGTTAAAGATCTAACCAAAGCCCTCAGAAACCTTTTCAGCTGGCCCTGCAGGATGGGTGCATTAGATTCTCTCCAAGGTGCCTTAAAGCCTCTACTGTTTTGTTGTTATACAAAATACTAAATACAATTTGGAGTTTTGTCTTTAAGATAGCTATCTTATTTCTCATCAGAAGTGACCAAACAATTTATTGATTGGCTGATTTATTGATTTATTGGCTGATCTGAAAACACTATAAGTAATTATCCTTTTCCACAATAAAGAAATGTATTACCATTTTCAGACTTGAACTACAGTGATGAGAGTATGGAAACTTAGTTTAAAAAAAAAGCAGCCTTTCATTAATTAACACACTGTGCATTCCTGGATAATGTGAATACTTAAGAGTTATTGAGATGTCACTAAAAGCTGCCAGTACAGCTTTTGGAATGTTTCATCAGTTGCTTTCTCATGTTGTGTAGCATTTTGAATTACTTTTATATAAATGGCAGTCATCTTTTGGTTAGAAGTCATTCTTCTCAGAGGAGGGTCTGAGAATATAAAACAAAGAGCAGCAGTGTAATATAAAGCTGATCTGAAGCCTATTTCAAAATGGTAGTGTTATTTAATCTCTAATTTCCATGTGTTCTCTGTAAGTGGATCAATAACTAACTGTAGAGTGGGTCAGTCTCAGGTGGGACCTCATTCTGATTTCTTGTTGAGGATGGACTCAGTGTGCCCCATGCTCCTCCTGCATTTCCTTCTTGGCTTTTCAGAAGAAGGAAGCTTGACAGCATGGAAGGATCAAAACTTGCCATGAAGTCTTGGTACTATTGACATGATTTATCACAAGGTTACAGAAAAAGCTGCTGTTAGATTAGTGCAAACTTTGTGTGGTTCTATAGCTGTCAACAACAACAGAATCAGTGTGGGATTTTCTTTTTTGGATAACATAACCAAGGATAACATCTGTCCCAGTAGCACTAAATCTTAAATCAGGGGACTCTGATGCATTAGAATGTCTTGCAATGATGTTTACATTACTACATTCATTGTGTGAAGAAAAAGAAGGTGCATGAACATAGCTGGGGAAATGAGGACATCAAGTCACAGTGATCAAATCAAAGCTTCCACAATACTTGAGGCATGCCAGACTGCAGTTACTAGCTCTACTAGAAAATTAATTCTATTAGGACTGCAAGAAAGGAATCAATTGAATTTGTCTGAGAAACACTTAAGTAGTTAGTTTGCCTTTCCCCATGCATTTGGAGTAATTCTTATTCTTTTATGTTATATTTCTCCTCCAATGAACTCATCTTCTGACTGTCACACATATGCCTGCAATATGTATTATAGAAAGAATTTGACTCTAATCCAAATATTTAGTCTGATTCAAGCAAGCTCAATTCAGTGCATATTATTACCTCTGTTTTTCTTCTGCTATGAGTAGTGTAGCTGTCCAGCAGCTTGCATCCAGCTGTGAGGGCAGGCATGCAGCTGTTCGGCGAAGTCCAACATCAGAAATAAAATGAGACACCTAGGAGAGATGCGTTTGTAGATAAGTGGCATGATTTATTCTCCCAGTAAATGTAAACAAACCGTCAGCACCTCTGAGTCAGTGAGCTGCCCAATGGTGAAGTTCAAAAATAGCTGCACATGTTAAGTAATACAGGCTGAAATGGATGCAGGCTTCTCGACTTGTTGGCTGTTTGTTGTTGTTTGTTTTTTAGCCAAAGTGATAAAGTGAAGGCATGATGGACTGCAGAACCTAAGTAAACTCGCTGCTGTTAATGTTCAGTTCATTTGTGCTCACTTGTGCTGCAGTGACACTGCCATACAATGCCATAAAGAAACAGGTGCTATTAGAGATGTTTTCCCTTCATTATTCCTGCAGGTACTGTTTTACTGTGCTTGAGTACAAGCTCTGCACATGATCTTTTTCAGAAGCATTTTAGAAACTTTTGGATATCCTATTGTTTCAGGACTTTTAATGCTGAAACAGAAGATTACATATATGTGGTATTGTTGCTTTTGTTAGAGGAATGGATCAGTTAAGTATTAGCTCTGATATATGTCAGGCTTGCAAATTAACTATCATTAACTGCTGAGTCTGGTCAGTGCTTTTTTTAATTTAACTTTCCAATCATATGCTTTGAATATTTCTGTCTCTTCCTTCCCCGTTAATCTCTTCCTCCTGTACAATATGTTTCTAATCCACTTCTTAATTGTGTGGAATCCTTTTAAGCAATTTAAATTGTGATTGTTTTCCTTCTTGTAGCCATTAAGAGACAGTTATCTTGCACATGGTTTATTAAGTGTGGTCTTAAAAGCAGTGATTAATTAACAATGATTGAGGGCATAACTGAAAATATTTATACAGACTGACTTAAGGCAAAAGAACTTTTCAATGTGAATATTTTCTTATTCTAGATGAGATTAGGCTCATTTTAAGAACAAAAACGGGAAAAGGGGGGATGGTCAGTTGTATGCCTTTTGTGCTGACAACTTGCTGATGTTCTGCAACAAAGTGGGCTCTTCACCTTGTTTGTTGTCTTGAGCTTCAGGGCAGCATTTATTCCCTGTGAGAGCCAAGGCTGCTGGTTTTGCCCAAAGAAGACAAAAATTATTGGACTGTGTTTTTATAAAACTACACAAGTGTAGTTATAGTTCACCTCAATGCCTTCTTTCTTGAAAACTTCATTTTTAAGGGGTATGAATACCTGGTCCTACACAAAAAATTTATGGAAGGAGCAGAAATTTTGATGCAGCATTTGTTGATTGTGTTGCAATGAACAGAAAACTGAAACCACATTCTGCAAATTACCTGCTCTGTGATGTCTTTATGTTTTTAATGGTCTTCTCTTCAAAAGTCCTTTTACAGTATTGCTTCAGTTGGAAAGAACAAATAGGCTATTTATTAAGTGTGCAGTCAGCAGCATTTCAGCTAATAATGAATAAGTGCTTACAATAATCTATCAACAGTAAAGGATTTTTTTGAGTCATGTATGATCTTCCTGTCTGCTCCCTGGAGTCCAAAATATTTATTACTTGGAAACAAAGACCCTTAGAGTCAAAGGTAAGCAATGGCATGCTGAAGGAGCAAGAGCATGCCTGTAAACAGGAATATGGTGGAGAGTTAATAATGGACCTCTAGACGGGCCCCCTCTATATTCAGTCTTCTTTTCCTACCCCATCCCTTCTTCTAAGCTAGGAGGCAATTCCCTCTGGCCACATTCATGAACAGTGAGTTCATGCATAATAATATATTTTACGTGGGTGTTGTTTGGTTGTTGTGTTTTTTGTTGGTTGGTTGGTTTGGTGTTTTTTGGGTTTTTTTGTTTGTTTGTTTGTTTGGGTTTTGTGGTTGTTTTTTTTTGTTTTGTTGTGTGGTGTTGGTTTTTTTTTTTTTTTTTTTTTTTGGTTGTTGGTTGGTTTTTGTTTGTTAGTTTGTTTTGTTGGGGTTTTTTTCCCCCACCAAATAAATAGCATTTGGTTCTGCAGTTCAAGTGTATTGTTCATTACTCTGGGTAGATTCAATGCTCTGTGAGGTTGGACCCTTAAATGGTGCTTGGGTGTAAACTGTTCTTAAGCATGTGAGGCCCTTATGACAGCATGGCCCATCCGGGTCGGGTCGTAGAGCAGCAGTCCTTGAGAGAGTGGAGAGTGGCCTTTTTCATGTGGTAATTCTCCAGTTGTGACAGAATCGTGGATGGGTGTATCTAAGAAAATAACATAAATTAAAAATTAAATTGCCCTGTTTTCCATCAACTTCACAAGCATGTCATGGTTTAGGAGTAGTATTCTCCAGTTTAGTAGTCCCGCTGAAACGATGCTGCTGCTCCCTGCTCCTCCTCCTCCAAGTGAAAGCACAAAAGGCAAAGATCGTGGGTTGAAGTAAGAACAATTTGCTGGAACCAGCAATGAGATATGAAAACGAACAGTAACAGCAACAATATTAATAACAAAGGTGTGATACAAGAAAATGATTTACATGTAAAATAAACCAAAAATGGACCACTTTTCCCATCATGCTTTTTCCTCATGGAGGGAACACCCTCTTCCCTGTAAGTGAGAGTCTCTTACTCCTGCCCCTGTCAATGAGGTGAGGTGGTATCAAATAACATCCCAGCCTTGGCCATGCTCCCCTCCTCAATACTGGAAAAAATTAACCCTGCCCTGGCCAAAACTAGGACAGAGCAAAAGCAAATAATTGTTACAATGCAGGATTCATGAAACTCCAGCCAACTTGAAAAATCCAAATTTTGTTTTACTTTGAGTTGCCTACAGATAAATTCTTTAAAGCTGAGTAGATTTCACTTTGGTGAGTGAAGAGTATTAGAATGGCTCATAATGCAAGGATGAATGAAATATGATAGAGTTTCATTGTGAGTTTTGGCACTTGTGCAGTTTCAAATAGGCATTGTGAAGGAGGAGAAAGAAAATTTGCTGGTTTGTGGTTTCTTAAAATGTATTCCTTCTGGCATTTGAAATATTAATCTTTTTTCAGGTATGTTCGATTAAAACAATTTCACCGTCACCACTGTCAGCACTGAGATTATCTGCCTTGCACATGTAAATAAAAGTGAAGTCAGTGCTGCTGTTAAAAATGTAGCTTGTACTTGTCAAACCTGACAAGGAGGAGATAGGATGTTAGCTAAAGAGATCAGAGTGTATAATCATGAACAGACTAATCACTTAGGTCATGGGGGAGAAGAATCCAGAGCCCAGGAAACCCAGAATCACAGGAACCTGAAGTTCAGATTCCACAAAACTTGTTAGGTTTTCATTTTCCAGAAACAGAATAATGTGTGTAGCCATGTGCAATTTACTGCCTGCAGTCTATTTCCCCCCATATTATTTTGATGGAATCAAAAAGTTTGTTACTTGAAGGAATGTGGAGAATCCTGTGGTCTTTATAAATGAAGGGACCTCTTGTGATTTTAGTATTTCCTCTTCACTTTTAAAAGCCAGTTTTCTTCAGTGATAGTCATTGTTTGTTCTGTGTTTAATCTGAGGTGCTTGTTAAGGATGCTTTGAAAGTAACTGGTGATATTTTAGTTATGACTAAGCTCATAATTTTGAGCTTGGGAGGAAAATTTAGGGAAACATTTTTTGACGAAAGGTTACACTTCCATTACAGTTTGTAATGCAGGTGGAATTAAAACTTTTGAACATATGCTGCACTGAATTTCTAGAAAGGAGTTTGCCTCTATAGACCTCTATCCATATTCTAAGCAAATTTATTACACGGATTTGTATCAGGCACATAAATGATTCCCATGTGTGCGTACACGTGTATCTAAACACTTACAAGGGCGATTGTCTGCTTTCTTTTGCTGGATTAGGAGAAGATGTGCAAAAAACCAAGGACCTGCTCCAGAGTGGCCTTCCGTGGCAGCAACTCTTTTTCTTCTGTTAGCATGCATTCCTACAGGAATACATACAAAGGAATACATGTATTCCTAGAGGAATACATGGAGGAAAGTGTCATCTAAACTTAGAGCGTTGAAAATTATCTCTGCTAATTAGTGACTTCACACATTTGTTCTCCCACTGAAAGTCTGCAACAACTCATTCTGCCCTTCTGCCTTTTCTCCCCCACTTTCAGCATTTTCCCAGGTGTTTGTTCATATGGACAGCTTTTAAACCTGCATGAAATATTATGAAACAGTGACATCTATGAAAAATAAAACTGAAATAATTAACAGGATCAGTTTGCCTCTATTGCTCAGTCATTTAATCCTATAAATACTGGCATTATGGACTAGATTTTTTCAGTGAAAAAGAAAGGCCACTTGCTTTATTTTCACTGTAAGAGCTCACCATCCTCTGCATTATAATGAAACCAGCTCTTTGTGATAACAGATCTCCTAATTTTACCAGACAATCAAAGATGATGTGGTGCAGAGAAGTTATCAAAGGGGCAAGGTATCAGTAACAGTTTTTTTGACTCAACAATAAATGTCACCCTGGTGCTTAGATTATGTGGTTCAAGTTGTTTACTGACCTTTTATATGAAATAATTCAACAAGAAGGCATTCTGAACAAGTCATCTATAGGTGTGTCTCCTTTGCATTAGCTGTGTTGTGCTGTAGCTGTGTCTTCTATTGCTTATGGCATTTCTGAATAGGGAAACACAGTGATACAGCTGAGATTACTCTTGATTTACTCTCTGATTATACAACTAAATTAGTTTTAGATTTTAAAAATGAGTACTGCATATTTTGACTAACTTTGTTTTCAAAGATTGGTGTCTCAAATGAGTGTCAGCTGAGTGAGGAAATGGGAAACGTTATTATACTAAACAATCACTAGGGCATTGGCCTGCAGTTCATCAGTTTTAAGAGATGAGGAAGGAATTTTTGTTAAGTATAATGAGTTATCGTGCTGTAAAGTGTGCTAAAAACTATTCCTTACGCTTGACCTCAGGCCATAAAAGCTCAGGTATGCACTGGCATCTTTCCCCACAGTTCACTAAAAAGGTTTTTGACTAGACCTACAGACATCCTATCTCCTTTACTGAGAATTCTCCTCTGACTTCAGCCTTCCAAGATTTTGTAAGTTCTTATTAGTGACCCAAGTGTTGTCTTAACCCTGCTTTCCTTATTCATTAATGAAAACCAATGTCCATCCAATCCATCACAGCATTTGCACACCTGTAAGAATAATCCAGTGTCTTCAAATTATAACTTAATGTTTTTGAATTCTCTGGATTTCCTGAAAGCACACTGAAGCCATCTTCATCAGTGTCTGCACAGCTGACAGACTTTCCTGCCATGCCGAGTAGGCTGTGATGAAGACTGAAGACTCAAGCTTAGAATGACCACAATTTCACATACATTGCATTTGAAAATGTGCTGGCCTAGATGACAGATGTTGCTGTTCTTGTGTGGTTAATATAGGTTTGTCTAAGCTTTAGCTACATTATGAAAACCCTCAGAGGTGCTTATTTTCTTATTTTTCTTGGCTGGAGGAAAGGTAACACTACAGAACGCTATAGAATTTGCAGCTCCAGTCATCTGCTCAGCTCACTCAAGGTTTCATTTATTAAGAAGAGAAGACAAGAAAAATTTCTGAAGGGTTTCTGTCTCTCCTTAAAGGGGAGAGTAAGCCATCTTTTACAGGGTGTGACACACAATAGTTGATTCCAATATATACATCTTCAGTTAACTTCCTTCTTTAAACTAGGAAATATAATTACTGCCTATACAGATAAAACTTAGTTCTGTGATGTTTTTATAGGATGCCTTAAACTTCTAATTTTGGGTTAACTTCAGAGGTTGGGAGAAAAAAAAAAAATCCAGAGTCAGGAAGTAGAAACAGACTCAAACTAATTCAAATTATCTATCTTTTAATGATTAATTTACGTACAATACTGGGATGTTGGATGCTGGCAGTATGTTTCTGTAATGCAACAGCAGCCTTCAGATGGGTACTGACCACCAAACAACTGGAAGAAAATTATGGTCAAGGTCTACCATTATTAGTCTTGTACTTTACACTTCCTTGCCAGAGAGACTAAATTCTGAAACAAATCTTTCTTAAACAACATCGAAGTCAAATGATTTAAGTTCCTTGTGACTAATAATACTGGAGGTATCCTATGTGAAAACGGTCAGTAGAGAGGTAGAAAAACAAGTCTGCTGTTCGTAGGACTTTGGACGGCTTTGGGTCTGTCCCACAGGTTTCTTGAACTTGTGAGATGAACTCATAACCTACATTTGGCTTTTAGCATCCACTTTTTTCCCTGTTTGGCAGGAATAGTCAGGGAAGAAGTCTTCATTTAACTGAGGATAAAATTCACTTATTCATGATATGTAATAAAAACGCAGTGTGCATGAAGACACAGATGGAGATGTTCACAAAGTAATGAAATTTTGTATAAGGTGTTTGAGTGTTTGTTGAGGCACAATATGTTAAGGTAGTTTTCAAAAGATTTAAAAATAATCTTGCAGACCTTTAAAGCTATTTTGTGGTTTTAGAACTTTTGGCTTGATTCACTGTATCATAACTGATGTAATGAAAGAAAACAGAATAAGATGCTTTTAAAAATACACAGAATATTTGGAATATTTTTCAGTATTTAAATTGGTTTATAGTTGCAGAATCCAGGCTTCTGGGCACAATTTGGATTTTAGTGTCTGCTGCAATCTTTCAGTTTTATAACATTACTGGAAATAATTTTTCCTTATTGCTGGATGCATTCCTTTCTTTCTTTCCAAATAACTTGAATCTTTCACACTACTGGTTTTCTTTTTTTGAGTTACTCATTTAGCAGATTTTTCCTTTCTTTAAGTCAGACTAGGTGATTATGAAACTTTGCTATTATTCATCTTACTAAAAGGTCATTTTGGAGCTGTATTGGTCCATACTGTTCAATTACTGTTCTGTGTCCCATGGGGGTTATCTTACATAACTACAACAGCCTTGTAAAATTTATGATAGTGTTGGCATACTTCAAGTAAGCCTGTTACCTCTGATTACTATTACTGCTAGTTCTAGATTTAGGGCTAGCCAGATTGCATTTTAAGTCTGACCTTAAGTGATGTAGTAACAACTGTCTCATTACCAAATTGCAGTTGCTGGCTATGCAAAATGCAAGCAAAAAAAAGCAGCGGTAATAATGCAGTAATAAATTCACATTTTTCTTGAGCTATTCTTTTAAAAACTGCAGAGTCTGATTGAGCTAAACCTTGCACATGTTTAATTTTAGATGTCATGGTTGGTGCCATTGACTTCAGTGATCAAAGTAGGAAAGGGCCTACTAGTTTCCTAGTACGAAAGGACCTAAAAATGCACAGTTGGCATTTACTCCAAAGCTCTTCTGTTCCTGAAGATTTTGTTGAAGGATTTCAGAAACTTGGAAAACATTAGGGTGACCTAAATTAGTGTCTAATTCTTCTATATTATGCACACTTCAGCTGTGATATTTTAATGTAAGCTACTGTTTCTAAAACTGGGATCCTGCCTGTGAATTTTTAAGAGGACCTGTTGACATTTTGTTAAAAAACTAGGCTCTTTTTCTTGAATTTCTGATTAGCACTGCCCATTCTCCTTTGCCCTCCTCCAGGACTCATCCTCTGAGTGCTGTCAGACTTATCCAGCACACTAAATTCATGGGTTTTGTCAACACACTGTCCTTGTATCATTTCATATTGCAATGCTGGTCTTCTGTGCTGTCACCTGTGCTGTAAGTGCAATGCCAAACAAACACATGATTATAAACCCAGCCTTCACTAACAGCCATAATTGTGGTATCCTCCTCTCCTCCTCTTGTTTATGTGTATTCTTTTGCTTCTTTTTGTGTGGTACAGTAGTAATGGGGTATGGTAAAGTGACGCTGTAGATTTATGTACAAAAGTACAGGAATGTGCACGTTTCGTTAAAATTATGGGCTTCTCCTGAAAAAAAATTTAAAAAGCTGAGATAACTCCCTGTTTTAAAGATGTAGCTGTCCAAGAAAAAGTTTTTGACATTATACTACACATAAAGCTATGATAAATACTTCAATTTCTTGCTCACTTTTATGAAACCACTCTGGTTTCTTTTTTTTTTTTTTTTTTTTTTTTTTTTTTTTTTTTTTCAGGGATTTATTTGTGGCAACTTAAGAGTTTGATGGAGTGATACTATGAAACTGTCGTGTACATGATTGAGGATGAGAGCTATGTGTAGGAGCTTTGTGACTGAGAAACTTGTAATGAGCAAATTAGTTACACTTTGCATCTGGCACTTCACCAAGGCTTAGCAATTACCCATGTCATCCAAATATATTTTCATTTAAATACAAAAGGTTTCTGTGGCATCAGTGACAGGCTTCTAAACCAAGGTTTTATAAACAGTGTCAATTTAAACAAAGTCAGCTTCAGTAGTTGTGTGTACTAATGATCATCTTGGTTTTTCAAGCTGCGCAGTAAAGATAAATCATATGAAAGGAGAGGCTTAACCGTGTGCACAAGGTGCTAAAAGCACTTCCAAGAGCTGCTGTTGATGAAAATAGTGGAAGGAAAGCAGTAAGACTTAATGTAGATGCAGGAGATGATGTTTCTCTTTTGTTCCAAAGTTACTATTGCAACTTCTTCAACTTGGCAGAGCTGCAAAAGGATGAATAAGCACTGGCCACAGCCTCAGGGGTAGCCTCAAAGGTGTGCAGGTATGCTGGCCATGGGATTATTCCAGTCTGTGCATCTGATCACACATGCTTGATGGTCCTGTAAGCCCTGGAACAGACTGGGATTTATGTATAAATATTGTCCTGACAAGGAGAATTTCATGGTCATAAGTCTTCTTAAAAAGAAACGGATTTTAAGATAAGCTCCTGTAGCTCTTAGTGTTCACGCAGTTATGATATGGTTTACATGTTACTTGGGCAAACCTCCCAGTTATGCCATCCAATGCCTTCCAATGTATTGAGGAAAGGAAGGACATTTATCTGCCTTTGTGATGCTTGCTCACAGTGTACACTGTGGGCATGCAACAAATACATATTTTTTTTGTGCTGATCTTGCCCTCTTCTTTTCCATTTCCCTTATTTTTCTGTTTCAAGCCACCCATCTCATAATCGCCCCATTTCTCAGTGGGTTTACAGGGACGTAATTCTGTTTTATGTTTTTCTGATTTTTAAACTTTGAAACTTTTATTTATTGCAGGGCAGGATTTTGGGTTCCTGCCACCAGTGATGTCTCATGCTTACTGTCATACTGTGCATAGTTATTAAATATGAATTGGGATACCTAATACCTGATCACTGATAGAAGTTTTGAGACACAGCGTTAATATTTATTCTTCATCCCTCTGTGAGTACCTATACAATCTTAATGCTCCTGTGTGAATTCTGTCACAGACTCACACTCAAATTTATTAAATTTGAAGAACTTGTTTTATAGAAAACATTTTTTGCAGAATTTTTTGACATCCACATTTCCTGGGAACGAAATCCTATAATCATAGCTGGGTGTACACTGTAAAGGGAGCTGAAACAAAAGTGCTTCCTCCTTTCCTCCTCTTTCTTTCCTCCCCCATTTTTCCACCTGTTTGCAAAGAGCTGCCATCGCTTTTTTTTTTCCCCCCATACCAGCCTCATAATTACCCTTCTGTGCCCGATCTGGGCCTGCAGGAAAAGCCCCTAGCATCTGTAACGCTGGCAGCAGGCATGGTATTTCCAGGCAGGAGGCGTGGGGAGCCCGTCCATGGCTTTGTCTGAGCAGCTGAGAACTTCATCTGAGCCATGCCGCGGTGTACGTTAACACCGACCTGTGCCATCGGCAAGGAAAGCCCTGAGCAAGTGTTGGGGCTGGTATTTATAGACAGCTACGTAGCAGTCCAGGAGAGAGAGAGAGAGAGGGAGTGCGAGAAAAATCTTGGCTGCACTCAGGGCAATTTTATTTCAGGTTTCTGTTATTTAAGCAACATTAAATAAAACCCCCGTGCCTCTGTCTCCTCCCTGAATTGTAGCAGTCCTGCTTCACATGATGACCAGGTGGATGCTGCAGATTTGAAACAAGAGGGTAAGTAATGTGTTTAGTGTCACTTTTACTTCCAGCGTCCCAGCCAGCTCACTGCCCTTCGAGGACGCTGCACCAAGAGCTTGGTGTTGTGACTGAAGTGTGGTGCTGCCTTTATGTAAAGATGTTCTGCATGTGGGGCGTTTGTATACAGTTACAGAGGAGGGATGTGTGGTTTCTTCATTTAGCAACATGCTTGAAAAGGTCGGTCAGCATCGGAAAAGAAATACGCACTCTCTACTTCCACTACTGAGAATAGCATGGGTCGTTTAACATACTGTCTCATAGTAATGTCTAAGTTGTGGCTTAAAGCTTCTGTTTCTTGGTGTATAGCTGGTTGTACTTGCACGGCAAGATTGCTGCCCTATCTGCACTGCATTTAGCAGCAGAAAACAAGAAAAAAGTTTGGCTCAATCTTCTGTCTTTTGTTTGCATTTGCATTAGCAATCAGAGTCAATACTCAGTCTTTCTCTGAGGAGCAGGACAGTGGTTAATGGATGTTCTTACATACTTCACTTTAAAAAATGAATAATTTTTTAAAAGGTGGGGAGTTGAGTGGGTTATTAGGAGAGAAAAATTCCCCTTCCTTCATGAATTGGTCGAGGTGACATAGAACACGCACCCCTTCAGGACATTCCCTGATAACAGAGGGGAAATGATTGTTTACAGCAAACTGTTATAACCAAAGTGAAAGAGATTCTTCCTCTCCTACCTTCACACAGGCCGCTCCCTACAACTTTTGAAAAATGAACCTTTTTCCATTACTCACAGTATCTTTTTCAACAGCCTCCTCAATACATACAGGCTGCTGAGTTCATTAGTCTTCTTTGTTTGCATATTCTAGGGTGTAATTTTAAAAGCCAGGTTACCTAAAAAGGGGATAATTCTTCTAAAACTCTCTCCTGGCAGCAACATGTGAAATCTGTACAGTTCAACATTGATGTTTACTATGGTTAGTTCAGAGAAGATTAATGTGTTGCTTAAAGAACACAGCGTTTCCCTGAATGAAATTTATCAGTTGACAGCCCTGGAATTACTTCTTTAAGTTAAGAAAATATAGACTTTGGCACTGGTTGAAGATTTTTGGGGGTGAGTGGGAGGGTGGCTTGCAACTTCAGAGAGTGTTAGACACATACTGAATACGTGTTGAAAACAAAAGTCTGTTGATATAACTTTAAGCTTGAGGCTCAGACTAACAAATAAAAGGAAATGCAAGACAGAGCTCACGTTAGATCCTTAGCTGTACTTGTTAACACCAGTGTTTTGCACGCATGGGGTGGAAAACATAAGCACCTATCCACCCATATAAGAAGATTTAGCAAGTAAATGACAAGAACAGTGGTGTTCCAGATAAGTGAAGCAGTCTATACGAGAACTTGTAGAAAACCATTCCTGTATTTAAAGATCATGATGATTATTATTTCCGTTTTGTCACTTAGTTCACATTTTGGTTAAACACTGTTACCACTAGAAACATTAAAAAAAAATACATTGGGAAATGGGAGACAGAAATGTACATTAAATGGACAATTAACACTAATAAAGGTAATCTGCTGAGAAATCCTCTAATTACAGAGTTATTCCGGTACATGGACATTTAAAAAAATAAAAAAAAAACCCAAAAATTAACTGCCTTATAACTAATGAATTTCATAGAGGACAGCACTGTCACATCTCTTCAAGGTTTATAAATAAAAGATAAATGCAAGATGAAACTTCTTTTTTTTTTTCCTCTTCTTTACCCAAATTTATCTGTCCTTCTGTTTAAAGGTTATATGGATGTTCTTTGTCTCGTACCTTGGCCAAAATGCAACTAATAAGGAATAAGAGAAAGTAAAATTATTGAAAGGCAACTTAGCATAGTGTATTTGGACACAGCAAATTATAAGGCATCAGTTCACATTGTTGGAGTTTCAGTGTTGTGACTGTACATCCCTAGATGTTCACACCCTGGACAGGTTTTGCAATTATTGTATTTTACTACTACTGTTACTTTTGCTGCTATAGGCATAGAATTAATGCCCTGCATGGTCCTTACAGAGTATAAATTGTTCTCCAGTATCTGAGGTACTCTGTGTGCACATCATTACCCCTGGTAAATTGTGTCTTACCTGTTGGCAACAGGTAGAAAAGATCTCTCATTTAAAACCAGGGACCACAAACTGCGAGTGTGAACAGGTATTGTGGATCAGCTAATGCAGCATGGTATCCATCTGACCTTACAGTGAGATAGGTTATTTGCTTACCCATATAATTTAGCAAAATACTTTGTATTTTGCAAATCCAAGGGACATTCAAGGAAAGATATGGAGAATGAGCTCTGTAGGTAATTTTTGTTCTTTGTGATGGAGTTTTTTTGACCCTTCCTAAGCCCCACAGAGAGATGCTTTAATGGCATGTTAACCTACTGATCAGTGAACTCTGTGCTAATGGGTCATGCTGCAGGCAGAGATTTTCTCTCTGATTGCTGGGATTATCCATGGAAAGTCCAATTAACTGCTGGGGCTGGGGTGAGAAAAGTCACACGCTGCCTCTTCAGCATTGTGTCCGCAGGAGTTGTAACAGCATTGGGTGTTGCAGGGGTAATGCTGGGGCATTTTGACTGTTGTGGACATGCCTGGGAGGACTGCCAGTGGTTACCTGCTAGGATGGGAGGAACTCCCAGGGTGAGTGACGCTGTAGTCATCTTCCAGAGGTTTTAAAAAACAAATGGTTAGGACGGCTTCGGATGGCAGAGAACAGTAGGGTGAACACTTTTTCCTACGCCCCTTCTCCCATTAGTAATTGGAGCAGGAGCATAGACATAAAAATACATTAGTGGCCATGGCTGTGTTTCTTCAAAACCGTGTTGTGTTTGGGGTTGGATGTGGCTTATCTTTGGTTTTTCTGAGTGTCAAAAGTCAGCCTGCCTCTTTCTAAGTCATTCTGGATCTTGAAACTCATTGTACAATTTTGGCTTTAGGAAATGCATTTCCAGGGATGGTATAAAGCAAGATGCTTTCTTTCACGTTGCGCTGCCTTGCTATTTATCTTGCGCTCATGTTCTATTTGAGGAGTCCCATCAGAACTCAGTAACCAGGTTGACACAAAAGCTCTGCTTACATAGGGAAAATTAGATTGTGACATAGTTAAAAAAAAAAAAAAAAAAAAAAAAAGGCATGCATATATACATGCAAATGTAACTTCATAAAAATAGGTGCATGCCTTGGTTGAAGGTAGTCCTTTGGAGTCCTTACACTCCACAAATGACATAGGTGGTCCTTGAGGGGGTTGGTGACTTAATCAGGGCAGGGGGAGGGCTAGACATGATTTCTGACATTATTCCTAAAGATTGTGTGCCAGTGTAGGAACTTAGCTTATAACAAATCAGGTTTGAAGAAAATGTATTTTGGAAAGCTCTCTTGGATCTGGGAATGCTGTTACAGACTGGATCAGAATCACAAATACTATGACATTAACAAGCCAATACCTGATGCAGAGAGCCTATATGTGGGTTGTGAAGGGTTCAAGTTGAGTCTCATGAGTTTGACTGATTCAGGTCAGGGGTGTGGGGCTTCATTTCCTACGCTCTACCTGAGCACATCAAGCCCCTCCAACTGTGGCTATTTCTCTTTGTATATATGCTGAGATCCGATTGGAAGTGGCACTTCTGATGTCTGGGCTATTGACTCATTCTGTGTTTTGTGATCAGTCTTAAGAAATACTGATTTCCATGTGAAAATTCTACAATTCAGAGCAGGGTATTGGGTATTCTTTTTTTCCCCCCTCTGTTATTTTTGAGGAAATCCTTCTGAAATATCTTATTTTTGAGAGATTGAAGAGTAAAACTTATGTTTGGGTTTGGGGGGAAGGGGAGTGTTTGTTTGTTTTTCTTGGATTTGTTTGCTTGGGGTTTTTTGTTTCTTAATATTTCTTTCCATTCAGACATCATCTGGGGAAAACCCTTTTCCTAGTAATAAACACAAAAATATTTGTTTCCATCTTCAAGCTGGTTTCCTCTGCACTGTTTTGTCCTTTTTTAAATATCTGTGTTTCCCTGCAGAAATGGGAAGATTGGCATAAATTGATTTTTTTATGCCAGTGTTGCCTCACTTGCAATACTTTTCAGTGTTAGAGTAGCACCTTCCATTGTTTCAGTACCATAGCTTGCTGAGGATGACTTTGGGAGCTCTTCATGTTTTGTAATAAACTTGAGAGCAAATTATTTCCCTAGCCTGAAAAGCCTTCCTAATCAGAACTTTTGAACCCTGCCTGCAGGTGCCCTGTACAGTGATGTTACTGGCACACTGCCGTGAATTTTTAAAAACCGAGCTGGCATCAGAGTTTAGTCCTTGGATAGCTAACGAGTATTGGATTTTTCAGTTTGATTTGTGTTTGCAAATCACTACCAAGTGCTGCTTTGTATTGAATTTCACCTGTCACCGAGAAGAACCTTGGTTAAAGTGGTTACATTGACGATGTTATGTGTGGATATCATGAGAATATTTAACATCCAAGGGGAACACTACTTAGCCTGAGGGCAGGTGCACATTCAATAGCACGTACATTTCCAGAACACTGTATTTGTGGGCACCAAGTCCCTTGATCACTGACCTTTATCTTTTTCCCTGCACAGAGGAAGTCCACTTTTATTTGAGCAAGACTTAGTTGCTTAACTGGTGCTCATTTAGGCAAACCAAGAATGCAGAGAATTGTGTGTGGTTACTCGTTAATACTGGTTTAGAAATAGCATTTGCAGTGTGAACGGTCCTTTCAAGTTTATCTTAGTCTTTCACATGAAATGAGAGTACTTAGAGCATAAGAAAACTCAAGTTTTCATGCCATTAATTTTTTTTTTGTGTGTGTGTACTGCTCCTGCTTCCAATTTCCTTAAAGTTTTTAATATTTGTGTGAAAAAAATATAATGTCATTGCTAACACATCTCTGTGATTCGCAGTTAAAACTACTGAATACTGGTAGTCCTAGACAGGTTTTGAAATTCGATCTATGTTGAAATTCTCTTACTTTAGTAGTAACAAATGCACAGAACCTCCTTGCCTATACAGAAAGAAGGATTTGGGAAAAGAGCTGGAGCTTGTAATGTGCTTTTTAGTTTAGATGCCGTCTTTCATGTTGGAAAATAGAGGCAGACTTTAACATGGATGACCTCAACAAAATAGCAGTGCTTCAGACAGTGGTCGTGAAGAGGAAGGACCAGGTGCCTACTGTGTTCTAAAGTGTGGATTGAAAGTCTTCAGCCTGTTCCTGTGTCAAACTGGCACTCAAGAGAGTGCAGCAGAGAACAAAATACTCTGATTTTTCTTTATTCTTGTGACTTGCATTGTTACTTGGCCCAGGGGCTATATGTTTGAAATCTCTCACTTAAGGTCAGAATACCCCTTACTTACACTTTGCACTATGTGCCAGGGCACTGAAGTGGGACCATGGTTTCTATAAAAATTGAAATAAGCCAGTGAATCGTAGTTATTTACTGTATTTCATCCCACCTCAGAAAGCATAAGTATAAAGTGTGATTTTTAATTAACAAGCACATTGTCCCAGTGCTTTGACTTGGAAAATTACGTATCAGTATCTAGAGAGATTAGCAGACCATTCATTTCTCCCTCCAAGCAATAAATAATATCCTTCAACTTCCCAGGAATGTTTTTCTGCTTACTTTTAGCAGCATAGTATTGACTATGAAGTATTAATGATGAAGGTAAAATAAATGATAATTGAATAAAACTATGCCATTTGCAAAGCAAAACAAAACCCCCAACCCTTTCCAACACTGCATCTCCTTCATTTCATCACTACAATGGCTCACGATGACATCCACCAAGAGTTTTGCCTACTAACCTTGAAATGTATCTTTGTGTTTATTGTCAGGACCTTGCTGGCAAATTGAGCTTGACAATGAGATGGTGAAGGCAGGGGAAAGCAGGGTGACCTGGGACACGCAGTTCTGCTAAAACCTTTCAAGGTCCGTAGAGTGCCTTTTCCTTTCCAACGAATCAAATTACCAACTGGGCAGCTCGTTCACTTAGCTAATCATTAATGTGGGACCTGTGAATTATGGAGCTTGTAACCCTTTCTCTTGCTAATTAATTTTTTGTGTGTGCTAAAATACTCTTTCTCTTGGTGCTGTGAGAGTCTTTAGCGGAGGCAAGTGCACTGAGCCTGCTCTGGGTTGTCCCAGAGCTGGGTTGCCCAGCTCGCACCCGGAGCCCCGCTGTCACCTGGGCTTGGAGGAAACCAATTCTGCTGGCACCTGCTCGTGGCCAGCAGTCCTGGGAGCGATCTTTGCTGGTTGCAGTGGGTGGGCAGCTCGTTTCAACCCTATCAGCTGCCCCAGGGTCCTGGTGCCTGCAGAGGTGAGTGTGTGAGGTGAGATTCTAAGCTGTGCCCTTCACTTGAGATGATTTTCACTTAGAATAACCCCTTCCTCCTTGTGCTGAAAAGTGCAGGTCTTTTAAGTCTGATGCATGTGTAGTGTTGTAGTTCTGGTTGCTTTAGTTGATCTGTGGCCTTCAGCTATCTTGTGCCAGTAAGAGTGAGGCCAGCTTAAATTCCAGCTGAAGTTGGTCTCTATTCCTTCTTCATGCTGCTTGTCTCCTGCACAGTTTGTGCACCAGGTCACTGTGGGTTTGAGAATAGCTTTTAAGTCATGTTTCTCAGCATAACAGAATGAATTCAAAAGGGTTATTCTTGCATGTATGTTATAAGGATTTTATTTTATTTTATACCAGTTAGAAAAAAATATGTTTCTTATTTCCTTATAGTAGCACGGGCATTAAATGGCAGGTGCTGATTCCATTTCTGAAGCCACCGAGAGTAGCTGTGCATCTTTCACAAGGCAAAGAGTTTTTCTACAGCCCTTTCCAAGATTTTAAGGGAAGGAAATCTCATACCTGCTTTATGTGACTGGAAAAGGATTCTATTTCAAATAGTCACTTCCCCGGTTTTTAACAAGTCCAGCTAGGATGGTGTTCAAAAGGGAATTTGTTGTAAAGTGCATATATGGTCAGAAAATGAGTCTGTACAATTGCTGTCATCCTTCAGAGATCCAAAATCTGTCTTCCAAAATACTTCTGTTTTCCATAGTGCAAAACTAAATGGTGATGACTTTTTATCTGTTCTGTAGTGGTATGAGAAAAATGAGCTGGATTTTACTCTGGTTTGTTGATTGTCAACAAAACTGTTAATTGCTTCCTAATGTAAGCCAGAGAGCATGCTGCATGACTTCAGGTGTGGTTTGTAAGGCAGGGTGTTGGAAAAGCAACTTTTTGTTCTTTTGTTTGGTTTAAGCTTGTAGATTAAGAAAATGTACTTTGTAAGACAAACAGTGATTTTTCATGGCATCCCTTCAGTCAAACCACTTCTCATCCTATACTTGCACTACCCGGTCTTATTTCTTTCATGGAGTTTTTTTAATCTTTCTGACAGTTATCAAAATCCTTACTTTTTCTACCTTCAGAGCCCTTTAGAATAAAGTAATATCTGACACTTAAATAGCAATTTGCATCCTGAGAAGATTTTGAGTGTCTCCATTAATGCATCTTTCCTGAGGCAAACAGCAACGTGCATGTTTTTAAGATGAAAGCTGAGAGTGTGCTGAGTAACTTATTCTAAGCATGCAAGGAATTGGAACCATTTAATCTCAGAGTAAGTGACTTCAGCATGTAATTAACTTCCAGCTCGAAGGATATGAATGATTGGAAATTAATTATAAAAAAAGAAACATGAACTGTAGTGTCGTTATTCCACCTGCACTGAGTCAGTACTTTATAAAACATGCCGGGGAGGAGGGACTGACTCAGCCCTGAAGCTGGGCTACACATCTAGGAGATGTCTCAATAATATAACATTGAAATAAGCAGTATTTGCCATGAGCCATCTGCCTCTCTTCCTTGAATGAAGTAAAAATATCTCTTTTCAGTGCAGGTTTTCCATTAAATGTGGGGCATGATGTAAATGACAGAGGGGTTTGCTTTTCGCAGAGAGCCCACTGAAGTCAGCTGTAAAACTAACAGCAAGACAGCAAATCAAGGGATTAGTGGTCATGATGCAGTTCAGTGCGAAGGAGCCACTGAAACCCTTTGCTGATTTCCACGAGCAGTAATTTAATGGTTCAAAATGACGCAAGACATATCATGTCTTTGGTTTGTTTAACAGATTTTTTTCTTATCCAAAGTAGTTAGAAGGATGAATTATTAAAAAAATAAGCTCTGTTTTCTTTTAAAATGATGAATGAATTGAGTATGCAGTTTAAATCAGGCTTGACAGCAAATCATGATGTGGACATAATTCTGAGAAGCTTCTTTAAATAATCCTGATGATGATGGGTGTGCATAGTGCAGTTCATTAATGGCAAAAAAGGGGAGATTTTAGCATTAGGTGAATTTTTTTAAACCATGTTTGGTGTTTGTCTACAAACTATTGTTAAAAATTATGCCCAGCTAGCGAATACTGTATGTATAGTCATAGTATATTGAAAAAGTTCAACATCTAAACATGAGAGCTGCTTTATGCTTTCTTCTAAGCTGAAGCATAGCCACAGTGAAAAAAATACAAATACTGGAGATCTTCTGCAAAGGAAAAGAAAATAATTATAATGAGACTAATCAAGTTAGTTAATCTAAATAATACTGAATGTCAACATCAGTGAAAGTTTGTGCTTATTAAAAATGAATAAATACACTGAAGTACATGCTATATGAAAATATTATCTGGTATATTCACTCACAGTTATATTTCTCTTTGTCAAGGGGAGATCCTACTCCATAGGAAAGGAGATATTATAGAGATCATGTTGTTGGGGGGATTTCAGTAGCATCGGTCATGGAGGAGGATATTATTCCATATTAGTATGACTGGTAAAATTCGGGGCCCTGGTGGCTCACTTTAAAATACTGAGTTGCACAGGTCCTCAAAAGATTTATGAGAAATACCTACACTTCAGTTGTTGACAATATCATGGTTGCTTTATTTATTGTCCCTGTCATCTCTGTGCTTTTGGAAATATCACCTCTAATTGTTCTGAATCATTGCAGCAACACCTGCTGGCAAGCCCAGACCTGATATACTGGAAGCTTTCCCATTGTTGACGTCAGCCAACAAACCATTTGTGTCTTTAGCAGACGTTTTTAATTTCTTTTTCACATGGGATTTACTTAGATCTGTTCTCTTCCTCCACTAAAGGCTGGCCACATCTTTCAGGCTGTTTACCATCAGAAGCGATAGTGACTGGGTTATTGGCACCAAACTTATATGGATTTTACTTAGCCACAATGTTGATGTGTTTTGAGTTGTGTGAATTCACTTCTCCTCTCTTCTGTTTTTCAGAAGTATCACATGTCATATTTTTGGCCTTCTAATTTAATCAAAAAAGTCCTCTACATTGTCTGCCTTTAGATTGTAGGTCAGTCTGATGATGTTGGCTGGTTTTGGTCTTACTCTATTACTGTCTTGAAGCAGTGACTTCTGCTTCCACTTGCTTTTAATACCTAGAGTGCCTTGCTCTTTACTTGCTTACAGTCTGTATAATTTTGCAAATTTCTGATTTCTTCCTCACTGTTTCTTTCAGGGTTGTTTTTTAAAATTTAATCTTATACTATATGCTACAAAGGCTGTGGATCTCATTGAAAATCAAAACAGAACCAAAAAATATTAACAAAAAGTGAAATATATCCAGATGAGTGGCACTATAATGGAAAACAGTAACAGCACCACACTACCCCCCAAATAAACATTGCTCATAATATGTACTTTAAATCATTCTGTCCCTGGGGTGATGTGTCATCTAAGTAGGAACAAATAATATTGGCATTTGAGAAGATAGATCTGGATAAGTTAAAAAATTCATTTTACATGGGACTTTATAAGTGTGGGTAACTTTACACTTTACATGACTTGACACAGGTGTGTTAACAAATTGATATTTCATCAGTGTACAACATGGACATATACATTCAAAGTGTTTCTAGAGGTTTCAAGCTGGACTGTGATATACAGCAGCAATGACTTCTCTCTCTTTCCTGCCTTTGCCAAAAAATTACTCCGTTATTCTAAAAAAGGTGCTAACAAGCAGACTTCAGCTATCCCAGAATTCCCAAGGGGCCAAGCGAGCCATGCTGCTTTATAATGTGCAGCAAATAAAATGGTGTGCATTTTCTCAGTCTTTCTGCAGCGAAGGAAGAGTACTAAAATCAGTGTACTGTCCTTCAGTCACAGGTTTTGTTGGACACCTTGATAAAATGCAAATCTACAAAGTCCTGGATGTGGGCTCTTAATTCCCTATATCTTCTGCTGCCAACAGGGCTGACAAAGGCTCTCTACATTATTTCAAGATACTAACCTTACATAACTCTGTGCCATAAATTCTTCTTGCCTCTTTCACCTAGGCTGGTTGTTACCATTTAGTGCCGTATTGTAGATATTCCTTCTCTTAATGAAAATCCTCTAAAAGGTGTTTATTTTTCATCTAGGAGAGCTTTGTTCATTGTTAGATCATGTGCTTTGTACGTGATTTTTTTTTTTTTTTTTTTTTTTTTTTTTTTTTTTTTTTTTTTTTTTGCATAGGATGTTAGTCTTCTGTCTTGGAATAAATAGATAGATAGATAAGTAAATGAAGGCATTTCAGTGGTCCAAACTATATAACTCAATCTTAAATGTATATGCTCTACCAGCTTTCATACTGGATAACAGGTTTCTCCTATTCTGCCTATTGTCCTTAATTGTCCTAACCTGACAGTTCTGTACTGTGACTTTTAAAGCTGTGTGGCTGTTCGTTCCTTGACTCAAGTTGAAAGTAAATTCCATCTTGCCACTTCTGTTACGCTCAGGTCTCATCCTAATCAAGAGTTAAAATACTCTGCACATGACGCCCTGTACTGATATATTCCTTAGTACGGTATAATTTCAGTATCTACACTATTTCACTGTCTTAGCGTCAATTAAAGCTGTAAATTACACACTTCTTCATCATTCATTGCTCAGTGGTAAGTCACCAAGATGTTTGCATTGATACAACTGACAATTTACAGCCATTCTTCCTTTTGGAAGGTTCCAGTTGTAATCATCTCCAGGCTCCAATTTGTGCTGTACATGGCCATCTATGTGGGTTTTTGTACCCATTCCAACCACCTGGGTCCCATTATTCCCATTTGGTTCCCATTGCACTGACTTTGTCTTTGTTATGGAATTTATTTTAATTTTTGAACATGTATTATAAATGGTCTTGTATGGTCTGTATGTGGAAAGAAAAAATATTAACACCCCATGTTCTAAAAGTATAATTTAATTTCTGCATATTCTTACTTACTTGTTGTAATACCAGTCTATAGGAAGACAGTATCAAAGTGTAAGAATGCCCCTTGACAGAGTTTCTCCACAGAGTAAAGAATGTTTTTAAAAAATTTAAAAAAATGTTTTAAAATTCTAAAATCCACATAACTGTTTTTACAGAGTCATAGAAAAATGCCGAAAGAGATCTCCCAGGGTCATCTGGTTGTGTCCCTAGGCAGGATCCTTACATACTTAAGCCACTCTGGAGAGACAGTTTTCTGGACTTTTGTTAAGTGGATATTTTGTCAGCTTTACTGGTGTCTTTAGACTACATGGTGTGCAACAAGAATTTTTTTCTGTGTGGTGATGTCAGATGCTGAGGCTGAATTTACTATTCTTTCTCACTGGGAATTCTTCGAAATTTATGGAATTTTCCTTTCCTTAAGCTTTTATTTTCATTTTCTAAGCGCACATATATGTTTATGCATGTATATGTATGGATATGAAATATATTACCATACCTTTCATAGTTTAAGTGTTTGCATCATACCTCCCTTCAGAGATTAATGGCAGGTAGGCAGGCATAGATTATTACTTGTAAGCAAGGACAGTGATGGTGTTATGCAAAAACATGTAAAGAGCCTTAGACTTTTCTACGAGAATTACCAAAGACAGAAGAGAATTTGGATGAGGGAGTAAAGGTCTTTTCAATCCTAAAGAATTAGAATTTTTTACTGCATTTTAGTCCTGTGGGAGAAGAGAATCTACCTCCCGTGGCAAAGCAGAAGGTAAATGGCATCAGTGGCCAAGCTCCTCGTTTCACCTTTACTTTACTCCCCAGGCTAATGCCTTCTTCTCCCTGGTATTTTCTTTCCCTGATGCCAGAACCTACACATCAGATGCATTAAATAATCTGTGCACAGACCATCCAGCCCAAATTGGGGATTTTGTATTGCAGTCATGGATGCCTTTTTCGGGTTCTTTGTCATTGTTACAGGAAAATCCGCTTGTGAATGGACAGTTACAGCACCCCAACAGAAATAGGACCAAACCCCTGCTCCATGCCAGCTGTTCTGCTGTTGCATACTGCAATACCAGATGGCTCTGTGCCTATCTCAGAAGATCATGGAGAGGATACACAGTGACTGAGTAACTCCAGTATTTTTTGCTGGTTAACAAAGCAGCTGAGAGCTAGAAAGGGGTTCATTTCCACAGTCCTGCTGACTAGAGGCAAGTCCTTAAGCTGTTGGCATGTATTTCTTTCTATTATGTGCCTGTTGGGGTCAAGAAAGCAGAGAAGAAATATAGGTTTTTCCTTCCTTAAATTGAAAAGGCTTATATGTAGAAAGCTATGCCATAAATTCTAGAATTCTGTGAATTTTTAACTTGGTTGGAAGGTGAAAAGACAAAGGCACAGCTGAAAATGCTAGCTGATTAGTCTTGTGTATAAAATCCATTTAAGGGGCAATAGCAAACTTCTGTATAAAAATTAATTAGAACATAGCACAGTCAGTTGAGATCAAAGAGCGTACATTTATTGTGAAATATATGGTTGCTGGAGACAATTCATTTTTAATTTATTAGATTCCATAAATTGTTTTCTGATAGGTTAGAAACAGAGATCTATCAAACTTATTCACATAATGCTGGCTCTGGCAACTAGCTAAGTGAATTATTGTCTTGAAGTATATGCTTACCCTTTAATGGTAAGCAATGAAGCTACATGGAAGTTGTGCTAGTGTGTTTTTAGGATTACAAAAAGCACTTCTAGCATAGTAGAACAAGTTGATACTAGCAAAATAAAACTCCACACTTTTCCTGTAAGGAGTGACAGAGAAAATAAGCACTGATTCCGTCTTACTGGTGTGATGTCGCGTGTTTTTTCTGAGATACATATTTGAAAAGGTGGAACCTGAGGTGGCTACATCCAAGGTGATTTCGGGTTCTTGAAATGTGGATATGAATTTGTGGTGGAATTCCTCTGTAGTGCTATCTTCTACATAGTCCTTCATTTTTTGCCAGGGACAGAGCCAATCTATCCCATTCAGAGCATGACCACCCCTTCACCCACCTGGTTTAACTTTGCCTTCAGATTGCTCACATGGGTAGAATTTGGCCTCATCTTGCTGCTCCAGCAGCTGCCCCTGGTAAGGGAGACCCATAAGGCCTTGGTTATCTCTTGCTTTGTAGTGTTGTTCCATGAACTACTGGAAAAATCGGTAAAAGTCCATTTTGTTGCTCACCTTTTTTCCTTATTTATTTCTGCTTTCATCCACAATATGATATATGCTATGCTGAAATTAAGGATGTTTTAAAAATTAACAGTGTATATAGAATTAAAACTTCAGTGTCTGTCCGATCAGCTTATAGGTACAGGGACTGTAGGAGTATGGGAAAGAGGAAAGGAAGGTGAGCAGTATTCTCATGTTTGCAAACCCATGAATTAACTTCACATTTCACCTGCTGTTCTTTCAGTATAACTATACTTTTTAGTTTGACCTGTGCTCATTTTATCCCAGTGCAGGTTTGGATTCCTAAAAAATAACTATTCTCTGTGTCTGTGGAAACCAGTCTTATTTTTATGTATTACATAAAAAAGCAACCCTCATGTGTGTTTTTCCTTTTTCTGCATCCTGTTGTAATTAATTTTCAAGTACAGCTCTTTTTGAATTTCAGAGGTGGTCTGATAAAGCAGAACAAGATAGTTAAATTCAGAAGAATTCTAAAAGATCTGCTGTGTAAAGAGACCTGATGGCAGAAGGATGGAGAGTGCTTATATATTCTTAGAATTGCATTTAAGTACCCAGTACAGGACGTATGCCAAACTCTTCAGGAAAGCAACAGGATATTTTTGGTTTATTATTGTTTTAATATTTTGGGTCTTTTTAATGTTGTCAAAACATCTGCTGGAAATTTGAATATAATATGTTTGCTCCCCTCTCTTTAATTTACAGAAGGAGTGAGATTCTCAAAAAGAAATTGTGTTTTGGGTATGTCCAGGTGTGCGCCTGTAAATCCTGTGGAAGGTTGAACAGCGTCAGACCATTATTTTCTGAAAAAATAAGCTATTGCAAATTAGCAGGCATAAAGCCAAGTTATAATAGAATAATCTATTATAATTTGATGTAGATGGTGGATAGAATGGATAGATTGTAATTGAAGCTAAGTGAATAATTCCAGTAAATAATTTATTCAATGAATTTATCCTGTTTTCCTGCTCAGAGATTGTTTTTACTCCCCCCTCTCCCCTCCCTCCTTACATTTTTATAGCCCCTGGTGTTTTTTGGCTAACCAGAGCGGGGAGGGCTCTTTGTTTCCTGATGTGCTGGGCTGTGCTGGCCATGGTGGCAGTGCTGCCGTTTCATGCCTCCACATCCCCAGGAGTGCATGGCCGGAACCCCGTACTTGGGGGAAGTCTGGTGAGGCTCTGTGTGGGATGTGCCCATCACGGCAACAAGGCTTCCAGAGATGTGGGCATTCCTTCACGGCGGGAATTACTTATGTCATGGGCTTTGAGCTTCACAGATGGGTAGAATCTCCTCAGCAAAGACCTGCTCAAGACAGATAACAAGGGGCTTTCTTGAGGATGACAATCACGCTTCACTTGGGCTGTCGACATGTTAAGTTTTTGTGTGTGTGTGCGAGCATGTGCACAGTGGCGGGGAGGTTTGGGTTTGGTTTTCCAGGGCTTCCAGAAGAGAGTAGAAATGTTTGTGCCGTAAAAATTCCCTCCAAGAAAATGTCTCCAGTCCAAGGAATTTGTTTATTGAGCAGGAGCTGTGCTCCCAAAGTCTTGTGCATTTTTGTTTCTATTACTGTATGTGCTTGCATCCTGCTGGTTGATCGGGCTGGCCAACATGCCATGTCCTTATTTTGTCTTGTTCTGCCCTTTCTTCTAGGGTGGTTGTTTTGTTTTTTGGTTTTGGGTTTGTTTTTTTTTTCCCTAGCTTTTAAAACAGTGTCTCTGGGGTTTTGAGCTTTTAATCAAGCTTTGTCATTCCTCAGCAACTCATCCCTTCTTTGTCAGGAGTTTGGACAAAGATTATTAGATGCATGCACATTCAATAGAGTTATTTTTTCCTGGTTCCCTCAAGGATCCAAGCTAAGTCCTCCACTTTTCATTTAACATTATATGCAGATTTTTGTAACATTTCATCTCCTTGCTTTGAGTAGTAAAAGAGTTTCATGTCACAAAGACTAATGTTCCTAATTGATATTTGAAGTAGCACTGACTAAAATGAACTGAGCTATGGACATCTCAGAACTATTCTTATTCCAGACAGGTTGCAAACTTAAGTAGGCATCACTTCATCAGGACTGTGATGACCTCAGATTGCTCAGTGCTCAAGTAAATGAAGCTCTGACTGAGACAAAATTCAGCAGAGTGTGAACTTGTGATGTTTGATTTCGGAGCTCTGAGCCACCAGCCTGGGATATAAAATACAGCAGAACCTGTGTATAGTGGTGAGCATGTCCTACTGTGGTTTATGGATTTACCAAGTTCATCCTCACAGTTACTAGGTCTGACGATTTTGGTGTTACCAATCTGTTCTGTGTGTTATGTCTTTGCCTCTCGCGTTTTAACACAAAATTCCCTTAGACCGCAGAATCTGCCCTTCCATGACCTGTCTCACTTTCTTCCATAGCTCTAAGACATCGCCTGTACCTGTGGAAAAGGGCTTTAGTCCTACACTGCATTCTCAGCTCAGGCTTGGAGTGATACCACACAAGATTGTCCACCTTCTCTGTGCTGCTGTCATTAATACATCAAGTACCAGGTTTGATTTCTTAAGAAGGTTTGCATTTTTCTTTTGACAAAAGTGGAATTGTTTGCTTTTGTATAGATAATCCATATATTCTTCAAAGTGATGCTATTCCTCTTAAACAACTTCAAAACATTTGACTTAATATTAACTTGTAAAAGCAAATTATTTTAATGGTAGAATGTATGAACAATAGTTTAATCTGTTCAGCAGTCTAGTGTATTTTTTAATAGATTTCTATATTAATATTGGAGCAAAGACAGTAATTTCTGGTGCTTTTACAGCTGTGAAAACATGCCTATTGCAAAAAGAGACTAAACTGTACCAAAGGGTGAGCTGTGCCAGCAATATTTAATACTTCATTGTAGGTCCACTGTTTTAAACATCTGTCCCTCATTTAGTGTATTTTTAATGCAGAATTTTTAGTGTGGGCAAAAATGTTGCTTTTTATAGTAAAATGCTTTCTCTGCTACTGAAAAAAAAAAGCAACTTAGGGTTCTATGAGAAAAAGTATTTTTAATGATTTATAGGATTTGGGTCATTGGCCTTCAACTTCCATAAAACAGTAAGTCATTTTTATTGAAATGAACGCATTTCTGAGAACACAAATGTGGTTGATAAAGGAAGTTTCTGTGAAGTAAATATGGAAGCTGGAAAGGGAAAATTCTAGGCCCTGTACTGGGCTGCACATTATTTGTAAAAAGGAAATAATTGAGTTACGTGGGCCGAGGCAGGTGAGTGCAACAGACTCCTGCAGTAAAATGGAAGAAATAGGAAATGAACTTTGTGTGAAACTGAGATTATGGCCACCTTCTCTCGTTGTCACTGTTCTGCGGGCATCGTAGAATGTCCAGGTTGGAAGGGACCTTGGGAAGTCATCTGATTCCAATCCCATCGTCAGTGGTGTGAGATGAGAATGTTGGAAAAATGTCCTGGGGTCTTGCTGTGAGTGAACAGCCCATCAGCTTGAGAAAGGACTTGCTGAGGCTGCACCTCAAATCCTGTGTTCAGTTCTGGGCCCCTCACAACAAGAAGGACATTGAGGTGTTGGAGCGTGTCCAGAGGAGAATAGCAGAGCTGGTGAAGGGTCTGGGGTACAAAGCTGATGTGGAACAGATGAGGGAGCTGGGGGTGTTTGGCCTGGAGAAGGGGAGGCTCAGGGGGGACCTTATTGCTGCCCACAAATCCCTGACAGGAGGCTGTAGCCAGGTGGGGGTTGGGCTTTTCTCCCAGGTAGCAAGTGTTAGGACAAGGGGACACGGCTTCAAGCTGTACCAGGAGACATGTAGATTGGATACGGAAAAAAAATTCTTCACTGAAATGGTGGTCAAGCACTGGAATGGGCTGCCCAGAGAAGTGCTGGAATATACATCCCTGAAGGTGCTTAACAATGTACAGATGTGTTGCTTAGGGATGTAGTTCAGTGGTGGCCTTGGAAGTGCTGGATTAATGGCTGGACTCAATGATCTTATGAGTCTTTTCCAAACTAATGACTGTCTACAGAAGAGAGCAACATGCATACAGTGTAATTCTTCCACACTAGTGTAATATCCACTATCATTTTCTGGAAGAAAAGTGAGGAAATCTTCACAGTTTTTTTATACATGCAATAATTAAAATATCTTTGTCCTTACAGTTTGTTTAAAAAGTCCACATACACAAAAGCAGAAGAAAACACTGTGGCTATCATGTACTAAATTAAATTTCTAAATATGTGGCAAGTGCCCATGCCCATCCCATTTAAGCATTTATCAGAAATATATCCTAGATTAATTCCTCCCTTTCACAGGTACAAGACCACCCAGCTTATTTTAGAAAAGGATTTAAATTTTCATCTCTAACAGCACAAAAAAGGTCTATGGTTTGTCTGTTTGTTTGGCCTGAAGTATTAATGCTTGAACACCAATCAGCTTGTTCAGATGACATTTTCCTAGATCAGCCTGCTGGGATTGGTTGATGGATGGGGATGTTTTATCCTGCAAAGAGGGAAAAGAAACACTAGATTTGCTATTTTGCTCTGTAAAAGGAATAGTTCAGGAAGGGAACTGTACTGGGACTCGAGAGTTTAATGGTGAGACTCAATGACATCTTAGTTACCATGAAAAGTTTATAGGTCTTGTGTGGAAAGAGCACTTGAAACTATATCCACACATACATTTAACAGAGCTTCCATTTGTTCCTCTCTTATATCTCAGTATAATTTAATTGATGAAGATTAACACTGTCTCTTATGTGAAGGGCCTGTTTGAAAAAAGGAAAATCATTTAGCTCATATTAACTTTGCCTCAGCTGTACCTTCCTTTACCCACTTTGTACAGGTATATTACTATCTGAAAAAGGATTAAGAAATAAGCTAAGCTGGGAAACTCCAGAAAACAGAAAATGCTCTTTTTTACCCAGGAAATACTTCTTAGTTCTGTGTGGTCTTGTTGCACTGGCAGGGTTTTTTCAACAAAATATAACAGGACAGAAAAAAAAAAAAAAAAATCTTTCTGAATTTATATAAAGACATGAAATATATCAAATTCTTTTTTTTTTCCACTTTTTCCCCTTTTTTAAAAAAGAAAATATGTCTTCCATTTATACAAGTGCATGAGGTCAATATGAACTGTAGGGATTCGATGTCTTTTATGTTTTGGATTTGTCTTTTAAGCAGACCTGTTCTTACAGTTTTCAGTGATGTGGTATGTGAATTAGAATTATGTCCTTTTGTAGTGATGTTCCTGACTTCAGAACATGCCAGTTAAAAAATAAAAGACATTCAACAGTACACCTGATGCAGCTCCTAATGGCACTAGAAAAGGAAGCCAGGATATGTCCCTCTTAGTTTTCCATGAAATAAGAAAGTCCACAGGTGCAATGTATTTTAGAACACCCATTGTCAGCTAGATCACCAATCACTGGAAGTGATTAAAAAATAAGTATTGTTAACATAATTTGGGAAGACCAGATATTAACTAAGAATATAAACAATCTATTATTTTGTAATGTAACAGGCATACTTTCATGGCTGTAGAAGCAGGAAGTGTACCCAGAAAATAACACTTTAAAATTTGTCAAAGGCAAAAAAAAACCTGTTTTCTTTTGAATTTTTGATTTATGTATACTTACTAGAGTCCAATTAAAAAAAAAAAAAAAAAATTAGAGAAAAGTATACATGTGTGTTCCTGAGGATGGCTACTATGGACAATTTCTTCTTATAGGAATTCTTATAGATCCTGAGTCAGGATGAGGTCAAGAGCAAATCATCAAGAGCAGAATCCCAGTTCATAGAGGCATAGGCAGTTTTGGGGGACTGCTGAGGTAGAAACTATGAGACAGTTCCTGTTATTGGCAACCTGGTCCCCTCTGCCATGCCTCTGTCCTTGTGAGAATGCCAGGATTAGGCCTGCAGCTGTACAGACTTAGTCACTAATTAAGAGAACCTGATTTTACTGAAGTTACATCCAAGGTTAAAGCTCTGAGTGAAGTCAGTTGAGGCATTCAGAGGTACTGACTCAATTCTGGATGTCGTTAGGATCACCAAACTTGTCAATGGTAAGACTTGTATGCCTTTTCTTAGGGATATTTAAAATAAATAAAACCTTTCTGAATTATCTTCTTGTGTAGAACCAAAAAATAAAAAAAAGTTTTCCCATCCCTTGCCACTGTATGCATGGATAACTGGTTCACATAACTTTTCAAATACATTTTAGGAACAAAATAACCCTAAAATATCTAAGTACTAAAGGCTGCATTCGTACCAGGCTCAGCAATGTGTTTTCATTTGACTGTATTGTGAGATAACGTCTGTAAGGCAGCTCCAGCGTAATAAAAGGTGCTGATTTCATAGGAGATTGCAAATGACGAGCTCCGCATCAAATTTAGCTGCTCTTTGGAGATAAAAATGGAAGCACAGAAAACTAAGAGCCCAGTATAATTGGACAGCTTTCTGAACTGTTGCATTTCATATACATAATGTTAGTTTTCTAAGGTGAGAGCCAAAATAAATGTTTGGAGTTCGCTCTTAGTTCTGTGGTGCGGCAGAGATTGACGTGCGTTCGCGGTTGCATCATGGACCCTGGAAAAACCCCGCTCACCATTGGGAGGAATGCGCTTGGCACCGAGTCAAATGCACAGCGTGGAAGCATTCACCTAATTAGTGTTTTAACAGCTGCTTAAGGTTCGTTTCAATGGGAAGAAAATTATTGAGCACAATTTTATGTAATTAGTAGAGCATAAAACACGTGGTATGTCTAATTAAATGTTTAAAGCTATTGACATTACGTAGCTACTGTTGAGGTAAATGAAGTGGAAAATCGTTATGATTTTTTCGGTTGGTAAATTACTCCACAATATGCTCAAAGGCCCATTTGATAAGATGAACTCAATCCTAATGCAGAATGATGAGCACCGGGGCCTTTTCACACCCCGCAGGTATGTGGAGGTCTCACCAATTTAACTGGAGGAACTGGCTGGCATTTCAGGGCTTTCAAGTCTTGCCAGCATGTGCTCCACTCTTCAGAGCACACTGTGTTAAATGCAAGAATGTCCCGCTGCTTTGGTTCACAGCTCCTTTATCCAAATGGTGACAAACTGTGCATTGTAGAGCTGAAGTCCTCGCTTTCTGATCCCAAAACAATAAAGCCTTTGAGTAACGATCCAGCAGGCACTTAGAAAAGGAGTTTGGCATTGCAAGCGAATTTGCTTATAAAACATGTTGTATTTCACAGTTTGCATTGTTGAAGCATTTGGACTTCGTTTTGCAGTTCTCAAGATAGATATGGGAGTGCAATTATACATCATGCAACATCAGTAGTGTGATTAATTTAAATCCATTTGGACTACAGGTGCTTCACTCTATGCTTGTAGCACTCCTCATGTTTATTTACAGGAGTATTGAACAATGTTGACAGTAAAACCCAAACTTCTGAGATTAATTTTTCCCCATTTGTGTCAATACAGCTTTTGCCTAACTGATATTTAATGACGTGCTTTGTCATGTAAACCACCTTTTTCTTCCTATTTCAAATGCAATAGATAAGAAATAGCACAAAGGCAGGAGTGGGCTTTAATCACAGCTGTGACACTCAAATCCAGCAAAGACAACAGAAAACCACAGAATTTACCCTGAGATAACTGAGGATTCATCCACTCTTCTCGTAGTGAGTTACTTAACTCTACAAGCTCAATTTATCATTCTATATAATGTTCTGTCAATATAACTATAAAATGAGCATATGCATAGTGGAAAAGTAAATATTCCCTAGAAGAAATTATATTTCACAGGAAAAAAAAAATTAAAAGGGAGCAGTTACCTTTTTTTGCTTCCATAGCTTTGCATCTCATTGTTCATTTGTATTTATGGCCTCCAGGAGACCATGAAGTAAGGTTAAACTGTGATTACAGGTTTGCATAAGACATGCCAGCATTGCCTGCCCTGAAAGGCAGCAGATCACATCACTCTTCTGAGGAAGAATAGTTGAAAGTGTCATTGGTGTAACTGGAATTCTGCTCAGGGATTCGATGCCTTAAAACCTCTCTGGTATGGCATGAGAAGCGATCTACATTTTCCTGACCTCAAAACACAGTAAGAAGTCTGTTTTTTGTTTTGAGGAAGGTTTTCAATTTTAAGTGACTTTATGTGCTATTTAAATTTAGTGACATAATTTTTGAAAGTGACCTAGGAACTTCATGAACAGCAGGAGTGGTCATACTTCACAAAACCATGGGAAAGAGATCTGGATAAGCCTGCTGTGTCTTTTCAGTGTGGGCTTTTGGAAGGCTGTAGCAGCATCAGGGCTGCGTGTGAGGCTACGAGACTTCAGCTGTGAGCTGAAAGAGTTAATTTTCAAGTTCATCATGAGCTGTGTTTACTTATCCTTTCTTATTCCTTTGTGATAATTGGCACCTCCGATTCTCTGCTAATTAATTGGGCTGCAAGGGGCAGGTGGCGCCATTCTATTTTGATAATCCCTGTCAGCAATGTCTGTATAATCTCTTTGTTTAATTAAAATGAATTTGTAATAGAGGTGCATGAACTTGCAACAGTTTGGGTTTTTTTTTTTCCCTTCTCTTCCTTTCTCTCTCTCCCCCTCTCTCTTTCTCCCCCTCTCAGCCTCCCTCCCTCCTGGCTGTGCTTCACTTCACTTCAGTGGGTGTTCACTGCTGGGGGGCAGTTCTGCACTTGTGGAACCACCACAGTCCATGTGCTATTGTCACTCTGCAGTCTCTTTGGAAATGTCTTACTCCCCAAGACATAAGCCATCTATTTTGAAATGTCGTTGTTTTTGTTTGTTTGTTTGTTTGTTTTCCTTCTTCTTCTTCTTCTTCCCTTTAAAACAAAGAACATATCTGTAAAGAGATTTCAAAACTTTTTTCCTACTTTAAGTCAAAAACAGTCCAGAAGGGGCATTGAGGATTAAAATAATTTTAGTTAGAACCAAAATATTTAACCACTGAAACACGTTAATGTAATGCTTTATCAATTCATTGCTCATTTATCTTCATGGCCCTGACAAAAATTTCAAGCAAGCAAACAAAATTCAGTGCCAAAAGCATTGTTTATCTTAAGTCAGTTCAGGCAATATGAGCAAGGGTCAATTTTTTAACACTCTCCAACTGAGGACAGATTTCAGAATGAAGAGCTGGAAGTTTAAATTTCTGCTAAGACATAGACAGTTTCAATGCGTGTTTTATTATGATTATTGGAAAGTTTTCATGCCAACTGCAAATACAGAAGTGGATTGCAAGCCTTATCCTTGAGGAGGCTGCATGGCATTGAAGGTCCCCTCCTTCTCCAAGCGCTTCTCTGATGTTTTGTCTAGCTTCTCTTCACATTCCAGAGCGGAGGACAGAAAGTAGCAGGAGCCAGAACAAAACACAGGATTTGTTTTACAAACATTTTTAAGGGATAAGAATGTGAAGGATAGATGACGAAGGCTTCTTGTGCCACGGGGGACATTTCACATCAAGTGCTCATCTTGTCCAGTGGCTTGACAGCTCACTTCTGCTGGCTGCTGTTCAAGGGGAAAACTATATACTTCCCCCCCTTTTTTTTTTTTTCCTCTTACGCCTTTACAGGTTGAATGCTGGAGCCTAGCAGAAATCAGAATCTCAGTTTTGGCAGAACTTTAGCTGCTGATAGGTCACTGAAGGAGTCTGTCAAACTTCTGTAGTAATATGAATGCACACAATCCCTAGAATTGAAAAGGAGGGGAAATGGTTTATAGTAGTTTAATTCTATTATTATCCCTTCTGTGTTAAGATGAGGTCACTCAGTGATAGTGGCACTCGTGGCTCCTTTGTTTCTTTGAAAAGGGTGGCACAAAAGATCATTTCTTCAGTGGCATCTCTCTCAGCATTTCTGCAGATCCCCAAGGCTCTCCTGTTGCAGATATTTTTTCCCCTGCTGTATTGATTTGTTTACTTGCATTGTGTGCTGAAGCCACACATCCAGCTCATTTTCCTGTGGTGTGTTTACTAGTGCCACAGATAGGTGTGAGTATCCCTGTTGTACATCCAGGGAACTTGGAAACTGTGAGATGCCAGCAATGTAGGATGTGTTTCATCCTTTCCTACCCATTCCTAGCGTCCCCGAGGTCCTTCCTTTCCTCCTACTGAAAAAGCTGCTGGTGGTTCAGTGTGTCATATGTCAGTTAATGTCATACATCACTCAAGTCATCCATCTGGGATCCTCACACCCAAGAAGTCAGCTCGCATGCAGGAGATGAGGTCCTGAAATTACAGTGAAAAATGTCTCAGAAAGTTCCATTTGAAGGATTTTTTTTTTTTTTTTAATAGATGTCAGTGAGCTAGCATTTTCAATGGGAGATTGAAGGATAAGCTGGCAAACTTGTCAGCATTCCCCTGCAGTGCTCTGAATGGATGCCCAGAGCTGCCAGCATTTGTAACCTCATCATTAGCCTCCCAGTCATTGCTCTTTGTCAGATATTCCTATTGTCCACATTCAAATGGTCGCAGGAAACTGCTTTAATACAGTTAAGCAAAATGAAGTTTCTAATTCTCATCAAATTAGGGAGAAGTTTGTCAACTCAAAGACTGGCAGGGGGAAAAAAAAGGAATCAAGAAGTTCTTCTCTTCAAATCATCTGTGTTTTTAAGAGATTATCTAAAGCTGTGGCTTTATTATTAAAACAGAATGAAAACATTAAATGAACACAGTCATAAGCTGTCTTGCTGCTGTTTGCATCTTTGCCATATGGGTGCTTTGCAATGCCTACGTGGCAAGGGAGAGTTCTCTTTCCTGGCACTGGATGAACAGCACACTAGAAAGAACTTCTGCAACACAGCAAAAAGCAATTCCCAAACTTTTCAGAAACTGGAAAAGCATCCAAGAATTTGCCTGCATCACAGACATTCTTATACTTTTCTCTTACAAATTGTACCTTTAAGGTACAGGACTGCAGATGTTTAAAGCAGAAAAATATCTCCATGTACAGTAGCAGGGAAAAACAAAACAAAACAAACTGAAATCCTGAAAAGATCAAGAGTTCCAAAGGAATCTTTCCTCTAACTTGTTATTGAACATAACAACTAGGGATCAGCTCAGCAGCATCTATCCCTTACAGATGGTGTCTATTGCAAGTATGACTCCAGTGCATTTCCTTTTCCTGGTAATTAAGATACTGTTGTGTAAAGAAGTGACTTCAAAGTTGTGTCTGGGCCCCCGGCTCTTCTGGCTTATTAGCACATTTCCGGGGATAGTGATAGCTTCAAGGTTTTGCTGAGCTCTGTTTGTTTGTGAGTCCAAATGAAAACAATGGGAGAGCTGAAACAACTTCTGAGATGTGTGAAGAGCTTTCTTATTTGGAGAGTTAATTGGATTTCTGTCTGCCTGGCTTTAGGTGAAGGATTTCCAGACAGTTCCACGGTTTCTGTACAGATATCTCCTGATTGTGACTATAATGGATATGTGGTGTTAATTAACAGACTCACAATTCAAGCTATGGTACGGGGTTTTAGAGAAATGTCTGTAATATACACAAAATATAATAACTGATGTGACTCTGGCAGTACCTATATTCCTCTGAGTCTCAGGTTTCGTGGTTTAGTTCGGGTCCTTTTGGTTCCAGGTCTAGTTACTGCTAGATTGCCACAGGGAAGTATGAACATATTTGCTCCATATTACTCTGTAGACTAGAGGTAAAAACTCCTAAAATGCAGCATTTAATCTGTGACAATCCAGCTCTGAATGCAAATCATCTTATATAGGAATTTCTGTCCAAGTTTTAGTGTGGCAAGACCTGAGTGTCTCCCAAAGTGATCCTTCTCCCTCTGCTGAGTGTCAGCAATAACAGAATAGCAATTCACTTGCAAAGATTGTTTTGGAATCTTTGAAAGGATTGCATGCATGCTAGAAACTGAATAAAAATCACTCATGCCACAGAGGATTAAATGCCTTCTGAGAACGTGGAATTTCACATCTGAAACATGATTCTGTTCTTGCTCAGATGCCTTGAAATGGTAACTCCGTTTCTTTGGTTTATAGGTGTTTGCTGCAGAGAGTCCAGCTTTGCTGATGTGAAAGCAAAGAGCTAGTGCTGTCAAATGGTCCCGTTTAATTGCACTACTTATGTCTCGTAATTGTCAATAATAATTTTTAAATTGAGGCTCATAATGTACAAAGGATGCTGTGAATCATCCAGAACTTTTTTAGGAAGAAATTTTTCCTCTCTTGCCATCTAGAATGTAGGTATTAAAGAAAATCTGGTTTTTCCTGCCTCGTAAATTCAGCAGTTCAGAGGAAAAAAATGTATCAGCTGGATATCATATAGGAGATTGGTACTTGAACAAGTAAGTTGTAGGGTGAAGAAGACTAAGCAGTAGGAAAGAGTCATACAGTTGTATGGGGAATGAAGAAGCTGCATGAAAAATTCTACAACTCACTTTAGAACAATAAAAATTGATAACTTCTCCATTTATTAACAAAGTTGCTCATCACAGATACTGGCCCCAACTGATGGATATTAGGTAGCCAGTAAATGTGACAAATCACATTGTACATTGTTAATTTAGATGATTGCTTTTCCTCTCCACAGACAAATAATTGTTATTGGAGCTGGCAAATACAGTGGCACTCTAGATACTGTACTGTTGGCAAAAAACCCAATCTTCTTAACTGATAGCACGATGAATCCATTTTGCAGAGACTTCTACTGTAGAAACTCCACTCTTTCTTGCAAGATTGTCTTTGACCATTTGAATGTTAACATTCCTCTATATGTGGTGTCCAGTGCCAACTTCTGTGCCTTACATTTTCAGGCAAGGCCAATATTTCATGTTGATTTTTGCTTGGGGTTGATTCTTGATAGGTCATGGATGTGAAAACTCATGCCTTTTTGAATATCTGTGAAGATACTGAGTTGAATCTCTAATACTGCTAGCTACTGACTTTTATTTATCTATAATCTTTTTTATGATTTAAGACCTTTTTTAAGGTCTGACTGTCCTAAAGTCTTACTAGAGATTTAAACTGTTGAAGGTATTGTTAGGTGGTATTATTACCTGTTTCAGTAATGCTTTTGGAGAAAAAATACAAAAAAGTCCTCTCAGAGTTGCCAAGGCCTTTTTGGGTCCATTTATCAAGAATTAAGGCCAAGACTACCGAGTTAATGAATCAAGATGCTCAAGTGTGCAACACAGGAGCTTTTGAACAAGAGCTACACATTTTGGAGTTGTTTGGATCACGGAGGAATGAGTATTCGAAACTGCCAAGGTTTTGAATCCAAATTCTCAGTGTATATAGTTTTTGTCCTAGGAGTTATTTATTTAGTATACTTTTCTTTTCTTTTCTTTTCTTTTCTTTTCTTTTCTTTTCTTTTCTTTTCTTTTCTTTTCTTTTCTTTTCTTTTCTTTTCTTTTCTTTTCTTTTCTTTTCTTTTCTTTTCTTTTCTTTTCTTTTCTTTTCTGCTATAGGCAGAATGTCAGCACCAGGGTGTAACCAAGAAATTAAATATCCTTTGTTGCAGTAAAAACTTTTAAACATTATGGTGACTATGCTTTAATACTTTGATTCCTATTTTTAAATACTGCTTTTTAAAAGGTAAACAACTGCCTCTAAGGAAACATGGAAATAACATCTTGATTTGGTAACAGTTCTGGGGAGCAGCACTTCTTCGTTGTGCCTGACTTTAACAAGCTGAATATTTATTTATTTATTCATTTGGTTAGTTATTTAAAAGCAGAATTAGTTACTTCTGGGAGCTTATTGTATATATTAATGTTATTGTAGGATTATCCTCTGTGTGATATTTGGCTGGGATTTGAGGTCACAAACACTCTGGCCACTGAGAGTGACCACATTTGGCCACTGGATGGCTCGTCTTTCACACTGGCACACCACTGCAGGGCCTTTTGTTTCACTCTTCCCAAGCCAGCTCTTTCTGTTTGCCCCTAGCTTTGAGACAATATTTGCATCCTGTGCAAATAAATTTATTGCACCCATGCATAAAGCACCATCTCAGTCTATTATTTTAATAATTGTCACCTGAAGCAACATAATATCACTGGTTTCACGGCCTTTTAGTTCCAGGAGAAGGACTTGGGATACTAAAATTGCTACATGTCATTTCACCCGTTTTCAGCCTTACATTATAAACTTATCCAAACACAGAGGTGTCAAGGAAGCAGGTGGCACACCTTTCTCTACAAGCCTGTGTCCTAGCAGGGTTAGAGGGCTTTGCAACCCGACACCAATGATAAACACCTCACTCAGATCCTCCTTTACAGAGGAATTTGTGAGGATGGCTGAATATCTCTGGGGAACAAGAAGGAAAAGATGGGACTAAGCTGTTCATGTTGCTTCAGTCACTGAAGAGGCTCGTGGTAACTGTTCCATCTCTCTGGGGAGAACCCTTTGCAGAGGTTTTAAAGAGACCATGATCAGCCGTAAGGTGATACGTTAAAAGGACTACCAAAACCACCCACAGAAACCTGAAGCACTAAAGAGGCAATCACTGGAGACAGAAAATGCAGATGGCACAGCCATGGTATTGATTTGTTTTTCCTGGAACTACAAACTCATTATTCACTTAAAATTAGTGATCAGCAAGGGCTGAGTCACGCAGTTCGTTATCTAGACCCCAGTTTTCTCTCTCCTAAAAGTCTGTGTGCTCGTGGGCTTGATGTGGTGGTGAACTGAGCTCGCTTCCCTGCCACAGTTTCTTCTGGTGGGCTCTCAAAGAGGTGTGCATCCATCCTCTTGCTAAAGACAGAATCCCCATCACGGCAGAGAGGAAACAGTTGCAAAAATAGCGTGTCTTTTGGGTGTTTCTGCATGAAGGTGAGGCCTGTTGTGGCCAAAAAAATGCATTAGCATCTCTGTTTCAGGTTGGTTGGTGGCTGAAGCAGCTTTCTGGATCTGCGCAGAAGCACCTCCTGACTAATCAACAGACAAAAAACCAAAAACGCTGACATTGAAAAAAGCTGTCTTTCATCATGATCAGTCTGGCAAACACTTCCCCATGCCAGGATTCCACAGGAAACAAGAAAGTTTTTTATTACACACCATAGTATTTATGCATGAGCTCCTGGAGTAGAGACTGGTAAAGCTGGTTAGACCATAGCAAAGGCTTGTGGAGATTTGATGCGTGATCACCAATCAATATGTAAACTGAGTCAAGATCAGAAGAGTCTGTTAACTTTAGCAGGCTGTTTATCTAATGTTAAGTATAAGAAATAAAATTAGTAACAGAATTTCTATTATTGGCATCCTAGCTTCTATTTGGGGCTTACAGCACTGAAAATTACTAGTTTGACTGATAGACATCATAGATAATAACACTGAGCTAGCTCCCTTTCAGTGATGAACTGCAGATCCATAGATTCATAAAGTAGAGTACAGACAGATGCTTGCTGCTGGGACATATGTGCTGGTCTCAATCCATTACTGCTTATCTGCTGATGATTACTGCCTGAAGAGAGGTGGGAAGATCGCTGAGTGCTCCTCATCAGCTTTTGGTGTAAGCTCAGATATCTTGCTTTAAGCTGCTGTTGAAGGCTGTTTAAACTAAGCCCAGCTGACTTGTCTGTGAAATCGATGAGGGTCTCAGGCAGTTCACTCTAGTTTTGTACGGAGTGTTGTAAAGAGTGATAACATTTCAGAAGAGAGAAATGGATGTGATAGCTTTCTGTGTGACTTAAAAAGTAGCAAAATGCACCTTGAACAAGTTTCCCACCAGATCGAGATCAAGAAGATAGGAAGGGACATAGCTGTTAATGTTTGTACATGGAAAACCACCACTGACTTAAATCCCATACATCTTCCCAGTTCATAACTCTTTTTTAAAGTCATTTTAATCAACCCTTAGAGTTCCTAAAGACTGGAGTTGGTTGAAAATACACTGTATTTCCAATGTGCTTGCTTTTGCTAGCAGCACTTACAAAGTATGCAAATCTGTATAGCAGCTTCCTGTATTATTTCTGCTGCAGCTCCATAGAAGTAGAGAAGGAGCATCTTGGCAACTAAGAAAATAGCGAAGTTAAACAAAACAAATTATTTAAATGTATTCCCTGGATTTCAAACAGTGTTTCTTTAACACAGATCTGATTTTTTGAGCTGGGAGCAGGGCATGTTTTTCAAGAGATGCCAGAAATATCTGCTTATGGGATGTTGTGTGATACTGTGGCCAGTGTTTGTGAGAAAAAAAATGTAAGCACTTTAAAGATAAAATATTATGTGATGTCTTAAAAACTCCAGGGTGTTTAACTTCTAATGTTGCATGTTTAAGTTAATGGAGGTAAGAAAACATTGCTAAGTGGAGTGATAAATCAGTGGAACTGACCATCTTTACATAAAGTTCATCTTTTCTTCAGTTCTACTGTTTGATTCCACCCAATGATTTAAAAAGCAACAAACGCGTGAACATTTTACAAACAAGGTTGGGCTGTTTCTTAAATAGTGCCTGAACACACTGTTTCAGCTGTAAAAGTAGCTCAGAATTGCTTCTGCAGGTTTCTTGCTTTAAGGCTAGGGGCGTTATGTTCTTGTATTGTGTAGACTGCCTGCATGAGTTGCTGCAAAGTTCATTATACTGCTAAGGCTGTCAGTGGTATTTATGGATATTCATGTGCAGTGAACCCTTGAACCTGAGCAAGTCATCTGAGCGTGGCTTGTAGTTAGAGTTGTGTTTATGCTTAACATTGGTAGCAGTATTTAATTGCTCCCTGGGAAAAAATAATTGCAATTTGAACTCGGTTGTGTGGTAGACAAGGGATTGCAAAAATGCCAGGCCCACAGGAAGGATTGTCCTTCTTATACCAGTATTAATTATTAGACTTCTGTTTTCAACTCCCATTGCCAGAGTTTGGAAATGAACGTGGAACAAGTAGATTATTCAAACTGTGCCATGTCCCGCTCCCATTAAAACTAATAATGGCAAAAATTGCGTTATGAAATTAATCCTATTTCAAAAATATTTTCCAGGCATTTTTCATGTCAGCTGCAAATGGGACAAAGGGTGATGATGCCATTTTGCAATAGAGAAGAGTGGAGCTCTCGCCTTAGACTCATCTGAAGAATTTCTAATTCAAAGTATTGCAGTGTTATCCCTGCTAAAGTTTCAGTTCTCATGACCCAATATCAGATGGGAAAATCCCGTGTAACGCCTGGAATGCCAGCAGGACTGTTAGGGTCCTGAGGCGGGTGGAGCTATACATGTCCTCAGAGCTGCATTTTAGCGCTCTCCTGCCAGTGTGAAGGGAGTTTATATTTCTGTAACTCTAGTGGGGATTCCTTTGGCTTGACACAATCCTGGGAATGTCTTTCAAACCATGTACATACACCGAACAGATGGCTTTCATGGGAAGCAGGAACTACTGTTCACCATGTAAGCTTTTTTTTTTTTTTTTTTTTCCCCATTTCTTGGTAGCTTTCTAACTTGAAATAATCCTTCCACAGACACTGTGTAATGGGAACATCTTGATTCTCTTTTCCAGCCCTCCCTTATTTTCATTTTCCTGTCAAGCTCAAGGAAAAAAACATTTTTCACATATTCTAAGGGTAGAGGTGTTTTTATTTTTTGAGTTTTAAATTCAGTTACTACTGAATTTTAGCATTTGTAATGAAAGCTGAATTACTGAAGCCAAGCCTTAGTGGGGAATTTAACAATACAGTGTACTGTTCCTGTCCCCTCAGGCATCACTGCCACCTGACCAAAACTCAGGAATGTAGTTATTGACAGATATGTGGCTGCATATGGAAAATAATCTTTAGAATTTCATGCATTTTGTTTACAATTTGTTGAAATATGAACATTTTGTAGTACCATGTGGTAACATCAGCGACTGATACGTTGTGACAGAATGTAATATGAAGTGAACACATAAGGTAATTAAAGATCACGTTGAATTTAATTTTCATGCTCTTGCACTTAGGAGCTTGTCACCGTCAATGGACAATTATTAAATTGGCTGCCCCCTGCAAACATTGGCTCAGTAAATGTCTCTATGTTCTTATAACCATGAGTTCGTTTTTCGTTATCTTGTGGCCTTATAGAACATGAGCCTTTTTTGGGTACAGAATAACAATAAATAGACATACTTTTGCTTTTGCCATGAGTGGGTACACTCCTCTGCATTCATCAGTCTGGCAGAGTTTCTCATAGATTTTGTTAACATTTCTCTAACTTGCTAAAATAAGTAAGAACAAGCAACCAGATTATAGGAAAGAAGAAAACTTCTAAAATTTGGTGTGTAGGTATCTGTTTTAGTAAAAGTATTTGATCTTGAAAACATTTCCCAGTTACTACCAAGACAAAGAACAGAAGCTGTAGGTTAATATTAAGCTTGCCTGTACAATAATGAATTACAACCTAACATTAGAGAGAAAAAAACCCCAAACAAGTATAGTCTATTGTAATTCTTTAATTGAAAATGTATCATCACGGAATTGTTACTTGGATACCACTCGAATTCTCATGGAAATGTGTTTCCTTTCATTAGCAGGTCGATTTATTTGATGATATTGTGGAATTGCAGGTTAATTTTCATCTACTACCCTTGTGTCATATTGATACTGTCCAGCTCCATGTTTTAAATAAGCACGTGACTTCTAGTGTCTAGTTTTTATTTTCCACCTGAATATTTGCAAGTGCTGGGATGAACATTTTATCTACAGCCACGGAACTAAATTAGCACATTTTAAGGAGGTGCATCCAGAGAATATAACAAAAATAGATCAGCCAAAATGAGAACTGTTAGACCTGAGTGAATATAATAGGAATTGAGAGCATAAAACTGTAATACCTGTCTGAATCACTTCTCTTAAAGATAGTGGGGAGTTGTTGAAAAAAAGCAGCTGCTGTCGTGTAAGAATTTGGGAGTCTCCCGTCAATTTTCAGCTTTCATCAGAGTATGAGAATTACCACGGCTTGGTGGTGGTTTAAGGTCATTGAGAGACAGTGATGATGCCAGAGTTGCATCAGCACATGAGCTGACCGTGTTGCTGAATCATTTCAGCCAAACAAAATTTATCAGCACACTTCAGCCTGTCTTGTTTGGATGTTTTGGTGGAGGTGGTTGGAGTTGCACTGGAGGCTGGAAAAAGGAATTTCCAATGTGTTTGCTCTATGGATGGAGCTGGAGCCTGCAGGCCAGGGCAGTGCCCAGATGGGGCCCTGCAGCAGATAAGGTGGTGGCAAGATTTGCAGACTTTCAGTGCATGGGGATTTGCAACCAATTCTATCATAAATAAGGTGTTGTGATTATGTAGAAAGTCCTAATCAGTGAAGTCTCAGACATCAGAAGTTTCCTCAAGAGTCAATACACAGGTTTGTGCTGTTAATAATTGCTCCCTTCCACACTGAGATGTTGGGACAATTTTCAGCTTAAAAGCTGTGAACTGCAGTAGCAGCTCGGACTGCACACAGCCCATGGTTGTGCACTCTTAAGGGAGTAGGTTTTTGCAAGACAAATTCTGTATAACCCTTAAAAACTGTACTTAATGCCTATTCAGAGTACTAGCAGGGCAATCATAAAAAGTGACACATTTACGGCTTAAATAAGATGAACGGTGCTTTGATCCTGAAACGTTCTAGCATAACGCTCTGACGCTCAGCTTCGTTCTTCCTGACGGCATGAGATATCCAGCATTCCCCACTCAGTCCTTGCTCTTTCTCCTGTGACCCCCAGCAAGGGAGCGCCAGTCGCTGCTGCCTTGGGTGTGGAATGTGCCCACTAGAGGCCTGGTTTGTGATTACCAGCTAATTTTACGTGGGCCACCCTAGAAGCTGTTGGAGAAATAAATCACTGCAGAGCTGTCCTGGATTTGAGCCACTGAAAGGCCTATAAAAATATTTGTTACCCAGATACCTGAGCTGGCCAGCTTTTTCTACAGAACTTAAACTGTCTTGCACTTTCTGCGTTGCTCGTTTTGGGTGGTTTTAGTCGGGCAGGTTGAAAAAGTGGGTTTTGGCAGCTGGAGCAGGAAATTTGCATTTGCCATTTAAGTGCATGTAAATAGAGAAAAATCCTATTAAACTGCTGTTGCTGAGACCTTGTGCAGTGAAATGAAACCTGATACATTTTGATATAAGTAGTTGATGCTACAGAGGTTTCTCTAATGCAGCCTAAAAATTGTTCCCATCTTCTCTTAGAGTAGTTTAGGATGTCCCAGCTTTTCTTGCTGCCAGTGCCTCACTTCTATCTGCTTAGCACCCAAGGCTTCTCTTCTTCTTTCCTTAGAAAAGCCTTCAGAACAACCACAGCCCAGCTTGTAGGGTCTGATAGAAGGCATATCTACTAAACAGGCCACTTTGTCTTGCTTTTGTTTCACAATGTGCGTTCTTCCTGGGGAGGTTTGTCTCCCATTCTTGGGAACGGCAATAACGTCTGAGCAGCCAACCTGGTCATGGAGCCTCTCCCTGAGAGCACAACTCCTCTGCAGTGAGTACTTCCTAGGCTAGCAGAGAGAGGAACTTTGGACATTGAAACAGAATGATTTACAGGTAGAGGAGCTTGCTTAGCACATGGTTTGTTTTACATGCAAAAGATATTGGGGATTGCACTTCTTAATGTGATTTTTCAGCTGCAGAGAGAAAACAGCAAAGAGCTGCTGCATCTCTGGTTTTGTTCCAGCCCCTTGGTTGGGGCCAAGTTTTGATTCCCCTGCACCCTCCTCTGCAAGGAGGGCTTTGGGTGGCTATTTTTTTTTTTTTCTTTTAAATTTATTTTTTTATTTTTACACAGAGATTGCTTAAGCAGCCAATCCTTGTGCCACTCGCCCTGGTGAAGGAAATCCTGTATGAACTGGAAAGTGTTAGAAAGGATTTAATGAGATTATCATGAACTGTTACTTCACAAAAAAAATTCTTAAGCCCGCAAGCAGCTGTGCTCTGTAACTGGGGACAGGTGAAGGAATGGGAGGGGCTAAAGAAGCTGTTCTACTTATTTAAAGAGGCAGAGACAAAGGTGTTTTTGTTTTTTTTGGTTTTTTTTTTTTTTTTAATGTCTTAATATGCGTTTTAGCTAAACAAACAAACAAACAAACCCACAAAACTCCAAGGAAACAATATGGTCCTCCAAGAGGAGAATATTGTAGAAGTCTAGTGTCTTCAAATTTAGATTTATTTTTTGATAATATTGCAGAAGTAACTGATACTGAAATTTCTACTTGAAAATTCAGTTGCCCAGTGGACTACGCAAGCTCCTGCTTGCCTTCAAGCTCATCATATCAGTCAGAAGTGCCTCAGGTCGTGTTGTATGTACGTCACATTAGGGACTGCCTTGAAGTTTGACTTGTCTTGCATTGTAATACATAGAATTTAGTAGCAATGGAGTGAAGTTTGGTTGGTTTGGGGTATCTTTTCTTTATTTTGTTTTGGTTTTGGGTTATTGCGATAAATCTGTAAACACAGCTAAGGCTTAGGTTTCTGCCAAGTCCTGCTTGCTGGGCTCTTGATGACACTGAAGTCACAAAATGCATTTACTTTGTATGTGTTTGGTTGGCTTCTGTGGTCTTTGTGTGCCTGTAATGACGGGAAAGTGGCTGTGTGTTATGGAGGTGATCTCCCTGGAGAGCTGGGTACCTAAAACCAGTGTGCCACTGTGGTTCCTCAGGGTGACCTGCTTTGCAGCCAAACTTACAGAGCAATGTAATTGTAAACACAGGAACAAGTTTTTCTCAGGAAGAAAAGTTATTTCAACTGGAAATTGGTAGTGAGTGAAGAGATATGGGGGGAAAAAAATACCTTCAACAAGCATTACAGTAGGATTTATTTTGGCAGATGCCTATCTTGAATGTATAGGATACTTTCCAAATCCATCAGACATGCTTTTGGGCTGGGAGTGGACTAGAAAAATCTTTGTCCAATGTCTTTGTCCATTTATTGCTTGGGAGAATAGCTTGGAGGCTGAAATCCAAACTGTGCTGAAAGGAACTTCTGAAATATGAAATGATGTACTGATAAGATACTGTACCAAGAGGCTCTATCGTAACTTAACTGCTGAGAACACTTCGTGGTATAAAAGTTTTTGTTTGTTTTTTTTAATGCACTCATTAGTATTATTTTTCTCATTTATAAAACCCCAGAAAAAAATAGTGTGAAATGATTAAAAGAATTTATGAGGGTGATTACAGCTGTCTTCATGTATCCTTCCCCTCTGTACCCAATCATCCCACCAAACCATCCCATCTCTGTTGGGCTTCCTCTTCTGTCCTCTTGCAGCCTTGTATATTGAGGGAAAGGAGAAATGGAGATTTGGGAGGCACGCTGCTCCTGCCTCCAGGAAGGCAGTAACTTCTGAAAGTGGTTTTAGGTATGTTAGAGGAAAGAGTGACTTCAGGGAAAGAAAAAGGAATTATTTAAAGTAGTTTAAATCAGAAAGAATTGAGCTGAACTGTGAACGATTAGCTATACTTGATACAAGCATGAAGGTTAAATAAACTATTTTTGGCAAGTGCGCATTGTCAAATACAAAATCCTGGTATATTTCCAGACTGTTGATATGAATCTGAGTCCAAAAAGCATCCTTCTTTTCATCTTGAACAAGTCAAATTAATCTTCTTTCTGTAGTGAGAAAAGTGAGTAAGACATTTGACATAGAGCTGATTTCTGAAAGTGACTGTCAGTGAGTGTCACATTCCCCCAAGAACCCTGCATTTGCATGAGTACACCTCAGCTGACAAAAAGGTGCTGCACAAATAGGTGAGTGATGAAATATGAGATGAACCATCTCCTTGAGGAACAAGCAACTTAAAATTTGGGGGATGGTTAGAGAGGACTTCAATAAGAGGAGACAGAAAATGGAAAATAAAATAATACATATAAAAAGAAGTAGCAAATTGAATTCTTCCATTTAACCTTTTACATAATAAAAGACAGGAGACATCCCAATGAAATTAAAAAGCAATGCATTTAAAAATTAATAAAAAGCAAATACCTTTTACTGGAGACAGGAATATGGACAAACTGAGCTATTCCTCTGATCTGATGTGTCAGCGCAGAGATTGCTAAATTACATGACCTTTTGAGGAGGTCTTAAGTTTCTGTAGCCAGGTACAGTTCTGTTTTGCCACAGTCTGAGACACCTGGCCAGAAGCCAGCCCTGGCTCAGCAGCTGGGTGGGTGCAGGTGCTGTGGCAGTGCTAAATACTGTGAGGTGGCTGGGTGGCTCCCACTTGGTGAGGACAGCTTCCAGTTGGAGAACCATGTGCAGGTTCTCATTGCATAATCAGGCAGCATATGACAAAACCCTATAAATACTGGTTTCTGGTTTATTAGGTCAAACACATGTCCAAGCTCCATTAATTTTACTTTTATGATGTTGGTTCCTTACCCAAATATAGTCAGCCTAGCAAGGAGCTTTAGTAAAGCTAAAGGTACAGTCCTCCCTCACACATTTAGATTTTGATCTAGCTTGTCAGAGAAATGGGCTTTTATTCATACCATACAGTAACCCGTACTGTAGGTAATGACGTTTGAAACCAACAAATGAACATCTATGTGTATGTTTTTGTGTGTATGCTTATGCTATTAGAAACAAAAAATCATCAAAATATTACAAGTTTTAAAGGCTAGTTTTTAACCAAGGTGGGGGAGAGGGGGGGGAAGCCATGGAATCAATCTTATCAGTCTGGGTAGGCCTTCTTACAAGGATGAAAATTGTTTTGAAGTTTTGTGATCCGAATGCTTTGTAGCCAAAATCTTTCAAAGGAACACTTCAGTTAAGACCGAACACAACTTCATAGACTGGACGCTTGGACTTAAGCCTCAGCCCTTTCCTGATCCCCACATGTGATGAGATGGATGGTTTGCTGCTTGTATTTTAAAAAGGATCTGGTGCAACACATGATGCAGAGCCACAGAAGGTTCTCACTAGGAAATGTACCTCCCAAAGGCAGTGAGTGTCCATGCTATTGCTGTGAATGGCTTCAATATAATCCCAGTGAAACTGGCAGTGGATTTCTCCATGCTATCATCTTGGGTATTGTGCCTGAAAACCACATCTTTCTCAATATAGCTTTCCTGTGGTTTAATCCAAAGGTATTTTCACCTCACTTGGCAATGTGCTGCTCTTTTTTCTCAAGGGTCAGTCACTTCTGGTATATAAGAAATAAGAAATAAATGGCTCTAAACTGGAAGGAAAAACCTCAACCAACCATCTCTGGAAAAGCAGCAGAACCTCCCCATGGTAAGCTTCATCATACTGTGAACTGGTCTCCTAAACTTCAGCAACAAACCCTCCATTACTAAAAGCATATAAAACTGAAAAGAGAAAACACACTGAACTCTTCAGGGCATCTTGTCCAAGGCTTTGATTCATGAGTATTTGCATTTTTTTACCTGCTTCGAGTCACATGAGAAGAATGCCTTAGCTTGCTGTTTCTGCTGGAGCAGTAGAATAAAGTAAGTTTAAATGGCCTAAATAAGTTTCAGAGTTAAAAAGCGTGATCTAGCAAAGCAAAGCAAACAATACTTTGTTTTGAGAGTAGTAATTTCATGTAGTCTACACATATGGGGAATAAAAAGTGTTTGAGAGCTAGGTATGATGGCTTATTTGGGCAGTTTGTCTGTTTCCATGAAAGTCTGCAGACTGTAGGGTTAGTTTTATGTGTAAGGATGACACTCTATGAGAATTTAGACTTCACAAATTAAGAAAGGCCCCACTGGTAAATACATTCCAGAGAAGCGCGTGCATCACCTGCTCTTATTTCCTCCCAACTCTCATAATTTCAAATGAACATGCAGACAAAAGCAGGTGGTTTATAAAACCAGTTGTAGTTCTCGTGAAATTGGGAAACGTGTCAGTCATTACCACAGATGAAATGTTTCAGTCATCAGTGATGGTTATAGTTTAATTCTTTACAAAAGCACATGTTAATTTTTGGTAATAAGTATTTGTGTGTGGTGAGCAATAGATTTGTGAGTTCTTAAGGAAGTGATTTGATTTAAGGTATGTTTTGAAAATACTCTGGTTTTGGGAATGATTTTAAGAACCATACAGAGCAACTAAGAGAGTAAGAGTTTGGGTTGTTTGGCTTTTATTTAATGGGCCTGGCAAGCCTTTTGTTTACTTCCCCTCCTCCCGACAGTCTGCACACAGTCCACCCCAATTTGTTAAAGACGGATTGTTGCCTGTGGTAACTGCAGAGAATTTGTTGAAAAGAACACTTTTAGAAGACAATGGGCCCCAAATATACTGTGGCACAGCTTTAAACTTTATTAAGTCTGTCTTGGACTACCCTCTCTTCTCCTGAGTTAAGGGAAGAAAAGTTTGGCAGCCTCCACGCTGGGAGCGTGATTGATGCCCAGAACATCTGAGGGACTTTTGTGTCCACATGCTCTCCATGAGTGCATAATGTGTGAATACTCAAATAAGGTCAGCCCTTATCAGATGTAATCTAGGCCTGAAAGCAGATCAACAGTGACAGTCATACCCCATAAGTGAGAACACAAATCATCCTTGCGTGCTTTGGACAAGTTACGGGATTTTTCTCTCTTGCTCCCGCTTTACCCTTTCCAAATGAGGTGTGTGTATGTCAGAGGGGAGGGGAAACTTTGGCAGAACTCTGGGGGGGGGGGGAAAATAAATAAAAGAGAGACAAAACTCAGATGAATGCGTGCCTGGAATACTAGATGGTCCCCTCAGCTGGGCCACAGGGGCAAGGGGGCTGTGCAAGGCGGTGGCTGTCCCTGCAGAGGGGATGGGCTGTGCGGCTCCTCTCAGGCTGCTGGGGGAGCATCCCCACTGGTAAAGCAGGGCAAGAGGGAAGAAAATCGGGCAAAAGAGGTTCAATTCACATCTGCAGTATCTTTTAAGAGTCTTTTCAGAGATTTCTAAGCATGTCACAGCTTTTGTTGTCTGCCTGTCTCTGGGTTTGAATGCCTCAATTTTTCAAAGTGGACCAAAAGCATCTTTTTTTTTCTTTTTGAGTTTGTGCTCCATGGAGGGGGATGCTGTGTTTCACTACAAAGTGAAAAAAAATGTTAGAGAATAATGCCTTAAAGGATTCATTTCTGACAGCTTCCCTGGAGAACACATATGTAAGTGGGTTTCATCTGAAGGAAGACTCCCATTTGTAAATATTACTGTACTTTAAGTACTGCATTGCTTTTTATCTAGGAAAACAAAGACAGCAGCAATGAAATGTTGTTAATTTAGACTTTTTTGATTTGTGCTTCTGCTTAGAAAAGGATTCTAATGGGCAAAGAGCTTTTACAGAACACAAAATACATAGGGAAATAGCATAATTTGCAGGAAGAAATAAAAGATACCGTTACATCATTGACAACATTAACAACTATGGAAACAATGATGTCATCCTCTAAGATGGGAATTTGTTTTCCCACACTTCTGATGACTTGAAAAATTTCATTTTTAGAAACATAATGTCTGTATCAGGACAATAATTTGCAATACTTTTGCTTGCTTATGCACTCCTTATATGTAAGTGTGTAATACTGGTGTGTTCCCTGGGATTGAATGCAAGATCCATGAACGCTGACAGCCTGTCTACAAAGCTTGTAATTACAGCACGTAATTGCTTGCTTCATTGATTTATTTTGCTTTGTGCTTTAACATTAACAGGAGTGTCCAGCTCTTCATTGAAAAAGACACGATAAAAAAGATCCCTTAGTTGCAGCTCACACCTTGAACTCTGAGCAGGAAGACCTCTCTCTTCCCTTCCCTGTGCTGTCACCACTTTCCTCTGCTGAATGGGACAGTGTTTTTCACAGTAAGGTGTGAAACTCCAGAATACAAGACAGAAGATGAAACCTCTTCTGTCGTTAAGTTTGTTACAATGGTGTCCTGAGCTACCATATTGCATGTTTCCCCACCGCCTCATTTCTCTTGAAAAAGTGATCAAGGTGTGTCCTACAGTAATTTATGCTTTCTTTTTGGCCACTGTCCCAAAGAAGAATATCACCTGATGCCCATGTACTCAGTATGGATGTGCAAAGAACCACCTAAGTTATAGAAATACATCATTGGCTTTGAGTCTAAAAGTCTCTTCCTGCCACCCACCCCCTAACAAACACCTGTTGGGCACTCATTTTAAACACTTGCTTCAGTCTGCACAAGAAACTCCTTTCCTTGATGCATTGATTCTGCTGACATCCTAAAAGCATCTCGGTCGGATACTTTCAATGGCAGTCTTTCAGGTTCAGACATTTGCTACTCTGAATTCATCTAAGTCCTTTAAGGTCACACAACTGAGGCTTGTGGTGCCCATCCCAAGTGTCCAAAACATTGAAAATCTTCCATCTTGCAGTCAAAAAGGTCATAGCAGTGACATCCTGTTTGACATAGGAAAGATGGTCTTCTCTATAGTGTTCAATGTGTGATACGTGGCCATTTGGGATTTTTAATTTTACTAACAAATACTTTAAATGGTGTCAGCAAATGACAAAGCATTACTTTAACACATTTTTGTATGGGACTTTGGGAAGGAAAGCGTGCTAGCATGCTTTTTGAAGACCATGTGTAGGTTAAATAGGAATTTTAAAACTAAGGTAATTTTTCCCATGAAAACTGATCTGCATGGAGCAAATCTGTAATTAGGACTCCTTTTAGGAAATAAATCATTTAGACACTACTGTGTTACTTTCTTGCCATATATTGCCATGAGAACGTAAGAAAGACTGAAAAAATTATATTGACAGAATGATTATATTCGCATGAATGTATGTGTTGCAGTTGCATTGTCAGTTGGTGTAAGTAAACAGATAATCAGAGTTTTAAACAAAAGGATGAGGGAAAAAAAAAATCCACTAATTGCTAGAAAGCTAAGAGCAATGCTTATCAGATTTATGATACCTGGTCAAGGTCTGTTTTATGAGAGCTGTGACCAAATTACTCTCAGTCATATAAAAGTGAATTTTATTGTGTTATTACTAATTGTTGTTTGACAGCAGCTGCTAGGTGGCCACTTCAAAGATTTCCATTTTGCTAAGCATCATCAAAGATGATGATCTTTCCCAGAAGGTTTCAGGGGCATTACTTGTTTGAAGCAAGATACCATTTGAAGCATGGTAGTGGAATTTACCCTCTGAGATGCCAGGCTTCTATAAGCTACAGCAGTCCAGCATCAGTGCCAAACTGAACAAACATTGTCACAGGTGAACTGATCAATCACAAACACTACTTTTCCCATTCTTTTAGATAAAAATAGTAGTGCTGTCATTAATTATTACTATATATTGATACAGACTTTAATTGTAAATACCTAGCTTATCTGTGCTCAGGTTGGTTTTTTGTTGTTGTTTTTGTTTTGGTGGGGGTTTTTTGGTTTGTTTTTTTGTGTGTGGTTTTTTGTTTTGTTTGGAGTTTTTTGTTGTTGTATTGGGGGGTTTTTTTGTTTGTTTGTGGGTTTTTTTTGCTTAGTAGTTGGGAGCCTCTTTTTAGTATGGTATATCAGTACATCAGTCTGTAAATTTCCCCATTATATTGCTGTATTGTAAGGTGTTTTAAGGATCTCGCCTGTGTTTTGCTCAAGACCATAGACCACATAATTCTGCTGCTCGATGGCATAAGAGTTGCTTAAAACACTTGTTGCTGTCACAAGGGGCAGATGTGTAGATGGTCCAAAAGCCGTGTGGGTGTGGCACTAGGGGATGTGGTTTTAGGGGTGAACATGGTGGTGCTACTTGGACTTGATTATCTTAGAGGTCTCTTCAAACTTGAATTGAGTCTGTGGTTCTGTGGGTTTGCATTCGTTGATGACCTGCCGATGTAGAAGTCTATAAACCCTAGCCATAGATGAGGTGGCTTTGTTTCAGTGCTCCCGGCAGGAGAGCGACACAACTGCCGTGCATGCGTGACCACGAGGGGTGAGGTTAAATCCCCATGTGCGGTTGATTCACTTACAGGCTTACAGGGAAATCCTGCACTTCGCAAATATTGGAGCGGCTCATTTAGTCCTTGAATAATGACACCAGCTCAGAAGGTGTCTGTCGCAGCTGTCCGGGACAAGCTGCAGGGAGGGTGCCCGCTCTGAGAGCGCTCCGGGCAGGAGCGGAGGTCCCGGTTCCGCCTCTCTCCCGGCTGCCATCGGCCGCTGCCGGCGAGCGCGTTCTGCGCGGGGCAGGCTGGCGGTGCGGAGCGCTCCGCGGCCGCGGCGCCTTCCCGCGCACAGCAAGCGTTTGATGTGCGAAAGCCCGAAGGCGTTCGGGGGGGACGGCTCCGGCTCCCCTGCGGGGCCGGGGCTGCGCCGGGGCAGGGCGAGCCCCGGGGCGCCTCTCCCGGCAGCGGCGCCGCCTCCGCGCCGGCTGCCCCTTTGTGTCCGGCCGTGGGGGTGCGCCGCTGCCCCCCGAGCCCGCCGCCAGCCCTGCCCAGCCCTGCCCTGCCGGCGGGAGCCGCCGGGGGCGGGGGCGCGGCCGGGGCGGGCGGAGGAGCGGGGCCGCGGCTGTGGCCGGGAGCTGGCGCGGCGCCGGCCGCACGCCCGAGGTGAGCGGGGAGGGAGGCGCGGGCCGGGGGAGCGGGCGGCGGGAAGGTGCCCGCTCACGGGGAGAGGAGGGAAGGATTTTGGCCAACTCTGGGCGCGGCGGGGCGGGGGATGCTCCGGAGGCGCACGGCGTGCGGGGACGGCCGGCGGGATGGGGCGGCGGGAGCTGCTGCTCTCGCTGCTGGTCCCTTTTCCGAGAGCGCAGCTTGGGGCTGCTCGCACAGCTCAAAAGGAAAAGTTTTAAAGAAGCTGTGTTGTGTTAAATCCGCCCTTAGGAATCTTGAGCGTTTCAGGCTTATGCTTTTTCTAACTTTTGTCTGGTTACCCCTTTTAACAGAGAAGGCTTTTTTTAGTAGTAGCTATAGACTTAGGAAATGCTGGTTTCGTAGGAAGACTGATTTGTTCATGTTTAAGTCTTAGAAGGAAAGCATCACGCTAATTGAAAATGCCGTATTTACCCACCAAGATGCAAAAATTTGACATGGCTAATAGGAAAAGGAGGCACTAATTAGCAGTAAACAGAGATTGCACTAAGGCAGAATTTTGATTGACAGCAGAGTCATAGTAGCTTTATTCATTATAGAGATGAAAATAAGGAGTGTTTTAGAGGGCTTGAAACATGCTTAAAAACCTGCATTTGAAAACAAATTCTGGGTGCAGTAAATGAGCTGATGTGTTTTTGGGAGGTTTTTTGGGGAGTTTATAAATGTGTTTACAGTAGCGCTTCATTCATGTACTGATGATCTTTGGAAGGACTATGAAATTACTGTCATTGAAGACTTGTTTTTCTGTTAAGCTTGGTGTCTCTTGAAAAGTAGTAAATAATTTAATGAAACGGTCCTGGATGTTTTGTCTTGGATGTCTTCACTGCGGAGCAGTTAGCTAACAAGTCAATAATCACATCTGAAAGGAGGGGGAAAAAAAAAAAAAAAGGCATAACAATGAAGTTTTTTTCTTTCCCCCCATAAATTAGTCAGTTCTGTTAACTAACCAGCTAAACTCTTTGTGACTTCACCTACAGCCCTTCAGCATCAACCATGAGTTTTCCTGATGCTTGAAAAGGTTTTACTCTGGCTTCCTTAGTAAGATACACTAAAGCTAAGAAGCAGAAGAAACAGCAGTGCCGCTCGTGCAGTCCATTTGTGCTGGAAGCTTTCATGCGGTGGGAAGTGGGTGCAGTGTCCGTGGGAGCAGCTGGGCTTGGGGAGAGCGTGGTAGCTGGCAGAGCAGGAGTCTGAGCAGCAGCTGGTCTGCAGGAGTCCTAACCAAGTGTGACAGTCTGTGCAGTTCAGATTGAAGCTTGCGGTCCTTGGTCAGTCATTCTCTTCTTGAATCACAAAACTGCTGAACTTTGTTTTTAATCTAATGTTTGACTTTGTTTTCAGGCATCACTGCAGTAGCTGTGCATAAGGCTTAGGAGTGAAAATGCTGCACAGTTTGGCATGGGATTAACAAATTTTATGGACTTTGGGTGATATTGAAAAACCATTGAAACCATTAACTGGTCCTGTTCTTCCTAAGCGATGCTTGTGTGGCATGGAGGCTCTGGACAAACTGCAGTCACACCTGACTGACCAGTCCTGGAGATCTTCGCAGGGGCCCTCAGTATTCTGGCAGCACCCTCTGCTGCCGAAGTGGAGAGTGCAGCTGGGGCTGCATCAACTTCCCTGAAACCAGGAGTCAGAAATGTACCTGAGCCTTTTTAGGTTCTCTTTTCCCTTTTAAAATTTTGGTGGGTGGATGCTTTGACACTCTTATGATCTCTTCAAATCAAGGGGAGGTCCTAGAGCATCCTCTGGAGTTATCCATACCAAAATAATGTGCTCCTAAAGGTACTGAGAATCTTGGTGCAATGACTTTCAAGGAAGTAGTGTATATTCTGATTTAGGAGCATCTGCAAGGGGATTAGGCAGATCTGTGGAGGAAATGTAATAGGTTGCTGACAGATGTGCACAGAAAACTTAGGTTGCCAGAAGAGACCAAGATTTTTCCTTCTCTGCAGAATTTCAGGCACAAATACGAGCATGCAAAAATTATGTCAGAAGAAAAGATCCTCAGATATGGTGTCTTATGAACAGTGTAATTACAAGTGTCAGTAGGAGATTCCCAGTAATTTGAAACCTAGCTGCTTATGAGTTCCCTGTTTGCGTTTGAAATACATTTCCAACTTCCTGGCAGTTGGGAATCAAATATGTTTTTTGTTTTTGAGCACTTGTGCAAACTTCTTTAGGAAATGCAACTAGTGTCTTATTCAACACAGGATTTTTTCCCTCCCAAGGACTGTGTATTTCTTGTTTGGCAGCACTGCTCAGAGGGTGAGAGGCTTGTGCTGGGGAATCTTTGTCAGGGAGTGCCCAGTGGTTTCCCACAGGTGCTTTCAGCAGCTCCAGCCCCAAATCTTTCAGCAAATAAAGAAAGACAAAGTGATAGCAATTGAAGCTGAGTGCTTGAGGATAATTTAGGAACTAAATCTGTAGGGAAAAAACAGACAAACAAACAAACAAAACCCTTGTTCAGCTACACATTGTATAATTGTATTTATGTATTCATTTATTTTTAATTTAAAAAAAAAAAGAAGAAAAAATATCACGGTAACACTTTGCTACCTCCTAACCTTTGGGTTATGGGTCAGTTTCAAGGCCAGAAATTGTTATGAAAAGAGAGTTGAAAATGAAATTAAGAGGTCTTTTAAGTAATTCAGGCCATGCCTCAGGCCGAGAACAAGATTTTCTAAAGCTTTATTAATTCTAGCTTAAATTTGCTTAGTAGATATATCTATTCTTTATCCCCCTCAAAGCTTCTGCTTCCTTGCAGGATGATCCCAGTGAGGACATGAATTACTCACCTATGGAGTTTGCCCTTTGCCTGTACACATACCTGGGGAGATCCTGATGGTTCCACGTGGTCACTAAAATCAGATATGGTTAGATCATTAATGTAATGACTGATCTGCACTAGATGCCAAGAGTTTAGTTAATCCCCCGATACACATACATACTTTTACCAATATTTGGCTTCCCTTCAGTGATGAGGAGTCCACAGGTTTGGAGGAAATAATTTCCAGTGTCTCCTTATTTTCACCTCTAGAGAAATTAGTCTTAAGCGTAACCTGGTTGTCTTTGTGCTAGTTCAAGCCTGATTCTATTTGTCTTGTCTTGAGTACGTCTTGAGTTACTTTTGCACAACTTTGCTGTGTGTTTTTCAGTCTCTCTGTATGTTCCTCAAAATGCAGAACTCAGACCTGAGTGTCTCTTCATTTGTGCAAGCGCTTTTATGTGTGCATTGTTACAGTGGCTGAATATTGTGTTATACTGTCTTAATAGCACCCCAGCTTCTGCCAAACATTTCTCCAACTTCTTAAGAACATTTTTGAATGCTAGCCTCATCCTCCAGTTAACCAGATCCAGTGCGATCTTACTTGTCTTACGTCTGCAAGGCCTATGTTTTATCCTAGAGGGAGTTGAAATGTTTTTGACATGGTTTGTTTGTGACCAGTGCTGGCTGTTGCTCATGTCCGTTTGTTGGAGTATTTTTGGCTGAATTTAATCTTCTCTGAACTTGAGATCAAAGTGTAAGGAAGAAAAGCAGAGCAGTTCACTCAGACTGAACGGCAACTCTTGTGTTCAGACTTTCGGGCTGAGCACTATTTTCTGCTTCTATCCTGCATTGCAGACTTACTGAGGGTACTTTTTCAGACTGGAATTCAGACTTAAGGTGATTCTTTCTGAAGGAAATGTTCAAAAATTAGGTCAGAAAAGGTAATGTTTGTTTGAAAGCTGAATCATAAATAAAGTAGGCCAAAAGCTAATTTAACCGAGTGGTTATAAAAAAATGCTTACTTAAACTTGATCATGCAGCCTAGAGGGTTATATTGTCAAGGAAACTGGTGACAAAAGCTCTTCTTACCAACCCTGCCTCTTTGTTTTAAAAACTCTGTTTTATCCAATAATCTGAGCAAAGGTCATCTCAAGGGGAAAAAAAAAAAAAGATTCATAAGAGGCTGAGCTTTGGGGTAAAATCGTAGTTTTGTATCTGTCACTGCATAGCTGTATCAATCCTATACATGGAATGAAGTGTAAACCATAACTTACTGTAAAAACGGAGCTTTATGAAAATCCTGAGATTTTCCTGCCCATCTTACCCATATTGGGTGGAGGCAGGATGCAGATTTGGCAGCTTTTTCCACCTTCCCATACTACCACTGGTGGCATCCTGAGTGGTGCTGCAAATGAGCATCTTTTGAGTAGTCAGAAAGTCGCCTGTGATGCAAGCCTCGTCCTAAAGTGATGTGTGGAAATCATAGAGAAGTCTTTCTGAATGAAAGAGTGTAGCACTTGTGAAAAATAGGGGGGAGAAAGTATGGGAAAACTGAGCAGGATCCAGCTGTATCCTTGAGGAGAAGCTTATGCCTCTTGGTGTACCCCAGCCTTACTGTGGAGTGACATATCACTGTTTATGATTAATGGATCCAAAGCCACAGAGACTCTGACCAGAGGTAATTGTCAATTATTTTTGCAATCTGGTAAATGTATGCAGCTGATGCATCAAAACTTTTGGTATAATTATTTGTTGGACAGTTCTCTGCTTAAGGGATTTAGCAGGCAGTTCTGTACTTTGGTGTAATGCAAAAGAATTTCATGTTCACCTGCTGGTCTGGTTGCTGTCTGGAGAAGTGCCAAGCCTCCACATCCACCTCTGGCATTTGTGGCTCCTTGGTGCATTTTAACACTTGGAGACTTAAAGGAAAAAAAGGTGGGAATTAGGAGATAGGACCTGACATAGTTTAGCTTGTTGGAAGTTGAAGTATGGTCTGGGAAGCATGAGGAGAGGTAACTTTTGGGCTGTGTTACTTCAGAGGTAGCTGTCTGGTGTAGTTGTACAGCATGCATTTAAAGTAATAATTTTTCAGCTGTAAACTGATCCTAGTTACCATACAGGAAAATCCACTTAAGGTTTGAACCCAGCTGTTAAATGCATAACCACGTCTGTGTTCACGAGGTTCAGGCTGCAGCTGTTATATGGCATCCCCGGATATTAATCTCTCACTATTAATGAGCAGCAAAAGTAGCTTATGTTGAGCATTGCAGATGCTTGAAATCTCATCTCTTCAGCATCATACCTGGAAGGAAAACAGCAAATACCTGGGTCTTTCCTTCTTTCATTCCCTCCTTCTGTCATTTCCCTCTTTCATTCCCTTGTTTTTCTAGGAGATACAGTTCAACTCAAGACATAAGAAACATACTTTGCACCTCTTGTTCTGAACTGGAGTTTATCACCCATGCTCACCTGCCTGGCCTTGACAGAGATACTGGGTTTGAAGGCCTGACATGATTTGCAGTGTGGCAAACACTTCATTTGTGTGATTTTTCAATGCCTGTTTTTCCATGTTCATCACTAGAGATCAGAATAATTAAGTGGAATGAAACTAGATGCGCCATGTGTTAGCCCAAATTCCATGAAGTGTTTAAAAGACCTGTGTGATTTTAAACATAGATGGACTTTTTGAGACTCACAGGACTACTCTCTTCCTTGAGTAATAAGGAAGTGGAGACTTAATTCCATTAAAAAATGAACAGGGCTGGTGTGTCAGTTTGGTTATCCAGACTAAGGACAGTCTTGTCTTTTTACTAACCCCTATTTGCAGCGCTTCTATTTTTTAGCACTTGACACCGGAAACTGACTGTACAGAACATATTTTCCAATGCTTATGATGTTTGTCTGTGGAGTTGCTGTGATGTTGCAATGGCACTGGTCATCTATCAGCAGATTTTGGGCTGTTCCTTCAGACACAATGTATTCTTGTCAGAAGTCAAAACGTGCACACTAAGCAATTGTATTGTTCTTCCTGGGCTGAAATATGGCTTTGCATTGGCTTGGCAGTGTAAAAGGTACTCATTCCATAGCATATAAACATTCTTTGAAAAGGAAGTAGGATATTCATTGCTCCTCTTTTGAAAGAGAGTTTGGGAAATTGTGCTTGCTGGGCTTCTTCAAATAAACTCCTGATCTCCTTTGGGACAGCTCTGCAGTCCCAGCTCATCCGGTGGCCCTGTAATGTGCTCAGGAGGTGTTTAAGGAGCACAGAGGTGATGGGAAGTGTTAGATTTGTCTCTGTTCCTGCTTTGCTGAAGTTAATGACCTTCTGGTTTCTGTTTTAAAAACATTCAGTGAGCTGCACAGAGAAGTGCAGCCCCTTTTTTACTTATCCACAGTATAAATTTTGGCCTTTTGTACTAATTTTGCTTTGCTGAGAAGATCACATCTGTGTGTATTAAGTCATAGTTCTATATTCGAAAGGATATTTGTATCGAGCAGGATTTTGAGGTGATAGAGTGCCAAATGATCACAAAGATTAACTATTACTTTCTTTTTTTTTTTGTTTCGCTATTCCCCAAAGGAGAGAAAAGAGCATCTTGAAAGGGAATGCTATCCTTTCCAAGACAGTTGTTTTCCAGTGGATGAAATTTAGGAATGACTAGGAAGGGAAAACCTGATCATGTTCTGTAGCAGAGTTTATTGTGGTGAGATGGGCAAGACCAGGACCAAGCCAGAGGTGTAAGGTGTCTTTGGGGATTTTATGCAAGACATTTAATATTGTAAAATTGGAGCGTTTCTGTGGCTTCACTTAATTGTAAATGTTACCCTAATTTGTTGTTTCTGTTCTCTTTTACCACAATCATTTTTTTCCTCCACTTCTCTTTTGAGGAAGCCAATACAAGTGTGACGTTTTGGGGAACAAATTGCCTGATGATGTGTCAGGATGTAGGAATTTGCTCAAGTGTCCGACAGCATTCCCTTGAGTGTGAAGGAGAGCGAATTTGTTTGTCCCAGCAGTATTTGGTGTCCAGTATGCAGTATCGTTACCCAGAGCACTCAGTGGGATTTGAGCTTTTTCGCAGCCTTCGAAATACTGAATTTTGGTGGATAAGGAGTAAAACATAGTCATTCATTTGAGCATGTTGTTTATAAATGTTTGATCCGCTGGTGTCAGAGGCAGTATCTGTCATCCCTGTTTCTGGAATAAGTGGTGTGAATAAAAGCTGAGCAGTCTGCATGAAACATAAGCGCCTCGGGAGCTCCATGAATACCACCACTATAACCTAACTAAGCCGATTGGGTGAAAAATGTGGTTTCCTGTCTTCGCTTGAAAAATGCTTTTCAGGCTTACTGACATGCATGCTGCAAATTTAATTTTCATAAATATTTCATCTCTTTCTTATGCTCAGTTTAATCTATCAAAGCCACACGGTGCAGGAGACATCTGGGATTGTGCTCAAGCAGCTGGGTTTCATTTGCAGGACGTTTCCAGCAAATTTCTTTTTCTTCCCAAACACAGAATATCTTGGTGACTGTGCAGAGTACTGGGAAAATCAGCACGAGTGATAGAGCTTCAGAAACAGATGGGCTTAGTTTCTTCCTTTACCTGGGTTAGGTTCAATCTAAGGCTCTTCATGGGAAGCTTTGTTTTGTATCTGGTCAGCCTAAGCTATAAAAGAACTTTTTTTTTCCCTAACTGAAATACCTTGTGTACAGAGTGAACCTTTACAACAGCCAGCTACATTTTCCTTTAGTAGAAAAAGAATAGAAATTCTAGTCTGAAATGTGTGAAATTGACGGTATAGTTCTATATTGACATATGCTGTGATCAAGTGACATATATATTAAATAAGTTAATTATTGAGTACCTCTTCTAAAATCTGAATGCATATTAATTAGGACAATGTGACATTATACTAACCTCTTTTCTATTGCAACTAAGTGAAAACTCAGTCTTTTGTTTAAATTGGTGAATGTATTCTGTTTGATTAAGGGCCACCAGGTAGATTTTGTTGAATGAATGATGGCTGCCTGTGGGAAGTCACCAGCTGAAAATACAGCTATAGATGAAGAAACAACATTTTCACCTTCTGAATCTGTCATTACCAACTTCAGTTTTGCAAATAAATTTAGACTTTGGGAGGATTTTTTCAGATCAGTTTTCAAAGAGTGGGAACATCTCATAAACTTTATTATTTTTAAATGTAGTTTTCTGACTGTTCTCTTAGCACTTCAGTTGTTAGTAACTGCCTTAAGATGTACTTAATTTATTATTTTTGTTGCCTTATAAATTGGAAAATAAGTAGATACATATCAGAGGTCATCAGTAACAAGAGGGAAGGTAAAAGATTGTCTGAAGTTATTATGGCATTTGTAAAATTTTGTATCTGATTCTGTCCAGATCAGTTATTAACATGTCTTCTCTTTAAAGAAGAAGGGAAGATAAAAATTCCAGCTGTAGCTGTAAAGAAGAAAATTCTAGAAGTTTTTTTTTTTTTTTTTTTTCTGCAAAAAGGGATAGCCCAGCTGCAGTAGGCATTTTAGCTGGACAGTGAGGATTAAACTGTCTAGGGAGCGTCTTGTTCTTGTGGGAAAATTCGGGCATGGAATTGCTGCTCTGTATGAAATAGAGATGCTGGTATGTATAATGCTTTCTCCTTGGTAGTGGCTGTATTATGTATACAGAAATTCACATTTCTCGTAGATTACAGTTCCCATGCAAACCCAGATACTGAAGTGTAGTGATAATCCTGGCATTTTTCCTGGTCAGTTCTCTTTAAAACAGGGTTCTCCAAAATGTTTTGTGATTGATCCAGTATCTTTAGTAGATGCCAGGGATAACTGACACTATCATTGTAGGTGGTTATTAACAGTACTCTGCAGTGCTTTGGTTTTTTGGAGGGTTTTAATGCTTATCTTAGGCTGACTGTTTTCTGAGACAGAGGGAGATGCTGTGCTTTCTACAACCTGAGAAGGATTCAGCCTGGAATATCTGCTGTCATTGTACTTTGTTGATTTTTTTGTATTAAGCACCCTACTACTTAAGTTTCGCATAAATCTGTGGTCATGCGCTTCAGTCATGTACATGTTTTGTGTAATAAGGAAATAGTAACATCAAAGAAAAGCAGGCTAAATCTCCTAAAAATTGTATGAAAATCTAACCTTTTTATCCATGCTTCTTTCTCTTGGAACTTGGTTGTGCAGCCAGCTAGCTTCCTGCCACCAAAGAGCACTAGAATAAACCTAATGTTACAGCAAATATCTTAAGGTTATTTTAGAAAGAGAAATAAAGCCTAGCTGATGTAAAAGTAAGGGAAAATAAATTCTGTCTCTAAATCCCAATGGTTTTAATAGGTGGAAAAGCTCTTGTTTTTCTGCCACTTCTGTAAGCGATGTCTTGGCAGAGTCCTCTGTGTGTTCAGAGAGCAAGGAGGGAATTCAGTCTGGAGCTTTACAGCCTTGGGTGACAGCACCTACCGACAACCAACTCTGCCACCTGTGTGCTTTCATGTCCTGGCACTAAGATGACCTTGTTGGTACTGGGAGGCACCTCCCTGTTCTCAGTGGGCAGTTCTTAGATGAGTGTTACACTGGAGAAAGGCTGCAGCCCTGCCGTGGACATGCTGGGAAGTGGAGGACAAATAGAAAATATGAGAATTGCTGAAAAAATTCTCATGAATGGTGCACTGCTCCTACTCCAGGCAAGTTGTTGTACTAGTGGGCAAACACCTTCCACACTTGGATCAAGGAGCTAGAGGAGTGGTGTTATCCTGTGGTTAAGTTTGCACTGGCACTAGGTTAGGTTTAACACTTGTGTCTGCACCAGAAGGATTTTTCAGAGCTAAATAAAGGTGGTGGTGTAAATCTTTGTTTCATTTTTAAATAGATCCAAAAGATGTATAGAAATCTGTGATTCTGAAACTGTTGGCTAGAATGACAATATATTTCTTACTGTGTGACGGCATTAACGATTTTTATATTTTCAGTGTTTATTGGCATACTGTTTCTTCTACTTATACAATAAATAGACAGTATTAGGGGAAAATTCAGTTATCAGTAGTGTGAAAGAGAGCTCATCATTGTAAGCATTTGGTATAACCCTACCACTCCTCCTGCTCCAGTTTCTCTTGTCTGTTTAATATTTTAGTGTTAGTAACCAACCCTTTACTGAAGGAAATAATACAGCTCAATTTTCTGATAAAAACCTGTGTTTAGTTCACTAATGACCTTTCAAAGATACAAAGCTTTGTAGAATAATCCCACCTAGATGCTCATTTGATTTGTGGATCCAGATCCACAGAAGTTACAAGTTTGAACCAAGCAGTTGAACCAAGTTTGGCTCATTTCAGCGTGAGTTAGTCACAAAGCTACCCTTTGCATCTGGTCTGTTCTTTTGTTTTACCTTCTCTCCTGCAAAATGCAAATAATGCAGTCTGACTCCACAGAGCTGTTTATGAGGGACATTAATTGGGAGTAGCTGTCTCTGGTGGTGACAAAGGCCATAGAAATATTTGTAGATACATTATATAAACAGTAACAGACTGCTGCTGTTTCATGTGCCGTACCAAATGGCTGTACAAATATCTGAGTGACAGCCCACTTTGGCCATGAGGTACTGCCACGTTATGTTCCCATTGCTTTTCTCGGGGCAGCTTAATACAAAATAATGGAGAATAAATTTTTCCGTGCAGGATAGCAGAGAGTTTGTCACTATTTGCCTGACTCTCAGACAGGATCTTCAGTTGTGAAGGCATCCATGTTTTGGCCTCCTTGCAGGAAAAAAACGTAGGAGGAGGGATGTGGGAGAGGAAGGGTGTGTGTTCCAACCTCAGCACTCCAAAACTGAATCTGTTAATCTGGGCTGCTGCTCGACCAAACAATTCAGCCAAGCTCCTGATGCACTCAAAGTAATACATTTTAAGGAGAGAAAAGTGGCATTTAGAAGGAAAATTTATAGATCTTGAATGAGATCAGCTGTTAAGTTTCATATACCAAGTAAGTCACGCTACACATGCCCAAAACAGATGAAAATACCCTTTTTAGTGCTGCAATCAGGATGTCTGTGTTTATGTTGTACATGCAGCCTTTGAGTTCTGTACGTACGCATTGCTGTGCAGTCTTCAGTTGCATGGTAACAGATCAGCTTTTCCATTGGACCCCCCCTTTCTTCAGGATGAAGGATGAGCAGTGCTCACATAATGAGTCCCTATTTGTTACTTCATTTTGTGTGACCATCACCTGATTTACCTCATGCTATTCAAACCCTGCTGAGGCCATGATTATTCGCTTCCTCGCTATTTTTTTTCCTGAGACCCCTATCATTATAGTGTCATTCCTGTAACTTCAGTTTAGTTTTACAAATCACCAAGGTTACACAAAGGTCTATCTGTCCCCCATTTAGCAGCTGGAGCATTGAGGCAGAGGCAGAGTTCAGGCTAGAAGACACCCAGGCTGCATTTTCACATTTGGGTAAAACCAGCCTAATTTAGCGTGTGAGCAGCAGCGTACAACTCCTTGCTGTTGATTCCTCTCTCTACTTGTCCCTGGGACTTCGGCAGGTGCACAGTGGAGCAGATCACTGATGTGACTGCAAAATAATGCCACCAAAACAGAAGGAAACCAGATTTTTGGTTAGACCGTCTGTTTCAAAGGAAGCGTGTTTTGACAGGGCTAAATCCCCTTGTGACATCATTGTTTTACCTGGTTTTGAGGCACTCTGGGCTCCATCCTTTGGCATGCATTTGCTTGAGCTGTGAAGCACCTTTCTAGCATCAGTGATACCTGTGAGTGCTGCCTGTGTTGATCAGAGCTGAGTTTTTCAGGTTGAACACAGAGGCATTGAGAAAAGAATTGGGGACCGCTTGAGAAAAAAGTGGTTTAGATGTTTGTTCTGGTTTCAACCCCAGGTACTGCTGGGGGAAACAGGTCACAGCAAAGCGTCAAGTGGCATTGCTTGCAGGTCGTTCCTTCTCTTTTTCCTTTTTTAGTAGGTTTTTTGTTTTTTTTTTTTTTCTACCCATGGTTATTTACCTCACCTTTTTAAGTTTCTGGCAATAATTTAAAAAGGGTTCTACACACAGTGATAAATATCCTTTATTAAACTTGCAGAAGTAACACTAATTCAGCCATCTCCTTAGTAAGCAGGTGGATAGGTGAGTTGATTTTTTTTTTTTTTTTTTTAGTGTGCTTCTAACATATTGTGGTTTTATGGGTTATTGTTTAGACTTTGAAAAACATCAAGTGGAAAACAGAAGTCCTCTCATGTAGCACACCCTCCCATTGTGCCAAAGCATGATGCAGCGCAGTGACCATGCATAGCCATGTCACAAAACTTTTCCCTTGAGTGAACAAAGTGGCACAAATAATAGGTTGCAAATCTCCACGTGTCCAGCTCTTGGAAGGGACAGGATGTTTTGCTGGGGCCTTGGAGAAAGGTTTTTCCACAGAGGAGTTAGGAGATTCAGCAAATCAAAGTGCAGTTCCAAGCTGTAGAGAAACATCCAGCACCTCTTGTTTTCACCTGACTCAGTTTCCCCCAGCACACTCCCCTCCTTATGTGAGTTTATATAGTTCCCAGATCTCTCAGCTCAATTCTGCTGCTTGCCAGTTCCGTGTCCGATGCTTTTTCTCAGCTCTTCAGTCCAGCTTGGTCTATCTCTCAACCCATTTGGTTTCCTCATAGTTGCCAAATACTGGGACAAACAGCACCATCCAGTGTGCTGTTGCACAGCCTGCCGTAGCCTCTCACAGGCAGGAAGCAAGGCTGCTGGAAAAGTCCTGCTGAGCTGGCATATTCCTTTGGAGGTGACATTGTCAGGAAATCCAACTCCTCAGATCCCTGGGGTCCGAATTAGTACAGCTGAGTGGGGGTTACTGGTTTATTATTGGGCCAGGCTAAGTCAGGTCTTTGAAGGAAACAAATGCACTCCTTACTCAAACTTTTCTGCTTATGAGAAGAGATTCTGTTTAAGAAAAGCTTCATGGAATGTACTGTAATGCTTCAAATTAGATTTACTACAATTAAGTATCACAAAATACTTAATACAGTTTGGTTTGGAAGGGACCTTAAAGATCATCTAGTTCCAGCTGCCACCTCTGCTGTGGGCAGGGACGCCTTTCACTAGACCAGGTGGCTCAAACCCATCCAACCTGGCCTTGACCACTTCCATTCACGGGGCATCCACAGCTGCTCTGGCAACCTGTTTCCATTGCCTCACCGCCCATGTTGCTTCCCAATACTTTTGAAAGTCTCTAGGTTTGTGTGCCACTGATAAAAGTAAAGGTCTTAGGAGGGAAAAAAAATACCTGTTTATGAACACGTCGAACAATTTTTTCTTCGGACTCACCTTATTGGTATTTTAGGAGTAATGGAATCACATGGCAATGTGTGCATCCAATATTGCGATTTCAGTTTGAATCAAAGGTTTTTTTCTCATTTTTTGGAAATATTTCCAATAATGCTCAGTGTAGCACTGGAATGGCTTATGATTTGTAGCCTTTGGCATGTGATTCATCGCTCAGGTTACATTGGTAGTACCCTCCACACCGTTCATTTCAACAGGAGGGAGGAACTCGGAGTCTCACAGGATCAGATTGTTCTTTGGATGTTTTTTTGTATCCCTGTAATGCCTAATGCCACCTGGCAGAGATTTTTGACTTTGATATATATTGTCAAAGTGAAAAGGGATGTTTCTGCTGCTGTTAACTGTCAGCTGTTGGGGATGTTAACTCGGCTGTTCAGGGAGAGTGTCTGCTCTTCTCTGCCACTTTCATCTCTTGATTCTAAGAAAGGAATTTTTTACTTAGGCAAAACATAGCCTTTCCCTGTTGGCAGCTGGGAGAATAAGGATTAAGTTCTCTAAACAAAGCTCAGTGCCCTTGTCAGGTCTCTCTTTTCAGAAGGTCTCCGAAGCTATAGTAATCAAAAGGCAGGTTTCAGGCAGAGCATTCCTTCGAAACACCTGCTGGATGGAGCTGAACACAGTATCCTTGAAGCGTGTTGTGCTCTAACAGTGTGTGCTCTCTGGAAATTTCCCCTGAAATTCACTGGGCACAGACCATAAGGAAATACAAGACTCTTCTGCAACACTACAAGCAGTTGGTGTCTGTTTCCTTAACCTCCCTGAGAAGACGCGTGAAGGAACAACTTGCAATAGCATTTTTCTTCCCTGTTTCTAAACATTCTTTTGCCTGTTAGGGATCCAGGCTATAAGGAAAATGTTATTCATGTTAATAAAGAACAGGTATTATAAAACCCTGGCAGCTTGAGTCCGGCTGAGTTGACTGGTGGCTCTTGGTCTCCTCTCTTGTGCACGGCCCTTGTTGGCTTGACCGTGTATCATCTTCTTTCACACTACAGTGCAAATACTGCTTTTCCCCTTCCCCTATAAACTAACAATTCAGTTGCATTTACATGGTAATTCTCTGCTAAACACAATGTTTTCCAGCTGTGAAAGTTTTCCAGTAAGCAAAATCTTACTGCTCTGACAACCAAAACCCCAACTGGCAGAAGCTGCTATTTGCAAGAGAGCTCATACACTGAATAGGGAAAGACATGGTAAATTGTGTTATTTGTTACAGCTTCAGTTTGACTCATTTGAAAAATCAAGGCAATTTATAAAGTAGCTTTATATTTCAAAATATTGATTAGCCTTTTGGAAAAGAAAGAGAAAAAAAAGGCTTGTGTAAATGAAACTGAACATCTTCCTAGGGAAATAGCATTAAACAATTAAAGGTCTGGAGACAAATGTGATATGGATTTTCTTTTTCGAAAGAGATGTTTTCTAGCCTGCATTAAAAATAATCTCAAAGGAGATTAGGAAACATGGGTAGAGTCACAGAATGATTTTTAATGCTGCTTTGTTCTTCTGAGATTAAGGTATTATGATCAAAGAATCACGCTGCATTGTTCAAAGTGTGATAAAAATATGTTTTAATTTAACTTAAGCCTTGCTCCAGCTTCTGAGTCTCCAGATTGAAGAAAAACCAAAATACTGTAGTCTCCTTATTTCCAAAGATTCAGTGTCTCTTCAAAACAGTTTTCCCCAAGATCCTTAGCAGTTCTTTAGCTGTTGGGTTTTTTTGGGTTTTTTTGTTTTATTTTTTTTAACTTCTCTTTGGAGAGAACAGTCTGGGAGAGAGAGCTTGGAACTGGGTGGCCTTTAAGATCTTACGGTCCCTTGCAATTCAAACCATTTTACCATTTTACGATTTCAGACTATCACCAAGACTGATGCTACAACTGATCTAACCTCTGTTCATATTCTGATGTGAATATGATAATGGGAATAGTATTGTTGGAATCTTGGAATTCCAGGGATGGAATTATCTTGATAAGAACTCTGGGGAGGATAGGTCTTTTGGCTCGGTGAGCAATTAACAGTAATACGAGGTCTCAGTAATGCCATATGCCCGTGCATTTTATGAATGTTACATTGAAACAATTTGGGTTTAGGTTATTTTCTTTATTGTTCATTAGGCCAAGTTAGAATTTCAGTGTTATGAAATTAGAAAGTGGAATTATATTAAAAGATTTTTTTAATACTAAAAATTAGTACATATAGATTCAGTTTTTGAATGAGTTGAATTTGCATTTTGAGGTAAATTTGTAAAGTGTGAAAGACGGTAAGTCTGCAAAGAACTTTGAATTGTTTTAGCTGTCCCTCCACCTGAAGACACTGTACCTAGACCATTTCTGACACCCATTTGTTTAGTAATTTTCTATACCTTTGGGAAGAAATGTTTATTCTTGCACCTCTGTAAAGAATCTGTTTCCATTCTTTGTCAGGGTTTCAAAGAAAACTTGATCTTCTGGATATCTCAGTGTTCAAATTTCAGCCTTTGTTTCCTACTTTGTGCAAGTTACATGGAGCAGGGGTGCATTTCATCTGTCTTTGCAGAGGCATTTTACTTATTTCAGAGCTGTTACCACATGGCCCTTGTAGATTGAACAAATCCCACGATTGTAATCTGGCCTCCTAATTAATTGTTTTCAAAATGGTGAAGGTACTTTTTGTGGCATTCTGGATTTGTTTTTCACAAGTTTTTCTCCTCTGGGAGCGATGCTGCCCAGGGCACGACACTGCTCTTAAATTGAATTTCCTGAGCAGGAGGAGGCTTGTTTATCCTTTCTTACCCAGAACAGTCTGTTGATATCTCCTGATGCTGTAGCTGCTTTCTCATAAATTATTACACTGATGACTCACATTAAGTCAGTGACCTCCTGTCTGATGCTGCAGATTATTGACTAGCCGGTTGTTCTCCATGTTGCATTTGTGCGCCAGATTATGACAGTTCATTATTTGGACTTGTCCTTACTGAATTTGTGGTGTGTCAGAAATGGCTCATATGGATTTGTCATCAGTGCACATTGTTCCTGTTGTTAATAACTGCTGCTATTTTTACAGATGGTTTGTGAGCAGGTCGAAATTACAGAATGTAATAATATTGGTGGCAGCCCGTGAAAATACACCTTCAGTGCTGCCCGGGGAGGGAGCTGGAGTTGGCAGGTGGTAAGGAGGATGGGGAGAAACTGTCCTGCTGCTTCTTCTGCTAGGGAATTAGGAAGAAATTGTGTGGGAAGCTGGGACCACTGCTGCTCTTGTTCTGGTCGGTGTATCTGCCCCCATTCTCATGTGAGCAGTTCCAGCAAGCCTGAATTTCTATGGCTCTCATGTAGGCAGGCTTTCATGCCAGAGGGCCAGTGACTGCTTCCCCCATCAATGGACTGCTTCAGTCCTGAAGAAGTTCCCTGCAGACCTTTATTGCTGAAAGAGCAGTAACGTGAGGTTTTTTTTTTAAAAAGGCAGGTCGTGCTTGGCCGAGGAAGGAAGAGCATTGTTGGCAAGGAGACTTGGTGGTTCATCCAAACCTCAACTTTCATTTAAGCTGCTCAAAACGTGGAACAAGCATTAACTGCTGCAGTGATGCCTCCCCGACCGCATGGTGAGTGTGAAGTGATGCATTATTTGCTGTCTTGTTCACAGCTAGTTCAATGCTGAAGGTGGGAGCTTGAACTGTGAAACCCCTGAAGGACACTTTTGCATCAAGAAATGTCCATTCTAAATATTTGATTAGAGTATTTTTCCTTTATCTGTGAGGTATCCAGCGCTCAGCTGTGGGCAGAGAACAGCTCCACTTGGGGAGGCTGAACCCCCGCAGCAGCAGCTGCTGCTCTTTGCTGTGCATTCCTGGAGTCAGGTGCTGCTGCCACATCCCTGTTGTGCTCAGGGAGGTGCTGCCCCACTGGCACAGAGGGAGCCTGGCTATCTCACAGGATGTGGAGGGAGATCAGTGCCGTGCCTGCTTCGTGTCATCTGCAATTCCACATGTCAGTATTCTCGCTAACCTTTTCAAATAATGCCAACAATATATGATTGACATCTGAAACAACACATTTGTTCTTAGCAGCAAAGACTAGACCCAGAGTAACTTATTGTAAAGTTCTCTTTCCACCAGACAGCGATCTATATTGAAGCTTATTAAAGTCATGTGTTCAATTTTTTCATAATTGCCCCCATTCAAACTATGGCAGGCAGCCAGTAAAGCACTAAGTGGAAGTTTCTGTCAGTCCACCTGTCTATCTGTAGCTAACGAAGTGTGCCGGTTTTTGTCTTGTAGACGTTACACAATTCATTGTCAGAGGAACTTGTTATATATAGACTTAAAATAAATTAGTTCGAGACAAGGCCAAAGCCATTCAACTCTACTTCTTTGTATAGCGAGTCATGTATTTATTATACAGAGTGACACATTAATACTTTGTTTGGGTGGAGAGCTTATTCTTAAACAAGAACAGGCAATTCTGGTTCTTGGCCATATCCATCTGTTAAAAGTCCTAATTAAAAAAGACGACATCCTGTGTAGCATGGCTTTCATCAGGGGCACGCACCAATCTGGATTATGGGCTCTGCTACTTCCATTGATGGGTTAGTTGGAAGCTCTTCAGGGGATGAGCAAGGCTTGCCATGTTTTCAGGCCCTTGTCCTCTGTTAAAGCCCAATTTTCAGCAGAGGTTCCCTTTTGTTACGCTTCAAACCATAGGAGAACATCAGCAGTTGCCTCCCATTAGCCTTCTTGGAGAACTGGGAACATAATTTTACAGTCTTCCAGGAAATAAAATCTTCTAGGAAATAAAAGGAGGTTTTAAGTTTACCACTCCTGATCTCTACGAATAACAGGTATGCAGCTTATCAAACCTGTAATTAATTCACAGTTGGAAGAGCCTCCAGGATAGAAACTTGACTGCAGGAGAAGCAATGCTAACAAAGCAAAGGGAAAAAAACCCCAAAACTGTCCTGTTTTCTATCAGGGAAATTAATCTTGAAAATTTTCTTTGCCTGTGAGGAGATTGGCAAAGACAGCTGTTGCTTCATCCTGGAAAATGGCCCAAAAAAGGTCTGCATAGAAAGATCTTGCAGTGATTTCATTATAAGCAGTGAGTTTAGCAGCAGCTTTCTGGGTTTTCCTTTATTCTGCTGTAAGATTCAGGTGTGCTGGCACATATTCATAGAAGGAAATGAGCAAGCCAGCAGCTTGGCTTTCTGGCCATTTGCGGTGAAAAGCTTCTGGATGAGCTAAGACAATTGTTCAGTTGAGTGATTTCAGAGTAAGGCTGACGCCTTCATTTTGGTGATATCCAACCTGTCAGCACATGTTTTCCTTGTCCAGCCAGTTTGTGAGCAGCAGAGTACGGTGTCTGGTCAAGCCTGAGGGGGAATAAAACGTAGCCTCCCTTGGATAAACTTTAGGCTGCCCCTGATTGCTGTTACAGAGAACCTCTTATTAACAGCTCTCCTGGAGGAGTTTTTCTGATTAATTTTCCCTGATCACCTTCCTCAGAAAGGTTATGTTAACACAAGCTTCTCCCTGCAGAGTCTTGCCTCTTTTATGGCTTTTGATTAAGGATCTTCAGCAAATCTCAAAATTTTAAAGAATTTGTATACAAGGATGCAATTCACCTTCCTTTTAGGTATTGCTAGCTCTATTTTTGTTGCTGGGAAACTTGGGAAAGACAAGAAAGGAAAGGAAGGACGAGAGGAAAGGAAAATTGAGCCGGTTGCCTGTGGTTAAATTTTTGGGTTAATTCTTGCTGAGATGGGGTGTATGGCTCATGTCAGGTGACTGGGCATATGACCTGTCCTCTGCTTGATGGGTTTTCTGGTTCTAGGTGTTTTTGCAGGCTGGATTAACTTCTGTGACCTGTTTTTTCAGGGTGAACATAAATGTGACTCAGACAATGTTAGACCTAATCAGGATTAGCTCCTTTGTTATTTTGCCTACGAGGATGACTGAGGTGACAGTTTACTGTTTGATAGATAGGACAAAACACTGCAGGGTAAATTTACACACAATTAAATCCAGCTGCTTTTCCCAGCAACGCAGGAACTTGTCTTTTATTCCAGTATGCAGTGTGCACATTCAGGCAGCATGCAGAAGAGATGAGATATAATCTCCCATCTTTGCCCATGCAACAACATTCATGCTTCTTTGGAATATCTGTGTCTCAATATATGCACATTAAATGCATTGGGTGGTTGGAAAAAACATCCTGATATATTGATGATATATTAAATAATCTGAAGACTCTTGTAAAATTAAATACTAACATTTCTTCATTCTTTTCAGGACCTGGAGAATGGTCTTCTCTACAAAACAATGTAAAAGGGCCTTAGCAATGTATCTCATTTTAACTGAACAAGCATGATTTGTCTAGGGTTTTTCACACCACTGTACTATTGGGTTCTTTAATCATGATAGTGCTTCCTTAGATCACTGTGTTGTTTTATACCTTCTGGAGGAAATGCCAGAGCTTGGAGTTTCATTTTCAGCACCTCCCACAATATTTCTCACATACACTGAATGTATCTGCTTGCAAATGTGTCCGTCAGCGTCTATTCAGTGTATGAGAAACAGCACTGGACTTGAAGGCTGCACTTTTGTCAGCACTTAAAAGACTGAGATGAGAACTGGAGTCTCACTTGAAAAGAGACAGTGGAGACATGCATGGGCAGTTCAAAGCCCAAGCAATTAGACTCAGAAGATTGTCACCCCAAATTGTCATTGGTTCAAACATTTTTAAAATCATGAAATAATAGATATTATTTATTGTACAAAATCCCAGCAAAGGGCAGCATCCTGTCCTCACGCAAAAGTAGTCCCAGTGTATTGTGAGAAACAAAAGGCAGTGTTTTGACCGAGAGGATTTCACCTCTCTCTTTCTTCTGTTGAATAAAGGTGAACTTCTGGGAGGCAGAAAGGTGATAATGGAGAAGGAATTCACATAGCTGTTTTGCCTCTGATCTGTAGAGCATGGAAGTAAATCCTACTGCCAAACACTTGAAACTAACCCCCAACATAAAAAAATTGAATCCATTCTTTTCTGCACCTTCGCTGCTGTTTTTATACAGTTGGTAACAAGATGGTTGAAGTATAGACACAATCCAGCGTGAGCAAGTTTAATTTATAATGCCATTACAATGGGCATTTTACTTACAAACACCATTTTTTAGGTTATAGCTTCCATTTAAAGTTACATAAGTGAAGGTTAATATCTGAGCTGGTGAATAAAGAGGGGTTTCTTTTGTAGGTGGTTTTCGGCAAAGTTTAACTCTCATTCTAGTCATATTTTCTTTAGCCTTCTCGTATTATTCTACGGGGAACAACATGCATGCGGTCTTACCCTAGCAGGATGTACTAATGCAAAGTACAGGTCTCTATGGAGAATAAAGGCTGTTGCATGAGTTGGTCCCATTTTCAGGGACTAATATTTATGAAAAATAATACATTACACCATTCAAAGTGGACCTGTAGGTTCCCTTTGCAGCACTACTCACTGCAGCCGGTAGCAATTAATTAAGATTTGCCCCATAGATTTTACATGTTCTTTACGTAAATATTCGTTCTGTGTAACAGCAAGATATCCTACAGAATGTTGCTCATGACTGACATTTTGAACACTAACTGTTGAAAGACAGGGACAAAAATCTGGGCATCTGATACATTCTGATCTTGAAAAGGTATTTAATACTGTGGAAAATGTATTTCTGTTGGTTTAAGTAATGACCTTGCCAGGTGGGCTGAAAGCAGAGGAGACGGAGAAGGAGAGACAAGTTGTTGTTAACAGTGGTGTGCTATGTGAAGCATGCTGAAGTTACCCTTAAAAGTCCAAACTGGGGGTGAGGCTTGCTGCCAGAACTGGAGAGCTTTTTTAAGGCTGCCCTGTAGTTTAGCAGAGACGTACGCATTAGGACTGACATTTAACCAGTGCTAAATTTGTCTAATGTTTGATGCTGAGGCTTACGATTGTTTTACTATCAAATGCAGACTGTATTAGCTTGTAGCCATGTTGTACAGAGAGCCATGCAGGTTTTGAAAGACATCTTTAAACTTTCTCCTTCGATACTAAACTCAAGCAGCCCTGTGCTAATAGAAGTGAGGCTGTGGGGGGAGTGAAAATGAGCTGCCCTAAGAAGTTTGCGTGGTGTGTGAAACTGCAGCACAGCAGTGGGAGAGGAGACGTGATCCTTAGCCAGCCTTGTTTCTACATCCCACCTGTATGATACGTTAGTTATTTCCTTCTCTCTTCCTTGCTATCTCTTAATAAATAAGTGGAAAGAAGCGCAGTCAAGCCTGCATGCAATAGAATGTTTTGAAAAGGCTTGAATGATTTGCTCTGAGGTTTGCTGCTGAAGGAGAGCTACTACACAGTTCCCTTCCTCTCAAAATGCCACTTTTCTGTGATTCCGTGGGAAATATGTGGTCTGTCCTACATGATACTTTTTATCCGGCAGGGCTGGCCCCAGCTGTGGCTGAAACCCTTGTTTTCACCTCTGGGATTTCATCAGGGTGAAACTGCAGCCTCCTTACATTAAAAAGAAAAAAATTTAAAAAAAAGAAAAACAAACAAACAAACATACATAAACAGACTGTGGTTTGCATTAAGCCTTCTTAAAACCCAGAATTACTTCTAAATGAATCATTGATATCTTTGTGAGACCAAACCTCTGATGTAGATTTGTGGGATGGGATTTCTGCTGCCTGCTGCAACGAAGTCTCGAATACTGGGAGGATGGTGGAATGCTGTCTTGTTTTAGCTCGGACCCAGCAGATCACTTTATTTCCACATCTAAATAGGGATTTTGTGAGTTTTTATCATAATTGTAGATACTTGACTGTCTCAGTTTGTCACATGACTTCCTGTACATTTTCTAAGTGCTGACTCTCCAGCATTTCCACTTTTGGGAGAAAATACACTTTACTTGGCTTTGTCTTGCATTTCTTTTTAGTCTAATGTGTGACCTTAGCATCCTATTAACATGTATAAATAGAATAGGAAATTCCCAATTTTCTGTCATTATTCTTAGTTATTTTCCTAGAAAACTGGGAAGTGATATGATGGATAGAGCTGATTGAAAAGCTAAGACAATTAAAAAGCATAAGAAAATTAAGACTGGAAGAAAAATGTTTGGGTTGGAGCCCAGGGTGCTCACAAATTTGAGTTACGCTTGACTAATAGTTTCAATTAAATAAGTGCAGGGTTTTTGAAATCGTGTGAGTACAGCTTGTTCTCAGTAAAATGTAAATACTTTTCTTTCAAAATAACATTTCCATGTAAACACTGACCTAGCTCTAAGCAACAAACCCCAAAATACAATGATTTCAAGAAGGAGTAAATAATCTAAAAAATAAATTGTGTGTTCTGAACAATATGCGTTCAAAATTACAATTACAGGTTGGCTAGAACTGGAGGAAGCTTCAGTAACTTACTTAAGCTTATTTTCAATTTTTGTTTTTAGTAGTTGCCAAACATGAAAATTCCTTACACGATCATTCTCAAGGTTTGGCACCCCTGTTTTATTGAAAAAAACCCCCCAATAAACAAAGAAGAAACCCCAAAAATACATAATGACTGACAGAGGGACCATCCAGGGAGAATTATTACAGAGGTGAGAGTGAAAAAGAGAGAGGGAGAGAAAGTACACAGCCTCCATCTGAAACCAGTTCACCCACATTTTAACTGGGAGATTTTCAAGGTTGCTTGATACTTCCATTCGAACTCCTCAGCAGGATTGTCTTCTCCTCTCACTTGTGGCACAGCATTATCGGTGATACTGCGTTCTTCAGGGATAATGCACTTGCTGTGCTGCTTTTCAAAGCTATTCTCAAGTTAAACAGAGCATCTCCCCTGCCATAAATGCAGATCACTCCGTGGCTGTTCCCTCAAACAGAAACTCCCAGGCGTCTCCTTCCACGAGCGCCCTGCAGGAACGGGAAGCACTTGCCTTATAAACAAACATGGCCCAGGGAGGCTGGCCCGCCGGCTTGCAAAAATAGCGTACGCCCAGGCAGGGTAAATAGTTTACATCTCCTTCGGCCTCTGGGTTGTGTCACAGAGCTGCTGGTTGAAAGGAGAAAAATCTACTGTGGCCTGAAGCACACGCCTTTGGAACAGGAGGATGGAGAAGTTGTGCTTTAGTTAGCTTTTTGTAGAGAAAAAAGACCTTAAGCGGCGTCCTGCAGACCACAGCTGCCAAAAGAGCATCACCGCGTCTGGTTTTGGCAAGAGGCATCAAAACAGTACGCAGAGTTGAAGCGTTTCAGACATTGTGTCCTATTTTTCTTTGCAAGGCACATGCAGGAAAATATTTGCTTCTAATTCATGACTCTGATGAACACAAAGTGCAAAAAATTAAATGTATGCAAACAATGGGATTACAGTGTGTAACCTCTCCTTTGCTGCCTAAATGTAAGCTGGCTGCCCATAGGCAAAGAAGAGCGAAAGATGCTCTAGAAATGTTTAGGTATTTTGGGAGGATGGGTCCAGAAAATAATTGTTTATCATTGTGCTTGTGTTATGTGGGAGGAAACATTGGTGACTGGGTTTTGATTGCTTAAATTGGAGGAGAGAGAACACCTGCCCAAGTTCCACCAGCCCTAGTTTTTCTTTCTTTACAGCTTAAATTGGATTATTTAGGTTTCAGTTTTCGTCACTTGTTTTTCTTTAACAATAATCTCTACGCCTTGGGGAACTCCCAGCGCATGCAATTTGGGACTAGAAGATGAAGAGGTCCCTCAACCAATGGGCTGCAAAATTAGGAGTGGGGAAACACCTGCACATCCCTGCTGGCAGAGGAATTTTGACAGGGGTGTTCCTTTTGGCAAAAACTGCTCCCTAACTGGTGTTCCTGTGGAGGTGCAGTCCTTTGTTGATACCCTAATTGCTGCAGGGTGGGTTGAGGAGTTCATAAGGAGGGCTTGAGCACATTGCCCTCCATCTCTTCTCCTTGGACCTTTTGTTGAGATGAAGCTGAGTGTCAGCCTGTTAAAATCTTACGGCTGGCTGTATTGGGGAAAGGTTGGGTCCCACTGTCAGACAGCCCTGTGATGTCATCCTGAGGATTTTGGTCATCCTCTGCTGGGGAGAGTGGGAAGGAGTATTGAGCTGACTTTGTCCTAGAGAAGGGTGCAAGTGACAGAAAGGAGGCACTGGTGGGATGATCTGTGTCTGCTGTAGGGCAAATAAAACAGCAAATATTGACATACAGGAAAACTTTGAAATTCTTCAGGGATGCAGAGAAGATATTTCTCAGGGAAATTTTCTAGTTCCTCTGTTGTTTAACAGATTCTTCCCTGCTCCCCCCACATCTCTAAGATGTGTGATTTCTGACTGTTTTTGAATGGGATGCTTCCCCCACCCCCGTTCACATATTTTAGTTTGAAAGCTCTCTAAAAGAAGTGTACCAAAAAAAAAAAAAAAAAAAAAGGATCTGTTTTATTGAACTTCTTAGAACTTCTGTAAGTAGTACTACATATAGATGGAGTAACGTGGCTATGCTGGTTTCTAGTAAGCATGTTTGAAAAGCATGTTTTTTTTCACCTTTAATTTGGCAGTATTTTGAACTATTCTAATGCAATGATCTATATAAAGTACATCTGTTCCTTGCTAGAAGTGTGCTGAGCCTCATTTTGTCATGATTGTTACGGGCAGAAACTGAATTTACCTTTGGCAGAAGCAAATACTCCTGAGAGTCCTAAGAAGGAGAAACTTTGCTGGGGAAGGAAAAAGTGGTCTTAAAACACTTGATTAATATTATTGCTGCATCTGAAACCATTTTATATTAGTAAAGGGAACCAGAAATATGATGCTAGAATACTGTTGTTCCTAATAATCTCTTTCTGAATGGATGTGAGGTTTTTAAGACAAGGGTTTTGACTCCTTCCCAAGGTTCTCTAGTATTTCATGGGTTACAGAAAAATGAACGTGAGATCCCAAAGGGATCCTGTAAATCTGTTACAGTGCATGCTGGTCTTTATTTCATCTTAATTTTTTACATCATAACTCCATTTATTATAGGCAAGAAAAGGGGGATTACTTCACTACATAAATTTTTTAATTGACTTTCTCTAACTGACAGAGAAAGGAAGAGGAATTCTCTGCAGGTGACATCTTGCCTCGAAATGCTAAACCCACTGCAGGTGACAGCAAAAGTAAAAATGCTTGCAGTAAAGCATGGGATTTCATTCTATAACTTTAGGATTTTTAAAGGGATAAAAATTTTAGATTGTGCCCTGTACTAAAGCTGTACAAACAGTTTGCAGGAATCACTGATTCCTTCCTGAAACACAGAGAGCTTTGGATTTGAGTCTACTCAATTTGATAACTCACATCAACAATGCTATTGAGACTAAAACTGAAGAAGTAGGGTTGTTTCTATCCTGAGTGTATCACCTACTGAAACTGCAGCCAGCAGGATGTAGAATAAATTACAAAGTTCTAATTCTGTTGGTTTTGTATTTAACTCTTTTTTTTATCCTTTCTTTAAATGTAGCATTTTAGGTTTGTTGATTTATTGCAATGATTTTCATTTAAGAAATTGTATTGCTGAGTAAGAAAAATATGTAGTACAAGAAAATGTGTTGGGTTTTTTGTTTTTTTTTTTTTTCTCTCAGAGTGTATTTTAGACTTTTCTGAATGTGTAAGTTTGTTAACTTTATTCTTTCAAGTATCTGTGAAAAGGTTTGTTCTTGCTTGTTTTCAGTTTAGGTGGTTAACATTTAGTGGAGAAGCCGTGTTTAGCCTACCAATACCTCCTCCATTTTTAGGTTTGATGTGAGCTTCATGTTTTTCTCATGTACGGGGTCAAGGTTTTAAACTCCAGATCTAAGACAAAGATGACAGCGAGTACCCATGCCATTTCCTGCCTCTGACTTCTCTTGGTACAGCCCAGCCACTGGAATGCGTGCCTTGTGGCTCTGCTCCTGAGGAGGCTCCGGTTGGTGTTCCTGGGTTTGTGCCGCGTGTGTTCCGTATCACTTCTGTCAGTGGACAGAGTAGGTGTTACCAGTGTGGGGACCTGCAGTGTTCTAAAGAAATGGTTTTTGGGTGAGATTAGTTAACTTTAGTGTATTATATAGAAGAACATTCCTAAATCTGACGTATTTTCTGACGTGACGCATATTTAAGTGTTTACGTTGATTTTCTGCAGAATGTGTTACTAGATCTTTGAAACGTGTTTCTGTGAGCATGGTGGTGACTCGAGAAAAATGTGAATTCTGTGCTGGAGTAAATCTACTGCCATTTTTTGTAAGGGTTTTTCTACTGTCTGGACATACAGATCAATCTGGTTCTTTAACTCACAGAGATTGAGCTTCTGTCCAACAGTTTCAGTCCAAGGGGAAGCTACTTTGGAAAGGAAAGCAGTGTAGAAATATAAAAAAAAATACTACATGTAGAAAAAGTGTGAATGTCTATAATAATCACATTCATCTTTAAAAATGGCTTTTACCCTTTTCCTTCTTCATCTGACTGGAACTCAGTGATAATGGTTGTTTTATCTGGTATGGTCCCCACCCAGGAAAGGACTTCAGCAAATCATTCCTCTGTTCAGAAGTTGTGTAGGGAATTGATTTAGCAGTGGTGCATTAAAAGAACAACAGTAAGAAATACAAGCTGAGAGGGAGTAATTTCAGATAACTTTATGGGTAAATAATAATCCCTGTGCTTATTTACAGAATATCCAAATACTTTTCCTTATTTCTTAGTTAAGGTTGATCAAACCAATAGTCAGGATGTGTAGGATGGAAACAACCTCTTATTTGTCAGACTTGACCACCAACACATTCTTTAAGAATTCTGCTATTTTATGGAAGAAAGCTGACTTTTTAGATTCTTTTACCCTATATTTGGCATCTATTTCCTTTCATATTTTGATGGAAAATGTAGCACAATTCATGCATTTAGGTATGCTAACAGTATCTGTAGTGAGTCACAGTGCATTGCACTAATGAAGAAGTTTCATTTTACATCTTTACCTAGCTGTGAAATACACTATTTTATACAAATGAAAAGTTGAAAGCTTGGGAAAATATTTTTCTTTCTCTCTGAAACTACACAGCATCTCAGCTTGAAACACATATTTGCTGTAGGCCCCTTGTTCTTATGCCTTGGAGTATTTTTAGAGATTGACTGGGGCTGAAAGAAATGAAACTTAGTGGGATGACAATTTTCATCTCTTTTTAAATAGATTAAAAGAAGAAAAGAGAAAATATATATAATTTCAATATTTTAAATTCATATTGGTGAACATAGTTATATTCTTTTAAGTCTGAACAAGATCCACACTGTTATATTTTGTTGGCATTAATTTAAACTTCTTTTTGATTTTTTTCTGAAGTCAGGGTTTCTAATTCAATTTTAATGGGTTAACTGAAAAAAGAAATAAATGTTTTAAAAAAGGAGATAAATTAAATCTTTAAAACTCTGTGGAGGAATTAGGTTGAGAAAAAATGAGAAGAGTGATTTGAAGAGCAGAATAATAAAATATGGGAAACATTCTTTTATTAATATTATAATTAATAAATATTAATTTATTAACATTATCATTAGTAATTATTTTATTATTATGTGCCTTATATTATAATCAAATATATGTGAACAAAATGTTGCACCACGGCCTTGTGTTCTTTGTGCACGAAAAGAATGTTTACGAGGATCACAGCTTTCATACTTACATTGCTTATTTTGATATTATCATATTGAATAGTAGCGCTGTTTTCAATTTTCAAATTATTTCATTTCCACAGTGATTTGTTCAGGGGAACTAAGTCTGTGTTTCCTCAGTTTAGAGACCTAACTGGTCAACTATTTATTGATATATGTTGCATTTAGATAGAATGTGTATCTTATATACTTAATATATAAACTATATGTTTGCTTGTTTATATTTCTTTCAAAATATCCAATCTAGATGGAATTAAACTGGTAGAAAGACGATGGATGCATGGCTTGCCTTCTCCCAGTGCTTTTGCCTGCGTTTTCTTTTCCTGGTGTCCATGTTTCTGACAATCTCATGGGTGTTTGTACTTCGAACAGCAGGCAAAAGAATCACTGGGAAATACAGCACTGTTTGGACTGCTTTCTCCTCTGAACTAGCAACTCATTGTACAACTGGTTTTATCATTTCAGTTTATGTTTCATGTTATTATCATTTCATGTTAATAGAGCGCGTGGTTAGGATAGGCAGAAATCCTCTGCCTGCCTTTCCGTTCTGTATTTCAAGTCTCAGGGCATTCAGGATAATCTGGATGGAGCTTGGGAATAAGGAGTCTCTGCAGATGGCATTCTTCTGTCAGTCTTGTAATAAAATTTCTCATCTGCAAAACAGAAATGGTTTTAAAAGAACATAGCTGTTCACATCAGTGACTTGCAGATGGGCAAAGTGCATCATGGAGCATCTGGGATGAGGTGCCACAGGTATTCTTCTCTTAGGGAAGAGGACCCACTTTTGGTTTCAGCATGTCATAACCTCACTCTTAGGTTTTGTTACTTCACTGGGTGCCTGAATGCAGACTAGCTTTTTTTGGCTCTGCAGTGAAACTGGGTGATTTGTGGCATGTTCAAGTTTTTTAATTATTGTAGTGGCAAAGACAGTTCGTGTTAAAAGAGCCGGTGCGATGTCGCTGAAGGCAAAAGGATTTTTCCAGGGAAGAGCAAAAGGCCATTTAAGGAGTGTGAAGAATTGCAGGTTCTGAAAAACACCTGCTTTGGAATAGTCCTCTTAATTCACTTGGGTTTTCCTGATTGCTAGGAGGAGTCACTCATAGAGATCTATCAAATCCTGTTGGGAGAGTGATCTCCTTTTTTATTGGAACAAACACTCTGTCTCTCTCTTTTTCTTAATCCATATCATAGTCTTTAGGACATTACCACCATATGATGAAACTCAATATTTTTATTGAATGTATTGTGTAATGCCAGTCTACCTGAGTAGGAGAAATGATACTGGAGGGAACATAAAAGGAGTTTCTTTTCTCTTTAGATGGGTGTAGGAGAGTTCGATATTACCGGAAAAACTGCTTTGAACAATGCTGATAAAGAAGAGGCTTAATGAGGCTGGGGCTGTATGCGGAAAATTAGTCCGTATTAGGGTATTATTCCTTCAGGGAGCGTTTATAATGCCGGCAGGAATGTGGGAAGGGGGGGTGGATCAGATTCCGGCACAACCTTGCAAGCTTTCAGCTGCCGATGCTTGGTGCACCTGCATGTTCCCCTGTCTGACCTCAGATCTGGCTCGAAAATCTCTGGCATCTGGAAGTGTGAGGAAAGATCAGGTTTTTAATTTCTGTGTGTGGGGGAAATAAAAAAAAAAAAATGCATCCTTGTTTTTTTAATCTTAGAATGCCTTTTATTTTACATCTTTTTAAAGGATACTGGAAACTATTTTGTGGGGATGCTTTTCAGTGGTTTGAGGTTGAGGGGGGTTTTTAAGCTTGTATCTTAAAGATCTCATAGTGGTATGTCCAAATAGATGAATAATACTCAGTTAAAAAATCTGGTTAGTTGGCAAGACTCGAGAAATTAATTTCATACTCTTTTGCTTATCTCAGGAAGAATGTTCTCCTTTAGCAAGTGCAGATTCGAACATGACAGCTTAGGCATTTATCTCATTTGTGGTGGTCTGGAATAGCATCTCATTTTCAAATTGTAGCGATATGGAGATAAAATGTAAATACTGCTGTATGAAAATTGCCACTTCATAACCTTGTACATCATCACTGGTAGCTGCGGTAGGATCTTGCAAATTGTAAGTGCACGTAATTTACACTGCTTGGATTTAACTGTTTTGTAATTACACTTTGATTTGTATTTTTTTATCAGACATGGTGGGGTGGTTAAGCTGTGCTGCTTATGAAGTTCCATGTGAGTAATTCCGTGGTATAGAGTTGTGCTTATTAAATGCACGGATTTTCTCTTTCGGAGTTTAAAAGCTGTTCGATTTGGCATCTGTAGCTTATTTCTTGCAGTCTACTTAATTGAATAGCTTCTCTGTTTATCTTAAAATGCAGATAAATGGCTTTCAGTGCAGTGTTTATAGCTTAATAGTTCCTGAAATGAGAGTCAACATTATCTCCTAGACTCTAGTAGTCATAACTAATGATCCCTCTGCTTACACTGTAGAGCAAGCCAGGAGACACTGAACTCTGCAGAGAGCAAGGGCCCTGTGCAGTGGGAGGATAGTTTGTATGTGATGGCGCCTGCTAGACAAGGCTTTCATGGCTCAGTGGTGTTAATTGGGAACCAAAACTTGTCCCTGGCCACCTCTAACCTCCAACCTCCTATTACTGAACTGTTCTAGGAATATGGATACAAACCTGAGGGGGTGTTGACAGCAAACAGGATTCTCACTTCCCTCATCATTCAAGGTGAATAATATCAGACTGCTCTTATATTTGCTTCAGTTTTGCCCATCAGAACACATTTTGCAACACAAAGTCTTTGCAGAAATTTGGTATGTTTTAATGCTCGCTGGCAGGCAGCCTAACAAAGGCATTGTGTTGAGGCCTGGAAGAGGATGAGAAAATAATTAGGCAGCTGGCAATTACTGTATTTTGTTCTAGGCCTTTTTATATGACATTTAAATTATTTAATGAAAGAAAGATGGTTTTTTTAATATTTTCCTGACCTTTGGCTTAGTTGTGAATGGAGAGTGGTAGGCTTTCCTTTGTAATAGGGCTAAGTGCATGCTTAGGGAAGAGAGAAGGGAAAGAAAGAAAGAAAATGAAGTAGATTTACCACTCATCGGTAATGCTCTGTTATTATTACCTTCGGAAAAAAAAAAAATTCCTTGATGATCCATCAAATTTAAGTAATATGGGGAGTAGCAATATCTCACGGTGTTAAGGGTTAATATCCTTCTACATTCTGTCAGCTTGTCAATATGACCTTTTTCTGAGTTTTTTAACTTGCAAGAAGAGTATTTATTGGAAATCGCGGATGTAGGTGTTGTGAGGTGGATATCACCTCTGAAGTGTTTCAGCCAGCAGTGTTCTGGTTTCAAACAGGCCATCTAGCAGGAAGCTTTTGCTGGGTTTAGGTGAAGTTCAGCTAGTGATACACAAAAGAGTCTATGTCCCTAATTCCTATGTCTCCAAAGCCATCTGGTCCACTGTTTTGAGAGCTAATTAAATGTAAACGTTTAGGTGTGTGACTGGTTGTAAAAAGAACTGTATATGAAAGCTGTTCCTACTTAAAGACACTTACATCAGTCTTGTTTATGCTCCAGATTCCATGTTTTTCGTAGTTTTTCTGGGTGTTCACATTATCTTAGAAGTAGGTTTTGAGCTTTGTGTTGGCAGAACAGCAGGCTGGTACAGAGCACGGTCTGGGTAACACCACATGCACTGCAAAGGAAGGCCGCAGTGTGCAAAGAAAGAAAATTCAAAACACTCCTTACAACTCTGCAAATTATTTTGTTGGACATTGCCATGAATGAGCTCTAGGAGACACAAGGCAGAATGAGCAGGATGCTCTCAGAGAGTTAAAGATTGCTGCCAGGAGCACCAAGCAGTTTCTAGCACAGGACCATGATTCAACATTGTGTTGGCAGAAATTTAGGCACCGTCTGTCTTTTTCACTTGGTACGTGTGGTCTTAATAGAGTTACCGGTAGTTCTCTAAACTAGGGATGAATCAGGAGCAGACCAGAATACGGAGGAGAAAAAAATTAGCCATTGTCTCTGCTAGTATCAAGTAGCTTTGAAAAAGCCTGTGTAAGGCTCCAAAAAAGGAATTAAGAATTTGAAAAAAAAAAAAAAAGCAAATTTTTTGAAAGAGGAAATTGGAGGCAGCTTTTATATTTTGATGTTATGTTGTATAAAGTCTTGCTTCTTTTTACTCTGTGATCTAGTCAAATATGTAGATATCAAACTTGTTTCAGTCAGCATCTTGAAGAGTTAGCTCTTCTGTAGGAAATCAGTTGAAAGTTCATATAGTTATGGATTAGTTACGAGCATTTTCTCATAGGCATAAAGCTCCTATTTCTTTGGAAATAATCCCATTGGTAAACAGCAGCTGCAATAAACCTTCCACCAAGAAATTTGATACATGGTTCTGAGTATGCAGATATCTCCTTTTTTCATCACCAGTTTCCAAACATGGAATTAGATTAGGGAATGATCAAGCAGAAACTGAAGTATCATTTTGTAGAGGAGAGCATTTCAGTGCAAACGCTGTGTGTTGTGACTGTAATGTCTGATGTTTACAGCTTAATATCATAAAGAAACATTAGTAACAGCACCTGTTGGTCATCAGTAGTGCTCTCTTACATATATACATCTTATATGTGTTATGCACATATATATTCTGTTACATAGTTACATGCTACCACAGAAATGATAGATGTTATATGAAGGAGGTGTGGTATATTATGACCATATTATCTGGAATAAATCCTGATTACTAGGTTAATTTAACTAAATTGTTTCAAGTATCTGAAATAATAATCTAATCCATGTGGTTTTGTTGTTAAATATTATTGTTTTGTTTTGTATAAATATGTGTGGATCACAGTTACAGGGAATTTTTAACAGTGGTTGGTCAACTTGCACAGCAAATACCAGGATCATAAAATGCTCTGAAATGGCTATGTAATCTACCTTGAAATGAAATTCTTGCTGTTGTTCCATGATGGGACCAAATTTTGATGCTGTTTGATGCAGTTTATCAAGGTTCTTGTCTTTTTGTTTGGTTGGTTGGTTTTGGCTTTGTTTCGTTGTCTTTTTTTTTTTTAATCTTTGTTTTTGTTGGTTTGTTTGGGTGTGGTTTTGGGGGTTGTTTGGTTTTTGGTTTTATGGTTTTTTGTTGTTTTTTTTTTCCCTGTTGTTTCTTGGTTTTGGTTTTTCTCTTTTGGTTTTGTGGAGGTTTTCTGGGTTTCTTTGTGATGTGCTGTGATAAAGCCTATGTATCCTAGTAGCAACTTCGTGACCTCTTTGGTGGCTCTTTCTCTGAAAAAAAAACCCCGAACAAATCCCAAATTGCTGCTTGCATGCCATTTCTTTTCATAGTCTTTTCTCAGTTGGCATCATTTTTTTGTGCCATGAGAAACCTAAAACCCCATCAAAACCTTCTTGTGGTTGCTCTCATCGGCAAATACGTATTGAATTGGGTAAATGAGGGCCAGGCCACTGTGGCGTATCCTGTATCACGAGTAGTCACGCTTTAAAGGGAGGTGAGGAGCAGAAGGCTCCAACTTCAGTGTGCATTTTACATACTGAACTTGGAAGGCGTTGCTAACCATCTGGAAAGAGTTAGAAATTCTGCGTTGCTCAGGATCTTTGTTTTATTTGTACTTCCAGGATTTTCTTTTTCTTTACCTTTTTACTGTCACATCCTATGCAGCCCGAATACCCCTCTGCGCCCGGCTGAAATAGTAATTGTTTGCCAGCTTACAATCAAAGGGAGCACAGAGGGAAACAGCTGAGCCGTATTAAGCAGAGGCGGTCTGGACTACATTTCTCTACTGCTGAATAACACGCCGCAGGTGCAGGATTAGCCTGGCCTACGGTGCTGTGTTTGCTTAGCAGAGCCACCCTTTGCCTCCTCACATGACTCTCATCCTCGGGGAATCTGGCGGCGATGTAGCGAGCGTGCGGAAACTCCGTGTAAGTGGAAGGCTTTAGCTTTTCAGCTCACAAAGCACTTGTGCTTCCCCCCCCACCCTCGTCTTTCCCTTTTTCTGATTTTTTCCTTTCTTTTATTTCCTTTTTAATTTTTTTTTTTTTTTTAAGCCTGGTTTGATCAGAACACTTAAAAAACTGGGGAAAAAATAAATAAAACAGTGAAGTTCCATGGGTTCTTCAGAAAGGTTGGAAAGGGACTGAAGAAAAAGCAATCTTGCTGGTGTGCTGGCAAGATGTGGGGCAGCAGGGAGCCAGCTGCTTGCGGTGCACAGGGTCGTGTGTTTGCAGCTTTGGTTCCTTTGCAGGGACACACACACTCTCTGGAGATTTCCTATTCATTCACTTGGACTGGGGGTCAGAGTTAGTACAGTGTCAGGAGGCCAGTGCAAGCCTTTAGGTGCACTTCGGTTTAGATTTAAGGGGAAAGGTGGTAGATTTACAGAGAAAATACTGCAGATAAAACAAAAGATTTCCTGTTTTCCTTTTTGGTGAGGATTGAGGAAGAGATTTTTAGAAGAACTGGTACTTGGAAATCAGCCTGATCTTAAAATGATATTTCACTTTTTCTCCTTTACATTAACCTTTGGATTTGAAGTTAATTTAAAAATAAATGTTTTGGCAGTAATAGGCTAATTTTGGTGCCAGGTTTGTATTGTGGGCATGAATTTCAGTGCTGGGACTGGTTTTAGCCGTAGTGATCGTCATGCTTCTGTCTAACTTTGGTGATATATAGTGCCTGTGGATGTCAGTAATGCTTATTAAAATGCTGCATCTGTACATTTCAAGTACTAGTTAATTGGAAATACAGCCAAATAATAAAAACAAATGTACTTTTTCTTCTAATCATTGCTGTTCATATCTGGCTGGATACTGAGAAAAAATGTTTTACATTTGATGAGAATTGTAGAGAAATCTGTAGGGAATGAAAGAAAGGTGGTCATGCGTCTCTTGAAAACTTCTGGTCAAGGAGAAGAGCGCGTGGGATGTGAGCTCACCAAGGGTGTTTGCAGTGCACATTTCTTAGGTTTTGAGGTTGTGTATGAAGTGTAGCTGTGAAGATACTCCTGTATCACGTTGGGAGCAAAGCAAAGCAAGCAAACACAGGGGGGCTGAGGGCTGGTTCCTCCTCTTGCGGAGTCCCGAGTGGGTGGGCAAGCATGGAAGCCTGTTGGTGGGCACTGGTTGATGGGTTGGTGGCAGTGTCACTGGCATGGGTGGCACACACCCCCTTCCTGCCCAGACGTGAGCTCTGGAGCATTCAGAGAGGGAAATGCTTTCAAAAGGCTGCTCCAACACTTCTGGAAAACGGTAGCGCTTATGTCTCGGGTCAGAATTCATCACTGTTGTTCCATGTGTGCAATCAATTTCGGTTTGCAGCAGAGATGCGTTCCTCCCCATCTAAACGGATTTGTTTGTTTTCTGTCAAAGTGAGTAAGTCAGTGACACTTTCTGTTGCATTCGGCCGTGTTTGCAGAAGATAAGGCTTGTGCCTCAGCCCTCGTTCATCAGCACAAAGATCTTCTTCATCGCTTATGGTTTCCACACATGCAGTTCCAATGCCTGCGCAGCGTGTGTGGTGAGGCCAACAGTAGCAGCAGTCAGTTCAATGCAGTCCCTGCCTTGGCAGCTTAACAGGGCAGGAATTTATACTGTCACTTGTTCGGATGCTTAAAACTCTGCTTGGCCTGGTGACCTGTCAGGGTGGCATTTGCCTCCAGGCAGAAATATTCTTGGAGATTCTTGAGCCCTTCATTCAGCAACAGTTAGTTGCTGAGAGTGTTGGAAACACGCAGGATTTTGGGAAGCAGATGGCAATAATCCGTGAAAAATTATCAAAATACTAATTATTTTTTTCAGACACCAAATAATCTGTCCTTCTGGAAGATAGGCACTTGAGGAAAAGTTGGAAGGGGAGTTGGTAGGAAGCATCATCATCCCCACGATTTGAGAAGCATGATAAATTAATCAATAAACTGCATTTAAAGGAAGTTTTATATATATATGGCCCCAGAATTTGGGGGGAAAAAAAAATCAAACCAAAAAACATTAAAAATGCAACATGCCTATACCATAACAGCTACATGACAGTTCTGGTTTTGTGACTATCTAGCCTGTTTAATTTTTTCTTAGAAGAAGAGAAAAAGGGAATGATGCTAATGTAGCAGAAATTAGAAAGGAGTTGGTAATTTATGAAGTAGGTTGCTCTTTAGGCTGAGCTGGGGTTATGTCACATTTACTCCTGAACAGACAAACCCAGTCTGGGCACTTGCACCTCTGAATAGTGTTGGCACTGGTTTCTGCAAGCATGGCACATGCTAATTATATTTTAATATCCAGGTGCAGTCTTTGATCTTGAGGTGAAAATGGCTAGGTGGTATTTTTATCTTCCAGGCACTATTTTTGTCTCAGCCACATGGTGCTCTTGTGTTTCTTCTCTTTCGGAAAGGCAACGGGAGTGACAGTGATTTATTAAACATTTCTAAGAGAGCCATGAGGTCAAAGCTGTCTCTTGCTGTTTCTTTTAAATTCCATTGTCTGAATGCCTCAATCTCAATATCATCTGAAATGATAATAAGTAAAAATCCGCAGCTTGCCCAGTGCAATCTTTGCTGCTTTCCTAAAGATCAGATAGCAAAGCATGGGTTAGTAGCAATGGTATCACATTGCAAAGCTTCCCATCTGTGTATTCTTTCCCCTGTTGCTGCTGTTCAGTAGAGTTTTCAAGATCACTTGTAGTGACATTTGCATAATCTCCTGATGGTCACATTTGGTGTTTGCTGCTTGGAGCTGGAAGTATACGTGGTGATTTTCAGCTTAGAAACAGAAAAAAACCTACTGTAGGATGTTAACAATAATCTTCCTATATTTTTTTAAATATTTTTTTTAAACATAGAGTGTGGCGCAGACTGCTGTTTGTTAGTATCCAAATTGCCTTTTTGACATATTTGTGCCCTAATTTCTTCCCCCTGTTGTGAGTATAATTCAACCTTCGTGAATTCATGTTGACTACTCCTGATCCATTTTTTTGTCATTCATTTTGACAGAGATGGCCTCCAGAATGAGGTGCTCCGTCATTCTCCTTTCACAGAATATTCTGACTTGGAAGGCATCCTTAAGGATCATCAAGTCCAACTCTTGAGTGAATGTCCCATATGGGACCAAACCCAAGTGAGCTGATCTCAGGCATTAAGGTCAGGCTGACTGGCCAGTAGGTCCCTGGCTCCTCCCTTCTGCCCTTTTTGAAAACTGGGGTGACATTTGCTTTCTTCCAGTTCTCATGCGCCTCTATGGATTGCCACAACCTTTCAAAGATGATCATGAGTAGACTCATTCTGGTGTGTGCCATCTCTCTCACCATTCACAGATGCGTCCCATTGGGGCCTATGGACTTGTGGATATCAAATTTGTCTAGGTATTCACTAATCCAATCCTCCTTGACAAAGGGAATGTCTTCCTTAAAGCATTCCTTCTGGGTCAGAGATTCCTGAGGGACCGTATTGACACTGAAGACAGATGCAAAGGCAGCCTTCAGTATCTCTGTTTTCTCTGTGTCTCACATTGTACTTTGGATCTCACCTTAGTATTTATGAAGTATTTGAATTTAATTATTCCACATTGATAGCTCCAGTACCTTTGCTGTGTAAAATACAGCTCTTCAAAACAGATTAAAAATAAAGAAATTGTGGTGGTATCTTAATGAAAATTATGTGAACTACCTGCTCGTTCATCTTTGCAAATATTAAAGACTGACTTACATTTTAAAAGCTTTTATTTTGTCATTGAGCTTTTACACATTGAACCAAAGGACTGTAGAATGTAGAATTAGGCAAGATGTTTGACACAGTTGGGGAATATTTATTAATGGGGAATTACAGTGGATAGGGATAGACTTTAGTGATTCCAAGCTGACAGGATAAAACACTTTGCATGCACTTACCTTGGGAAATTTTAAAGTTGTCTTTTTTTCTGCTTTTTTATTATGTTGTGTTGGCGCATTGTCTCATGCTGTGAAAAACGTGCCAACCAATTCCCATTTTCTTCCAAATGAAAAGTATGTCAAAGACTAACTGTGGGCATCAGAAATGAGAGGAAAACAGACAGCAAATTTCATGTGCATTTTCCATGGGCTGTGTTACCAAAGAAGCCTTTGTGTTTGTAAGCTGTGAGTAGTATGGAATGGGTATTAGTTTGGAGGGACTTTTCTCAGTGGCTTTGTCACAGCTTGTTACATTACATGCTAAACTTTTTAGCCAATAATTCTGAAAAAGAAAGACATTGTTTAAAGTGCTGCCGGATGCTTGTAGCTGTAGTGGCGTTGAGCAGCAGTTCTGTGGATATGGACAGGAACAGGTTTTAAGAAAACTGCCTGGATGGGTTGTTTAAAAGTACATTTTATTTTAAACCTAATTTGCATTATGAATAGAAACAAAACCACCCCAAATTTTGAAATACACAGATGAGAAGGAACAACTTGTAGGTTTTCTGTATTTTGTTGTACAGGAAATCCAGCATAGGTGGGAAATGTAGGGTAAATCATACATAAGCCCTACAATGTTACAATTTTTGTAGTATGTCAGTTTATTACAGTGGATGTATATCACGGTACAACTGTTTTCAAACACAGGTTGATACCATTCTCTGTTTGGGCTCACTAGTGCAATATAGTCACACACTGAAAAACAAAGTGTACTGTTTTCCTTTTTCTGGTGTAATTAATGCCACATTCTGTTTACTGTGGTTTTGTATCAAAAATATGAAGATCTCAGTATCTGATATTTCCTTGAGTTTTATGGTAGCCTTGAATATCCAGCAAAGGGAAACTGTCATGATCCAGTTTTCCTCCTCTGTTACATAATTATCACCAATAAAAAAGTGTTTTACTGTTACCTCTTGACTATTTTACACTGTAGATCAGGCTGAATTAAGAGGTGTAACTTATTTCAAGTATTTTAGCTGTGCTGTGTTTTCATTGCTGACTATTTGCCAAAAAATATCCCATGGAAATTCTTTTATCTGGTAACTGTAAAGTACAGCGAGTGAGCAGTTACTTATTTTCCTTTCTCCTAAAACAATCATGTTGTATGGTGGTATAATCCTGGCCTGGTGGGAAGTCATCAGGCTGTGGTTTATGATAAGACATAGGAAACTAGCAGGGTGTTGCAAGATAGTTTTGTATTTTAATAAAAGTCTGTTTTGAGGAAAAGCATACTATGTAGATTAATGCAGGGCATAGATGAAGTCATTTTGTGGTTTAAAATTTCCATCTTAACTATTTTATCAAGTTGACTGATCTTCTTCTTGGGTTTGCATGGTTTTGTTTTCAATTACTGTTGAGACATTTTTGTATGAGTATCCTTAATTTCCAGTCCAAAGGAGCAGTTGAAACAGGTATTCCACGGCATGTAGAGCTTCTTAGGTGTGTGCCTTCTCTGAAGCAGTAAGCCTTGCTCCCAGTCAGAGGGTGCTGTGGCCACTGGGAAAACATGAATGGAAGGTACTGAACCAATCTGAGGCTTCAAATACCCTGTGTAGAAAGACAAGTAAGCACAAAACTGATTTTTTTTTTTTTTTCCCCGTAGCATCTGTGTGGAGAAGGAGCAAGTCTGACTTTTACTCCTTACAAACTCGTGCAAGGTCATGAGAGATTTTATTTTTTTCTCTGCATAGACGGCACATAAATCTCACAGCTGTGACACAGAAATCAATCTGTTAAGATAACTATTGCTAATTCTTCATCCTCCAGGAACAGGATGGCTTAAAATTCAAACCACAGAATACAGTGAAACAGAATAAAGAGCTTTTCACCTCCTGCATTACCAGACTTGTTGAATCGGAGCAGTGCCCAAAAGTCATTACCATCCAGTGGCTATGGGCCAGTGTGAAATGAGTTACTGGGCTTTATCCAGATTCTAGTGGAGAAATTTCTGTCCAAATCACATAACTATGGCTGCGGTTGGCAGGGGCTGAAGTTCTTATTGGCAGCCATGGCAGAGAGTTTGAGGGCTGAATGTACACTGAGAGACTGGCCCTCTAGATCAGATTTTTTTTTGGCACCTACACGAGCCAATGTAAAGCTTAAATATGTGATTTTCCTTTTTTGTGTGAGGTACCACTGCCTTCAGACCTGTCAAACCAACAAACAACAGCATTATTTAAAACCAAGTTAGAATTCATCCTCATAGTTACTTCATTTTCAATGTGAAGATCTGTGATCACTTCTCACACATTTAAAAAATTACAGCAGAACTCCCTGAAATGCCATGAAGGGGTTTGCCGCATGACAAAGTATTTTGCTGCAAATCTTAGTGCTGCTAGATGGAAGACTATATCCAAGAAGGATTAGTTTTGTTGACAGTGGAGGTTAGTAGAGATTTAAATTAGACATCGACGTTATCCTGTATGACCATGAGAGTGACTTTCATTTTACAGCGCTTTATTTTCATTGTTTTCCTTCTCCTGGATCCAGGATCTTTGTAGATCTTCCTGTAAAGGACCACAAAACATGGAGGGAGACACACATTAACACATGGGAAAAACAAAGCAGTAGCACGCTGCACTGAGTCCCCATTCTCAGGTAGCAATTCATGAGAGAGGCCATCACATCACAGTTTCCAGTGGTCCCAGTCCTAGAGAGGAAAATATTTCCCAAGAATAGCTCTCCAAAGAGACATCAAAGTCCTGGCAGCTGACTGCCAGTCCTTATGGTGGATGATGCTTTATAGGTGCAGGTGAATTTTAGTGGAAAAAGAGAGTTAAGCTGAGAAGCTCAGCTGAACTCGATGAATCTGTACCAGTCTGATGATGAACTTCAGGTGCTCAACTGCTTTGATGAATTCCCTATTGCAGTCAGTAAGTTTCTCAGCAGACTGAAATAACCTTATTTTTGATACCAGTGTTTCTCTGCTGTTCTCCCAAGCTGTGCTCAGTGCGTCAGGGGTAGGAAGCTGACCATGAGCAGATTGCAACAGAGTAGGCTACAGCAAAGAAGCATCCAAGCTTAAATAGCTCCAAATCTCCTGCTTTAAGGGCTCTAGGAGAGCTTTCAAAACCCAAAGGATTTCTAAACCCTAGACAGAGCCAGGTCTGCATGAGCAACATGTGCTTGTTACAGAACAGCAGCAAATGCAAGATGAGCAAGCTGTTCACCATCCAAAAGTGCTTTTCACACCTGAAATCAGGAGAAGCTTGTTGCCAAGCTGGAAAGTTCTCCCCACTTCTCTTGTGAGTTCCTTCCCACACGTTTCCTTTTGGGGAGGGCACTGCTGGAAAACCTTTTTGCGCTGCAGTCAAGGAGGCATAGAAGATAAGAGACCTTGATGAAACTCAGCTCTGAGTGGGAGGAGAAGGGTTCTTACATGCTCCACATCAGCTGGGTGAGACACCTGAATTTCAGAGGCAAAAGATCTGCCCATCATTTTAGCTAGCAGACAGGAAATAAAGGCATGAAAGGAGCAAGAGAATGGAGTGAGAAGAGTTTTACATTTTAGAAGACAGAAAAGAACCTGATTGAAAGTGTCTTATTCCTGCCTATTTTACTTTTGTTCAATTTAATATATTTGACACTGAACTGCAGTGATTTTATACTAGTTTTGACCCTGGGCATTAGGTGGAAGCAAAGTACTAGGCTACATTCCTAATTCCAGCTCATGGAAGGTGTAAATGTGAATGTCACCCTATCTGTCCTAAATTTTCCCAAAACCAACTACATCTCTAAACAGCCACTTACAATGTTTTGATGGTACTTCAGATTTTTGATTCCAGTTCAGCTACTTCCACATGTCTTGTTATATCTGAGAGTACAGCCAGGTCTAGGGGTGTAAGCTGTTGTTTATGGCATGTTTTGCAGCAGCTGTTCATGATCACATCGCCTCATATGTATTGGGGGACGACTGTCCTATGTGCTTCTTAGAAAAATGAATGATCTGTGCTTGTGTATATTATGAGGATGGTATTTAGCTGCCTAAATTTAACATGTTCAAGCACCATCAAGTGTGTAATTGAACTTCCTCCTTTTCTTGTTCTAGGTGTAAGAAGCTTTTGTCTTTATACCCCTTGTTGGGGAACATCCCTGCTAAAACTGCAGGTACCTTGTAGAAAGAGCTGTGAAAATTAGAGAGCAAACTGTTACACTCATGAGCTAGAAATTCACTTGGTTGCCTCATGAGCTTGAAGCCTGAAAATCCTTGCCAGGAACATTAGTAGTTGAACATTCCCCATTCTATGGTAACAAAGTAATACTGACAAAAATTGCTGATTGAAAGAGAATTTAGGTAATCCCTAATCTTGTGACCCAGGGAGCAAACATCTGTTGATTATTAATTTGTTGTACACAGGCTGCCTAATCTTATTAGGAGAAACAAACAACGGTGCATTGTTTTTCCCTTACTGTAAGCATCTACTTCATCCTAAGGTGCAGCTGCAAGTACACAACAACATATATACACAGTGCATCTCGAGTGAACTCACGCATTTAGTTCTGATTTTGCCAAATCTTAGTGAAAGCAGTATGGGACTGACTTGTGTCACGAATCCAGTTTGTGTCTTAGTGCTGGGCACAAGGGTTACAAGGCCATGATTTGTGTATGTTTTGTAACTGGTTGTCTGGTTTGGCTTTAGAAAGAGGTGAGATAATCAAGAAGCCGGTTGGTTTCAGTGGGATACAGAAGTACTGAGCAAAGGTCAGGCTGTGTGAGTTTTGAGTTTCATGGGAGTAATCGTCTGGTATGGTGAATGATTCGCTTTCACGTGTATCACCCTAAAATACACTAATATACCTCTTGTGCAAGGAATGTGCCAGGAGTGGAAGGGCTGTGCTGTTAAAAAGGCTAGCACTTCTCTAAAAGCAGAGTTCTTACGTGCAAAGCCCCACTTCTCCCAGAGCTAACAAGTTACAGCTTTTTTCTGACTTTACTGGGGATAAGCTTGCATTGTCTCTTGTTACACTGCAGAAAATTAAAGCCTGTCTGCCAGTTGTTCCCGGTGCCTATCCGTGCCTATCCTGTGCTACCAGAGCTGGCACAGGAAAAGAGGTATATGCAGCTTGGATGCATGATGTGCCCTGACCAGTCCCATGCTTCCAGGAGCCCAGACTGGGCTTTTTCAGTCCTCCTGGTAGAAGAGCCCCTTGCTTCCTCCAGCCTTTCATTGCTTTAGGGTTGTTCATCCTCACTCACACCGCAGTTGTCAATTGCAATCCAAGCCCTGAAGTGTAGCTGCATGTCCCCATCCCCTATGCCTGTTTACCCACCCTATCTCTCCACAGGGAGCTGAAAAGATAGATTTTTTTTTTTTTTTTTTGGTCAGCTGCACAATTTATCAGTCCTAATGATGGAGCTTTGGGAAAATTTTAGAGTAAAGGGCAATCAAAATAATAATAATACCAATTGTTTATAAAGACTTAACAGTAAATCAAGAACTTCCAGCCTGCTCTTCAGCTACTCTGTTGGAGGCAGCTGCTTGTAAATGACCCTGTGGTAAAACTTCTTGCAGGGAGCCAAAAGGAGAGTGAGGAACTGCCCGTTGAAGCTTTTCATGCTAATCTCATTTTTGTCTTTGAGGCTTAAAACTTTCACAAGGACTGAAAGCTGATATTTATGAGTAGAGCTGGGCGAAGGAGGTTGCTTAAACAGCTCCTAGCCTATCACCAACATCTCCAGCTGCACTCCACCAGCTCCATGGAGATTCAGTACTCTGATATTTTTGGAAATAATCACCTCCATATATTTCAGCATTGTTCATCTGAAACCACATTCTTCTTTTTTACTTTGTTTATAGACTTTTCTTTTACAGAAATGAGTTCTTTCCCTTGTTTTTCAGGCTGTGCTTTTGCAATTCAGTGACAGGGTGTGCTGTTGAATTGGAAAGAACATAAGTTTGTGTTAAGTCTTTGTTAAATTGTATGCCCATGTTCTGTTCTGCCTGGAGTACCATAAATCCCACTGATTTTTATGGGGTTCAGTGAATGCAGATCTGTGCCGAGTGCTGTAGAGATAAAGAAAGCTCAAAGGTGTAACCAAGGATTTGACCTGTATAATGCAATAGAAGAAAAGCTGTACTGTGCAATATATAATAGTAAAAGCAGGATATATCTCTTGGCAGTGGCAGAACTCGAACATCAGTACCTTTGATCTAATACCACCGAGGTCCAATAAGCCTCAGCTGTGGTGACCACTTCAAACTACAAAAAAACCACTCTGTGGTAAATGCTGATCTCAAATAACTTTCCTAAATTTTGATAGGCAGATGTAGTTTAAAGTCTTCATTTCAAGTCTTGCAGTACAGCCTAGAACTGTTGCTTTTTTTTCCTCCCTTACAGCCAGTTTTCTAGACAACATGCCCTTACGAAGTTCTGGCAAGCTGAGCATGGAGCCCAGAAGAGATGGTGAGAGTACGGCCCCTGCTCCTCCCCAGAAGAAGCTGTTCTGCCAGTGCCACCACCACTGCCCTGAGGACTCGGTCAACAACACCTGCAGGTTTGTGGGAGAGGTATCTGGTGATGATACCTGGGAAAACATGTGGTAGCTCAGTAATCCCAAGTTGGATGTCGCAGTTTTTGTTTAAGCAGTACTATGGGTTGTTTTTCACAGTGTCAAAAAATCAGAAGTAATTTTTACCTGGATATCAGCTGCATGGTTGTTGTTTTTTTTTTGTTGTGTTCTGTTGTGTTTTGTTAGGGCATACACGTATTTATCATTTTAGATAGTACTTGTTTTAATGCATTGCATGTGATATATTCTGAAGGTTGAACTTAGTTTTTAAAGGTGCATGCAGTTAATGAAAGGAGACCTAATGGAGATGTATTGAAATGTCAATAGATGCTTATAAATTTATAATAGCTCTCAATAGAATACTATTTAGAAGAACCCTGGTCTTTGAGTCTGCAGCAGCTGTATCTGTAGGTCCTTAAGGCTTCGGGTTTGTTTGGTTTGGTTTGGTTTGTTTTTTGTTGTTTGTTTGGTTGTTTTTTTTGTTTTGTGGGGGTTTTTTGTTTTATTTTGTTTCCATGTTAAAAGGGAAACTATCTTGAGGTGAAGTGTTGAGTATTTTGGTCAACTAGCTGTAGCCTTCTGTTTAATTTTGGGCTTAGAGTACTAGAGATTTCTCAGTTGGGTTGAATTCTGCTTCCTCAGGACCTTTTGGCTCCCTGGGGAAGAGGCAGATCCAGATGTGCTCTTGGAAGGCTCAGCACTGGTCTGTGTTGCACTGGCTGAAGCAAGCAGAGGTGACTGAGGGTACCTGTGGGGGTAGCAAGCTGCTGTTCCCCTACCCAAAAGCAGCTGTTGCTGGACGCATACAATCGCTGGGTAAAGGTTGGATCAACCTCTGTCTTGGCTTGGGGTGCAGGTACAGTTTGCTTTAGCAAAGTTGGGCTGAGCTCTTCATGTTCTATGTAAGGAATTGAAACTTCTCTGCCTGGCTGGAGCAGGTGATACTGGAGATACCAGCTATCAGCCAATAGCCTGGTGGAGCTGTGGGAGTCAGAGAAGCATCGAAGCAGGGCACAGATGTGAGCCCAGCTGGAGATGCAGTGCTCTTGGAGGTGAGATTGTCTGTCACTGTGTCAGCTCTTCAAGGCAGCACATTTAAAAGATAAAAGGAGAAGTCCTAAGGCTGCTGAAGATACCGATTGCTTTGTTGGAATTTTGAGGGTGGTTTTGCAGCCTGACTTAATCCATCTCAGCCTGCAGTTTCCTACTAAAATGTGTCAAAGTTTTGGTGGCAGCTGTAAATACCATTTCCCCTTTCTAACCTCTTCCTACAAGCCTGTGCTCCAGCCAGGAGTTAGACCTAGCTGCTCTCACGTGACAGTCAGTTTAAAAAGCTATAAAACCCCCACTCTGATACCAATTTGCAGATCCCCTGCAGTGTGAATCAACTGTTTCCAGTTCCTGCCCAGCAAGAGCCACAGCTCTTGTATGTGCTGTCTCACACATGCAGCAACAGGGAATTTGCAGATGACTTTTAAATCTGTGAATTAGGAAGCACAAAGGGATCAATGTTAAGGAACCAACTGAACAAGGTTTATCCCCCAGCTGGGTGAGCCTGCTGTTGTACGTCGCTTTGTAGGCATCATTGACATCAAGTATTTTTCATGGAACTATGAGTACATGTCCTGTTAGAATGGATTTGTGCATTTTTCCCTCACTGCAGTACTTTAAAGAAGCTCTCTTCAGAGTCTCCTTTATGGTGTCAAATGTCAAACTTTTTTTTTAGGTGTTAATACCCAAGGATAGGCAGTTAAGTGGTAATAAAACAAAATTGTAACCCCTTTTGTCTTCATAATCCTTGAAGACTTCAGGCTTGAATGTTCTGCTTTGCTGCCAGAATTATTTTTTCCAATTTAGACATCAAAATACTAATTGAAACTGGAATTTATCCATCAAATATTAATCACTTTTCTGTCCAGTCAGGAGCTTCCTGGAACAGTCAGGAGACTTGCTTTAGTTCAACTCTCTCCTGCCCTGTGCTGTCACCTGAGCAGTACCCACCTTGCCACTTGCCCAGTGAGCAACAGCATAAGTGAAGAAGGGAGGAGTTTGGAATAATATAAAACAAATGAAATTGATTTAAATGCACTGCCCTCGTGGCTTGTCAGCAGTAATCCTGTTCATGATAGTGATCATTGCTATGGCTCCCACTGCCGTGCTGTGAGAGCTGCAGTGAGCTGTGAAGGATTCAAACACCCCTTGTTTTCCCTGCATCTCTTTAACTGTTAGTGTAATAATTCCTTCTTTAAATTCCCTACTACATAGCTGGAATTGTGGCTTACAGAGGAAAGAAGATCCTGTGCCTGCTGTTGGGAAGTAGTGGTTTTTAGGTCTAGTTAGCTGGTTATTATGTATCTGGTTAGTTGGCTGAATAGAGACCGATTTTCAGAAGATTTGAGCACAGCCAGGTTAGCAGGGATTATTAGTTTAGCAGGGATTATTAGTTTCCTCTGAGTTTTGGGATCATCCTACTAGCGAGGCAGTAACTTTCATGTTCTATTCTGTGTGAGTGACTGTTGGCACAATTTTAAAGCTCTCAGGGAATCACTGAGCGTCACTATAAAGGAAATGTCCCCATTTTGAAGTTCAAGAAGTATTGATTGCAGTGTTTGTATGAAGAATAAATTGCCTTCTTTGGAGTAAGAGTAATTGCATTAATTATCTGCTTACCTCTAAAAGCCTTTTGGATTTTATATTTTTAAGAAAAACTCAAAAAGCAAACCTCTTGTCAGCTCTATCAGTGTGTTAAGCTTTGGGCTGTGCTTGGAACTTCCGAGTTTGCCAGCCCAACAGAAATGAGCCAGTGTGTTCTGGGGCACCCAAGGGCCTGGCAAAGCTCTGACACCCAAAAGTTCACTGAGTACATCCACAGCCAGGGCTTGGGCTCTGGAGAGCATCAGCCACTGTCCGTACCAGGGTTCTTAAAAGCAGTGAAGCATTTTATAAGCCCTAGAGCAAGAACCTCTGAAAGTTCAATGCAAAAGCATTTCCAGCTGTGTTTAAATTAAAACCCCCAGAATAGAATAGCTGGTCCTATTGCAATCACCATTAAAATTTTTCTCATAAAAAGCAGTCTGTCATCTCACATGAAGATTTTTATCTGCTACCACAGGTATTCAGCTTTAAAGTATATATCCGGCCCATAGTACCAGGGGTCTGAATATAAAAATATAAAAATGAGGACATCTGGTGGCCATTTAAAATCCTTTTCATAATTGTATTTGTAGGAATTTAAAAGCCAATATTCTTTAACCACATCTATATCAAATCCTCCAGCAGCCTACTGTGTTCCTATACAGAATTTCCCTTTCTTTATACTTCTCCAGTTTAAATCCAACAATACTTTAGAGAGCTAAGGATAACACTGGAGCTTAAAAGGCACAATGCTTTTCTGTCTAAGCAGAAAAGCCATAGCTCTAGTTAGAGTGTGCTTTTAAAAATGGGGCACTCCATGAGCACAGTGAAGTTTTGGAAGACCCATTACTGGGTGAGCTCATCAAGGGAGGGTTAATGCCAAGGTGTAGCAAAAAGGGGCCAAGCCAGGAGCTGAGGCTGATATCCTCACTCACCAGGAGCTCATTTCCCCGTGGATGTGTGAGCACAAGGAGCAGAGACAGCTCCTTCAATAGGCCTTCCCGTGGCTGGAGACCGGCACTCCTGTACCGCTGCTCAGGGGTTCTGTATGGGGGGAAAGAGGGGTCACAGGTGGGGCTACTCTGGGCATTTGGAAGATACTAGAGCACTCAAGGCCCTGACATTTAAAACCCTTGGACAAGGCTCACGATCCTCTCCTTGTAAAGGGTGTGTTAAACTGCTGCGTGTCGAAACTTTATTCTTCTTCCTGAACATCTGTGCGATTCATAAAAGGCTTTCAGTAAAGAAGGTCAAAGCTGCTTTGAACACAACCAGGGCCTTGTTTTACTGTTCAGTTTCAAATTTTCTCTGTTCAAAGGGAATGCACGGACAGTTGTGTCTAATCATAATTAATTGCATATTTTATAGCGCGGTGTTACGTCTAATTGGCTTTGACTGTAATGGGATTGCAGTAAAGGCAGAGGCTAATTAGGTGCCTTGTCGCACTCTATTTTCATGCACAAATAAATGCTGACAGTTTTAAAGATTGGGCTGATAAAGTTTAAGTTCCTGTGTGTTGCCCACTAGATTGTATTTCTGCCCAACTGTGTCTTTGGTTATCTAAAGCAATAAAATAATTAAGTTGCTTTTTCAGTGTTACCAAAGTTGATAACTCACTTGAGTGATGTTACTTTCATTCCCCTGTTCTCCAGATGATACGATTGAATTTTCCTTGTAATTTGGTATGTAGAAGAAAAAGGACTTCAACAGTGCCAAAGCACTGAGTTCAGACAGCTTTTGTTTTAATCAATACTTTAATTTTTAGGGAAAAGCTGAACGTTTTCTGAGAAAGGAACTATGGTGAGATCTTAAATGTTAGCCTTTCATTTTTTTTCATGTTTATTTTTAAATTTCCTCCTTTATACAAGAAATTTTTTTATAATTTAAAAAAGAGTGCAGAGACTTGTCATGTTGCTTTGGATGGAAGTGAAGTGAACAGCTCTTGCTGTTTCTGGTATCAAAATGAGGAATATAAAGAGGAGGAGTGGGAAAGGTAATAATATTTGTATGGACTCATTTGAAATCAAATTAAAGATAAGGGGTCTTTTCATCAAATTGTTACCTGTCTCTTTGTAATAGGCATTGAATGGTGGAAAGATGTTGCTTTTCAAAGTTGTGTATTGCCACCCCTGGCTGTGTCACACACAGAGCCGGATGGGAAGTCTCCATCAGGCAGGTTTTGGTAGCTGAGGAGTCACATCTTCTGTGAGAAATGGCTGCTGGCCAGTGGGGACATCTGTGTGAGCAGATGTGAAGCTGTTGGCCTTGGTTTCTCTCTTGCGGCGTTTAGGAAAGATCTGATTTAAGATCCCTGCTTTCTTTGTGGCAATCTGTAATCGTAGCAGCACCTTCTATATCAGTGCCTGTCAGTGTTTCACTATTAACTCCCTTCGTTGTCCTGGCATTTGACTCGGCTGTAAGAATTCACTTCTGGCAACTATGTGACATAAGAAATATCTGCTTATTAGTGGTCACATCCAGAGTGAATTTAATCACTCCCCTGCACCATACTCTAATAAGATGGTCCTTCAGTGGAGGAGGTTACTGAATGTGTACCCAGATGTATCCAGTAACAGCACGCTGAATTCCTTCTTTACACACCATTTGCAGAATCAAATGACACACAATTAGAATTCACAGGTGTTAAGAAAACAGCAGTTCTGTACTGCAATTTTTTTTCCTAGGGAGTGGAGAATAGGTTTTTCATACTGCTTTACAAGTATCGGTGATGTACAGATGTTTTTCTTTCTGTAGTCACCAAAAGAAACATAGAATTTGAGACCGTGCACACATCTCTGACTTGTTTCTTACTGGCTATAATAGTAAGAACAGTTTCATTTCTACCCTAGTCAGGTGTGAGGTGGGGTAATCAATAAAACAGCGGGGGTGTGTCCTGCCCTTTCCTTTCAGTGTGTGGTCCATCTGACGTCCTGTGAACCAGCAGAGCAGGTCAGAGGCAAAAGGGGGGAGGCAGGTAGGAGATCTTTCTTTTCAGAAGAGTCCCTTGTCCCTCTCACCCAAGCACCTCGGAAATTCTCAAAAAGATAATAAGTTCTTACATTGCATGAAAACTTTTTCTTGTGTGGATTTTTCTTAGAGCTAGAGACAAGCAGTACCAGTGTTTATTCTCCTCAGCAGTGCTATTTTTTTCTCTCACTTTTCCTTCATCATTCTAAAGTCTGTAAAAAGCATGATTTATTCTTATTTTTGGAGCTTTATAACTTGCTTTGCTCTATCCAAACTCATTTTTTCTTTTTAAATTTGGAGTAAAATTTTTAGAGGGACTAAAGTGTATGAGGAGCCTGAATTTAATTTTCAGAAGTGAGCTAAGAATCAGAGCCCCATATGACAAGTCAGAGAAAGAGAATTAAAACTGCTGACTTTGTTTCTTTTTTCCCTTTTGCAAACAATTTGACTTTTCCTTCCCCTGCTTTTCTTTGATGAACCAAGAGTTTAGGGTTTTTTTCTGGGGCCTGTGAGCTGTGGAGTCCTTTTTTGTGTTTCACTTGATAGCAATTTATTGTTCTGTTGCTCTGTCCCCTGGGTTAAACTTACTCATTACTTTGAATCAAAGGCACCATGCAAACAAAATCTAATCTAATATAATATTCCACTCTAATGGATTTCTTACTGTCTCTCTTGGCAATCCTATTGTTCCTATCTTTTCAGCTCAAGCAATGACATCAAGGTGGCTGTTGCCCAGAAGGGTTACTGTCTCCTTTGCCTCACTCCGATGTACAATGGCGAAGGAGGGTAGAAGTCATCGCTGGCTTCTCGGAGAAAGTAATTTGTAACGTGCAGTTGGTTACTTTTCAGATCCAGAAGTCAGTAACCCATGATAGATTATTATTTGAAGTAATAAGCTTACTGTGGCTAGACCCTGCCCCACTAATATAAAAATATGCCACAGACAATGTTTGACGTGATCCTATGCAGCATCTCTCGGTTGCGTAGCTAATACTTACAAATTGTGTTTGTCTCTTAAACGTGTAACTGCGGCTCTTGTTTCCTATATCTTCATTGCCTTTGCTGCTGGTGCTCTTTAGACTCTTGTTTCATTCAAGTAAGGAGAAAATCATCTGAAATTTTGCCATATTTAAGTTTTCTAATCTTTTTTTCTTTTTATTTCCTTGTTTTAACTGAGTTTGCTTCCTCTCTTCTGAAAAATACTCATTGCACGTAATAGCCAGTGTTGTTTTCCTGAGCAAATAAGAGAATATTTTATTTTTCTGTGACTTAAATGTCTTATATTAAAAACTTTTGTCTTTATTTTTGGATCTCCTTCCTGCAAATCAGTTAGGAAGACAGATTTTGTTTCTTACACATTACGTATCCCCCTCAGAGTGCTGAGAACTTAATGCACAGCAGTCTCAATAAAATGCAGCCACCCTTTCCGTGCCCTCCACTCCCTCTTTCCATAGCATTCAGGCATTTGACCTTCATCAAGGAAGGACATTTATCACCAGCACCATCTAGCCATCTGTTAGTATACTTGCCCTCCCTGGTGCGCATTCCTGTAAACGGAAGCGTTATGGATCATTTCAGGCTTATAACCCAAGTAAACATCTATGAAGGGTGTTGATAATAATTCAAGGACTCATACACGGAAGTGTTGCAGTTCATAATATGGTTAAAACAGGAATCTCAAATCACTCTTGGTAATATTTCACGTTGAGTATCTCAAAAGTGTTTCTTTCTTCGGGTCTCTAGCGTGGTGCAGATATCGGTGCCTTGCTCCCGCACTCAGGACAGACCTTGCGTAGTGCTGAAGCTTGCACTGAATGGGTTTCCAAAGTCTTAACCCACTACTGACTGCAGGCAGAGAACTGGGGTGTTTGCTCGTGAGGTTTAGGCTGCGAAATGTTGCAAAGGTAAGTGCACAGCTCTGAGGCAGAGCCCCCTTTGCGTGTGCAGGATCTGGCCCACAGCAGCCACAGTGTGTCCGTTTGTGAACGGCAGATTTGCCGGGCAGGGAGCAAAGTTTACGACAATATTCAGCAGCACGTTTTTCACTTCAGTGGCTTTTCCTGATTCATTCTTTCCAATCCGCAGCACCGATGGCTACTGCTTCACCATAATAGAGGAAGATGAGTCCGGTGGACATTTAGTCACCAAGGGATGTCTTGGATTAGAGGGCTCAGACTTCCAGTGTCGGGTGAGGAAGCATTTTCTTCCACTGTGTCACTTGCATTTTTGATTGTTTTCAATTAAAGTGCAGCCAACAGACATTGCTGCGTTCCTGTTTCTTGCTTCTGTTCACTTGGCAGATAGTTGGTCTGCATTGATTACTGAGGGAAGTGTATTTGTATACCCAAAAGGTGATAGTATAGTTCCTCCTAATAATAACAGCTCATGTTTTTGGCTTTGGCACTGCTGCTGCTAGTAACATTCCCACAGAGGAAGTTTGGATGTAGAGAATTGCAGTCTTAACTCCTCAAATCTCCATGCTAGCTAAAGTTAGTTAGGATATTATTTAATGGACTGCAGCACCATCTATGTCTCACATGCAGTTGCACTTTGGTTTGGGGTTTTTGGTGCCAGATGCTCCCTTCAAGTACAGTGATCACCTGATGGAAGACAAGTATCACTGCAGAAATGGAAGGGGTGTGGAAAATGGAGCAAGGTGGTTCTGAGGTGTTTGCCTTTTCTCATGTTAATCTTAAATGGTTTTAGATGAGTACAGGAATGGTCTAATCATTATGATTAATGGAAGGTATTTTATTCATCTTCCCACGAGACAGAAGCTGCCAGCTGAATTAGTCCACGCAGCAATTCCTGTATTATCCTGGCTAACTTGTTTTGGATACCTGTATTAAGTAATTTTTGGTCTAACTGATGGATGTATGTGACTTCACACATTCTGACTTGCATCATGAGAGGAAGTCAGCCCCTTCTGCAGCATTAAGGCACCAACAGGAATAAGTTAGGAGTGAATTAATATCTTAATTACCTGGATGAAATAATGCTGGATATGCTGGTTGGCAGAAATCCTTATTCCACACATCCTAGAAATCTGTAGTGGATTGCAGTCCAGCTAGCAAGTACATCTTTCGAGTGCCAGAATGATCGTGTGTATTTACAAGGCTGATGACTTGCCTTCTATCTAAATTGCTTGTTGCAGGACACTCCCATTCCACACCAAAGAAGATCTATTGAATGTTGCACAGGCCAAGATTACTGTAACAGACACCTTCACCCTACGCTGCCACCACTGAAAAATCGAGGTAAGAGGAAGAAAATTCAGTCCTAAGCTGATCTTCTCCTGCTCTTCATCCTTGTGCCTTAGGGGGAAATAGAACACAGATTGGAGCACCCCTTATCCAAAAGCGTGTGATTAGAGAGATAAATGGTGTTAAACAGTATCTCTCCATTCCTGTCAGTTGTGTGTGGAGTGGTGCTGATGCTTGCTGTTATTTCTGGGGCACACATGCAGCGAACACGAGATGCGTTAGAGTTGCATGATGCTGTCCTAACGCCGACCTGTTGAGCTATCAGAGATCATCTCAAAGACCTAGGCTGGTCGTGGCAGAGGATAATGCTTACTGTGTATTTTTTTAGTCTGATAATAAAATGGAATCCTCTCTCCAGTCCCTGTAACTGCATTACTGTCATTCATAACTCCACGCACAAATCGGTCAGTTCAAGTTGACACAAGTCTGTAAGTTCTTTTTTTTGCAAGACCTGATCATCCAGCACTAGGACAATAATGACTCACTAAACTGTATTTTTTATGTGAAAAATGTAGCTGAAAATATAATGTAGGGTAAGAACTCACACACACAAAAAAAAAAGTATTCGAGAGCAAATGGACATGTATTAACTTAGTAGATGGTGAGGCAAGGTTTTAGCCTCCGTGTTTGTTTAAACATCACTTTCTGAAAGCTAGTAAAACTATTTTTGTTTGGATACATTTTATAGAAGTGTATACCTAAGTAAGTGTAAATTCATCCATAATATGCTCTTGGCATTGGCAGGAATTGTGGTAGTCAGCATCGAGTCAGTTCGGAGCTGCAGAAGAATTTATAATCATGGCGTTCTGTGTTGAAGACCCAGATCGGTGCACAGATGCACTCTTAATTTCACCAACAGCAGATACTTACATGAATGCATGCTCAGAGAAAGCCTTCACTCATGTGAGCTGTTCCTTCAGGCCTGTGAAATTCTGCACAGATGGGCTGCAGAGTCACGCCTTTGGAGAGTAGTATGTAAATACTTCACTGTTTACTAGCAAGGCATTAAGGCAGTGAAACCTCATAAAATTCTGACTTCCAACAGAAGAGTTATGTACTACTTTGTTGGTTTATTTAATTTTAAAAAGTTCTTTGGACTGAGAGAGAAGCTTCAGAAAGCAGTCAATATTTGCTCACACTTACTTAGTCTTTCATTAAATACCAGTTTGGAAAACACTGCCATGATTTCTTCTTGCAACTGGCTGAGTTTATTCTACATTAGGACTACTTAAAAATATGGAATCTGTGCCTAACACTAGACATCCATCTTATTAAGATTTTAGTTACTTGGCAATGCTATCTGCTGCTTGTACAGAAAGCAATGAACCAAGATTTTGGTGGTGGCAGAAGCTGTCTGGATCGATGTTGGTTTTTTTTCTATGCATATATAGGGTAAATAAAGTATCACTTGGGAACCATGGTGGCAGACCCATTGAACATCAGAGAGAATATTTTTTAAAAGAAAAAATTCAGAGAGTTGGAGCAGGGTTCTAGCTTCTCTGTGTTGTGAAGTTGACTATTTTAGCGTGACAGGCGGAAGGTGGTGTAGTCACTCAACATACTCAGAAGACTTTGTTTTTTCTAAATTAGCTCTCATCCTGAGAGTGTTTTGTAGAAATGCATTTCAGGAACTGCTTCAATAAATGTGGCTGAACAGGGCTGAAGTCATCACCTTTACTAAAGCCTTAAGTTAATATGTCATTCTTGGTGCTGGGCCTGTTTCAATTTGTCGCTGCTGTTTCCTAGTTTGAAACCTCAGAAAAAAGGCATAGCTTGAACCACAGACCCTCACTGCAAATAGGTACAAATGCTGTGTACAAGTACATGCTGCTGCCAGTGCCCAGTACTGTGGCTGTGATCATTGTTTCTACTGGAAGCATTTGGATTAGACTGTGATTGTCTGAGTAAAGTTAGAACCGTCTATCAAATTTAGCAGAAACCGTAAGTACAGAGGAAAAGAGGTGAATTTAAAAAGCAAGCTTCTTGGAATAACCTTCTGGCCTTCAGGGTTCCATGAAAGATGTGTATACTCCTCCACATCTAAAAAACAAACAGAAATTTGGCTTCTGGTGAGCTCATGCCTGAGGTGACACCTCATGCGAAACAAAGTCTAGGGAGAGCGTGCAGTTGCAGGTCAGAGGCTGTTGAACTAAAGATTGACCTCTGCACCGAGGTAACAGCTACAAAGGCAAGTGACTAGTCTCCTCTAAGTGCTTTTCCAGGCCTGGCATGTGCTGCAAGGCAAGATTTATTCCACGCACTATCCATCTTCTCTCCCCCCTGGAAAGAAAGGAGGACCACATACATGAAAGTGAGAGCTAGAAAAATTAGCACTGGTCGAAGCAAGACTTGTTAAGTAAGATGGAAGAAACAACAGCAAAAGCTTAAGCTTGGAGCTCATCTTGGTACAGAACTAGCAGGATAAAATATCCCAGAGAAACCATTAAATCCTTGTGCCAGCTATACATCTGTCTTATTAAGGAAATGAAAATCATAATTGGGTCTGATATAACACCTCTGCTTTAAACAATAAAAGATATTCCTGGAAATCCCAGCAAAAGCACAGGCTGAGACCAGTCAAAAGGAGAAATATGTCTTTACTGATTTAGAGCCTATATAAGCAGAAGCGGTGGTGCCACCGTGTCTGGCTCCCTGCCTGTATAGCTAGTGATGAATGGGCAAGGGAATGATTGGAGGAATGATGGGGTTTGATGTGTGCACACAGCCTCCACGCCTCAGATTTCACTGCTGTTTTTCCTTGGATAACTGTAACATTCTGAACTGGGGGGACCTGGGGTGGGAGGAGAACCTCCTCGCCCTTTGATATGCTGACTTCTGAACCTTCTGGGTGGCATTTTCAATGTGCTCCTCAGCACGATCCCGCTGATGACAGTGAGTGAAACGAGTGGTGGAGGAGGGGGAAATGGCAGGAGAGTAAGAGAGGCAGCTTGGTCTCACCGAGCTCCCTGCTGTCGCCAGCCTGCACCACTGTTTTCCTACAACATGGAACTGTTAATGTGCTGTTTGCTGGGCTTCACTGTTATCAGCCGGCCAAGGTATGTGAAGAAGCTTCCCAAACCTACCGTGTGTTTGTTGTGCACTTCGCACTCGGTGCTCCCAGTGATCGCTCACCGCTGCCTCCGTGGAAGCTGCTGCTTATTCTCATAACCCTGCTGCTTGGCACCTTGCAGTTCCAAGTAACACAGCAGTAAAAAGCACAGCACTGGACTTCTTAAAGGACAGAGTACCTCCATCACGTAAGCGGGCACTGACCGGGACCCACCACAGTGTTCACCACAGAGCGCACAAGCAAGTCTCTAGGCAGACTCACAGCTGAACTGTCCCATCCCTCCTCCTGGTCAAATAGTGCTGGGAAAGGGACGTTTTTCCTGCTGCTCTGTGGGGATCTGCCTGGGCTGGAGGAGCGGGAGGAGAAATCAGCGTGGCTTGGTGCAGCAGAGCAGACATTGCTGGTGTAAGGATGGGGGCTTGCATTTAATCTTGTGTTGTCTGCACACACACACCAGCCGGTTTATGAAGTCCTCAAGTTAGCAAGCAAATGAAATCCTGCCAAAATGCTTTAAAAACGCAGAAGTGTTTGAAAGGTGGGACAGCTCATTTACCATCAGTATTGCCTCTCAAATAGCCAAATAAATAGAAAGGCGTATGGAAGTTACTCTCCCCTCCTGTGAGAGCCAGTTGCACGCCTGTGCTGTGCACAGGGAACCACCGATGAAGCTGTACCACTGTCGGTATGGGGGCATCACCCACCACAAGAGGGTCAGCTCTGCATCTGGTCAAAGTCTTGCCAGCTGCTCGCAGCAAGGAGATCAGGACACGCTCCTTTATGCCTTTCATGCTTTCCTTACCCTTGCTTCACATCATTGCATTTGGGTACCCAAAGAATTTTGCAGTGTTGGAGCCAGGAAGTTCACCTGAGAGCTACACAGCACTTCCAAAATGCCTCCTGGCCTGTGGGAAAGCCAAACTGCATTTATTTACTTTTCTGAATGGCAGAAGCCCATTAGAAACATTGAGCATGAGGTTTGGATCACTTAAACCCTAAAGATTATGGAAGTTTGATTCAAGATTTCAGCATGTTTATCATCCCTCTCCAAATGTACATGCTCGTACACACACAGACAGCATGAACTGTTTCTGCCAAAATGCACAGATTTCCATGGCTTTAACGTCTGGCAGACACAGGCGTAAGATCTGAATTGTTCCCTCTGCATCTGACATCAGCTTTCATTACTGCTGGGCACAGAAGCCCAGTTGCCATCGTGTTGTGCTCTGTGAAGTGGGAGAAGCCTTGCCGTGGATGGTTATCCGGGTTTCTCCCAGGTGTAGAACGCCGCTTTGTGTGGTCTCTGTGCCCTGCTTATTCACCTGATGGGCTGCGACGTCTGAAGCTGTTACAACCCACCCATTTTAGAGGGAGGTGGTGGCTGACACAGGCCGCTTACAAAGCACAAACCAGAGCCCTCGGCCCTGCCGAGCTGCCATCGCCTTCACGAGGGCTCTGGATTCCCCGGTGGGCTCTCGGTTTCGACCCACAGCCCACTTGGAGTGGCAGGTCAGGGATAAATCTGCTGTGGCAGGCAGAAGGATGGGCTGGAGTGTTTTCCTGATAGACATCGGTGTCAGTGTCCCCTTTCAGAGGCGTCAGCCACGTCCCGAATGTTTACATTGCTAGTGCTCCCAGAGCAGGTGATGGCAGGTTAAAACATGACCAGTGTGATCAGGAGGTGTGTGGGTAGGTAATCTCTGTTCGTAGGGGGAAGGGGAAGGAAAGAAATTGGGAGAGGAAAAAAAAAAAAGAAGAAAAAGAGAGAAACTGGATCTTTAAAATAAAAGAGTCTGAGGGTAAACTAAGAGTCCCTCAGGAATTTCCTGGTCTCATTCCCCTTGTGAATCTGAAACATAATAACATCGTTCCAGGACCAGTCAATAAGGATAGATTTCTTGAGTTCTCCGATGTGTCAGGCATTGGAGTGAAGGATGCAAGACAGCAAGGCTGGAAGAACTTCAGAAAACATGGCACTCATTTGCATTATCCCATTATTGGAAGGGTGTTTTGTGGATGTACATGCCAAAACACTATAATTTTGAGAGTTCAGGTGGCAGGAGAGGTTAAAAAAGAATAGAGCTGGATGTCTTTGTTTTTCAGCAGAAAAGCATGCATGAAGGTCAGATGCACTTGCCTGAGCTGAGAATACAAATTTGGAGATTAATGTTACACATTAAAGGAGAATACGAGTCTCCCATACAAAGGTTGGCTGAAGAATTTTAGCAGTTTTTATGCAACAGCATTTTCTACAAGTTACATGACACATTTTATTTTCAAAGTGTTTTGCAGAAAAGCTGCTGGAAGGATAGTTTTGCCCACCAGCTTAGGAAGGACTTGCTGGCACACAGGGCTGCTATAGAGCAAATGGAGAAGAAAATTCCTGCTCAGGTGTTTAAGACAGGGTCTAAGAGACAAATTGTTCTGTAATGCTGGAAATACGCTTTCAAGGCCTCTCGTGGCCTGCTTTCTTGTAGGTTAAATGGTCTTCTGTGTCTTCCCTTCTAGGATAAATGCAGTTTGGTGTTTTTTTTTTTTTTTTTTTAAATAGTATTAACTACTCAATAGGATGCTACTTAATCTGAGTGTGCAAAAAAGGCAGTAATTTTTGCATGTCCTGGCTGATGACTCAAGCTAAGACCCACAGCTACAGGTCTTGATTGATTTTTCATTCAGAGACAAACAGGGAACTGCAAATCAGGGTGAAGTTTTTCCTGAGTGAGGACTGAGAAGACAAATAGGCTTTGGAAGTGTCAGTTCTGTCCTGGTCAGTGAGGGTCCAAGAGGAAGCCCACAAAATGCCTGGGAAATCCAGGGGTATCCTGTACAGGAATTATGAGAAAAGAGTGGAAATGATCTTGTGCTCAATGCACTTGTGACACTGACTTCATACCATCTTCCTTTCTAAGTTTTCCACCTTTCTCATTTTTTAACCCCAGACTTTGCTGAAGGAAACATTCACCACAAGGCCCTGCTGATCTCAGTGACTGTTTGCAGCATCCTTCTGGTGCTTATCATCATATTCTTCTACTTCAGGTAAAAAAAGGGACTATTTTGGCAGCTTCTTACTGTTCCTCCCAACATTTATCTTTTTATAGATTTAGGAATTTGAAAAAAAAAAAAAAAAAAATAGAGGTGAACCTTAAAGAAAAGAAATAAGAAACTTTAATTTTATAATGAGAAAAAAAATTATATTCTATTCATGCTATTCGTAGGTATACCTGTGTGATGTATTTCATACAGAATCTTTTACTCAACACCCTAAAAAGCCTTTCAGGTAGAAGCACAGATTGTTCTTTACTGAGAAGGCCAAAGGACAAATTTTATAGGGAAATTTTTATAAGGGAAATATATCTAAGACTTCTAAATTTGTTTGTGTCATGAAAAGCTGATCATAAAAAAAGAAGACAATACAGGAATGTCGGTAAATGTGTCTAGAATCTTATCATATTCTACATATGTTATGTTTTAATAATTTGGCACACTCATTATATATTCCCAGATTCTGTGATGTTACCTCCTCTGGCTCCTAGAAATGCACTGCAGACAGTAAAATAAAGTTACTTACTTGGTTGGTGTTTTAGACATATTTGAGTTTCCGAAAGGAAAACATTTGGTTGCTTTGTAAATTTCCCCCAGACTGCATGGCCTTTGAGTGTTACTTTACTTAGAATTTCGATGCTGAAAACTGTCGCTAAAAATAAAATACAAATAAAATAAAAAATTTTGGCCAGCAAGCCCAGTGTATTCCTCAGGGAAGCAGAGAAAGCTGCTAGTCTGCAAATGAAAGAAACGTGAAGGACGCGTTCATCATTCATGGCACACGTGTTCGTTGTACCCAAAACTCGTTTCGTTTTCGTGTCAAACCTCAGATACAAGCGCCAAGAGACGAGGCCCCACTACAGCATCGGGCTGGAGCAGGATGAGACCTACATTCCCCCTGGGGAGTCCCTGAAGGACTTGATCGAGCAGTCCCAGAGCTCAGGGAGCGGTTCCGGGCTCCCTCTCCTGGTAAGCATGGAATATTATTTTAATGCACATTTCAAAGGCAAAAATGCGTAGGGGGAGAAGAGGCACAAAAATACATTTACGTGTCCTTAGTTGTTGTTTTAGGTTTGGGTTTTGTTTTTGGGAGATTTTTTTCTCCACCAGAAATGAGAAGGCGTCTTTAAACTGGAGAACAGCTGCTTTAGAAGCAAAGGACTTTCTTCATGTGAACTAAGCCAAAAAAGATTAGGGTTGTTTTCTACCTCAGTTCATTTCTCATTTTAGACACCACAGTACAGGCTAAGAGAGCTCATGGAAGCACATCAGGATTTACTCCAGTGTACAAGACAGCACCAGGCCCACTGACCTTGTTTTCTCCCTTTGTATGTGCAGGACACAGTAGGGTTTCAAACACTGACACATTGCCTTTTTCTGAAGGGAATTAAAACTTGTCAAACTTGGACCCTTTTTATTTATAGGCTTCACTTTGCATTCAGAAGTCAAGGGGGATTTTTTTTTTTTTTTTATTCTTGTAGTGTTGCAATCTCAGAGGTTAAAGGCACAGGGATGGAGTTCATGATTGTTTCTGAACGGACTCCGGGATTACCTTGCCTGCCGAAGAGGCAGAACGTTCTGTGGCAAGATAGTTCCGTTCACCAGGGGGTTTTGTTTCTGTGGATAATCACTGGTAGGAATGAACTGGTAAAAAACTAGGTTACTTATTTAAAATACGTGCCTCTGAGAAATTGGAATAGATTGCATTTTCATTTTTCAGAGCGGATATGTCCCTCCTGTCTTCCAAACCTATTAGTTTGCAGTGATGCTACTACTGTAGGTGTTGTGCAGTTTCCAAGTACTGTGTACTGTCTGTCTGGGTTTTGCCCACGCTTATTTTTTAAACACCCTAAAGAAGATGTTAAATGGGAAGTTTCATATTTCCTTAAAAATGAAGCAACAGGCTGAGTTTGTTCTTGGCTTTAGGAAAGCTCTGTCCTATCCAATACCAGTGTCCTTCTGGCACCCATGGAAGGGAGAGATCTTGTGTGCAGTTTAGGACCATTCCTAACGAGTTTCCAGTTGACTTAATTGTGAGGGATTCTTCCTTTTTTTGCTTTGGGTTTTGGGGGTTTTTTGTCTTTTTTGTTTTCCTTGGGCTTTGTTTTTTTCTTTTGTTTTGGGGTTTGTTGTTGGTTGGTTGGTTGGGGTTTCTGGTTTTTGTGGGGGTTTTTTGGTGGTTTTTGGTTTGGTTGGTTTTTGTTGTTTGGTTGGTTTGTTTGTTTGTTTTCTGTTTGGGTTTTGTTTTTTTTCAAAACACCTGCCACATCAAGGTCTTCATCTTCACTTGTTCCAATGGCAGAAAAAATGTAATAATTTAGAGCAAGTACAAGGAACTTGGCTGTACTTCTCTGACAGGATGTGTTTCCAGCATCCCATGTGGGTACCAGCTGCCCTGGGGCACCTCACAGCACTGCATGGCTCAGTCCTTCATCCCAGGATCCCAAAAAGCTGGAGCAGTGCTGGTTATGACTGCTTGTTCTTTATGCCTTCCTCTGTTCTAGGGAGCAGTTTGGAGCAGGGATCTGTGGTCTCTGTGGTGTCCCCAGGTCCGCTCTTGTAGTGGATGGGAAAACCAACTCCTGCTGCTTGGCTGCTGTAGGTGGCATCCCAGCTGGAGCACTGCTCAGCAGCTCTCAGAGCTGGGCCCCTGAGGCAGAAACCATCCAGTCTTGTGTCAGCCCACTTCCCTCAAGCTTGGAAACTTCGCAGCCACTGGACCAAGTGTTTTTCCTCCAGGAATTCTTCCCCTCCATCTCCCCTTGCTTAACAAAAAAACCCACATACAATTGTCTTTTAGAAGTAGTGGTTTTGGGCGGAAGAGAAGAAAATGGATCTTGCACTTGACAATAGATGTTTTCTGCATTTTCCAAACAGCTACAACCACTGTGAATTCACCAGAAATGCAGAGTGATACCTTTGGGCCCACGCCTGAAACAAGTGTATGGAAAGTGCCTGGCAATAATGCTCTGGTCTTTATTGTGCAAGGGCTGATTTTTAACCTTGTTCCTTATGCAAAGACTGAAACATCCAGGGTTATAATTTCAGGAAAGTAAGATGCAAATTAAATGCAGAATGTCACCTTATGCTAACTAGTCATGTTTTTCTTCTGTGTAGAACATTCATTCTAATGGGTACAAATATTATACCACAAACAAGCATTAGCCAATAATTTATCAGTGTGATGACATTCAGCAAGCGTTCTTTTTCCTGACCTGCCTGTACCTCTGACAGAAGAGTTTGCTGCAGGTCAAATGCTACCAAATGCTCTGTCTGAAGAAATTGCTGAACTACAATTTTGTCTCTACCTTCTCGCTCATTTTTTTCATAATTTCCCTTCCAATGAACATTGCTTTTCAAAGGACTGCATCCAAGCCATAGGTATGAATTCTCTGTTCAAAATATTAAATTTACAAAAGGTTGGTCTGTCTAAATTTTCATCTGCAGTAGCTGAACACGTTTAACTGAATGCCAGGAAAGTAGAAATAGTTTGTAATTGGATTGTTTCCACTCAGGAAGACGAAAGAAAAGGTCATGTAACCTTACCTGGCTGCTTACGGAGCTCAAGCAGCAAAATACACAGGTTTAAAAAGAAATAAGAAACCCTCATCCCCACTCAGTGTAAATAACTCACAGCACATCATTTAGCATGCTTATGAAATCAGTTCAGCCAACAATTTTGATTAACCTATTTGTTTTAGAAATCATAATTGGGTTTATAATTCAAGAAGGAGCTGAATTCCTTAAAATAAAATAGATTGTTCATAGGAAATCATTTGACCAGTTCTAGCAAGACAAAACCAGGTTAAGGCCTTTCACATAGTATTCTGCCGCCTGAAAACCCATAACAGAAATGTGTTTTTCATTTTCTTAATGTAATTTAATAAGGAACTTTTCATCATTAAGTATTGTAATTTTATGTACTTTATGATGCCATTACATATATATACACAAATTAAATTATTTGATGTAACTACATTATTACTCAGGATACATTTTTAAAATGGGCAAAATAGAAAGCAACAATGCTAAAATGACATTAGAAAATGTTACAGCAGAATTCCAATGTAATATAACTATTGTTCAATCACTATATGAGCGTATAAAAGATAAATCAATTTTAAAAATTAAGGCTAATCTCTGTTGTTGGCTTTCATTGATGTTAATCAAAAATAATGGCACTGAAGCTACCATCTTGAATGTCTAATAATATAGTTCAGGGCTGGATAAATGGAATTCTGTTTAAATGACAGAAGAAGAAAACTGGGATATTTGAAATAGCTTTGCATAAATGCCACTGTATGTTTTGCTTCTTAAAATTGTCCAGTATGAAACCCAGTGGATTACTTAAAGAATGAATGATGATAGACCTGACCTAGTAGGTTTTGTCTTTGGATGCACATTCATGCTGCCGTAGGGTTGTGGCAGTCCTGCCTGGCATTACCAAGCTGGTGGTTTCCGCTCGACCTCCCAAGCGTAACAGAGGAAGCAAATTATTTAAAAAACTCATTTTTTGCTCATTTCTGTCAGCCAAGATTGCAAAAATATTTTTGACTTTGTGAAATGAATATGATTTCATAGGGATTCAGTTAGAGCAGCTAGATTCACTTGCTGCAATAAACTACTGGAGGTCTATATCTGGATAGTGGAAAATGGAGCAAGAGGCCACAAATTTGAACTTGACCAGATTTGGCCAGTTGCTTGGGCCAGATGAAAAGCTCCTTGCATTGGCGGCAATATTCTTTCAAAATCTTACCAAATCCTACCAGACAAATACTCATTAGCTGTGGATTGAACTGGCGGCACTGAAGCACAAGAGGGTGACATTTGAATCTCCCGTTGTTTTAGGGTGAGGCAGAGGCAGCCACCAACACCACACCAGTGAGTTGTGCTGCAGCATCCGCTCGTGTTTTTATTTGTGAACTTCTGGAAAGACATGATCTGCAGACATGCTCGAACCTGATGAGATTATTAGTCTCCATTTGTCCAAGAGTTTTTGTGGCTGTGAAGGCTTGTTAAGTGTAGAGGCCATCCTTCACAAGGTCATCCTTGTGAAGAGCATCTCTGCAATGCTGCCGTGGGCACTGATCTTGCAATGCCCATGATTTTAGCCTTGGCTCACAGCACAGCCACTGACAAAGCTGGCACAGGCACTGGAAAGCTGTTCCACTCTCGTCTGGGCGGGCTGAGTGGGGAGCAGGCACAGGAGGAGGGAGGGGAATGCAGAGATTGCCGCTGAGCGAGGTGTAAGATCTGCCTTGGCGTTTCCCAGGTTCAAAGGACCATCGCAAAACAGATTCAAATGGTGAAGCAGATTGGAAAAGGTCGCTATGGAGAAGTCTGGATGGGAAAGTGGCGTGGCGAAAAGGTAGCAGTGAAAGTGTTTTTTACGACAGAGGAGGCCAGCTGGTTCAGAGAAACAGAAATCTACCAGACTGTCCTGATGAGACATGAAAATATTCTTGGTGAGTGAAGTAAAAGAGAATTATTTGATAGTGAACAGGTTTTTACGATTAGCAGTTCTGTATTTGCTGTTATCTGATGTCCTTTCCGATGTGCTTTGCTTCCTTCTGTGCTCTGCAATTAGCCACCCAGTGCATTTCAAAGGAAAGTTGCTTAAAGGATTACTGAAACAGAAATAAAAAATGATGGGGTTTGGGGGTTGTTATTCCAAACACATGTGTGTTTCAGCCACGGTTATATCCATATCTGGGCCTCTGAAAGTACATTAAAGGCTAGAGATGAGGCACAGTTGCATGAAGTAAGGTGAGAGGAATTAAATACATTATTAAAACAAAACTATTGAAATGGATGACAGTCCAGAGTTCTGAGCAGTCAAAAAAAACCCCCAAAAAACAATGTGATAAGTATTAATTTGAAAATATGCCTTTTTTTTTTTTTTTTTTTTTAAGGATTCATTGCTGCAGATATTAAAGGTACAGGATCTTGGACCCAGCTGTATCTTATCACTGACTACCATGAGAATGGCTCACTTTATGATTATCTAAAATCTACTACCTTGGACACAAAAGCCATGCTGAAACTGGCTTACTCCTCTGTCAGTGGCTTGTGCCACCTCCACACGGAGATCTTCAGTACTCAGGGCAAACCCGCTATTGCCCACCGTGACCTAAAGAGTAAGAACATCCTGGTGAAAAAGAATGGCACCTGCTGTATAGCAGATTTGGGCTTGGCTGTTAAATTTATCAGGTGAGTGGAAGTGAGGGGGCTGAGGAGGAGTTAATGCATCAGGTGCAGAAGTTTCCTTAGTTCTCGGCTGGGTGTGCACCCGCAGTGTGTGCGCCCACCTTGTGGGCTGTGCTCATCTGTGTGTGAGGTTACCTGTGTGGGGGAGAATGTCACGTCAGCACCTCATGCAGGTGTGTAAATAGTCGCTTTTTGATTATTTGAGCGCGTCAGCTGCGTTTGCAGAAAGGTTCAGTTTTCATCGCTCCGTCCCCCATAGCTACCCTGGTATTGCCGGCACAGAGTGAAAGGACGCAGCACTGACAGGTGGAAGTCACATCACTGAGCTTGTCACTGAAGCATTCAGCTTGTCTGATCCCATGAAAATTCACTCTCAACTTAGAGAGAAAAATACTAATAATGTGCACGAGTTACTAAGTAGGATTTATTGAAAAGGACCCCATTTGGGCCGCGTTTTGTTTCATTTCCTACAAATCAAATTGCCCAAGCACAGATTTGATTTTTGAAATGGCTTTTAAATTTGATTTTAAAAAATGGTTGTGTGTTTAAACAACTTAGAAAGGGCAGACGAGTAGAACTTACTCGCTCCTGGGATTCGTAAGGAGACAGTGCTCTCTGACAGCTCTGTTCAAAAGGAGCTGGAGCTCTCAGCGGTGGTCCTGGCAGGGGAGACGCGTGTTCCAAAGTTTCTGATTTTTCTGTACACAGAAATGCGTCCAGAATACATAGACTGAAGGTTTCCGTTTCGGAGGTCAGCTTTGAAACCGTGCACTCCCTGGAGTATTAAAAAATTTAGGAATTCTGAACAGATCTTGAATTGAAATTATACAGAGTGAAAGGAAAGGCAGTTTTTACGTGTTCTTACCGTTCACTTACCTACCCGTTTCCTTGTGTGGCCTTTCCTTTATGAGCCTGACCTTTCTTTAGGAGACAAGAAAGGAATATTTTTACTTAGAGGAACAGAGGCCTGGAAAACAACAACTTGAAAATACACTATTAAAAAGTTTCAGGGAAAGAAATTCACCCTTTGCAGGTGTACTTTGCCTGGCAAATACGGAGCAGCACTCTGCTCAGCTGTGAATGAAGAAGAGCTAGAAATTACCAAGTTCTTTTACAAAAGAAGGTGAAATATGGATTTTTCACACTCCAGATGGAATTTACGTTATGTACTTGGCTTGTTTTCATACTGAATCCTTCCTCAGACAGCATTTCTCATGCAGCAGCAGGGAACAGAAAATAGTTGGAAGGGGTGTGCTCTGCTGAAGCCAACTAATCAGCTAAAATTCTGATAAAATTCTTTGTGTTTCCGTTTCATTTGAAATAATGCAAGGTAGTGCAGGTCACTGGATTTATGTTACATTCTTGGTGGTGTACAGTAGTACCACCAGCATATGTATGAATGAATGACTCTGCAGGTGACTGGTTGTACCACAGACTCGGCTTTTCGTCGTATCAGTTGGTGCAAAAAAAAAATTGCTGTACATTAAGAAAACTACAGAAATACAATTATTCTGTGAGCTTCTGTTCTATCCATACATCTTGAAGGCGGGGAAAGGATTTTTAAGCAAACCAGAATTTATGCCATATATTAAACTTTTAAATATATTGAAACTGATGTAGCTGAATCTGAGTTAATATGGAAAACAAGAATCCATTCACATAATTAATGGGATTTTTTTTCCCGTGTGTTATCCCTTCTGGTCAATGTGTGAGGTGTGACACATTTGCTTGGACGTTTTTTATCTCTCTGTGTCTGCATATCTTGATGTGTAAAGGTTGGGAGGGATCAAACATAATGCATGCAAGAAAATAATGGTTAGATTCATCTTCCTTGCAGATCTGATTTGCTACAGCTAAAAGATACTGCCTCAGCTACTCAGTATCCCCCATTAATTACTGAGAGTGAAGCATTAGGTGGTGGAGTATGTTAAGAAAACAGCGTTTAATGAAGATTTGATTGTTATCACTAACATTAGAGCTCGGGCTAATGCTAATGAAATCTCACAAATGTTACAGCATCCCTGTTGAGTCCTATCTCCATTGTGGTTCTGCATTTGAATGCTTAACGTAGCCTCGGGCAGGTCAGCCTTTTAAGGAGAGTTGCCTTCACACTAAGAGCCTTTTCTTGCAAGAATTGTTCCATTAAGATTATGCATTACTTTTGACCTTGTTTGAGAGTGGATGTGGTGTGGATTTACTACTTCTTCCATCTAAATTGCTTTCTTTTCAAGCCGCTTTACTGCATGTTTGATGCCCTTTTTTTCTCCTTTTTCTTTTAGTGATACAAATGAGGTAGACATCCCTCCAAATACCCGTGTAGGAACAAAACGTTATATGCCTCCTGAGGTGCTGGATGAAAGCTTGAATAGAAAGCACTTTCAGTCCTACATCATGGCTGATATGTACAGTTTTGGACTCATCCTTTGGGAGATAGCAAGGAGATGTGTTTCAGGAGGTAAAGAGCTGGGAGATCACTTTTAATTCTGTCAGCGAACCTCAAAACTTCCATTACACCTTTTTCCCTGGGTAATTGTTTTTAGAGTCATAAAAAAGTGTGGGTAAACCATACAGGTAACTCTCTTAATATCTGTTCCCTTGTTGAAATTTATTTTAAAGCACCAGTCAATGCTATTTCAACAGCGGAGATTTAGACTGTGTTTTAATGGCTCGTTTGAAGGCAGAGGATGCCTGCACTGAGGAAGTGTGGAATTCATTTTGGGACCTTTTGCAAAGGCATCGCGTTTCTGCTGGACTGGGGATGTTAAGCTAACTTAGCAGAAAGAAAATAGTGATTTCTTAGTTCAGTTAAGAATTAAATGAAAAGAGGAGGACAAACAATTTGGGGTTTGCAGTGCTACTCTTTGAAATAAATAATCTGTTTAGAAGACAAGTATAGCAAAACACCAGAGGGAAGTGGCACTGTCATACCGGTGATGTGCTTCATTTCCCTCTTTCTGCGTGTAGAGCTCAGTGTAGCGCAGGAAGTGACAGGTGTTGTTCTCTCTCTTTTGCCAGTGAGAAAGTTAAATGCACAGAAATGACTTGGTAGCAGTTCTGAGCCAGTTTGGTGGTAGAGCATGTCCTCTTCGGTCTCTGCTGCCTTCAGCATCCTTATGGCTCTTTAACTCCTGCAGCATTGTGCTGAATGCTCAAAATAGAGGAGCTGAATGTTGCCGATGAGCAGCAGGATCCCTGAGTTTAAAAGCTGATGACGTGTATTGCAATGTTGTGAGGTGAAAACTGCAACGTTTTTGTCATTGTTGCTGTGCACAAGGAATGGTACCTTGCCACGTTCTGAAAGACACAGAAATGCCCTTTAGCATTTTCCAGGTCCACTGATCAGAGGGAGACCTAACTCAAGGTTAATTCTCTCCCAAGTTACTCTGATACAAGCCCTATGCTAATAGCTCTTTCTGTGAGAACTTACTGGAGATTGGTGGACTGGACAGCAGTGGTAGAAACTGTCTCACTTGGCAAGTTACTACACTTTTGGATTAAGAAACCTGGCCGGTCTTTACACAGCAGTGGTTCCACTGGAACTTGACTATGGAATGAACTTCTAGTGCAGGCAAGTCCTTTTTAGGGGAAGTACGCCCAACTTTAGGCAGCATGGCCAATCTGTTCTAAAATGAGAGGGGAAAAGGGGAGTGGCAGTTTTTTTTCTGCAAGTGACAGGCAACTAATTGCTTTTTTCAGGAATAGTTGAGGAATACCAGCTCCCATACCACGACCTCGTGCCCAGCGACCCCTCGTACGAGGACATGAGGGAGATCGTGTGCATCAAGAGACTACGCCCCTCGTTTCCCAACAGATGGAGCAGTGATGAGGTACCTATCATCCCTCTTAACATGCAGCCTGTGCTTTTAATCAGTTAGTGACTGAGACTGACCCCATTCTGCATCTTTTTGAGGGAGGAGGATATTTACCACTGGTAATTTGGGAATAGCAGCATGTAGATGAATACTCTGTGGGGAGATGAAAGATTTAGGTGGCATGAGATTTGTGATTGTGAGGGGAAAACAAAACTCTCTGGGCTGTTAGAAACAGCCCCTGTGAGAAGATCTACCCAAAACTCACCTTCCTCATCCTCTCCCTAGCCGAATCCCTCTGAGCCTTCAGACTGGAAGGAGTATTAGTTCCCAAAAGGGCTTTTGTGTGGTGGCACTCAGTGTTTGGTCTGCTACCACACGTGTCAAGGACTGGGGAGGCTTATTGCAATAGCTGCTCTTGATTAATTGAGTAAAATCCTTGGTAATCCCACCCCAGGCGTTCCAGCAGTAAAAGGTCGATTTGTTACTACACAGTGCTTGTGTATTACCAAAAACCCATTTATAAAAATCTACATTAATCTACATGAAACATGTTGGGCTGGTCTGGGCAGTGCTGGTGGTGTTCATGTGTAATGCCGTTCAGGGTCTGCACTGCCCTTAGAAAAGACCTTTTCCCTTCAGTTTTTCAGCATTGCCAACTACTGCAGTGTCCTCTTCCACTGACCCCGGTGGGACTTTCTCTCCCGCTTCTCTCCGCAGTGCCTACGGCAGATGGGGAAGCTGATGATGGAGTGCTGGGCTCACAGCCCTGGCTCCCGGCTCACAGCCCTGCGCGTCAAGAAAACGCTTGCCAAAATGTCAGAGTCCCAGGACATTAAACTCTGACTCTGCCAGAGGCAGCTCTGCTGGAGGCCCCTGGAAATGGACTTTCTTGTGTACCTTGAATGGAGGAGTCACGGTTAAGAGCAGCTGCGAGTTTTTGAGGAGACTATCCATTGCAAAAATCACCCAAAATTTTGACATGCGAGATCGAAGAAGCTTGTCTGCCCTTGTTTACATGGGGAAATACAGTTTTAGTAACTGGTTTAAGATTATGCATGTTGCTTTCCGTGAAAGCCACTTATTATTTTATTATTATTATTGTTATTATTATTATTTTGATTGTTTAAAAAGATACTGCTTTAAATTTTATGAAAATAAAACTTTTGGGTTAGAAGTAAAAAAGATGTATATTGTTACATTAAAAAAAAAAAAAAAGAAAAAAAAAAAAAAAGGAGGAAACTGCTGAAAATGAAAGCAAACAAACTTTTTCATTTCCAAAAAGGTTATTGCACTCCAGAATTTAAAAAAAAAAAAAAAAAAAAAAAAAAAAAAGTTGAGTGGGTCTGTGTAGCTCAGAGGAGCTGTAATGGAGCCTGCCTTAAAAGCCACCTATGTGTGGAGATAACTTTCCAAACTCTGCATGTGCAAGTGATTCTCAGAGTACAGAGATGGAGCCCAATTCCATCCCTGCCATCCCTGTTGGTGTGGGTGGCCTGTCCCAGGGAAGGTCATGCTTTGTTTAAGGTAGTTGGGAGCTGTATGAATATGACTTGTTTAAAGAAGATCTTCATGTTTCCAGGAGACCTGACGGGAATAGTACCGCAGTGATAAACAAGTCCCCTTTTTCTTGGCTTTTTTTTTTTTTTCCTTCCTTCCTTTTCTCCCACTGCAAAATAAAGTATTTTGTGTGTAAGTGGAAATCAAGTACCCATTTGAATCTGCTGGGTAATTTGAAACTCATAAACAACCACTGTTTAAGAGGAAATTCCTTGTGAGAAGGAATTCTTAATTTGTTCTTTCATTTGGGTCAAAGTGAGGGGTCCATCTACAACCACAGCTGAGCAAAAAAAAAAAAAAAAAATTCTCTATTCCTTTTTTTAAGGGAAAAGTGAGAAACCTCAAAAGTGCCTGTTTCTGGGGGTGGCAGTCATTTTTCCTTGAGTGTGAGGAGACCTGGTGGCTTGAGGCTGTAGTAGGCAGTGACAAGTGAGGGGTGGTGAGAGCTGGGAACGGTGGGCAGCAGTGAGTACCTGCCTCCAGCACTTCTGCTGTAGTGAGAGACACCACAAACCAAACAACTGGCTAAGGGTTTATCTGCATTACTACTTTGGGTGACCTTCCAGGAGCGTTGTGGTTCCCAGCAAAAGGAGCTGTCAGGGGAAAAAGGCAATGAGAAATTACTTTCTGTCTTTTCTCTGTTCCTCCTTCCTTGGGCTGCAGCAGTTGTAGCAATGCTAATGCTACAGAAGGGGAAATGAGAGGTGAAATACACCCTGGGAAGTGTTTTCTTTGGAGAGGGTCTGTTCTTCGTCAGATTACCAAAGCTGAGCTGCATGGGGCTTACTGGTTTACCCTTTTTTACTCTTGTTTTTTAAAATTTTCCTGCCTGCCTCTGTTGTTTTACTAGATGATGTTCAGCTTAATTTTGAAATAAGTCCTTACAAATGCTGCTTTGATTATGCTAAGCCTATTTCAGAACTGAAATAATTGCCATGCAAGATTTAGCCTCAGCACTTCTGTAATGTTTCTTTTTTCTTTTTTTTTTTTCCCCTTTTTGGACAAAACCGATTTATTTGTGGTAGGTAGGTGTATAATTGGGGTTTAGCTTAATGACTCCCTGAAGGTATTTCTAGCTGGAAAAATTACCATTTTATACTTCGGAGCTAACAGAGAAAAACGTGGTTCAAAAGAACCAGCCAGGCCTCCATGATGATAGCTGTTAAAAAGCTTAATCAGAAGTTTTTTGTTCATTAGAGTGCTTTTTCTACAGTTGAGTTTCCCTGCCCGTACCCAGATTTACCAAGCAATACAAAAAGAAAATCTCTGAGAGTTAATAATGCGCCGAATCCTGACCCCAGGAGGGGTGACAATGGTTTCCCTGTCCTTAAAAAATGTTTGTGAGGCTGAGAGCCGAGTTTGCTCCTCTCCTTGGCTGCCTTGGCTTTGAGATTTGTGGGCCAAAATGGGGACAGCCCAGCCTCTCTTCACCTTTTTGTCTTAGTGAATGAGCCATGTGTTTCTAGTCTCATTTCTTCCCATAAAAGCCAGCACACCCTGCAGAACTGAGATTTCTCAGCTCCACTTGGATGGGACTTGCAGGTCCCAGATCACATAGCAGGGATGCTTCTTTCCCACCTGTTTAGGTGTGTTTCACCCCCCACCCTCTTCAAATAGATTTTTTTTTTTTTTTTTTTTTTTTTTAATGAGCAGGGCTCTCTCCCCAGGAGTGTTTGGAGGGTGCATTGCCTGCTGGCAGCACCAGGTGTGCAGTGAATACCCCTGGCACCTGCCATGAGCGTGTTGCAAGAGAAAGGGCCAGTCACTGGTTTCCTGAGCAAATCTTACCTTTTTTTTTGGTCCAGAGGAAAAGGGTCCAAGATACTGGTTGATAGATCACATAAAGTGTGTATGTTAAATGTTCAAGTTTATGTGTTTATCTATATATATATATATGTATAAATATATATATATATATATATTCAGTTGCGAGTCTGGAATAGCTCCAGTATGTGGATTAAGAGTAAACTATTATGGATGAAAAAGCACTAAATAAAAACATAATATTTATTTATAAAAATGCATAAATGACGAATCACTGCAATGGTGCTGTATAGGAAAATAAACAAACAAACAAATAAATAAATAAATCTGAGGAGACACGCACTGGGAAAGCAAACAGCCTGCAGGTGTGTAACTAGTGCCTGCCTAGTTTCTCCCAAGACCAGATTTTGCCCTCAAATCTCCTATCCACTGTAATCTGTTGTGAAGGGCTATTCCTAAGGCCAAAAAACCAGCCTGAGGCAAGTGTGGAGGTCTTTTGTTCCAGCGCTGTGACATTCCAGTTGCTGCCTGCATGGGTGACTTTCTGTAACACTCAGCATGTCATTATTAAGGTTTCAGCACCTGCAGTGACTATAGGTTAGTATGTTTATTTTGCCAGGTGTGGCCTTTTGATATAATTTCCATAATTTGGTGGTTTCAAAACGACACATTGATGAGGGCTCGGAAGTCAGCGGTAAAGATAACTGTGGCTTTGGTGCCACAATTGGGTCTAGAAATCCACTTCTCAAATGGAAATCATTCCAGGAAATAATAGTTGAGTTTCTTACTGGCATAGGCGAGATGGCATAGGTAAGTGGGAGAAGAAAAAAAAAAAAAAGACGCCATTCTAGCAACTGCTGTACTTTCTCTAGCACAAAGTTATTTCTGTTAAAAAAAAGGTTGTCAATGTAGAGACTAAGATGTCATGACAGGTAAAAGAATTATAAAAGAAAGGCCTCATAAAATCAGGTCTGCTCTGCTAAATGGCCAAAGTTAGCTTTGTCACTTCTAAGTAATTTGCAAGTTCCCATGCAAGTTCCAAGTGTGAGAACTCGTTAGCACAACAACCTATTCCTGGGCGGAAAAACAAATGCACCTGAAATAAGAAGGGATTTGTCCCATGAGAATCAGTAAAGAAAATATGTAAACAATCCAGGAATAGAGAGATTTGATAGACAAGCAGAACACCTTTTACTAACCAATAGAATAATTGGCAAGAAAGCTATTAACCAATTAAAGTTGCACATGAGGTCTGTAAAAACTGTATAAAATGAGTTGTGAGAATAAAGAATTGGCTTTTCCCGCATGAAAATAATGGAGTCTTGACTAACTTATTACAATACTAAGACATTAATTTGTGTTCTTTTTTGAGACCCAGTGCCTTATTAAACCTGTAAGTACTGTAATTAGAAAACCTGGAGAAAAAACTGTGTTATGCTGTATTTTTTTCAAATTGTATATGGTTGTTTTAACATCTCCCCCCCTGCCCCCCCCCCAAAAAAAAATTTGTTTCCATCTCCCCATGAAAGACACTGCTATTTCTTTCTCATGTGCTTGAAAAGCACCATCTTTTTGTTTAATTTCCCTGGCTAGATTATTTTGACTGTGCCTCATTTTATTTATTTTATTAAGATTTTTTTTTTCCTATGAACAAACAAGTAAACAGCAATATGTTGCATATGTTTCCACTGGCACAAAAAAGCATCACTCCTTTCACAAGTCAGTGAAGAGAAAAATAGTAATTAAAATAGTGTTATCACTAATAGAGCAGTTGCTCATGTTTTGTGGCTGATTATGTAAATCTCTAGGAACTCGGCATTAGCATAATATTTTTTTAGACCCCCCCCCCTTCATTCTGCCACATCTTTATGAATATTTTTGACTACTATTTTTAATAGCACAAGAGGAACAGGAGCCATCTCCGCACAGACTGAAGCTAGAATTCCCAGCCCCATGCATTAGGTGAAAAAGTTTCAGCCTAAACACCCAGCATCAGCTGAAAATGGTATTGCTTAATGCTGAGACATGGGGGATGTACCTCTACATCCAGTGAGGCATTCACTTGTGAGGTATTCACTATTTCTAGTGAGGTATTTCTGTGGATTCGTATCCAAAGCTGCAGCACTATTCTCGTTCTGCGGTGCTGTGTTGCAGATCCAGCTCAGTGTTTCCTAATGTTTAATTGCCTTGCTGGTTATTTTCAGAGAAGTGTGTTAGTAACAGCGATTTTCCCTTAAGCTGCACAGCTTCTGCAGCCCTCCTCCTTTGCCCCAGACTGTCTCTGTGCTCAGTGGCATCGCAATTATTCTCCAGCAGCATTTCTACAGCCCCCTCAACCTGGCCACATCGAGGTGACAAAGCCCCATGCTTGCTGCACATTACCCCTGGCATGCCACTGAATCCCACAGTTCTTACGTGCAGAAACATTTCTTTTGAGGAGAACTCTTCTTTTTTTTTTTTTTTTTTTTTTTTTTTTTTTTTTTTTTTTTTTTTTTTTTTTCCCCCCCCTTAATAAAATAAAAGACTCCACTTCCGAGCTTCCAGGAACTAAACAATTGAACACAAGGCAGTGGTATTTTTTTTTTTTTTTTTCCAGTTGCTTATAAATATAATTTATTACCTGTTTAAAAATTCTTTCTTACACTTTGTACATGTCAGGCTGACAGAATAAATGCAGGCATTTACAAACAGAGGGAAGGAGAAAAAGGGAGGGGGGTAAGAGGCACACTCAGAACTAGTAAACCACACCTCCACTGTACAGCAATACAAATAATGCAATGGCTAGCACTTCTCCTGTAGTAAGTCAGTCTTTAGAAAAGGAATTGCATAGAAGATACAACAATAGGGAAACCAAAACCAAAAGAGTTTTCCAGATCTGAATAGCAAAGAAAACAAATCCCACAAACCCCGGCAGAGCTGTGACATGGGAAGAGAAGGGGAAATGTGATGCACCTGGGTCACACAGATGTTTGTTTTCCTACAGGCCCTCCTTTGCTTTGCTTTGGAAAGGTACTGAAGATACCTTTTTTCTTTTTTTTTTCCTCTTCAACAGTAACAGAACACATGTTAGCAAAAAGAGTCTAGCACACAGATGTGTGAAAACAGTAATGCCACAACTTCTCTGTCTCAGCCGTGTCACACACCCTGGGTTATTGGCTCTCAGCTCGGCTGTTTTTGCAAGGTACCTTGAAAAATCTGCAGGGAGAAGAGTGTTTTGCCTCTCCTTACTGATTTCGTTTACTTTCCGGACCAATTTTGCTTTTTCTTTGTATTGTGCTAGCTCTGAGATTTAGTGGCCAGCAGTAGCCAGAGCCAGCTGGCAGCGGCCAAAGAAGCTCTGGGGCCTGTGCAAGCTTTTCTCATCTCGGGGCTCTTGTGCCATCCCTGCTGTGGTAGGACCCTCCCGATTACATCCCCCTTCCTCACAGGCATCCCAAAGCCATGACATGGGATACTTTGGGAGCAGAGGGCAGGCCCAGGGTGCAGCACACATAGCAATTAATCTCTTTGTCAGCAGCTGAGGAGACTGGACCACCAATAAATACATTTAACCAGCACCACAGAAAACGTGAAATACCTGTTTGGGAAAGAGGTTTGTGGGAACTCTGGATTATCGTTTCTTTTTTTTTTTTTTTTTTGCACAATTTATCAAAGGACTTTCAGATAAGGGATTTTCAGATTTCAGGGAGCAGGAATCAAGTTTAAATGACAAATAAGTAAATAAACTAAATGCTCCTATTCAGGCAAGGAGCCTAACCTACCAAACTTGAGGCTCCATTTCTGTGGCCCTAGTTTAAGTCCAATTCCAGTTACTTGCCAGTTTTTACTTGTTGGCTTTTGACATACTGCCTATTTGACCTTGCAGTGATGAAACAGCACTGAATTTCTACCTTTACCTTCCTGTGCAAAAGTTGGTGCAGTAAGAGGATGCCCGTACCTAACATGAGAGCTGAAAGCCTCCAGCAGGTGGCAGGTGGCTTTGTTTTCTCCTCTTTTTCTGTATGTACACACACACTTACTTTGCCTTTCTGTCCCACTTCAAAGGATGCCTGAGATACGGACTTCAGCATTTAAAAGTCTGCAGTGCAGCTTGTTTTATGGACTCAAGGCTTCACACACAAGCTAGGAATGGATTGCAGTGGTGACCCCAAAGCCAGTAGCTCATTGGAGTCCTCGCGGGAGAAGGGCTAAAGGTTTGGTTTCCATTCACAAACCACTCGTGTCTTTGCACCACCAGATACTGATCAAGCCAGCCTGCAAACAGTGAGTCTCACCTTCATGGCCAGGTGAGAGTCAGAGTAATACCTGAACAGACTTATGAACACTCAGTAAGATTGTTTACAAAGTGCCCTGGAAAAAAGATTAAAAAAAAAAAAACAAACAACCAAGCCAAGCTCAACAAAATTATTGTGTTTAAAATTAATTTTAGAGCTGTGGTAACTACTTGGTAGAGCATACAAGGGTCTAAGAGCCCACCCACCCCTCCCTTCCCCACGCCCCCTGCCCCCAAAAGAAGAAGAAAAGGAGAACTGAAAAGAAACTATTGTAGGTAGCAATACAAGACATTAGGACACTGCCCACAATGACAGGCTTACAGCATGTAAATACATTTATTCTATATGTAAGCAACCAAAATAGCAGGAAACCCAAGGAACCAACATGTTTTGCTCTGTGGGTACTGCAGACTCCAACACATCTCACGAGCGTCTGCATTTCTGCCAGCGAGACAGAAAAAAAAGTCTTGGTCTCCCAGTAAAGCAAATCTTGACTGGAGACACCTTCACTGCTGCAAAATTTTCAAGATCCACTGAAGCAGCGCTTAGGTCTTGCACTGTTTAGCGAGACACAGTGGATCAGCTGTGATCATAAATTTTGAAAAAAAAAAAAAAAACCAAAACAACCCAACCGAACCCCAAACTTACCCTATACACTGACAGTCACCTTTACAAGAACACAACACAAGAAGAACTGAAGAAAAAAAATAAGGTGAAAAGGACTGCCTCCGATAAATGTTTCTTACTCGGAAATTAAAGGTTTTCCTTGACGTCAGTAGATATTTTATATATATTTATATAATATATATACTATTTATAGCGCTAGCGATCAACATGTAGTGAAGAGATGGTGTGAAGAGCAGCAAAATTGCTCCGGTAATGAGGTGAAGAACTAGGAGGAAAAGTGTTTAAAAAAATAGTAATAACCGGAGGATAAGAAGCCTGCAGCCTTTTGTTTCTTTGTTTGTTTTCTCTTAAAGCAGATGTGCTTACCTGACATAAAATCTTACAACAACTTCTGAGAGTCAGCTCTGCCTGCCAGATGTCTTTGTCAGAGCCACGGCACAGGAAGCTTTTGCCCCGTTCCATGGTGGATCCAGGGCTCAGCCCCACGAGATGGCACTGTGTTCATGCAATCCAGGCAGAGCCACTGCTGCTGGCTTTTCTCCCACCAAAAATAATATCCTGAGCCGATCTGGCTGCCCTTGCTTCCTTGCCCGCATCTCCGGCAGGATGGGGATGCTGCTGTGAATACCACCAGCCAGAGCCCTCTCCCACCGTCCCTGCCACTGCCACTCCCCCCAGAAAAAAAGGAAAATCTGAGCAAAATTAATGCAGGGAAGCGTGAGGTGAGGTGGGAGCTGCTGTTACAGCAGCGGCAAAGAATGGGCTCAGAGCTTCTGGGATGAGCTGTGGCTCTGTGGAGGAGCCTTCCCCTGCTTCTCCCTGCCCTGTCAGGGCTGAGGCACCCAAGGGACTGTGCTGGGAGCCTGCAGAGGCTGGAGAAACTGTCCAGCCCGTGATTGGGATTGCAGGTGGTTTCTGAGCAGTCAGGGTGGAAGAGCAGCAGCTTCACCACCCAGTGACAGTCGTGCTGCTGCCCAAGTCACGCACAGTGATGAAGGGTTACGTCCTTGACCTCCAGCCACCCCTGCAGATGCTCATCTTAATCAGAGTGTGCATTTTTCCTCGCAATAAATCCTCTTTACTGTGATGCTGCGAAAGGAAAATGCCCCAGAACACTGTGGAAAAAGTTGTTCATCTGCAAGTTGCTTCTCTTGCAGAAGGCATCAGAACGCAGGTCAGAGGGCTGGCCAAAGGAGCATCAACTCACAGCAGTACAGATAAATATGAGAGACTTTGTGGCCCTGATCCTGGTGAGAAGGGTGCACATGCTGCCCACCCAGGAAAAGCTGAGAGGTGAGGAGCACCAGCGGGCCTGGGGATCAACCAACACAGACTGAGCTGAAAAAACCTAAGGGTCAAAGAACAGTTCAATTCCTGCACCTGCCTCGGAAGAGCAGTCAAGGACACCTGGGAAAGGTGAAGAAGCACAAACTAAACACAACTGGTTACACCTAAAGGTGGCATGGGAGGGAGAAAAGCTGAGACCTACCTTTCAGAGCGATTTTAGCCCTCTCAGGTAAGTAAAAGGTGTGGAGAAAGGGCAGAGCTGGAAGCCCCAGTCCAACCCTTCAGAACTTGAAAGCAAAATTTCCATTAGCATTGCAGTGGGCTGCACCAGATGCCCAAGGTGAAGAAAAAGAGGGTTGTTCATTGAGAAGATGCCCATGGCATCTCCACATTAAGAGAAGGTGGGGCTTACACAAGCAAAATGCACACAGATGTTGAAAGTTACGATGCATGTCCTCTGGTCTCCAGTTTTGACTGAAATGCTGGTTTGCAAACTGCCTGGTTACTTCTTACATGGAAGGGAACTTTTTGTGCTCGCTGCCTGGTGGTCAATCAAAACCTAACTCACTGGTCAGGGAGCTGGGAAATTATAAGCAAAAAGTGACAAGGCTATGGAAATGTCAAATAGAAAAAGAGGTCAGATTAAATTTTCTTTTCATTTTGACCAACGACATTTTCAGTTACCTTCAAAGGTGCAATCTGGAAAGCCTTGGGGAAAGCAAAACCAAACCACAAAAGAGAACAAGCTAAGAAGTCTTGGGAAGCATATGGAATGGTAATTCATAGGTGGGCAGGGGCATGCACGTGTGCACAACAGCAATAACCAGGGCCTGGCTGGAAACCAGGAGTGAATGGGTTAGGGCAGAAAGCCTTTCTGTGCCTGACATAAATGACAGCCCAGTCAGGCTGGGCTGCAACTACTGCAATCCTACATGCTGCCACGTACCAAAGTCAGAATTTTCGCTGAACAGAACAAAATACGCTTGCAGTGACGACCGTTTTTGGTTTGCTCCTTTTGGAAAGTTCCCATCTCATCTGTTTTGTAAGGGCTGTAAGAGCGACAAGTGTTCCCTGGCCAGCCATCGAGGACCGCACCGCGGTGGCAGCGGTGGCGGCAGGAGCAGCAAAAGCAGCAAACTGCAGCACAAGGGATTTCAACTTTACCACTCCACTGCCCTGCACTGGCCCACGGAGCACACGCTTCCCTGGCTGCAGCAATGCCTGGGAATATCTGTGGAGATCCACCGAGGGCATCTCACACAGAAGTGACCCAACAGGTTGCTGGGCTGTCAGCAGCCCTGTCGCAGTAAGCATTACTGGAGGTGGTGGGTTTCAGGGAGACCTGCAGCTCTGTGGAAAGCTAACAGCAGCTACTGGCTCTTAGAATGCCACAAAACAAAGCAAAAACTATGGAGGCCCACCTTGGATGCACAAATCAGGTGGTGGATGCCTCCACATGCTTGCACTTTCGGTCAGGAACCAGTGGTCCCTATGGACTGGGAGGCCATGTCTGGTTCACAGATGCCTCAGGACAGGACTGCTTTCTGGAGCAACCTGGAGGCACCAGGGTGGTGCAAACCATGCCAGGGTGAGACACTTGGTGAGCAAAGATCAGAGGAGTGTCACCGTTCATGCTGCCCTGGCACTGGGCACGGGGCACAGCAATGCTAACACAAGGTGAGCAGCCCCTGCGGGCTGGCAGAGGACCTTGGAGGAGGAGCACGATGAGAGAGGGAAGGACAGACAGCATAGAGAGGGACACGTCTTAAAAGACCTTCAGAGAGGGGACAACAGGTTCCATAAAACCAGAAATTATTCATTCTGCTGCTGACAATATTAGAAATAAAGTGATAATGGTAATAACAATAGTCATTATAATCCTTGCACTAGATACTGATCAGTAAATAACTATCATAGCAACTTCTCCTTTTTTTTCTATTTTTCTGGGTTTCTCCCCCTCCCCTCCAACCACTCTGAATTGCATATCTGGCCCCTCATATAGCAAAGGGGTGGAAAGGGTGTGATTTGAAAATGAACTCAGATCCTTCATTCCCCACTGTCTTAAGAGCTATTCTCCACACAGGCTCAGTGGGACTGTCTTGGGGAAGAAAGGGAACATTTTGTGTGTTCCTGCTTATCAGCCAGAGTACCTGCTTTCCAGATGCACACCCTGATGTTCTTGGTTTGTTTTTGTTGTTTTTTTTTTTACAAGTAGGTCTAGGAAACAGAACAATGACAGGAGGATCACTGCGAGACAACCAATGTGCAGAATTGTAGCCAAAATCTGAATTCACCAGAAACCAATAAGCTGAAATAGCCACAACCAACTGTCCACAGCCTTGTCTACAATGGCTTTAAACAAAAAATATAAAGAGCCATGGACAGTTTCCTTACCCCTGTCCAGAATTTGATGTAAACAACATCCATAGAAACTGGGATTGTTAAGAAAGTTTATCCATATATCTGGATAGCAATAAAAAGCGTTTCCTAGGAAACTGTAAAAACCTGTACCAAGCAGTGTACAGCCAAGCCGAGAGGAACATTAGGTTGATTTATATTTTCAAGGTACAACTTTGCATGATCTCTTTCTGATCCTGTGATAATGTACAAGGAGAGCACGTGTGAAGGTCAGGGCTGTTTTTTTTTTTCCATTTGTTTGCTTGCTTTCTTCTCCGAAACGTCTCTTGTGTAACTCATTGGTCTGGGTTTTCATTTCAATCCTCGTTTGCAACAACAGGGCATTACCACTCCCTGCATCTGTCCTTCCTGGTCATGCCAAGGCTGCGTTAGTAATTGCCTTCCGCTGCCAAAGAAACAACCGTTTCGTGTCTTCCCATTTCTTCAAGAACTGCTGCCAGCATGCTCAGGTTGCCATCAGGGAAATTCTGGGCTTCCCAGAGATCCAGGATCACCCCAGTGGGACTTGATTTTGTAGCAAAATAATTTAAATACCTGCAATGAGCCAAAAGGAAACTCGTTTTGTTTTGAGCTGCATGGAAACCATCTAAATTCATACGATTTCAGCCCATCCCTGCTGTTGGTGCTGTCAAGGTGCTTTCAGTGGGACTTTCACCAGGATGTTTTTGCACATACCCTCCTCTCTAGGAGCTCCCTTGCCTGCCCACATATGGGTAGCCCTGCTCACCTGTCCAGTTTCAGCTTGTGGGCCAGCATGCGCCAGTCGTGGCCTCTGGTCTGCGGAGCATCCAGGCTGCTGCACAGCTTCTGCCTTATCGGGTGCGGGATGCTGAAAGCGCTGGGCCCCACGATGGTGGTGATGGTGCCCGCTGAGTCCAGGGGAGGAAAATCGACACCACTAGGTTCCTGAGATTGGAAAGACAGAACAAAAACAAGCCCCAACAATCAGTTTTGTTGCTGAGTGAAGAGAGGATTGTAGAACTACATCCTCTGAGACTCGGGGCTTTTACTTGCAGCCCTCTGCTAATCTAGTAAATGCTAACATAAATGTGTCAGTCCACTGGAAAACAGAAATATTTATAATCAGGTTTGGGTAGACAAAAGTGGGGGTTTTTTCCTCCTCTTTTTTTTGAGGGTGAATATTACTCTATCTGGACAAAATGGCCAGCTTAATTAATCACTTACTGGAAATAATGAAGGATCAGTCACTTGGAAACATTTCAGAGCAAGTTGCTACTACTAGAGCAGAACTGGGATTTCCTGGCATGACTGACAAGACCTCCTTCCCAGCATCTTCCCAAGCCCCTAGTGTCCCATCGAGCCAGAACCAGGCTCACACTACTGACATCCCTCTGGGAGTACACAATCCCTCTGATGCTGTGCAGACCACAGAGAGACAGTCAATATCACCCCAGGCACAAGTTGAGCCCCCATCTTTATGCAGCTTTGACTCTGAAATAGATGGAGAGCATGTGCTCAGGGCAGGGGGTGGGGTAGGTGGGTGGCAGGCATTTCCCCCTCTCCCCAAGACACGTGCTGTGCTCCAAGGCAGCGTGGCAGCAAGTGTTTCAAGGGAAAAGTCATCTCCAAAGCCATCTTGTCCCCTGCAGGTGTAATGTTGACGCTCTGATGTCCTTCCTGGACTGGAGGGTTCCCCATGACTCCACTGTTAATACCACTGGGAATAACAGCAGTTGGCTCTTCTGGGCAAGGATTTTGCCTTCTCCTTGGCCTGGATGGATTTAGTGCCCACAGGCTTGGTATCTGGTGGGACAGTGATAGCTGGTCAATTTGGATGGTTGGCTTTGTTTAGGAACAGCGAGGTCCTGCAGGGACCGCAATGGAAAAAACAGTAAACATGGCTGGTTCTGCCCTAATGCTGCTCAGGCTATTTCACAATCTGGTGTTCTTTTCTAGTATAAATGAGAGAGCTGCTTCTCCTCCCCCTCTGCCAGATCACAACCCCAGGCAGCCAGAAACACTTGTGCTAAAGACTTATCATTAAATGTCAATTTGTTTTCTCCTCTGTGAACTCTCCTGTTGCTTTGTGACTGTTGGGAAGGAGCTGTGATACCTGAAACAGTCTTCTTAAAGCCAGGCAGCTCCTGGCTGAAGCTGAAGCTGCAATCTGCAACCACAAACTCCCCAAGCATTTTGCTGAAGATGCTCACAGTCCTGTGCAATCTCTGGTTTACCCCCCAAATAATGTATTCAGAGATGGAAAGGGGAGCACCAGTGTCTGTGAGAAATGCACAGAATTAAACCTTCTGGCTCCACTCTTTTACCTCCACCAATTAATTCTCTTCCACTGTATAAATACGAGATTTTTTGGGGGTTTTTGTTAAAGACATGGCATTTTAGGCAATCAGCAATTTAGGCAATCAGCGAAATCTCTTACCAAGGAAGGTTTATGCTACCCTGTAATGTCCTCAATTAACATGTCGAATGTGGCATCTCCACCTGGGTGCCAAGGCCCTGGATCACAGACTGCCTGTCCCAACCCCAATGCCCAACAACCTGGCAGCAGGCACTGCCCAGGAGCCAGGAAAGTGACGTGCCAGATGCTGGTGCAGCCTGCAGGCTCACCCGCACTGGGAGGTTGGAAGTGGCAGTGGCATTGCAGACAAATAACCTTTTCTTTATACTCTGAGCCAAAGGACAGAAGTGCTGCCCTGCCTCTCAAGGTGGCCTGCAGCCCCAGGGGCTTCAGCACTGCTGCAGAAGGGGCCCAGGTATCTGTAGCATTGCTCTGTGGCTCTTTTGTGCGAGTATCAACAGCACAAGATAAAAACAGGGCCGCAAAAATGAATCATGGGAGACCTTTATCACAATTTTCCTCCTGCTTTGCAAATGTGCGTGTTTTGGCACTCACTGCATTTGAATTTTGAAGTCCCAGTGGCAGACACTGTACAAAGCCAGTATAAGACAGTTTAATCTGCAGAAGTTTTACATCCTTTGCAGGGGACTAAAAAGAAAGCCCATCAAGGGAGGATACAGGAAACTATGTTACTAAATTTTTATCACGGGGTGACAGTAGCAGAGAGACAGAGTCTGCAATAAAGAAAGATGCCAGCACAGTCCTGCAATGCCTAACCACTAGCTGGATACCACCAGCCTAACCTCAGAAGAAAATGTGAGGAACCAGAGCTGTGGTTTCCTGATGCCTGATCTGATGTCTTTATCACGCTTCTAGAGGCATACATTGGTTTCCAAGTTGCGGTTTTTACCCTTTCAGCAAATCTCTGAGTTATAGGATTTTTCCCTAGTTGACGCTATATTCCAGCTCTTAGCAGCCCAAAGTCCTCCTGTTCCTTGCTGGACTTTGGGCATATCACAAAATGTCAACAATAAGGAGCAATTTTGCAGGAGGCAGCCTTGATCACTGTAGTATTATTCACTCCCTCTATTCATCCTTGATGGATAGGATCATAGCACAAGACAAGAATATTATCCTGTTCCCTCTGAATCTATTACCAGGCCCTATTACACACAACCAGCTGAAGATGATTATAGTGTATACTTGCATTTCATTAAAGTTACTTTCAGTTCTTTCTCTTCTCTGTGAGGTTAAATTAGTGATTACCTCAATGTGGCACTTATTACAATAATTGTTTGTGATGCTTGTTTTACCATCTGTCCTTAATGCTGTGTAGTCCCCAGATGAATCTGTAACTTTACACCCACTAACCAAGCAGATGTTATGGGTAATGGTGCTCACTGTCAGAGCCCTGCAGCACAAGTAACTTTTGTCTCTGCTCTTGCAGCCCTTCCCCAAGCCAGCCAGCAGTAATTGCTGCCTGAGAGTCTGTTCCTCATAGCTGCCACAGGTACCAGGGGTAAAACCCACCAGCACATTCACTGAAGTCAATGCCACTTCACACCTGAATTTGTTGCTCCATCTCAGCCCCAAGCTTGACTGCCCCATGGAGCAAAATTTCTCCAGGCGCTACACGGTATTGGCAAAGATGTCCCCAAACTTATGATAGTATTTCTTCTGGAAAATGTCAGCCATCAAAAGAAAAATTGCGAAAGACAAAAGTCAGGATCTGTAGTAGTAGCAAAATACGAGGAGAAAAGTTTACTGCAACCAGACCATCTGGTACTTCCTATTGCACTGCAGCTATTTTGTGGGATCAGAGGGGAGCGGCTCATGGAACACACAGCACCAACATTTTCCTGTTCTGTTTTCTGTCTCTCTGGGGAACTGTCAGGCATGATGGGTCTCATGGACTGCCAAGGAAGCAGGACCATAAGAGCTTCATGAGATGTTTTAGGGAGTGGTAAGCAAAGAGCTCGTCCACACAGACACAGAAAGGCAGCACTAGTAGAGAGACCAAAGCTGCTCTCCCTCCACCCTTGAAGGAGGGATGCTTCCTTCCAGATGAGAGAAACTAAGGAAAAATGCAACAGGAGACACAAAGCAATGACTTAGTCTATTCTTTATGTCAATACCAGCAGTCAGGAGCAAAATAGGAGGCACTAAAGAGATAGCAATGGGAAAGGTTTTACCTTCTCAGCAGTCCCATGTTCCTGCAGCTGGATGGAAAAGTACACAAAGGTAATTTACCTCTGAGACGGAGCAGTTGAGCTGGAAGATCTGTCCTTCTCCTTCGACCTGCCGCACACACAGTTTGCACACCAGCTCCTGGGTATTCAGACTGAACCTTTCCAGTGTGAAGGTGCAGTGCAGGTTCCTCTGACATCCACTCCAGATGTGGTAAAAGGGAATTTCCTGCAGGAGGAAAGCAAAAATGTAGAGTCAGAGAGGGATGTGGGACCGATGCTATGTGACCAGAGACTGCAGGCTCCATGCTAATGTGACTGCAAATGGTCCAGGGGAAAAAAAATGTCCATGGAACTACAGCCTGATTCCTGGTGTTTTGTAAGCATACCTGTGTGTGACAGTATTTCTTTAAGCTTCAGTGCTAGCATCCAATAGGAATGTTTTGTTATGCTCACCTGGTATTTAGCCAGCAGCTTGCTCTTCCAGAGGGAATGGGCAATGTCATGAATGGACAGACGGAGGTTGTGGGTGCTTCCTTTGAAATGCAAAGCTTTAGGCTCTTCCAAAAGCTGTCCGCCCATCTGCTGCTCAAGCTGGAGGACCTCCTGCAGTATTGGGATAAAAAGAAGAAAGCAGTCAGGTTTCACCAAGACAGCACACTGGTCTTCTGAGTCCTCGAGACTGTGTGCTGTAGATGCTGTAACTTGTGTAATACAGGTTAAAAAAATACACAGGCATTGCACAGAACTGTGTGTCCCTGACAATTGGAACTGCATTAGTTGATCTGATTATAACCCTCTCGCCTCCTTCATCCAGCAGGAGACCAGCAGGGATGCAGGCACCTCTCCTCTGGGAGACAGTGTCCTCTCACATGTCCTATAAGCAGAAGCTCAATTCTGTGCTATTAAATGGAATGCAAAGACTTTGCACGCAGTCACTGTTTAAGTACAGAAACAGATCAATCGCCGTTGCTCATCAAACTGGACGCCTAATGGTAGCTTTACTATCTTGTTTTTGGAAACTCCTATTTGTGTAGGTCCTGCTGACACGGGACCTGTGTGTACCACTGGTCTGTCAGCTCACGTCCTCCTGATGAAGTGCCCCGTGACACAGCAGTACAGGAGATAACAGATACCTACCCTGACACTGTCCAGCAGGATGGCATGGAAACAGCACAAGACACTGTGATGGAGCACTTTGTTCCTATGAATACACAGCTTCAGGGCGACTGAAATATTGGTCATGTGATTAAAAGCTAGCAAGCCAAAAGTCTGGTCATTTTATGAAGCTAAAAATAAGCTTGTAATTGATAAGGCCACGGTGGAATGTTGCCTACAAACAGCCTAATTATGGACCACATGGAAGAAGCAAGTATAAAGGCGCCTCCATGAGCCCCCATTAGAAACCAACACAACCAATCTCAGCCACATTTAATTAAGAGTCAACCAGCCAACCAGTCTCATGTGGCCAAAGATAATCACATGCAGTGGAGCTGCTCAAGGAATACAGGGGCACACAAAACTGGGATTCTGCCCCAGGCCGAATAAAGGAGCCCCTGTTTTAGCTAAGCTGCTCCTGACCACATTAAGGGAGGTAGTAAGCATGTAAGAAAAGCATCTGGCAGGTCCTGAAGCTAAAATGTTCTTTTGTTGGCCATTAGAGGAAAAGAAACAAAATCAGGAAACCTTTCAGATTAAGGTTATGCCAATGAATCAGTTCCAGCTTCTTTCCAGTGCCACCTAATTACTTCATCAAGATGTCTAAAGAGCAATCGATAGTAATTATCTGATTACTATAGATCTTCATTATGTTCCAATTACCTCCCTGGAAGATCCAGAAGATGACTTGTGGAACCATGTGAGCTAATTGCAGATGCCACCTCTCAGGCACATGGGGCAAGGGTGCAAAGAAACTGCTCCTGCCCATGCTGCACCAGCTCTGGGAGCTGCAGTACTGTGGAGGAAAACTGCAGCGTGATGCTGCACCATCCCACCCACCAGATCTGTGTGTCTAGTTTCCACATCTCACTTCTGGTAGCCACCCTGGGCCACTGTAGCCCTTCCACATGCTCTAACTGGAGGATGCCAAGCAGCCCGTGCTTCTCCCATGCCATTCAGCTAATTAATTCAGTATTTATTTGGAGCCATGACTCGCACAGCCTTTCAAACACGCGGCTGGTTCCTGCCATACTGCCTTTTTTTAGAGCAGTGCTTATCCCAGCAGCTGGCTGGCTGGCACCTCTCTGTCCTCCTGAGCCAAAACCTGAGCTGCATATTGCTTGCCCCATGCTGAGGTGGCTGTGGTCACCCTGCCCACTCTCTCACCACCCAGGAGTTATTTCCTAGAAGAGGGAGCTGTGTAAGGCATTACTCCATCAGCCGCGACACCAGAACAGCTGCAACCTGGGCCTCCACATTAAAGGGGCACAAGCAAACAACAGTGTTCAGTCCAAGCTGTGCCCTTCTTCAATAAAAAGAAAAATACGCATTAAATAACAGAGAGAAAATCACAGGCCTGTTGTGCTCATTTTTGGGTGGTTTTTTTTTGGAGACAGCCACTGTGCAGCACAAGACAGGTTGGGGAATGTCACCCTGTTACAGCCTGAAGTCCTTCACATGCCCCTAAGTGAGGGAGGCAGCTGTTTCCATGTATCTGGCTGCTCAGCCCCTGTCATGCTGACACACACAGGTCACATACATCAATCTCAAAGCCACACATCAATAAAGAGAGCAAAGCAGGTGGATTTCTTTATAGTTATCATATTATTACTCTTTCTTTCTTTTCTTTTTCTTTTAACCTTGGGCATCCCCTTCAAAGTGCGAAAATTAGCCTTAAAAGAAGAGGCCAGCACTCACGGTCACATCATCCTCTCCCAAAAAGCATTTTTGTGAGCATCCCACCCAGGTGGCTCAGGGCCCTGTGGGGCAGAGGATGCTGCATGTGTGATCAGCACCGAGCCCACACTGCTCCATGGCCACCAGGAACCTCACTAAGCTGTTCCCACAATAACCCAGCCCTTATTGATGGCAAATCATTACACTTCCCTACTGTACTGCGGGTGCCGGCAGCTCAGCTGCGAGCGCTTACTCTGCATGATGAGAGGAAAAAGTCTGCTGGATAAACACTGCACTGTGCTTTATACTGCAACTACTCGTCTTCCTTTGGTGGCTGTTAAAATGTATTCAGCATATGGCACACTCATTCCTAGTTGTAAATAAGAACAGAATGCATTTGGTCGTCTATTAAAAAACACACACAATCCCCTACAAAGGCTCTTCCAAAGCTCAGGCAATGCAATATGGGACTATTGCTCTTCCCTACCCTTGCTGTGCTTTGCCCAGAGCAGCCAGCCTCAAGACAGGGAGATGTTGCAGCTGGTGCTTAACCTGCTGCTTACAACTTTTCTTTCCTCTCCGAAATACTGCTAACCTCAGGATCTGCTGGCCCAGCCCTGTCTGCACGCCTTGTCCCCACACCCACTGGTAGTTGCCCTATGAATGCCTTCCCTTTGGCAATACAGCGGTGCCAAGGATGTCCTCCCAGCACGGCAGGGGCTGCTGCAGTACCAGCTGCTGTGAAAGCATGTGCCAAATACCCCAACCTTTTTTCCTCCCTTCTAAATAGTCACAGATCGAATCTGCACAACGCTGTCACACAGGGAGGTTTAGCACACACTGGTTTGTATGTACTAGTTTGTACATGCCTGCTTATACACACTGGTCCCTAGCCAGCCCTTCCATCTACACCTATTTTACTCATCTACAGCTGGTCTACTAGGCTTCTTTTTCCTCAATCTTCTCCTTCCCCAGACCTTACACTTCCAAAGAAGTGCAGCTCATGCATTCATAAGAGTCTGTGGCCAGCAAGTACATGTCCTTGTCCTCCTGCAAACCACCAGCTAGCTGGGTCTTGAACCCCACAGGTGTCCCCCCAGTCTTGGGGTAGACAAGCAAAGGAGAAAGAAAATTAAAATGCATTAACTTGATGTAAACAAGCAGTAGGTAGTGAGTGGGATGGTGGCCTCCTGACTTTGCTCACCTTTCCCCAGTAAACTGCAGTCTTGCTTTGGCATCTAACTGCAGCAGGAGGCCAAGGACTGACCTGTTGCCCCCCCAGACTTTGGCTGCAGCTCCTCAGGTGAAGTTGCAGGTTCCCACGTGCGCCTCTCCTGATCCCTTCTGCTGTTGCACTGAATTGGATTAACTTTACCACACAACTCTCCCTACAGTCTATTAGAAACAGACCAACAGCTTCTGAGTAATTCCTAATTAGATTCCTCAGCTCTGACTGCATTAGCTGGCTGGCCAAGGCCCCTCCAACTCAGTTATTATTACCTCAGGCCTTGTCAGAACCATGGAAAATTGTATTATGCAGCACAGGCATAAAACCATCAGGACCTTTAAAGCTTGATTGCTATGAAAGATCCTTTTCATTGTTTTTTGGTTTTGTTTTTGTTTGGAAAAACAAAAGGGAAATCAGACCAGGGAAAATAGTTTGTTCTAAAAGGCTGGTAACACCAACGCAGTGACAGAGACCAAGCTCCCAGAGGACAAAACCATGCTGAAGTCACCACGTGCCTGCTTCAACCCTTAGACTTTGTTGCCCTTCTTACCTCTACAAGAACACCCCCCTCAGCAAAGCCTAGGCAGGCAGTATCAGAGAGTACCAGGGAGAACAACCAAGGGTGCTGCTCTCAGTGATGGAAGCCACTGTTCTGAAAAACACAACTCCCAGCCAGTGTACTTGGGTTTAAACCCCAATAATTCCCACCTAGACCTGGGGAAACAAAAGCATGTACAGCAGCAGGATGACTCTGCTTAGTCAGGCTTTGAAATCACTTTGCCACTAAGAAGTGAAGTTGCACTACTTACAACTAAAGGAAAATACCCACCTTTTAAGAAACTCACTTGTGCAGTTGGAGCTACATATTTCATGAGTGCATCTATTATAGATACCTTCTGTATAAGTACAGGTACTTATAAAGAGAAATAGCGAGCATGGCTACCTCTCTGCTCATCTGCATGTAGTGAGGGTGTGTTAGTGTGAACGCCAGAATTACTCAGGGAGAGCAAGGTTGTGCAGTTAGGGACAGCTTTGGTTTATTCCAGTTGCGAATTCCCAACACAAAAAGCTGCCCGTGAAGGGGTGTAATAAAGCAGTATGAAAGCAGGCAGTGATTAACGGGCCAGAAGCTTCTTTTATCATTATCAACTACTTACAAAGAAGCATTTATGTGTTTCCCCATCCCTGGGGATCTGGCACTTAGCATTAAAAATACATGAATAACGAATGAAGCCCTGTGTACCTTATGGCCTTTTAATAATGCAAAAACCTTCGGATTCAGGATATGATACAGGTAAACAAAGGAAAAAAGACTGGTGGGTGGAAAATAGTGTGAGATCCCTATGCAAAGGACAATTTATAGCCTGTGAAGGTTAAAGTGTAAAACAGCAGCTCGCTGTCAAGCTCTTCTAATCAGAAAAATAACCCAGGGAGCATGAACACATGGAGCAGAGGGTCCAGTCTCTGCTATGCCTGCAGTCCTGTGACAATTGGGGAGGGAGAGGGAGGGCAAGCAAGAGATGAAGAACCACCTTAAGAGCATCCTGCGTGTCATCGAGGCAGTAGACCCGGATGCTGTACTCCAGGGAAGAGCAGGACAGCGGTCCAAAGATGGCCAGTTTGAGACGTTTGGCTGCTGCCTTGGTGATCGACTGTCCCACCAAGGCATAGGTGCTGAGCGTTTCTGTCAGGATATGGCAGGCCTCTGGGTCCAGCTGGATGTAGCACGGGGTGGTGAAGTTTTCCTCTCCGACCACCACCACATCCTAAGGGAGAAAGAGACCAGGTTACAGCATGTGACCCCTCAGAGCTGCTCCCCTTTCAGGCAGCAATGCCCTTTTCAAGTCTGGATAATGCAAAAAGTTCTTGTGGTTTGTCTCTTAACTTAATCAAGGTCTAAAAGTCCCGCTTCCAGCTTTTCTCCTGCGCAAGCACAGGGAGCAGATTTCTCTTGGGTGCTGGTGATGATGTTGGAGGTTGAAAACTCTCTCTGTCCTCACTCCTCCTTTTAAAGCTCTGGGCAGAGTTAGGCAAATAATGAAAATATCACCAAGACTTTATTGAAAGAGATATTGCAGAACTAATCATCTGGTGACCATGATTTAGCATCGGTAGACTCAGGCATGCTGAATAAATAACTGCCCTTCACCTCCTAAGCACGACAATAAGGAGTTATAAAAACTCAAGGAAGGGAAGTAACCTCTGCGACGGCCAAATACCACATCTAGATGAAATATCACCTGCTGCTTCCTCAGAATAATCCTTTGTGACGAGACTGCAGGATGAGGGAAAAAAACCACTGCCTGAATGCAGACGACCTCCCCACCCTGGGCGTACAGGAAAACAGCTCCCCTGCTAGTTTCTCCATTCAACCCTGCGTGTAGCATCCTGCACACAACACAAGGTGCTTTGAATGGCTTTGAGAGGGAGCAGAAGCAAAACGTCAGCCCGCCTTGCTCTTGCAAAGCCACTACCTGCCACAGGATGCTCAGCACAACTCTTCATCCCTGCTGCCTGCAGCACAACGTGTACACACATGGCAGCTGAGAGGAGCGGGCTCAGCTGGCCTTAGGCATTAAGCTTGGCTCCCTTGGTCTCCGGAGAGGCAAATCTGCCACCTTTGCAGCAGTGGCACAATCTTTTTGGAGGGCAAGGTGCTGCTCCACGGCCACGCCAGCACCTGGCTCTGGCAGGAGGTGCTGCCCCCAGTGATGCTGCAGGGCTGTGCATGACTGTGTGTGCACGGGTGTGCATGAGGCTCAGCTTGGAGGAGCTGCTCCAGAACTGGCAGGAGGAAGAAGATCGCTGTGGCATGGCCAGGGGCCCCGCAGATGCCGCACGCACCCCGGGGTGTGTGCAGGGCTGGCAGAGCAACCTCTGCCTAGGGCAGGAGGAGGGTGGGGAGAATGAAGGGGTGCCAGGACCACACAGACACAAATAGGAAACTTGTGTGGTGCCACGAGTTGGGCTGTGGGGTGCGGATTAGCTGGCGAGACAGAGCTGGGTTTGCTGCACGCTCCCTCCCCGCAGGAGGAAGAGCCAGTGCCGCAGGCAGGAGGACAAAACAAGAGGCTTTCAAAGACAATGCTGGACATGGCACTTTTGCTGCTGTCAGCCCAACTGCCTTCAGAAGCCACCTTGACCTTATTAAACTTACCAGTAGGAGAGAAAGTGCCCTTGCCAAATTAATTATGAGACCAACTGGTGGCAGCAGGGACCTAGGAGCACAGGGCTGGAGAGGAGGGCTCTGTTAGGATGGCCCAGCCCTGCTGAAAGCATCACTTTATGCTCCAGTTATAGTGGGAAGATCCTTTTGCCACGCTGCCTTGGGACATTCTCCCGCTATACTGCTGGTGAGGAACCACCTCAGGCTCCCACCAAGGAAAACTGCTAGTACTAGGAGCTGCCAAAATGCCCCGAGACAGATCTCTGCATGGGCACTCAGCAGCTTAGACACCTCGCAGGGAAGGGCACTCCTGCCTGCCTGTGGCAGCCATGTGTCTCACATGGAAACCCCAAAATACAGGCATACAAGTTCAGAAAGGCAAATAAAAGACTAGCAGAGAGCCCTGGCTGCAGCCAGCACACAGGCTGGAGCTCTGGAGCCTCACCTCCCACGGTCCCTGGGCAGCCTGGTGCTTCAGCTGGATCTGCCAGTCCTCTGTGTTTGGCTCTGCGCAGTGGTGCATGGTTAAAATGACGGGCCGGGTGAGCAGGGCTCCTGGTGGGCCACAGCTCACCACTGGTGTCAGCAGGGTTTGGCTGTCTTCTACAGGTGGCCTGGCGAGGAGACAGAAAGATGGATATTAAATGAGCTGAAAAAGACAAGAAGGTGCATTTGGGTGTGTAAAAATAAAAAAATTCCTTCTCTTAAAATAAAAATGATTGTGCAAGCAAAATAGGTAGGCTTTGCTTTTCCTTCATTTTTTTTCCCAAATCCATATTTATTTCCTTTTTTGTCTGTTTTTGTGCCAAATATCCCTCATGTCAAAATGCAGGTTTAGGTGTCAGCAAATTATAGGCCATATTTGCTGAGTACACTCCACTCTGAAGGATCCTTGCAGATGGTGTGCAGAGGCTTCATTTCACCCACTGCCAAAATGTGGTCACTGCTGCATTTGGCAATTGTTCAGTAACACACAAAAATGAATGGTGGCTCTTGTAGGCACCGCTTGTGAGAATTATTTACTGTCAGGACAGAGAAAACTGACGAAGACAGGAAGACACTGAATTAACAAGCATGTAAGCATGACTAAAAGTGGTACACGGCACATCTGAGATGGGCAAGTTTGAGTTCTGAGTCATCACCAAACCACTGATATTCCATTTTACTTAAAAGGCATTCATATCTACTAGAATGGCTATTGCAAATATGCCTGCAGGGAGCAAGTGTCGCTGCTGCTGAGGGAGAAAGGATGAAGGGATGGTAAGGAGTAGCGCAAGGGTAAAACACACTTGCAAAGCCCAAGATTTCTAGTGACTATCCTGAGCTGTTCAGCTAGAAACACAGGTATTATCCAGCATGCTTACTGCCAGTGCTGCTAGGAACTGGTGTTACGGGAAATCATATGAACATTTAGGATACACAACGTACACTCTAGTTTGAAAATGATAGTGTGTGTGCATGTGTGTGTGTGTGCACGTGTGCAAGTGCAAACCATCCGAGACCAGCCGCTGAGGAGCTTAAAACAAGAGGAAGCATGAGTGACTTTAACTATCCCGACATCTGGTGTATGACAAATACAGCTGAATGTGCCTCATCAACCGCCTCCCTAAATAATAGAGGACAAATTCATGATCCAGAAACTAGCAAGTGGGAGATTAAAAGCGTTCAATGTGATCTGCACTTAAAATCCCGATCTGCCCACGGGACCACACGTGCTCTGCTCTGGCTGAGGGTTCAGTCCCATGCTGCATTTACAAATACAAGTACATCTGCATCAGTCTTAGAGAAATTAACTGAGACATCATTTCTGGGGGGTTTTTGCAAGTCTTTGTATTTACCAAGAGAAAAAAAAAAAAAAAAGTACCTGTAATCAGAGAATCCTAAAATATACTGAGTTGGAAAGGACAAGGATCATCGAACCCAACTCTTGGCCCTGTGCAGGATTATCCCAAAGAGTCACACCATGTGCCTGACAGCATTGTCCAAACACTTCTTGAACTTATTGAACTCTGTCAGGCTGGTGCTGTGCCCACTGCCCTGGGGAGCCTGTTCCAGTGCTCATACGCCCTCTAGGTGAAGAACCTTTTCCTGAAACCTAGACTAAACCTCTCCTGACACAACTTCAGGCCATTCCATTGGGTTCTGGTCACCACAGAGAAAAGATCAGTGCCTGCCCCTCCTCTTCCCCTCACAAGGAAGCTGTAACTGCAGTAAGGTCTCCCTTCAGTCTCCTTTTCTCCAGGTCAAACAGATGCAGTGACCTCAGCCAACCCTCACATGTCTTCCCTTCAAGACGCTTCACCATCTTTATTGCCCTCCTTTGGACACTCTCTAATAGCTTCACGTCTTTATTGTGGTAACCAAAACTGCTCTACAATATTCCAGGTGAAGCCAGGTAATCTTAGATAACATTTCAAGGAGGCCAAATGAGGACAGAAGCTATTTAGATATCAAATTTATCACACCTATTCTGGCTATTGCAAATATATGTCCATAGGACTAATCTAATTTTGTCCACCTTAATTCTCCCTGCCTATCCCATTAATCTCACAGGATGAAAGACAAACTTCTGAGAAATCCTTTTTCAAAACGGAATGAAGGCACTTTTGGAAATTACCCCTGGCTGTCACAAATGTTGCGGAGGTTTTTGTAACACTTGAGAAAAAAAAGGGTCTGGCATTGAAAAATTTTAATCTATGCAAATCAGTAAATCCAGATGATACGCATCTGTGGAAATTAACGGATGAGTTTACTAAATAACTTAACAATTGTTTCTGAAAATCCATGGACTGGAAACAAACAGCTGCGATATAGATGTCTTTCAGAAAGATGTATAGTATAACAATCTGGACAGCTATCACGTATTTGCCAGCTATTTTAGCCTAGCAAACAATACACAAAATAAATGAAACACTATCAGATAGAACACCCAGTCCAGCTCCTCTTGCATACACCGCAGGGAATCATTGGGTTCAGATTAAGAAGATGAGGTATCACTGTTTTGCAAGGCCAGACTGAATAAGTCATGGTACAGTTTTTCACTAAAACATTCCTTCATTTTCTCACTCATTTACATTGTTATTTTTTCACAAGCAGCAACAAGAAGCTTAAAAACCACTCAGAGTGTGGCAGTGGTTTTTAATGGTCATTGTGGGAATTGGTGGATATTTGAACACTCTCCTACGGTCTAATTCAAGAAATTTCAAGAAATATAGTATCTTACGAGAAAGATCTCTAAAAATTATAACATTTGCATGAAAATCAGATGTGACCAGCTATGGACCTAATCCTTTAGTTAACCTAACTTCATCTAAAAGTATGATCCACAGAAAAGAAAAGAAAGAAAATACAAGCTATCATGGGTTTTTTTGGACTGAATTTCAAAACAAGTGGTCAAAAAGAATTCAGGAGTGAATATATCATGATTGCCTTAAAGAAAAAAAAAAAAAAATACTGTGCCTTTTAGGTGAAAAAGGAGTTAAAACCAACAAGCACTGACGCCTGCAGTCAAAAAACCCCAAAAGGTCATTAAAATAATATGGTACTGATAAATCATACAGTCTGAAGTTGTCTCCAAGTAAAGTTAAATTTAGTCACTGCTTCATGCCAAAATTTTTTTAATTGTCAGATTTAGGACTCTGATGAAGGGCACCATTCTGTGCTGCAACATTTTATAGCCGATTAGAACAAGTACAAAAAAATTATGCAGAACACCAAGTCAGGATGTGTTGCAGACTGCGAAACTGAGACGGGTGATGGATGCAAGCATACAAAGGACATGTTAAAAATATCAAGGCTTAATATTTTTTTTTCCCTGTGTCCATAAACAGCATGTTTGTCACCAGACTTAGAAGATTTATTGCCAAGCAGATGAGGTATGCATGGTCCTGACCTGGGTATTTATGGTAGAGAATAGTCTGATTAGTGAAGAGCAGAAAAATGGGCCAGTTGTGGGGGTGCTTGACTTTACAGTCCCAAATTCCCAACTAGGCACACATCAGAGACAGGCACCACAAAATTACTGAACACCTGCTGGTCCTAGTGACTCTCCAACATCCACCTCACACAGATAAAACTGTATAAGCTGAGATATAATGAGTTGGAGAGAAGTTCTCCAGTGGTGTGAAGTGGGTCACTGTCACTGTCGAGGTGAAATCCCAGCTCTGTTAAAGTCTGTGCTAAACCTTTCTCTCACCACTGTGAGGCCAGGATTTCTACTCACGAAGTGGAAAACACAATAATTACATTTACAGGTGACCATTAATAAGGGACCACTGCAAGTAACAGTGATAGTCAGAAGACAAGGTAAAATTCTAGAGAGGGTAAAAATACGAGTAGGAAATAAAATCTTACTATTTGTTCAGTAGATGAGGCTGGAACAAAAGAAGTTCCAAAGAGTTACTTAGTAACATAGAAAGCAATGAAAGTGAACAACATTTCAGGTGATCTTGCTGCAACGCAGCAGGCATCAACATGTAACTGTGACACTGTGACAGTAGCAAATCTGGGTTTTGGCATTGTATGGGACAGGGCATGTCAGAGCACATCATGGTGATATTCCCTTTCCTCTCCAGCTCTAACAGGACTGCAGGTAGCAGCAGTGCGTTTAGGGACCACCACAAGATCTCAGAAATAAACACCTGAAACCCAGAGGAATGAGGCTAAAGAATGCAATAGCACAGAGATAAGAGAGGTGCCCAATGACGAATGACAGGAAAAAGGAACTAAAATCTCTCGACAAATCTTTTCTTGCTTCTCACTGTTTTCAATTTCCATTTTAAAACAAAGGGATTATGCCTTAGTATAGCTAATGAGAACAGAAACAGATGCAGTACACAAGATACATTATACAAGAGATATTAATCGTTCTCCTTCAAAGCATAAACCAACAGTAATTCACGGAATTAGTAAACAACAAATTCCCCTGAAGAAAAGTTATTGTGTAGTCACTCATTACAGGCAATTTTATTCCTTCTCCTGAAACAGGTGATGCAGCAGCAGCAAAGCCAGGATCCCAGCCTAGAGGTATGCGTGTTGTGACCAGCATTGAGATTTATGTGTTATAGACTGTGGGAGCTCCAGCACAAACAGAGACACAGGGAGCTTATAGAGCAGGAGAGTTAAACCTATGAGCAGAAATGATCAAAACTGTGGGTCATCTTTTAGGCTATTTTCCAAAAAGAACCCCAAACCCAACTCCCTACAAAAACCCCATCAACGTGGGCTTCACTTTAGGCTTGCAGCAGCCTCAGGACAACTCAGAGGAGACTGGGCGCTCAGCTGTATATCTCCAAAAACAAAGAGATGCTTTTGTTTTACAAAGATCTGAGACTAAAATTCAACTCACTGCTTAGCATGTCTATTAAAAGGCACTAACAGTAACTGAAAGGTCATCAGATATTTGTAGCTGCTTTCCCTCAGAGGTTATCAAGAACAGCCAACTTATATTTAAAAGCAAACAAACTTTTATTCACCATATCTGGTCCCTTCACAATCAAATTTGTGTTTTTAATGGGATTACTCATTTGAAACCATCTCTCTGTAATAAGCCAGACCATATTCATTAAGGTAGCTGTCAGACAGCAGATGTGAGCACAACTAGATAAATCTCTGCTCCTCAGTGGGACTACATTGTGCTTCCTGCCACGGTGCTCCAGGCAGCTCAGGAAGCACAGGACGGAGCAGAGAGAGAGGAATGGCTATCACATAGCAATGGAGGGCAACCCTTCTGCACAGCTTAGTCAAAAGATAGAGGGAAGATATTTTAGTTCTCTTTCCATTGCTGGGGCTTTATTTTTTAGTTCTTTCTGAAGTTTCAAACTTAATATTCTTGACAGACCCTGATTCTTCTGACAGTCTATTTTCAGAAGAAAATACTCTGAGAAGTTTGCCCTCCCCTTTTGCTCATGTTCTGGTCTTTTTCATGTTGAATTTTTCAATTATAGTGACTGGCACTTCAAGAAATTGTCTTCTGGAGTTGCAAAGTAATTTTATTTATGCAACTGAGATAAGGAAGGTGGAGAAATGAAATGTGGAAGACTTCAATTTTTTTTATTTCACATCACTAAGCTTAAGGTTTACTGGTGAAAAAGCAGCATTGCTCCTTGGATCACAATCATTGATCAGATGCTTGACTTTATATTAAACTCTGTGCATACATTATGAAGCCGCTGATACAAATCCTGGCAAGGCTCACCTGACCCCTTTTCTCTTTTAAGGTAGCTAATTTGAAAATTGCACATTTATGTGTGTCTTCCAGCAAGACCTTCAGGAGTGTTGCTTGCTCTGTTCTTCAGGGTTGTCAAATTTTGTGGGCACAGTGACCTCCGCTCTCATTTGGAACACCTCCTGTGTGATGGATTGTACAGGAGTGTCCTTCACAGAGCTGTATCTGTTCTGTGCAGCTCCTGCCTCTGATTAGAGCATGCAAGAGTAGCTCCACCTAATGCTGTGCGAGCTCAGCAGGGGTTCACACAGGAACACGGAAGCTGCCACACAAGATAAAACCAGTGGTCCATCAAGACCCAGACCCCATCTAGCACTGACCACCACCAGATGTTTTGGAAGGAAACACAGCTCCGCTAATTTAGCTCACAGCAAGATTTGTTTTTTAACCCGAGGCAGTCAAACAAATCCTGTAGGTTGGAGGTTTATACTCATGCTATTTAATCCTTAGGATTAAATTACAGATTAATTAAATAAATTACTTAATCTGTAAGATCCAGACTCTCACAGATGCTCATGGGAACAGGCTCTTGCCAGGTACTGGCCAAAATAATCTGCTGATTTTACAGGTGAAACCACTACTCAAGAAGTGACTCCTTGCAAATCTCAAAGTTGGTGACGCTTCCCCAGACTAAGGGAGAGAACATCTGCTCTGAAACGCTGAAAAAGACACCGAGATTTGAGACAGAAATCTGTCTGATAGCTGTAAAATATTCTCATTCGTCTCATATGTAACATATACATATATATGCATACATGTATATATGCATTTGCATGTGTACATATATGTGAACAAACACACACCCACATATAATTTTCCCCACTGTAGCTGCTTCATAAAGGATATGGATCTTTTCATGAGGTCAGCATACCAGCCAGGGGTCAGAGTGTGGGAGCTGCCTGCCATCCATCCTGCCCCAAAAAGACAGGAAGAATGAGGGTGAGCTTGCAGGACAGGAGCAGGGATAACACTCTCCTGGAGCATCGGTCCAGTAAAAGAGAAACCCCACTGTGCCACGAGTATGTTGACACACTTGGAGGAAACAACTGCCTACAAGTGGTGTTTTCTGCAAGCTATCAAACCCCCAATTCACTGCTAAAGGATAATGCTTTTAGGGTGACCTTCCTGCTCTCACATGCTTTGATGGATATGAAATGGAATAAACAGACTGTCTCAGAAAGCTCTCCTAACCAATCTGTGAGGCAGCACAAAGAGTGATATCACTGGGTTGTGAAGTCTCTCAAATTTCTGTACTATGAAAACAAAGGAAGGAAAAGAAAAAGGGAATTTGCAGGTGTCTGAGAGATAACATTTTCTGTTTCAGCTTCACTATTCAGAAGTAATTTCACAGTTCTACAAACAAAGTGTGAGCCAGATCTTAAACTGCCACAGATAGGTGAGCCAGGGTAGTGACCTTCTCTGCCGCTGCTCTGGTTCTGCTAGGGTAGCACTGTGGAGACCACATTCTCTTCTCAGTGCTAGTTGTAAAATCAAGGACAAGACTCTGCCTTAATTTCTGATAATAACATACATTTTACAATTCCCTCTGCGTCCCCTGCCAAACAACATCAACACATAACAGGAATTTTCAACCCATACACATTTGCAGAGTGCTCATGAAAATAAATAAATACAGGGTCTCACAGGGTTTGTTGAACACACTGGAGTTACTGCCTGGCCATGAAAGCAAATGTCTGCAGCTAGTCCTTACTGGGGACTATCACTCTCTGCTAGAGTGATGCAAGAGTGCAGTAGCTGATTTAAAAAATAATTACACCACATAGCAACTTGTGGTACCCATATGACTTCAATTATATGAAGCAACATCTGTGGCCCATGCAGTCAGAAAAAGAAGCTATGACATAGATGCAGCTCTGCTACAGAAATGAAGGGTCTGGTACCCAGTCCTGCAGCAGGAGAACATTACAGCTGGGTGCCACCCCCTCCCTTCTGTTCCTTGGCACCGGGGCAAAGGGGGCAGGTGAATATTCAGTTCTGAGTGAACTAGACAACACCCAATGAGCTCCATCTGAAATGTCCCAGAAGCTGCTTTCTAAGAGCATGAAGAGCCTGGTGTGCTTTCCGAAAAGCTGCCACAAATCAAATAAGCAGCTGGGCTCCGCGCACACAGAAAGTGGCGGCCACCACAATACAACGAGCCCTGCTGCCCCAAGGCAGACTGCCCTGCTCTCCTCTCCCAGGGAAAGAAATCTCTTCTAAAATCTTCATTGTAACAAGGATTCACACCATTCTGTTTACTTCTGCAGGTGTCCTTTGGCATACTTGCTCAGTTTGGCAGGCAGCATATTTCCCAGCACAGGTTAACCTATCCTTCCATCCTCTGTGTGGCTTGTTGAGTTACAGCTATCACAGAGCATGCAGAGGCGGCTTTATGATCCTTGAAGAAAATAAATTAAACAAGGATGTGACATTAGTTGTCCACAGCTGCATGAATAAAGTAAATAATAAAGGGACTCCCTCCATAACTGGTTGGAAAGGAAATAATTGCACATACAGCACCTTCTAGAAATTAGACAATTTTTTTAAGAATTAGATGTTTTGGAAAGGGAGATTCAGAAGCAAGCTGAATAACAGGAGATGCAATCTGATTTTTTTTTTTTTTTTCTTTCTTCAGCAAAGTCTTTGTTCAATACTGTTTGTAAACCTCTTTCACAGCCAAAAGTAGTAGGAATATAATCAATACTAGCTATGAACAGAGACATTTTTTTTCTGTAGCTGCAATTAGCTATTTTCAAAGAGCGGCTGATGAATAATGTATGCAAAAGGGTGGGTGGAAGGATTACTTAATTTTTCTTTAAGCAGATTATTTTAGCTTGGGTGAAAGACTACCAAGCTAAAGAATAGTGTTCAATATCACACAGTGTATAAACAGCTGTGGCTTAGCACATAATAAAAGCTATTAAGAGGCTGAGCCAAAAAACATATCTGGCTATGAGGAGGAGAAAGAGGCAAAGTACCGTGTAATGACTGCCTCAGCTTCACATTCTGCCTTTCTACACAAGTCCATTCTGCAGCCTAAGATCTCACCTTTCTCTTCATTAGGGTTTTCTAAATGGCTCCAAATGGTATTTTGGCCTTTTTGTATATAATTTCATTTTAATTTCAAGGCTGCCAGATCACATGTCAGTAGACATTAAGATCTAGAATATGAATTGGCCACACATTCAGGTAACAGGAGACAGCAGTGGTCATCCCAGCATCAGTTCTGGGTACCCTTGGTGTGTGGTGTCTGGGGCTAAGCAGCAAGGAGGTAGAGGACATCAAATGCTTTGGCTCCATCCTCTGCATGGACTAGCCCATGAAGGGTAGAATAAAAATTCACATTCACTCTAACAGGAGAGGAGATTTTCCAAGTCAGGCACCTGTCTCTCACCTTCACTGAGCTGATTTATCACCTTTCTCCTCTGCTCCCTTCTCCTTTGCAGCACAGGTCTTTACTGACCTTCACACCTTCTCTGCTGCACAAACTTATGCTGGCATATTTTCCTTGCTCCTCTACAATTCAGGATGCCCCCAGCCTGAGGGCTTGCTGCAGTGTGCAACATTCGGTTAGGAAAGCAAATGTCTGAGCTGGTTTTGTGGCAAAGTTTATCCTTGGCTTTGCTTGAGTTTACCTTCAAGTCAGCAAATAGCTTCAATGCAGTAGGCTTTGCTTAAGCACTAGTATCACAGGTCTTCACTTACTACATTTCCCCCCTCTATTAATGCACAAGGAAATAAAGGCAGCTTTTTACCTCATGTTCTCCTTCCTGTGAACTGTCAGATACATCTCATAGACTCTCCCTTGTGGAACAGCTCCTGCTGGGATCAGCAAACTTACTCCTGCAGAACAGAAGAGACACAAAAGATAAGATGGAGAAAAAAGAGGTGAGGGGGTCTGTGAAGAGGAGTGACAGCAGAGGCAGAAGATGAAGCCTGCAATGCAGATTTTCAGCCACTCTCAGCAGCAGACTGTAAATGACCTCAGCAAGATGGGAGAAAAAGCATTTACTGTAACCTTGGTGTCTTCAGTGTCCAGCTGCCTGTTCTTTTTCCTCTGCACTGAAAAACTGGAGTGGAAAATAGGATTTTCTTCCCTTTCATTTTATTTAAAGAGCAGACAGATGGTTACGCTGTTGCTTACCTTGTAAACTGATGGAAAAACAAACAACTCTGACTAAAATTTCCAACAGCTGTAATGGGACATCTCTCCCTAGGCAATTCTTACTCAATTAAGATTAGGAAAGAAAAGCAGTGAAGCACTGTCCCAGGAAGCAACAAGAACTACTTGTTTCCTGAAAGATGGCTTCTGTGTCTGCCATCCTGTCTTTTCATGCACTCAGTGCCCAGAGTGCCAGGGAGACAAAACTGGGCTTGGTTTTTGAATGTACCTAGTCCTGCATAGTGGCTCAAAACTGGGGTATCCAACCTCGAAAAAAGTGTGGGCAGATATGCTCGGTGTCATTTTCAGTGATGACTTGCTGCACACTTGATTAAGAACCACTCTTCTTACATTACTTCCATTTAAGAGATGCTCTGTCTCTACACAACAAACACGGCCCACGAACTGGCTATTTCACTCTGCTGGACACAGCCAGCTCTCTTTGTACGTGCCAATTAGCTGGAAATCAGTGGCAAGGATTTGCAGACATTTGTTACTCCATAGCTGAAAACAAACCTAGAGGAAGATGTTTTACATGTATGTTTTTACACTAGAGGCACTTTGTAGACACCTTGCACGGCTCTGCCTCTTTCCTTTAGCATACAGGGTTTGGTTACACTGGACACCTCCCACGTGTTGGCATGCAGGGCCTCAGTCCCACACGTACCTTTGAAGGAGAGGGGTAGCTAGGAAAGCATTTTCCACAAATGCCTTCTGGCACTTGTGTCTTTACAGGCCTGTCACAACCCAACCCGTGCATGTCTGCAGCTGTAACAGGGCAGGTGTACTACAAATGAAGGGCTTTGATCATCTCTTGAGGAGAACGTACCTCTAGAAGCAGCACAGAGGCATACGAGGTAGCAGCAGACAGATTATTTTATTTTACAGAATCATTACTTTAATCATTTTCCAAGGGATTGCAGCATCAAATGTTTTTTCTTTATAAATTGATATTAATATACGTGAATTAACAGTGACTAATAGACTTTGCTGATAATGTGCACCACTGTGGCATATGAAAACTGAGTATCAATATCTATTTTCAGCTGCTACTTAGAAAAATGTGAAATCCAAGACCGTATAGCACGGATTTTCAACATTGCTCATTAGTCAGCACCAGATTTATTGAAGTAGTTCAAATTCAGCTTTTGCTTAAATTTAATAGATATTTTTGCTTCCCATTGGACAGCAGCTCGGAGAGCAGGGCTATGGGTCCAAGCGCTTTTGGCTACTTCATGGGCAGTGTGGGTCTGCATTCTGGAAGGACCAAACCACCCAGGTCCTGGGCCACCTGGGCATTTTGCTTCCTCCATAACATCAACAAAAAAGAAATGATCCAGCAAAGGCACAGGGGACAAGGGCAGGCACTGTCTCCTTGGTGAGGGCGTTTGCTGTAAAATGGCCAAGCTGTGAGCTATAGTCTCACATGTACTGTGAACGTACCTGAATTCAGAATTCCAGTGAAACTGGGCAGGTGTGTTCCTGACCACAGCATACCCCTCATACTCCTCACATCAAATGCTTTATGTATTTGACTCATTCTCACTTTAGATGTCAATGCTGCTCTGCAATATCATGCTAAACCCATGGTGCTGAACTTCCTTAGGAAGAACATCAACGCTTCCTGTAGGAACCAAGCAGCATCATGGCTCTGCTAAAAGAACTGTCTGAAAGACCTGAACTCTCCCAAGACTGCCCAAGAGCTCCCTGTATGCCCTGAAATTGCCTGCTGGTGTGAAGGTGGCCCAAAGAGCCTGGAAACCTGACTTTGAGTTGTATGAGAAAGATTGAGCAGCACTTTGCATTACATCAACAGGCCCTCAATGCTCAGTTCCTCCCCTTCCTAGTTGTAAAGCAGGTCCACAATACATACAGGTAAATGGCCTCCCAAAAATAGTGTTCTGTTGTCCTACTTCAATTGCACATAGTCTGCAATGAATTGGAAATGGAGCAACCAATTTGTTTTTAAATTGATTTGTTCTTTTTTAATGTGATGACAAAATAGAGGCTTGCTGCACTGAAGTCCCTTTTCTAGAACTGCATGAAAAGAAAAGGTGATGCTGAATTTCACTTCACCCAGGGGAGCTCTGAAGTCTTGCATGTCTCAGAAAGTGGCTAAGAGCCCTGCAATATTCCATTTAGAATCAGAGAATCATTTAGGTTGGAAGAGACCTCTAAGATCATTGACTCCAGTCATTAACAGATCACAGTATTCACCACTAGATCACATTTCTATGTACTGCCTGTGAGAAGAGATAACCCCCACCTTGTTGCCGCCTCCTTTCAGGCTACACAGCCCCAGCTCCCTCACCTGCTGCTCCTAAGACCAGTGCTCTTGAAGTGAGGGGCCCAAGTCTTCCTCAAGCCTGTAGTGTTTAAAAGGTGGCCAGGACTTTGGGTAGAAAATATTCTAAGTACTTTGGTACATGCAAAAGAAGCAGGGAAAAAGCCCCATCTATTTGTTTTGATGAAAGAAAAGCCAGAGTCCCATGTACAGACTATCTTTCCCCATATGAAAACAAGCTAACACCGCGTAAACCCACAAAACAATTGCACTTACCCGAATTGGGAATTACCAGGTGGCCTCCTAAGGAGTTGAAGGTTCCAAATGCGGTGCACGATGGGTCAGTTTGCCGAGCAAGGCTCTGGTTCTTCATGTTCAGGGTCTCATTCTCCAGCAGAGACTGCGTAATCTGTGGGGACAGCTTGGAGGAGAAGTCAGAGAGGTCATCCTGGGGAGTGACTGCACCAGAGGTGTTATAAACCTTGATCTTCAGGTTGGGGAGTGGGTCCAGGATCGGCGAGTTGGTCATTGGGATTTTATCAGAGACATCATGCAAGGCATACACAGGACCCCTGTACATGGCTGCAGCAGAAGTGAGGTCTGGTGGCACTGCCAGGAGGTCTGCAGGGGAGATGAGAAGGAAGAACTGTATTATTTCTCTGTTCTGATGACTTTATTCTGAGCAACAGTTTGGGTTTGTATTTGCATTTTGTCTTTCATTCCAAATGTTCAGATACACGAAGTCCCTGAACCTTCATCTCCATTTCCATGAATCTCTCCAGCGAACTCCCAGGGCTCTTATTGTCCCAGCTGCTTTGCAATCTGATTGCTGTACAAAATTATAGCACATTTCTGCTCTGAAGAGTTTTCACTGGGAGTATTTTTCCAGGCTGTACTCAGATTTCAAATACGACATGCTTAGCTTCAGGGCAAGATGTTTTTATCGTTCAGTAGATCTAGTTTTAACTAACACCTCTCTAAATGCTATGAGATGATCATTAACCAATTTATCTAACTGGCCTAATGACAGTAATTCCTGAAATAAAAGACACAACAAGCCTATGAAGTCATCATGCCCATGACTCCCTACAGTGGCGAATTAGTACCTGCATCAGACTTTTCTAAGATTTGTTTTAAAAATTTCTCTGGCAAAGAAAACACTTCTGTTGATCTTACATTGTCATCTTAACTTTTGTAGTGTAGGTATTCTTCTGGGGTAGATTTTGGGGAAAAAAGAGGAACCCTTCAGCCTAAATAAGTGTCTTGATAAAGGCAGCACTACCTTTAGAGTGGTTTTTCCTGGCCAATGAAGTGAGGAAAAAGACCAAGCTGTTATGCACCAGTGATAAAAATACTCACTATTAAATGATGTTCTACCACAACTTCTACATTTTCTATTAAAAGCACAGTACTTCTCAAACTACAGGGCATAGGAAAAAAAAAGCTATTAGTGAAATAAAGGGGAGGGAGATGTGATAGAATTACTGTAGCATCACTCCTGTGATGCACCCTGCCTCCATTGTTTCTGTCAGAGCTTTGCCTTTGATTTCAACTTGAGCTGGACCTGTATTTCCATTAAAAGTGTCTTAGTTTCACTCTCACATTCATGGTCTCTTCCCAGAAGTTAAACTCACCTTCTTTATACTCTTGAGCACAGCTGACAAATGCCATCCCGTGTTTTGAGCTCTGGACAACCAGGGACAAATGAACATGATCTTCCTCCTCTTTGTCAAGCGTCAACAGGCATCCAGAGATCTCATGCATGCAGCCCAAGAGACCGTAACCCCGTAGCACCTCCCTGAATTGGACAAAATGCCAACTAACCTTGCCTTGCAGCCTTGATGTTGACAGGCTGAAATCCCCCATTTAGTGCCGAGGAGTCAATAATATCGGACTCAAAGTCCCGGTGGTTCTTGCGATAGACAAACAGGGCCACGACCACGGAAATAGCCAGGCACACGATCACGGCGATGACGATCCCCACGTAGAGAGCAACGTCATCCGAGTCAGGAGCAGCTGCAGGGAGAGAGGCAGGAACCTTTAAGAAATGTCCACCTTACAGGGACTTTCAAGAAAACACATTCGTATTATTCTCGTTTCCTGCAGATATTTACTGCCTATTTTATAGGCTAATTTAAAATCCATTTCCAACACCATATAGCAGGTCTATGCCCTTTTGATGGAAAACAGTCCTTGATTTCTCCATAACTTGTGTTCTAACTCTTCCCCTATCCACTTGTTCATCTATCTGATGCTCAGGCTGTGAACTACTAAGCAAAACATGTTATAGACTTAGTCTTATGAATCAAATTCACCCTATGAAATGAGATAGTATGTCTTAGCGATATAATGTCATAATATTGGTATTTAGAAGTTCACCTGATACCAAAACCACATGGATTTTTAAACTTCAGATGCCTTATTTTTGCTTTAAAGAAGTAAATGAAGCCCAAATTTGCATTTTCTGTGGAATACCTGGAATATCAGGACATATTTTTGGTTGATTTGTTTTTGGTTTTTTTGAAATGCAACCTGTCATTACTCCCTTCCATCCATCTGCCTTCAAAAATATAAACTAGTAAATTAGTAAAGCGGAGAATCAAGCATTGAATTCTCATCAATGGACTTAACACATACATACTAAGATAAAAGCTGAAGTAGGCACAAGAAAAAAATGTGGTAATTTACCAAAAGGAACCAAAATTTATTAGAGCTGTCTTGTGAGGAAATGGCTATGATATTTCTACTAACTTCTTATACCATATCTTCAGCACCAACTCCAAGCTAATCTCTAGCATCATTATCCACCAGATATTTCTTTCACAAAAGGTCTGAATATGTGCTCAAAAACTGATGTATTTCTATACAGTGAAGAATCCCATTTTTAGAAATAGCCTAATGAAAAAAGGAAGTGCAAAAACAAATCAGACTCTTTTAGTACCCCATTTTTGTTGGTTTGAAACACGCAAAATCACTTTTATTTTATCTGTTTTAGCCATTTAAGCCAAGCTGCCCTCCAGCTGCAGAGGTGAGAGCTGTCAGATGCAGAAAGGGACTGATCAATCTCTGACAGCTCCGGGCTACCAGACCTTCAATTTACCAAACTTGAAACATCCCTTTTTTAACCCAGCAGTTCAGGAAGCAGAACTGTTGAGTTCTGGCTCAACGACAAGTTACCCTTCCACCACACTCCGTCCAGTTGCTAAGGGAATTTTAATGAGAAGATGGCTCATTCTCTCCAGTTTCTGTCTCTGGGGCAGCATTTTCTCCCATTTCCCTCGTGCACAAGGGCCCTTATAATCCTGTGTCTGCTGCAAAGTGCTGCGCCTGTTGTCAAGCAAGCAGAATGTCACTTACCCTGCTGAACAGATCCCATTTTTGCCTAGTCACACTGAGCTTGCCTAACAGTAAAACCTGACCCAAGGAACAGCATCAAATTAGCATCCAGGAACATAAAATCAAACATTAAACTTACAAGAAAATCCATATTCATTCTGGGTTCTCTGTTCAGTTGAAATAGGATAAATGAAACCTTAAAAAGAAAGAAATTAAACAAAAATGGGAACAAAATCAAATGATGAGAACAAAAAAAATGAAGCATGAAAAATAGCTTAATTAAAAAAAAAAAAAAAAAGGAAAAGAAACTGATGGCACTTTAAAATTCTGATGCAGCACAGAATTATAATTTTGCATCCCCTGTCTCCTCCAGAGCCTTACTAAGAATTAATAAGCAGGCAGATTGAATTTCTAAGCCAAAATCGGTCTCGAGTCACTAACTTTGGAGTGCTTAAAGTCTTTCTTTTATTGAGCATAAACTGTAATGGATCTAATTTATTTCAGACATCTAGGGTCATTAGCATATGGAAAGTCTTTTTATCCTTATCCCTGCCATATGCTTTAATTCCCAGGACATGTTCGGTGAGGCTCTAAACAGTTTTTATATTTAATTATAATAGCTTGCTGTTGATCTAATAGAGCTAAAGGAGACCTGTTGTCACTGGTCAGAGGTTAAATACCGATCTGTGGAGCAGTCTATGCACAAAGCCCTCTCTCTGTGTTTCCTTGGAATTATTTTATCCTGTCCTTAATACATGTTCAATAGGAATTCCTTAGGGAGTAAAGAATTTGTCAGTAAACAGTAAACTGAGTGGTTTCTCTTTGAAATCATTACAAAATCAATAAGACCCCTGGGGTCAGAACATTATTTATTTGAAATCTTTGCAAGCACCATATATCGACAAAATCACAACACAATTTACAGCTTTATTTCAGGATGGATAAAGAAGAGATATCATCTCCTTTGTCTTTTCTTTCTGCAGTCCCCACAGATCAGCACACTGGAGCTGCTTAGATCATACATGAATCCTGTGAACTCACTAAGCATCTCTCATGAGGCAAATGAGTGAAGTGTTCCAAGTCCCATCCTTCTGGAAAGGCAAATGGTAAATCCCAACTAAGCAGGGGAGTCCCTGTCTGGGATGGGATTAAAGTCAGTGTAAGAAAGAGGGTACGGCTCCTCCGTCACCTTCCCTTAAGTTCCCCCAAAGGGAATTTCACCCCCTCCCCTTTGATGACACTGCAAGGAGCTCACACAGCTGGGGACTCCCTGCAGGTGAGACAAAACCAGAAAATGCACTCCTGGTGTGTGCCTAATGCACAGGACCACGTTACAGGCAGACCAGAGTAATAATCCCCAGCTCCCAGAATTGCTGAGCTTGGGTGCTCAGCATCTGTTGTGCTTTACACATACGTTGCTGCTTGGCTGTATTTTTTGTTAATGAAGACACAGTCTATCCCAATCACAGGCATAGACACACCTCCTTCCAAAATTTCCAGACATTAACTACTGCATAAATTCTACCTTACCTGAAATACCAGAGCAAAACCAGCTGATTTTTGATGATGATGTTTTTTTCTGGGACATCATGGCACAAACGATGCTGTCTGTAATCTCTGAAGCTTTACTACTTCACAGTAAGGATTCCAGCCATACCAGTATTTTAGGAAATGTTATGTTCTTACATTCATTTCCCTGGCTCTTTGAGGCAAGTTCACCTATGTGTACTCTCAACATGCATACTCAATCTTTTGTTAATAACTGCCTTCTCTTTCTACTGGTGTACTTGAGGTATTGGCCATGAAAAGTGTGGTGAGTAACTTCTGAGGGCTTGAGTGAGTGCTCAGCAAGTCTGGGCATGAATTTACAGTACCATTGCTATTACAAATTATCCCCCAGATGAGTGCTGAGGCTCATAATTTGGTAAACTAAATTTCAGCTATAGTCTTATGCCCAATATTTCCTTTGGCAAGATGTCTCTGGAGAGACCAAGAGGCAGGCAGAAGGAACTTAAAATGCCCAGGGACAACGTGGAGTTTAGGCTGGATGCATTTCTGAATGATATTTTTGCCTTGTGCTGATATCCACTGGGAGAGCTGAGGATGTCTCCTTGCACTTCATGTGCCCCAGGAGGTTCTCAGGGGAGATGGAATGGAGCAGCCCACGTGTCCTAGCTCTGCATCACCCATGGAGCTTGAGCTTGTGCAGAGCTGAAGAGGCTATTCCTCTCTCCTCACATTGCATCTGTGGTGGTCAGTTTTGCGTTAAAGGTTGTGCATCGCTCCCGCCACGTCTGAAGGGATCCAGCAACTGCCACTCAACAGGCACAAAAGATGGCACCACTCAGATTAGCTGTGATGTTACTGAAAGCATCCTTTCCTCACAGGAAAATGGAAATCCAGATTGAATCTTTTTCAGCAAAGTAACCAAGCACGATCCTCAAACACTCTAAAAGAAAGGTACCTCACTGCACCCTCTCCACAGACCCTGTTAGTCACAAAAACATATTCACGCCTTACAAGTTTCCACAGATTCTCTTACTGCTAACTATGGACAGCACTCCTGCACATCACACAGGAGTGATGCCAATTTTCTCCACAGAAAGGTTTTGTGCACCCATTCAAAGATACATCTATTGAAACAGGAGGAAGAGACAAGGATACTACAGGATGCTTCTGCCATTTGGGCAGGATGTTTTACAACAAAATTAGTTTTAAGCACGCCTTTCTCAATCCTCCAAAGAGGAGTGAGTGGGCATTGCAGGGGCAAGGAGAAGGCCTGCAGCCATGCACTGGTGATGGGTAGGAGGCAGACTTACTGCCACAACCTCAGCACAAGAGAATGGCATTTTCTATAGGAAGCTGGCTGTCACACTGGTCCCTCTGACTATGCCTTCGAACAATGAGAAAAGGACATTTTCATCAGGTAATGACACAAACCTGCTGGGACTAGTAACTGAAATTACGAAGAATGTCTTCCCTCCTCCCTTCGAAGTAATTGCAGTGACGAGAGATCTTTTGTGTGGGTTTTTTTTTCCCTTCCTCCTTGTATGAACAGCACTGCTTGGCAAATACCTAAGGGACTTCTACCAGGGTGATGAACATTTTTAATGAGTGTGAATTTAGAAAGGTGCTGGAGGGTTTGACTCTAGGAAGGCTGCTGACTCAGAACAGCTGGTTTCACAGTGAGATACTCTGAGAAAAGTAATTTAAGCTTCTTCCTACGGCTTGTTGGGAAATACATATTTTCAAGAGCGCTTCTGCTATTTTGTTGTGTAACTTAGCGTTGAATGAGTAAAGTAGCAATAATAATACTTTATGCTTGCATAGTGCCTGCTGTTTGAGGTTCTCAAAGGCTTACCAAAACGGGTGTTTGTTTCACTCATTGAACAAGTACCTCACCCTATGTCAAACCTGGAAAATCAGTGGGAGGCTCAGGTTAATGCACAGAAATTGAACCACAGTAATTGCATGGTAAAGGCACTCAGTAAAAAGCCTTTAGTTAAGCTAATATTTCTCCATGTATTCTACTTTATGGTCCAATTTAGGTTTGTAAATATGTTTTTTGTCCCTATGGAAGTGTTTCTATCAAGTGTCAAAACGTGGTGTGTCCTTTGTGTGGGTGGTGTGTGCTTTTTAAACTAAATTAATTACACTGGCACAAATCCTTTGAACAAATGCAGATGTACCATTTAAAAGGTGCTTTAAGTAGACATTGCCTATTTTGTTTCTAGGAAGCATGAGAAGAGCAACTTAATCACCTTTATAATGATGCAACACACTGAGAAAAGTGAAGAAGGGTGAAAATGTCAGATTGTACTTAAAAAATTAACCAATCCAATGCTGACATATAGAAAAGACTGCAGCAGGCTTTTTATCAATTTCCTTTAACTGAATTTAAGCATCAGTCACACTTGGCACTGATTTGGGAAACGGCGATCATTTAACTGAATAGATTATGAAGCTCATTTAATTAGTTTGGTGCAGTTTGTGATGGCAGATGATCCCCGAACACTGGAAGTCTAGCCTGAGCACTGGTCCCACATGCCTTCTCCTGACCTTCTGGGAACACGTTTGTGCCAGAGGCCCTGGGAGACAGAGCAGCTCTTCTGTCATTGAAGGGCCCTCAGTATATCTGCATGTGACTCTGACCAAAGAGTCACCAAAATGACTGCTCTAAGCTCTTCTTCCACTGGGAAAGAATCTACTCCTCAGCATATTCCTGGGCATTTATACACACACACATGGTGCTCAGCCTGGGAACTCAGGATCATGACCATGGGCGTTCTGAAATCCTGATTGTTTTTACCTAGAAAGCCATAGGAATATACTGCCTTGGCCTGTGAACTGGTATATTTTAAAGAGAATTTTTATCCCTGTGTTATAAAACTCTAGGTCACAGCTCCATGCAGAGGGAACTTTGTAATTGGCTCCCCCCTTTTTAGTCCATAATTGGTTTTGCTAGCTTTCTAGTCATGCTGATTTTGTTTTAATGAATATCAATTTTAGAGTGAATTGATCAGATTATGAAAATATTTTACTCTGCTGCTAGCAGAAATTAAAATATCTACATAAGAGAGAAAGAAAGTACCCAGTTTTAAATCTGTGTTTTTCCTGCCTCTTTCCAGCAACTGTATAGGTAAGACAGGTGAAGTAGCTGAAGATGACATTTCTGGCCACTTATTTACTAGGGTTTATACAGTTTAGGTCACATTTATGAAAATATTTACAATTACCCTGCAAAGAAATAGATTTCTAGCATTAGCTGCTGAGGTCACAGTTAATGATGTGTAGTTTGAGACTGGAGATCAGTGAGACCTGCACTTTCATTTAATAAAGTGAAGATTGCATAAAGCACATCATCACTGCTAGTTTCTTCTATGTATCATACTTTAATTGGGCACCACTTGCTTCTAATCTATAAACTCTCTTTACTTGCTCTGAAGAATTTCAAAAGGAGCTGAGGTCAAGTAACTCCAGGGTCTTTCTGAAAGCCTAGCCACATGACGTGCCTCGAGAGCATCCTGTTGCAAAAAACTCAACAGGTTGAGCGTCACATATTGCAACAGCAGGTCCCCCTCTTTTGGCTCCAAAATCAATGCCCTCAATTCACCTCTGAGAAAACAAGACTGCATTCTTACATGCAGATTGCTTAACATTTCAAGGAAGCAGTTCTTGGATGATTTAAAGTAGGTGTGTGGTATATAAAATGGGACATGAGTTTACTGAAATAACCCAGTAAATTTTTATTTTTTTTTTTTTTTTTTTTTTGCTGTGATATATACACATCAGATGAATTCCAGTATCTGATAACTCAAAGCCAGCAAGCTGGCAATTATTTTTTCATACCAGACCCAAACAATATGCAGCCAATTGCTTCTGTTCTCAATTCCCAATATGAAGTCTTCTTTCAGCATTAAGTCATATGATCCTCCTCATTGGGCCAGCTACAGTAGCTTGGAATTTTATTTAAAATCTTTGGGTTTTGCTGGAATTTTCTATAATGAGTCTCAGTCTCAGAAATTATCCTTGAAAGACTGAATAAAATTGGTTTAAGAACCCTAGTACCTTTTCTTCTTGTTAATTTCTAGTTCAATGGATCTCAATGAGTAAAAAAATCCTCAACTCCGCCCAAGTATATACAGCTGTTTCCAAATTCCAGGTTTCTAGAAATTCAGCCTATCTCCCTTTCCCTGTAAAATGCCATTCTTAATTCCACGTCAGCCCAATTTCAGGTTTTTTGTACTCATGGGAAGAGATATTAATCAATATTCTGAATTCCATTATACAGAGAGGGTTTTGAGACAAATAAGAAAGAAAAGTTATATGTCCCTGCAGTGTTTGCAGTGCTGTGGCTGTGATCTTGCACTACCAGTCCTGTTTCCTTCTACCTTGCCTCATTCACCATCATTCCTACAGCTATCACCAGCTTGCTTGAGTTTCTTCACTATTTTTAAAGGAAGTTCTAAATGATCAGTACAGTGTGCAAAGGCTCAAAGCTTTCAGAAAAGACTTTCAAGGGCTTTCAAAATATTAATGCAGATACATTGCAATGCTTTTGGCTTCCACCTAAGACCATCTAGGTTTTCATCTATGATGGCCAAACAAATATTCCCAGCGTACAAGAAAGAATTTTGGAGATTAAATTGGGCATTCGGGAATTTTAAATTGCTTTGTGCAAGTTCCACCGTCCAGAGGCTGAATGCTTCCATTATTTTCTTTTCTAGAAGGGGCAGAGTTAATGGTACAAGAGTAATCGTATAGTAAACCCCATATTCCGACAGTTTAGTGCCGAGGCTTCATGTTCACTTAACGTGTTGCTAATGAGATTGGAAAAGTATTAACAATAAAATTTGATTTCTACTTGCTGTTAATTGTTTCTCTCTCTTGCTATTTGGCAGGAAATATGTCACAAAACTAAGACGACGTGATATATTATACCTTACTTGTGGCGGTTAAAAATGAAAAACAAATCACGAACAAACAAACCACAAACACTCCCTCCAAACAAAAATAACAACACCCCAAACCAACAATAGAGTCCCTGGCACAGCAAAAATCTTTCAGACAGAATGTGCCCAGCTTCTTCCTACATTTTCTATTCTAAAGAAAGACCTTCATGTCTGTAGTAATGATGCTGAAGGTCAGATATGATATCAGGCATCCCAGAGATAATGCACAGCAATTTATTTTCCTTCTGAAGGAGTAATTACTGGCACATTCAGGGTGGGCTAATAAACAGGGAGCTTGAGATTTTGTGACTGATTATTTACTTGGGTATTATCTCAGATCTTTCCTGAGTGGGTAAGTTAAACGGGGACACTCTCTTGTTCTCTCCTTGAACAAGAATTCATGATATTCTATAATTAGGACTGCAATTATGTTTTCATTTTAAATTAGATCCTGACATTTTGTTAACTTTGATAGAAAGGTCTTGCCTGAGTTTAAACATGAATGACATCTATATGGGAATAAGGGAAGATGGAAGAGAAGGATAACTTAAAATTGATGTGGATTAGAAAATCCAGGTTTGACATTACGCAGTCTTCTGCAGTTAAGGACTTCGACCTTTTGATGAAGTCTTATGTCTTTAGTAGGACCTCACCACTGGGTTTGTTATGCGTGTTTGACAGCAAAAGTAAACACATGCCTTGCACTGCAATTTGCTAGATATGTATTTGCAAATTCCACTCTTGCAATGACTGAATGCTAGATAGACTTCTTGGGGTTCACTTTGGTGTAGTGGGACAAGAATGCTGAAATGAGGACAAGGAACACCACTGGAGAGAGGATATGGGGCAGACAGCTAGATGAAAGAAGGGACAATTAGAAGAGGATCTAGGAGAGGAATCAAAACTGTTAAGAATGCTGAACAAGAAGGGTCATGGAAAGCATACGTTATCCACATGGAGCAGATACAAAAATCTTCGGCAGGTTTGTATGCTCACACATAAGGTAACTTGTATTCCCCAGTTCATAACCTCAAAAATTCCAGACACTCCAGAATCAGCCGATCAGCTGAATGTTTGCTCCCCAAATTCTAGAAACTTCTTTCCCCAACGTAAGTTTCCATCTAAGCATGCTGCAAATAATTTTGTTAGTCCAGATTTAGAAATAGAGAGCACTGAGTTTTACTTCTGATTGTTCCACTTACCCCTTGGAGAGCCTTCAGGTAACTTTGCCCTGCCTGACACACTGACAGAAAAGCAAAAACCATGAAATATATCTGCCTTTGTATATGACAAGGATAAATGTACATTATTGTCTCTGCATGGGGTGGTTTTCTTCTACAATTAAATTGATATATTATTTAGACTTCTTAAGATTTGAATTCTTCTTTCTTCTATCTAAGTAACTTCTCCAGTTTTTTAATGTGTAGAGGAATAGGGAAGAATAAAAGAAAACCTAAGAGAATAAAGAAGAATGAAAAGTATAGATGCACAAGGTTGTCTTTTTTCTCCTCTCAGCATGGCTATAATATTTTTTTAAATTAGTGCAGATTTTTGAAAACAGCCTAGAGATCTTACATCACTTGCTTTCTTTAAAAATCATGTGGAGGTGGCGCTTTCTGAATTGACTGGGGTTAAGAGACAGGGACTTCAGTGCCCTGGGTTCTGCCTGTGGCTCTGCACTTCTACTTTCTCCCAACACTTTTATCTGCTTCAACCAGTTGGTTTTCTAGGCAAGAGCTCTCAGTTGCACAGGGCCCATCAGAGCGTGGATGCTTCTCAGCTGGGGATTTTTCATGTCACTACAAAAAACCAGAGTCATAACTCTGAGATGTGTGCATAAACTCCCTTGGCTGCCACACCATTGCAGAGTAGCTGGGTAGAAAACGGAATAACACATCCCTTTACTCATATCAAAAAACAGTATTATGGAAAACTTCCTATAGGAACAGATGAGATGCCTTCTTCAAATGAATGAACTCCCCCTGCTAGGCCAAAACAGGCCAGGTGGCTGTATCATTATGCTGGCAGACTGGATGTATTAGAAGCTCTCTCTTGACCCACATGTTCTTAATAAAAGTTTTATTTCAATTTTATTTCATTCCTCTGCACAACCAGGCTTCTGTTGCAGTCTCCCTTGAGAGAGTTCTGCTTACCTTCTGGAGTCTGGAAAGCATTCCCCTGCTCCTTGCACACTGATCTGCTCTGGTGGACCTGTGGTCCTCATCTAGCTGCTCTGCCCTGTAATTCTTCCCTGAATGCTTGCTTTCAAATCAAGCCAAAAAGGGAAACAAATAGTTATTCTATCAGAGTTTCTGACATGTTACATTAACCAAGCAGGACATGTGCAGCATATGTATGTTTTGGGAAGAAAGGGATGCTAGTATCAGGGTAACCTTGCTTTCTACTCAGGACCTGTGTATAAACAGAGACAAGAGTGAAAAAGGGCAACATTTCACTGTTTCATGCCCAAGCAGGATAAAATGCATCTTTTTCACTTGCTTAGGCACTATCATAGGGAGAGGGAACCTTATGAGCTTCATACTGCTTTTCAGATGAGGATTTCAGAGCATTCAGCAAATACAGATTTGCTGTCACCGTGTCACATCAATCCACTCTTGACTAGAAGGCAGCCTTTTCTAAGAAGGAATGGCATTACTACTCTGGTAATAACGTGTTCACCACAGTATTTTGTCTTTTCCTCCAGTGGTGCATCTGTTATTTGCATTTCCAAGTAGTTGGGCTGCATGCAGGGAGAAGACCAGCGTGACCTGAGAGTTATTCCAGAATATTGTCTGTAGCAACAGGTGAAGATATTTTGACTCTTTTCTTCCTTTTTTTTTTTTTTTTTTTAAATGACAGTAGCACATCTCAGTCTTTTCACTCTCAAGAAACAAAGAGAAATTCCATACTGGATCTGATGAACCTTGGCAATGTTTCACAGGTGGAAATTTTCTTTTTGTTCCTATTCAATGATAGATTTTTATTCCATATTGTAAGACTGCATAAAGTAAGAAATTTTACTCCACAGAGAAACAGTACTATTTGTGTAACTATATAACCCACAGTTCTCAAGCAACAACGTATGCTTCTGTATTATCTTGCTTGTTGCTATAAGACAGTTAGCTTTGTGTTTTGAAAAAGGAAATTAAAGCACAACATAGGCAGCCTTTTATGAAAAGCCACAGTGGTCGACTAAGGCGAAAAGCAAACAGAAAAAGGGGCACCGGTTGTCTCCCTCTGACTGAGCTAGTGCCAACCCTGCACATACCAGGCATGATTTCAAAAAAGCTTAAAAGACCAGCAGGCACCAACCTCATGCCTATGGACTTGCTGGACTTATCCATTCAGGACAGGGATAATACAGATCTGAGCACTGTCACTTCAGATCCTCCACAGAAAGGATATACGTGACATGCTGTGAGCGTGACAGCTGCATGTCACAACTCAGGTAATAAGCCTTCAACATAACCACACGGCACAGCTAACTCTCCTCATTGCTTGTCCACCTCTTCTTGACTATCAGCAGAATTTTACACATAATGCAATGCAGAAGCATCTATTTTGTATCACACAAGCGATCTCGCACTCATTCCAGACTGAGTCCAGCAAAATACTTCCCCTGGTACATTGCTTTAAAAATGTTTGTGACCTAGTGAAGGGAACTACTTGTACTGGAGTTTGAGGCAGCAGGAGAGTGCTTCGCTTTCCAATTCCCCGCACAGAACACCCACCCCAGCCATTAGGTGATACGAGTGAAGGGCTAATTGCAGTGCTTCAGTTTAGAGCAATCCCCTGGGAGATGCAGTGCATGCCTTTAAAAGTGTTGTTCCTTGCACTGAAGTGTTTACCACAGTACTCACACATTAAATGGGAAATAATGCAACTATGGAGGCAATAATGCAACCAGCGTGGGAGGTAACCAGCCAATTCTCCTTACACCTACAGCAGATTTTGTTCCAGAAGATTGTATTAATGCTATTATGGGAATTATGAAATTGTTATAATGGGAACTGCTAGACAATATTGTGTACTTGAAAACTTAAAATAGCAACGACTGCCCTAAATTTCCACTACATCTGCTTTTCCTCTTCAATTCAGCCTGCTGGCTCTCTGTGGGCTCTCTAGTTTAATGACTGTTCATCCCTTCATGTTAACGGAAAAACACTAACTACTGGATATGGGAGAGCGTGTGTACCAGCAAGACGATGAGTCTGGATAAATGCAACAGCAGAGTTGCATGAGAAATGCCACAGTTAGTGGTAAACACAAACTACAGCTTTGGGTGTAAAATACTGTAATTACAAGGGATGGAGAAAGCTCCACTGTTTTTATCCCCACAGAAATCAATAGTGGTGCAGACTTGTGCTCTTTGCTGGAGCAGGGGCAGCCTGATGAAAGAGCTTATTGATTTATCCAGCTGATGCTACTGAAGTGAATAATAGACTGGAAGAGAAAGGGCTTGTAAATTAGACTTATTCAATCCAGCATTTTCCAGGATATCTTTTGCACACAGCTATATAGAGATACATATTTACAAGTGAGTTTTTGTCAGAGCAACAGGCTAGTGACTCCTGGCAAGAGTGTCTGTCTTCTAATTCTTTGACCTCAGCTACACCATGGTGTTAAACTTCAACCTCTCACTAAAGACTGACAGTAAGGAGGAAGCACCAGGGTACCTAGGAACAGGATTTGACTGTGGTGCAGGTAAGAAGCTGGCCAACAGATCTCCCAGAGGGCAGTGGCCACAGAGGAAAGGTGGCTGAAGCTTCCTCTATGCCACAGACCCAATGGCATGAAGCCACTGGAAAAGACACTTGTGAATCTACGGGTGCCCAGGCTAGGAGAATTGTCAGTTCCAGGCCAGACCCTCAAAACCTCAAATAATGTGGAAAGAGGTATGTTGTTTTAGGAATGAAAGGAGTGCTCTGTGTCCTCCTGGCCCAGCAGGCAGATTTTCTATGAATCTAAATCCACATGGGCAAAAATGCAAGTGTTCAGATTGATTTTGCATAAACCGAGAAAGATAAATAAAGAAAAAGAGGGGGAAGGAGAGAGAGAGAGTAGCAGGCACACTGCCACGAAGTACAGCAAATCAATCTCCTCAGCAGTGATGGATCAGGGAGTGGGACTGGAAGTTTTACAGGTATATGAAACCCTGAGAGTATAAAGGCACCATTAAAACACTGCCATTAAATTCCAACACTGAAGGATTATCACGGCCCCTGGAGCTAAGCAGGTCATTATGTGACTGCATATTTTTCATTACCGTTTTTTATATACGTATATATGATGCAGAATAGGATTCACAACAGTTTCCCCCTCTCTCCTGCTGAAGACCTCTGCTTTATACTCAGCACTCACTTCCACAAATAAAACGCAATATACCATCAACAGATAAATGAGATCCCTACAGGGCTTTTATTCTGCTGTACTATTATACCTACTTTTCCACAAGATTTCTGCTTAAATGGCTCTCTTTATGCACATATACAAAGATGACATACACCTGTCTAAATATAATCTGATAGTGAAGAGCTCTTCTGTGTGGGGAAATGCATCCTTTCCTCCTAATTTGCCATAATGACTTATTAACACTGCTGGAACTCCAAGTGCATTCACTTCCCTACAATAAAAGTCACCAAGGTGTTATAGAGTAAGACATAGCTGATTTTTTTCCCTATCTTTAGAAATGAAAAAGTGAGGAGTTCTGAATGTTACCTTTCCAATTTCACCATAAAAACAAGTGTTTTGAGGGATTACAGCTTTACAGGCCACTGACATTGACTAGTATCTTTTAACTTGATGGAAATGCTTGTGTGTGCCATTTTGAAAGAGATATTTGTAAATCTGGGAAACCTCAAAGTAAATGGTCATGGTGTGCTATAGGGTAGGTCAGAGATCACTATTGACATGGTAGCTATTCTATATAGCACTTATTCAAAGACCAGACCAATTTATTAGCTGGTAGTGTCATTTTCTGTCATCATGAATATTTCAGTCAAAAGTAACCTCCCTCAGAGAATAAGAATTCTTTACTCCTTTTTTATGGTGGAACCCAAAGCATTTTATGATCTGGACACATAGGTACTGCAGGGGTACAGCCTCAACTCTTTGGACAACAGAGAGCTCAGGTTTGACAGAGAACTACTGCAGAAAGGTGGGATGAAGGAATAGGAAAGAGCTGTATGGAAGGATTCTGGCTCACGTTCTTCTGCTAATGAAACATGACAGGGAGCTTTGGTGCACCAGCAGACCAGAGAAGACCTCGTTTTTGAGAAGGGACAGAGTGTAGAGCTGGATAATTGTTCACCAGTGTATATCAGTTACACTTAAAACCTGCTTTTCTTTGCTTCTCTCTCTATTAGTCAGAAAGGCAGGACCGCTGTATGGTGGAATAGGCACAGATGGAATAGACTTCAGTGCTAGAGCTGATCTCCATGAGGCTGCAGCATGCTGGTGACCAGTTAGGGAGTTTGCACCAGCACTGCATTGATTCAGTGTACCTCTTTCTACCACAGGTCACCCAAAATTCAAAAAGGAGCATAACTACTACAAATAGAAACACATGCACTCACCATTCCTGACAGTAAGAAGCCAGAAGCAGATCTTACTCTTGAAAATGCTGGCTTTGCTCTAAATGCTCTACTTTTCCATTTGCAGTGCCGTAAGAGCCACTGCCAAGGTTCCCTGGACAGAGGCTGAGCCAGTAGAGAGAGGAGGGTTGTTTGGTGGGGTGGGCAGGCAGTAGAAGGCACTGTTATGACTCTTTCTAACTCTTCACTGTTTCATATTCCTCAGGCAAGAGGGGTGGAGTGTCCAGACTGGTTGAGAACCGGCCCCTAACTCATTTCTCCTACAAATGGCTCTGTGAATTGAGGTCATTGATGCTGCTCTGCAGTTATTTCAGGGTTTGCCACATACATCCCAGATCCTGGAGAGAGAACTTACCCTGCATGCAGAGCCCGTCCGTGCAGTTCTTGGACTGCAGCACCAGCCCCTCGCAGTCCTTGCCCCCATTCTTGGGAGCTGGGGCCGTGCACTCTCTCCGGCGCCAGTGGGTGCACTCCGTGCCACAGGTGGACCACTTGCTCCAGGATGTCCACTTGCCATCCACTGAGACAAGGAGAGGACACAGTTTGTTAGGGGCACACAAAAGTGAGACCAAGACAGAGCGACGCACACATCAGTGCAAGCCAGTCTGCAATTTCCAGCCATTCCTGGCAAGGCTGAGGGAGCATGAGCCTGTCCTTCTACTTCTGGCCTGCAAATGCACATTCACCCCCACATCTCCTTTCTCTCTGCCCCAGCCCCATTTCTGGTCTTTCCTCCCCTTTCTATAAACCTTCAACCAGTTTATCTGCGCTCAAAGCGTACAAGCAACAAGTCAGGAATCTGTGATTTAATTTGTGGGGGGAGGGGGGGCTGGTGGTGGCATGTTTTAACACAGAGGTTAGACTTGTCCAGAAATTCTTCCTTAATAGGAAGATATTTAATGTTAAATATTCTCTAGTACAAGAAATCTCTAGAGGCATCAATTTATTTCACGTGAACAGAACCAGGAATGTGTTTAGCAGCTTTTAAAATCCTGCAAATTATTTCAAAAGCACTAAAATGAGCAGCTGAAGAACAATATATAAAATTGTTCCAGTGACAGAGCTGGATTACCAAACTTCCTGTGCTGAAGATGGCCTTACTGCCATCGATTTGAGTGGGTCAATAGTAGGAGAGCATTGGACAGCGGGACAGATGGAAGAATTTTATCACAGAGAAGTCACCATTGCATATCCTGAAACAATTTTGTACTTTTCAGAAGTTTACATTTAAATAACTTCCAAAAGTATGGATACACATCTCTTTCCAATAAAAAATGCCTTTGTATTTGACAGTTGTATATGTCAGGTAAACATCTGCCTCAAATTTAATATCCACAGCCCAGATGCTTTACTTGCTGAGACAGCTGGACTGAACAGACATTGCAAATATATTTACATCACAGTTGCTTTCTATATTCAAATCCCAATTCTTTTTCAGAGCTTTCAACCTTTATCTCCTACATTTTAAAGCTCTGAATGTTTCCCAAATCCCCTGAATTATAAGAGCTGAGACCACAGTGCAAGCAGTGTGAGAAAGAAGGGCTGGAACCCGTGCTGCTTGATGTGCTGTGCTCAGTATTTTAACTACTTATGCACTACAATTGAATACTAATTCCCTGAAACGTTGGATTTATTAATAATAAAAAGGAAGCTTTTGCAACTAATAGTGTTCTTCTGAAACAACTGATGGCAGACAAGAGTACTTATGTGTGCTGTTCATACGGAACCTGGGCACAGAGTGGTGCAAGCTATTTTCTGGACGCTCTGGCCCTCGCAGAAGGCGCCGCCGTTGAGCGGGGCAGGGTTGGTGCAGGTCCTCGTGCGCTTCTGGAAGCCCCTCCCGCAGCGGCTGTTACACACAGACCACTCTGTCCAGGTGGACCAGCCTCCATTCACTGCAAAGAGAGAGAAAAAGAGCCTGCTCACACAGGCAGCCCCACCTGGGCAGCCCCAGCGCGCTTCTGGCTCTGTGTCGTGCGGCCTGCAACAGTGGCCACAAGAGACGGCACGAGAAACAGCACTGAACAGGCACGAACCCATGTCTCCAACACACCAGAAGTCATGGCACAAGCTGAAGAAATGCTGATGCTGAATGAAAAACACCACTTGATGACTATTAGGGTTGGCAGGTGACCTGCCTTATCCTGAAAACCAACCTGGCCCAGCCTTAAGCGCCTGGTGGAGTGTGTATGACCTAAATCCCTGCAGGTCCAGGGAGCTCTGGCAGCCAGAAGCCTGTGCTCTGAAAGCTGCACTGTTTTCCAGAGGGAGATCACCTGCACTCACGCCCAGATGCATCCATCACCTGTGCACACAAGAAACTAAGAGCCCCCATGCTTTCATTAGATAGCGAGAATTTTCTTTTCCTTTCTTTCAACTTGTCATGACTTCTGGACATCAGGACAACTTCACTCACCCCTCTGTGGACATAGCTGGTGCATATATAAATGTGCCAGCACTTCCTTGAGCTGTTCAGAATGAGCTAACACTAAATGCATTTCTTTCTGTTGTTCTTTCTTGGGAAGATATTTATCTCTGGGAATTTATTTATGCTGACTCTCCTCTTCACCCACAACAGTTTCTGGGAGAGATGGAGGGATGAAGAGGGAGTTGTGCTGCTCTACATAATAATGTCATTGTCAGGTATGGGTAATAACATATTAACTGCTTGGATTCCCTAAACCCAAATGTTTGCAATATGACACAACCCTTAAGCAACTCTGGCAGCAAAACCCATAAAAATGCCTGCTCCCTACGTCTCCTGAATTCACTTTTGAAAAAAAATCTGTATGTGTATGAGGAAGGGTTGTAGTAAGCCTACATCTTTATATTTCTGCATTCATCTCGGTTACAAAACATGGTGCTCTTGCATGGTCCGTCCCTCAATATCAAAAGCACTGCTAATCAACTCAATTCAGTCAGTTTTCTATAAAAACTGAAGTAAAAAGCCCTCATTGTAACTTCGGAGAAGCAACTGCTCACAATTAAATCTAACTGCTACCCTGAATATGAAATGAATATTAGGGATAATCATAGGGATTTTTTCCTACTTGTCTATCCTATAATTAAGCTGATTGTAAGAAACACCAGTTCAGTCAGCTGGCACATAATCAGAGCAGGTTTTGTTCTGGTGGATACCCCCACCTGGAAAGCATTTGGGGAAGTAACTGCAGGGGCAAGGGCTTGGACTGGTGAGGTAGAGCTGCAGCACAACACAGGCTGGAAGGGACCCTAGGAGGGAATCCCACCATTTTCCAGCTAAAGCACGGCCAGTCATATCAGACTGTGGATGCTAACACAGATTAATGCTATCCCATGCTTTATATTTCCCTGATGTTTAGTTTTAAGTTAGGCCGTGTGCCTATGAACTGCAGTCTCAGAATGCTTTCCTTCTTTGCTCTTGATGTCAGGGTGCATTTTGGAAATAGGCACCAAAAAAGAAGCTTATTTAAAGAGATATAAGAAGATGTTGGATTCTGATGAGCTCTGACACTCTCACCAGTCACTGGAAGCACAAACTCTCTATCAGTTTCACTCTTATTTCTGAAAAGGGTCACTAAGAACATGAACTGTGCTGGTTGTAAGCCATGCCATGTAAGACACTCCTGCTGGAGGATGTGCCCTGGTGGCTCCTTGCTGTATGCAGCTAGTGTGTGTTACAGCAAGGGGAACAGCTGCCTTCTCTCCGGTGAGGCTGTTCGTGTAGGGGGCTGTTTGTCCTTTAACACCATTGCCTGTCACCAACAAGACAAGCCACCAGACTTCTGAGGGATTTCAGCAGTGCCTGTTTGTGGCACAAGTCACCAGGCAGCACAGGCAGCCCAGCCCGGGCATTGACTGCAGCCAGAGCTGCCCAGGGGCATTGTGCATCCCCCTCCTGCCCCACCTCCTGCTCTGGGTGCGTGTCCATCCACGTGCAACCGCACAAGGCACCACCTACCATAGACTATCACAGTCGCTGTGGTGCTTTTCCTTTTGGCCACAATGTTTTTTGCAACACAGGTGTAATTGGCGGTGTCAGAAAGCCGGGCTTGCTTGATGATCAGGTTGTGATCGATGGTGATGTAAAAGTTTCGGTCTTCCACGGGATCAATCACCTCTTCATTCTTCAGCCACTCCACCTGCGGGTTTCAAAGAGCCAGAGGGGAGGCAGTGAGTCAGCACCAAGTCACACCAATATGGACAGACACAGTATCTGTGATTATGTTGCTCATCCCAGAAAACACTATGAACCAAGGCACGTGACAAAGGACTCACCTGACGAACACCTCCAACTGAAACAAAACACCGGGGCAGAAAACCAGGAGAATACTCTGCATGCCTACCCTTTCCTTCAGGTCCCCTCCTGCCCCACCCATCCACACAACAGCTGTCTTGCCTTGCCTTGAAAACATCAATTTTCAAAATCTGCCAGGTACTGTACAGTGGATCCGTGCTTTCAGAATGGAAGCAAGGCAAAAGGAAAGTGTGATACCTTAGGAGCATGTCTGCAAACAGAAAATCCTCCTACAACATCAGAAACCCTAAATCAGCACAGATCTCACCCACTGTTTTCTGTATCTCGCCTAACTAGGCAGTTAATAATGCAGTAACCTCGTAGGTACCTGGCCTGGGTCTGAAACCATGAGGCTCTATACTGGAGCAGGTAGCACTAACAAATCACAAACCCCAATAATTTTAAGTACACTTGCACTCACATGCACAAAGTCTGGCTTCAGTGAGAATGAAACAAAATAGAATCAGTTACCAAGGAAATAGGAAATCACGAGGACATCAGTGCTTATTTTTCCTCTTTATTTGTCTAAGCTATATTTTACTTTAATAAAGCATGATTTCCTTGGTTGCACAGAAAAATATTTTCATATGAGATTTTTAATCTAGACAATATTCTCTTTATTGCCTTCCTAAGAAAGCACCCTGTTATATCCCAGCTGACTGCTGTGAGCCACTCTAATGTAATTTGGCTGCAAATCTAGTAGCTCATTTTCATTTGAACTGAGTACGCTGAAGGACAGGACTGGGGCCCTGGATGGATCAAAGCTGGGCCTTTCACGTCACCGGATCACTTCAGCCTGCGCCCAGGATTTAATTAAAAGAAGAAAAACATAACCACAATCAACCCACCAGACTTGTGAGGTGCTAGCAGCCAAGTCCTTCCCTCACAAACACCACTTTTCTAAAGACATTTGAGGAACCACCCAAGTACTGACATACCCCAAAAGCTGCCCAAGACAGCTGTACAGACTTCCCCAAACCACGGTGAGAAAAAACACTGACTTCTCCTGGTGTTCAACACAGAGGGCTCAATTCACCCCCAGACAAAGGCAGTCAATGCTGCAAGACCAGTGCTGGCAGATGTGGGCTCGGATTATAGGTGCCCACCACTCACCGCCCACCTATAGCCCTGCCATAAGCAGCTCCATCTCCTCTACTCCAGTTTGGGTGGAGGCACTTCAGGTATGAGCTGCTTCCAAAGATTTACACCTTTAGTGAACGTAGAGCCACTGCTCCAAAGCAGGTTTGGTTTAAACCCCTCTCTTTCACAGCAGATGGGATGTGGGATGTGGCAGCCTCACAGCTGTTGATGCTGCAGAGCCTAAAGACAGTGGTGTAACAAGGGCTCTGGAAATGGATAGGTGTGTCTGCAAGCAACAGGGGAGGAAGAAAAAAACATAAAGCTTTGGAGGCTGTATTTCTGTCACCACCACAATCATGTCTCACCATGGAAGACACAAGCTCTTAGTCAATAATCTGTTATTCCCTGACAGAACAACTAAACTTGTTTTTCTGCCTTTCTTGAATCCTAACAGGTTTCAGGTATAATCAAGACAGACAGATCCCTGCTCAGTCAATGGCAATATTTAGCTCCCTCCTGACCTGCAGGCTGAGTCTGCACGAATTCTAGACTGAAAAACAAGCCAGAAGCTAATCTCCATCAGTGGTATGCTGCCTCTCACACAAAACCCATGTATTTCTTTGGTTTTAATGTTGCTATTTATTTCTGAGATAGTTATGCCAGGGCTGTAAAAGATGCTACAGACACTACCAGAACTGTGTACATCCCATTTTCAAATCTGTTTGCACTCTTCCTCTGCTTTGCACATTGAGGACATTGGGACACCAGTAAGGATGGGACTAGAGTCTACATTGTCTAAGGCTCGGTTTAAAATACTTCTGGTATGCCCACCCAACAATATACTCTAGCAGCCGTTGGCACCCTCAAGGCTCCATGCCCAAGCACGTGGTTCTCTTTTCTACTACTCTGCAACATTTTCTCTCTCTGCAAATATGCACATACACATTCAATCTGAGTCTCAAATGAGTAGACAAAATTAAAGCTGTAAGCATTGAATTCCCTGTCCTCCCTGCAAAACCACCAAAGATAATATGAAAAGAGAAGTTGCCAATACAAAAAAACCCCAAACCACCCCCCCCCCCCCAAAAAAAAAAAAACAACCCAACCAACCAACCAAAAACAAACAATCAAAAACCAAAGCAGCTCTGTATAATTCAGTATATTGCTTCTGGCTCTACACCAAAGCTCTTAGGGAAAAGATCCTTTTCACCTAAAGTCTCACAGAATTTGCTAACAGTAAAAGTTTGAAGAACAGGATATCTTTTTTTTTTTTTTCTGCCAGTACACCAGTACTTAGTGTGCATGTCTAAATGCCATCTCTTTTACAAAGTATCTGTTTAATATATCTAATTCAGTCTTCTGGCATCCAGGTTTTTACGGTGCCTGCTAACGTTGCAAACTTTAATGTCAAGTTTGAAGGAAGGAACTGATGGATGATTTGACAAGCAGTGGGAGTCTCCTTTCACACATATTTTAGCCATCAGGAGAGCAACACAAAAAAGAGAACATCCCTCTGGTGGCTGTGTTTTCTCCCTCAGTCCTTGCAGAAATGGGGACTAATTAAACACTCTACAGTAAGTGAGACTGTTGTTGATACATATTTTCAATTACTGTTGGACCCATTTTTTATGGTGTAGGTTACTGCAGTGCTCAGCGCTTCCAAACCTCAGGTTTGTTGTTTTTTGTGTTGTTGTGGTTGTTTGTTTTTTTTTTGTTTGTTTTTTTTGTGGGTGGGTTTTTTTTTTGGGGGGGGGGGGTTTGGTTTGGTTTTTTTGTTTTTTTTTGGTAACCAGAGCAGGTGGGAATAGGACTGTTCTGTCACGTAAGTAGGAAGAGATCAGGTGTCAAATACAGAAGAGAAGCAAGCAGAATGAGACAGTGTGATTTATGAGTGACAAGTATGCAAACTGTTATCACAGAAGTTAAAAGCAACAATCTCCTTTTATGCCGTGTCAGTCTCCAAGGTGCAGCCCCCTTGCTGAAGTAGACTGTTAATCCAGTCAGTGCAGAAACATATCCTGAATTTAATTCTGCAGCCTGAATAGCAGTTACTGGCAGCTAAGGCACTAGACACTTCTGTGCCAGAGACCTGTACTCCTGCAGGCAAGAGGACAGACGAGCAGCAGGATATAAATGGGCATTTCAAAGTGCACAAAAGCCTGAGTTCAAGGTCATACCAAATCCTCATGCCTCTATTTTTTCATCCCTCTGGAGATGTTCTAGAGTAGATGTTTGCTTTTGCCTAAATATTAAGGATGCATATTTACTGGCTATAATCAGAACAATTCTTGAACATGTACCTAGCTCTGTGTATTCAATTAAATCAGGCACATCCCTCCAGCTGTTATTGATAAATGTACTGATGGTCATGCATATATGGAGAAAAAGCATGAGATCACTTTTTTCCTTATCATAACAGCAATCATTTAATTGGCAAAAATTATGCCATGAAGGATGGGGTAAATGTACCCTCCGGGGGACAACAGCTACTGAAAATTACAATTACAACAACATAAATGTTTTTTTATCATATACCAAACCCCTAGAACAAAGCAAGCACAAAACCCCTTTTTTCTTGTTAGTTTTCTACACAAGAAGGTATTTTTGTTATATGTTTGCAAACTGACTAGCAAGAGAAGGACACTCAGTTGAGGCGTGAGAGTGATGAACAAAAACCTGACCAACAGAATCTGCCGATGCTGAGAAGCTGGAGCACACCTGGAGCCAGCTGCCTTTTGGTCAGAGCTCTTTAGCGCTCTGGATGCAACTTGCAGTTCCATGAGGCACACGAATCCTGCCAGCTGCACTGGAGCTGCACATCCAGGGCTGCTAATGGGCTGGCAAGCGAGCCTGAGCATGAGACTGAGCTGTCCCTGTGGCCACGGGGGAAGACACAATCCAAGGTGTCTGTAATTTAGAACAACATACCTTCTAGTGTCTTTTCTGTCATCCTGCTCCCTGGTGAGAGACAGATGTGTTGTCTCTAATCATTCACTGATTGGTATCGGGAGATACATTAACATAATTGGCACATTTGTTCTAATTAACAGAAGGAACCTGCCACATGCCACCCAACCAAAAAAAAGTGAGGCCATCAGCAAGAACAGAAAACTGTGATAACCACCTCAGCTCTACCTGGGAGCTGCCACAGGGTGTTTCCAGAAGCACCACACACAGACACTGAGACTTGCAAAGCCAGGCCAGGCTTCTGTGCAGACTAAATGAACACAGGGAACATAAATCACACAGGCGATTACACACGCAGGAAAACCTATTACAGAAGCTAATTGCTGATACAAATTTAGCCATACCAAGTTACCAGCATTCCTAGGCACTTAAATCTCTTGGTACACTTGCGTATGCGTGACTGTTTTAGAAACTGGTAGAGCAGAAACACATCTGCTCTGAAAGACACACGAGGATGGAAAAGGAATATGATCTCATTTAGATGCTGCCCTCTTGATCATAAGAGCTGTTCCCTACATGTCTGGCAACCTCAAGAGCTAAGTCAGCCGGGTCTGAGTTCTGGATCCCAGCTGCTCATTGCCTTCTCTGCACCAACCTGCCCTAGAGTCATCTTCAGAGCCAGGAGCACCTGCTGAAACCAGCAAGTCTTCTACCCTCCAGACACAGGCAAAGCCCGCCAGCGCAATTTTCCACAAGAAAAAAGATGCAAACATCTGGGAGCAGCAAGAGGCTTGCCTTGATGAAAGGCAATTTGTAATTTTGGGAGGCGAGAACATCGTACCCGTGCCTTCCCCATGCCTGGTTGACACAGCAGGGTTGCTTTCCATCTGGTTCCCCATCCATGCTGGATTGTGGCTGGTGTTCTCTGCAGCTGTGCCAACTGCTCCCAGTGGCACTGCTCGCCTTGCAGCGGTCCCTGCTGAGCTGGCATCACCTCCTATAGCCACAGGGAAACCTCAGCAACCTGATTTCACCTGGATTGTAACACACACACATTCCAGTAATAAAGCATTTGTGAAAGTAACTAACTACTGTTTTGGACACAGTATGAGATGTCTAAGTGAGACTGAGAAAACTCCAGCAGTTTTCATATGAGCCAGCAACAATTTTAGGTATCTTGAGACTTGAGTGTCTCTTTGAAGAATGTTATTTGATTTTGGATCTGGTTTCATCCCAGCAACTGTCTGCAGAAGAGGATGTTGCCTTCTATGCACAATTTACTGGAAAGATATTCCATACACATTTAAGATTGAAAATAAAAGGAAAAAGAAGTGATCTCCAAAGTGACTGAAATTACAGCTATAAGAGACTGCAAAACATAATGAGAATGAAACAGCAAATGCAAACCACCATGGTGTTTTGTTCAGTTGTTCTTACTGTGTTTCTGCTGCCAATAAGGAGAATTGTTGCTCCTGCTGTGGAAACGCTTCCTTAATTACACATATATCCAGCTTTCTGCTGGCAGGGTATATGTACAGATGCTGGATGTCTCCAGCCCCATTACAGCTGTGCTTTATGCACAACAGGGAAGTTAAGACTCAGAATAAACTTCTGAAGTGTACTGGTAGCAGCAGATGGAGAACTTTATTCCACAGAGTCTCAAATTCAAACATGGATCATGGCATTATTAAATGAAAAGCAAACCATCTGCTATGTGGCCATCAGAAGCTGCTGCTTTTCCCACCTAAGAGAGGAGCTTGAACTGGAGGCCCATAGCTCACATGTTGACTGGCACTTTTGGCACCACGTGGGCATGTGGACAGGCAGGTTGTGTTAGCTACAGCAGAATCCCAGAGCTGCTTTTGTCACAGAAAGCCAGCTGTAGAGAAGAGGATAAGCTAGCAGGGTTCATGTCAGTGCTCTTGTAGAAAATCTCCCATTATAATATTTCATAGAGCAACTAGAAGTCTGACTGTTCTCCACAGATCATCCTTGCCTGAACTGAACCATACAGCAGCTGGATTCACTTTGGAGCATGCTCTGCCCTCACTTCCATTGGCATCAGTGGAACTGCAACAGAAAGGAGAAGTACAGGGGTAGGTCCCATAGGAAAGTCAGGTCTCAAAAAAAGCAGTTCGGCAAAAAGACCTGAATTCTTTGGCATGGGTTTCTGCATTGTGGAAATGAACTGGTAGGAAATGTAAAAACAAGGTTGTCTAATAATCTAGTAGTCAGTGTACTTCTCAGGAAAGCACAAATCCAAATGCAAACCTGTCCTTCAAGCAGGAGGTTGTATCCTGTGTCTCACGCTTTGCAAGAGTGACTCGACCACCCACCAGTAGGCTGGGGGGTGAAATGTATGTTAAAGGGACAGAAATGTAGGGGAACAGGTGCTGACAACTGCAGGGTGCTTTATCCTGTACTTTTGGAGGACAGGCCTGCATGGCCAGACCTTACTCAATGACTCCCCAAAGCAAAGGAAGAGCAGCCCTCATTTATTTTGGGCTGTGCTCCTTTACACAAACCTGTTTCCCCCCCGACTCTTCCTCTCACTGACACCCAAAGGCAGTTCTGCTGTACGTCACAAGGCACCACAAAGGACACTGCCACTTTTCAGCAATTAGCATTCGTGACCACAAACTCCTCCACTTGTCTCTCTTGGAGCTCACTTTCCTGCTATGGATATAAAACACTGTCTCAGTGACACCTGCATGGAAATGCACACACATGAACTCCCAGTTAAGGGGTAACTACTGCAAAACATAAGAGGCTCTCAGGATACAATGCAAAGAGCAGTCATATATAATAATCAATTAGATGGGGCTACCTATTTGGAGAAGTCGCTGGCTTCCACCAGCCTTTGCCTGGGCAAGAGCAGCTGAATAAAGTTTTTGTCACAGTCATCTTGACTTGGCAAAACACCCTCTTCTGCCTCTTGACTCAGTGATCCTTCTCCCCTTGCTCTAGTTCCTAATTAAATCCATGAATGTGGATAAATATCACATCCAGTTTTAAACCCAGCTGGGTCACCAAACTGTACACTACACTCTGTTCTGCAATTAAATTACTCTGTGAAACACCTCAATTGAAATTAAAGAAGCAATTACCCCCCTGTTAAAGGCACCACAAATCACACATTTCAATGCAAAAGTTCATCTGGCAGCTTATGGCGTATTAACCAATCTTACATCTCATTTGTGTTTTGATCTATAACCTACCCAAATGAGCTAATTTGATGTGACTCAGTGTCTCTAACAATATTTTATCATGTGCAATACGATGCCGACTTCTTTCAAAGAACAAGTTAAATGAGCTAAGGGGTTAATTGCTAACAACTCAGCCATTACTGTTGGAGCGTCACAGAATGGGATCCTTCCTGCCTTCTCAGGTTAGGTTTAGAAAATCACACACAGAGAGCAGAGTGGAATTGAAATGGATGTTTCTGTTTGTGCTGGGGGCTGTAACTGTCTGATTTCCACAGAGCGTGAGGCTGGCGGGTCAGACTGCTGATCTCACCACCTTATCCTACTTCTCCCCACTGGGAAAAGCAGAAGGCAGAGAAGCACAGAGCTAGGGCAGGGTGCTGTTTGTTTTTATGTCCACTCATTTTTCTTTTTTTTCTTTTTTTCACAGCGGGAATATGTGAGTTTGCCCCTTCCCCCCTCAGCTACAAGTGGAAACCTCAGTGTAACTGCACCTGTGCTGGTCCTTCTGCTGCTTGCCTGGGCTGTGCACTGGAACAGCCCAAACATTCACCTGGGTGGTTCTGAACCTGTAGGTGTGTTCAGCTTGATACTGGCTATAAACCTGGGAGTGGGGAGGGACGCCATGGTGCACCTGACACCCACGCTGGTCGGGGCAGGTGGGCAGGGGTGTATGATGGCAGAGAAGCTGATCTGGTTTTTCAAGAGACCATGGAAACCCCTGGTTCCTTACATTGTCCCAAGTGAACAAGGAGATGTACTTTGATTTGACCTCAGACCCTGAGGCTGGTGTATTTCAACACATCTGTTTGTATTTGGATTTTGGCTTTCTCTTTTTTTTTTTTCATAGTGCCCATGACCTGAGCCTGCTCTAATGCTTGTCATGTAC